>NC_057812.1:394885081-395485081 GCF_018294505.1 Triticum aestivum | reverse complement strand
GCCCTATGCATTGATGGAGGAGCATCTTTGCACACCTCTCATCACCAACTCAAGCGATGGGCATGAGAGGTCAATGACGTGGAAACAGCGCCAGAGGCCCAAAAGCGGATCACCAACTCAAGTTAAAGTTGTCCTGCACGCCCATCATCTTTCATGAGGCGGATCACCCTTGCCGCACCACGGCGGTAGGGTGTTTGCCGTTGTTGGTCTCACCAACAATTCGCAACCTCAAGGTCACAAAGATGCTAGTGGATGCGGGGGCGGGTTGAATCTGATTTCCCCAACAGTTATCATCAAGCTTCATATAGGAGAAGAGGAGCTAGAGGCCACTGGCACGTTTCAAGGAGTTAATCCCAGCAGGAGTCATCCTAAGGGGAAGATCACGTTGTCGGTGACGTTTGGCGGAGACCTGAACTTTCTAACTGAGAAGATTGTGTTTGATGTGGTTGACCTCCCCCTGCCGTATAATGGGATTCTTGGATGACTAGCCCTGGCCAAGTTAACAGGTGCATCCCACTATGCTTACAACACCCTGAAAATGCCTGGGCCATTGGGAGTCCTCACCATCCCGTCAGATGAGAAGGATGCAATTATCTGTGTGGACAAGATGTATTGGAATGCAGTCGCAGCAGAGGCTGCAGCGGCAGCAGTTCCCGCCAAGGAAAGCAAAGGAAAGAAGAGGGATTGTAGGACCTTCGGCAAGGAGTCTGGGAAGCGTGCCCCCACTGAGGGCACGGCACCCGTTGACGACGTGCCGGAGTGTTACAAAAGCAAGAGAGCCAAGGTTGCTACAACCCAAGTGAAGAACGTCCCGGCAGGGCTTGCCGGCATTGATGGTACTTTCACTATGATCTCTACCCTCGATGACAAATAGGAAATTGTGCTTGTTGCCTTCCTGCGGGGGAATATTGATGTGTTTGCTTGGCAACCATATGATATCCCCGGTGTTCCCAGGGAGGTAATTTAGCACCACCTTGCTGTCTGCCCACATGCCCTACCCGTCAGGCAGAAAGTACGGAAGCAGGCCTCAGAGAGGTAGCAGTTCATTGTCGAAGAGATCAAGAAGTTGGAGGCAGCTAGTCTAGTCAGAGGAGTACTACATCCTACATTGATGGCAAATCCAGAAGTGGTCCGGGAAGCTAATGGGAAGTGGAGGCTTTGCATTGACTTCACAGACCTCAACAAAGCTTGCCCGAAGGACCTATTTCCCTTGCCATGCATTGACCAAATCGTGAATTCTACTTTGGGATGTGATTTGCTCTCCTTTCTGGATGCATACTCAGGATATCATCATATCTTTATGTCTAAGGAATATGAGGAGAAGACATCATTCATCACTCCATGTGGTACGTACTGCTTTGTCCGCGTGCCGTTCGGATTAAAGAGTGTCGGGTCCACTTTTGCATGGGCAGTCCAGATTGGTTTTGAGCTACAGTTGCATAGAAATATAGAAGCTTATATGGATGATATTGTGGTCAAAACCAAGGATAAGGCCACCCTTATCCAAGATTTGGAAGAGACATTTGCTAATATGTGCAAGATCAATCTGAAACTTAATCTGGAGAAATGTGTATTTGGTATTCCCTCCAACAAGCTACTTGGGTTCTTCGTGTCCCATCGGGGGATCGAAGCCAACCCCGACAAGATAAAGGCCATTGAGAAGATCCAAGCGCCAAGTATAGTTAAGGATGTGAGGCGCTTGACGGGATGCGTTGCCGCGCTGAGCGGATTCATCTCCAAGTCTGCCGAGTGTTCCCTGCTGTTCTTCAAGGTTTTGAAAAAGGCGGGACCTATGAAGTGGACCCTAGAAGAAGATGGAGCTCTATAAGAGTTTAAAGCCTACCTATCGTCTGTTCCCACCTTGGTTGCACCCAAACCCCAAGAACCATTGTTGCTATACTTGGCAGCAACCAACCAAGTGGTCAATGCTGCTTTGGTAGCGCAGCGAGAGATGGATGTGACCGAAAGTGGCCAGATCACAGCAGAGTCAGAAAAGTATCAGGACAGCAATGAGCACAACAACGAGAGCATCCCCAAGGACGCGACAAGGATGAAAGTGGTGCAGCGCCCAGTGTACTTCGTCAGCTCCTTATTACAGGGGGCTAGATCGAGGTACTCTAGCGTGCAAAAGTTGATCTTTGGTGTCATTATGGCCTCAAGGAAACTACGCTACTACTTCCAAGCCCATGAGATTACGGTTTGTACTCATTTTCTGTTGCAAAGGATACTCCGAAACCCTTAGGCAACTAGCAGAATAGTGGAATGGGCTTTGGAGTTATCCCTCCTTGGTTTTAAGTTTGAGAGAACTTCAACTATTCCGAGCAGGGCATTGGCAGTGTTTATTGCAGAATGGATGCCAACCCCTGATGAGGAAAGGATAGAGACAGCTCTCCCCGGCAAGGAATCACCCCAAGAATGGATTATGTATTTTGATGGTGCTTTTTCCCTACAAGGTGCAGGTACTGGCGTGCTTCTTGTTGCCCCCTCCGAGGAGCACTTGAAGTACGTCATCCAAATACACTTTGCCCGGGAAGAAGCCACCAACAAAACGGAAGAGTATGAAGGGCTCGTTGCCGGGATCAGGATTGCGGCAGAATAGGGAATTAACAAGTTGATCATTCGAGGATTTTCATAGCTCGTGCTGAGACAAGTCAACAAGGATTACCAAAGCCCACTGATGGACACATACGTCGATGATGTAAGGAGATTGGAGGAGCACTTTGACGGGTTGCAAACATAGCGCATACCCCGTGCGGAAAATAGCATAGCTGATCACCTGTCAAAGTGCGCTGTGTAGATGCTTCCTCTGGAACCAGGAACTTCTGTTCTCCATCTCTCTCAACCCTCCGTATCACCAACCACAATGGCCCGGAAGAGGAGAATGTAGGACTATGGTAAGCCTCTCCCGGCAGAGCCACCCGCTCCCAGCAAAGACCCTGCCGGAAACAACTCCTCACAGCCTACCGGACCACCCCCTCCAGCCAGGCCTATGGACCCCGCAAATGAGGCTGGAGCTCCCGCGGCTGAGGAGGTGTCTCTAGTCCTCATTGCCGAGCCCCAGGCCCCAACTTGGGCAAGGCACATTGTCCACTTCCCCCAAACCGGAGAACTCCCTAGCAATCATGATGAAGCTGAAAGAGTAGCCCCGAGGGCCAGTATGTATCTGTTTGTGAATGACACTCTGTACAGAAGGAGGCCCAACAACGTAAAATTAAAGTGTGTTTGCCGGGAGGATGAAAAGGAACTACTGGCTGACATTCATAGAGGAATGTGCGGCTCACACATTGGATCAGGGGGATAAGTTGGGAAAGTATTCCGGCAAGCATTCTATTGGCCCATAGCCCTCCAAGATGCAGTTGAGCTCGTCACGAAATGTGAAGACTGTCAGCTCCATTCCAAGAGAACACACCTGCCTGCCCAAACCATTCAGACAATCCCCTCTATCATGGCCATTTTCGGTTTGGGCTTGATATCCCCGGCCCCTTTCGCCGAGCGATCAGGGGCTTTGAATTTTTGTTCGTTGCCATCGACAAGTTTACAAAGTGGCCGTAAGTGACTGTCGTGAGAAAGGTGACTGCTCAGTCAACTATCAAGTTCTTGAAAAGAATTGGTGTGTCGTTTCAGAGTTCAGACAAGGATCATCACAAACAATGACACCCAGTTCACAAGCCACTCCTTCATGCAATACGTTCACACCCTCGGATGCAAAATCTCATTCGCTTCTGTGGCACACCCCCGGAGCAATGGAGAAGATGAGAAGGTGAATGCTGAAGTGCTTCGTGGACTCAAGACAAGAACTTTTGATACACTGCAGAAGCACGATAGGCGATGGATCGAGAAACTGCTAGTAGTTCTGTGGTCCCTCAAAACGACACCTAACCAAGCTACCAGGCAGACTCCCTTCTCCCTGGTCTATGGGGCAGAAGAAGCTATCCCCATGAAACTCATTTATGGGTCCCCTCGAGTGCTTGCCTATGATGAAGTAGCGCAAGATCAGCACCGGCATGACGATGTTGTGCTACTTGAGGAGAACCATCTCCGGGCTGCTACGCATGCTGCACGCTACCAGCAAGCCCTGTGTCGTTATCATAGCCGTAGGGTTCATGCCCGGTGTTTTGAGGAAGGTGACCTTGTCCTTAGGCGCATTCAGTCCGCCAAGGTTACAAACAAGCTATCACCAAAGTGGGAAGGCCCTTACCGGGTGGTAGGAGTCACCAAACCTGGCGCAGTCCGTCTAGAGACCTGAGATGGCACATAGTTGCAAAACTCATGGAATATTGAGCATCTCCGTATGTACTACCTATAAGGCGCGAGGCTGCCGGGCGGTGCCCTTTTGAATAGGCCTTGCCTCAGTTGCATGTAACACCTTGTACAAAGCCGAGGCGATGACCCCGTGTAAGATAAAATAAAGAAGCATTGTGGGGGGCCCTGATCAAGATTGCATGCATGCACAAGCACATCCAGATCACTACATAAGCATTTCATGAGCATTTGCATATGCATATAGGTAGCACTGCATCCACCATTCATTCTCATCTACATGGAGTTGCAGGTTCCTGCCGTGAACTTCATTCCGACAAGAGAAGAGAAGATTGCACGGCACCGTGGTCCCCGGCAGGCCAAACATATAGGTTTACCTCTTGTCCATTAGTGTTCTGTAAGCTATAACTTGTTCATAGATAAACCTCGCCGCTCTCTTGAAACTAGGGTGCTTCCATCCTTGGCTCGAGCGTTGCTTCGGCCTAGATGGTCGCAGTGGCCCTTGGTGAAAAGGGAGTGGGCGGGGCTTGGCGCCTCAGTGTGTTCCCCGGCAGACATGGTTCTACGGCAGACGAAACGGGTGCCGGCAAGATATCCTACCGGGAAAACTAGTTTAATTATAGTAAAGAGGCACTCCACCTTTCCATGGACGTATACATGCATGAGTTCTCAGCAAGGTTTATCTCTTTCATTGACATGCAAATACAAGCACAAGCATTACTAAACAAAAAGATGGATTTGAGAGAGTACATTATTTGAATTAAAATTTGGCAATTGCCTACAAGTTTAAGATTTAAAAAAGATAAGTGCCCCGTGATCCCCTCTTTTCGTTTTTCCGCCTTCAGGCACTGCGGCGGAAGGAGGAAAAAACGAGAAAAGGAGCACCCACGCAGGAGCCCACACTGGTCCCATAGGGGCCGTCAGGCACGACCTGACAAGCTCGGGAGTGACGAGGCTGCGAAGGAGAAGCATGGGGTACAGGGCGGCGCCTTCTGGTCACCACCTCCAAAGCCAGCAAGAAGCCCTGGCTTGAGCGTTGGTGGATTCATCCACCAAAGCTTAGCCTGAAGACTGCTGGAGGTGAGGAGAAGGCACCAAGAGAACATCGCTCCCCGGCTATCACCCGAAGAGGCTGCACTACAAAAAAATACACTTCTGTGATGATATGTGTTTGTCATAGTAGGTCACTTTTTCTGTCATGCATGTACATCCATGACAAATTTATGACAGAATCAAGATAGTCATTCCTGTGCTGTTGTAGAAGTGTTCCATGACATTACCAAAATTATCATCACGGAAGTGTCCAATTCCATGACGATAAATCGCGCGTCCCAGAAGTGCTTTCGTCAAGGGTGACCGACATGTGGCATCCACCGTAACGGAACGCCGTTAAGCTATCGGGTCCGGTTTTGGATCCGATAACCCGCTAATAGCCCCAACCAATGGGGATTTTCCACGTGTAAAATCATCATTGGCTGGAGGAAACACGTGTCGGCTCACCGTTGGGACAGATGTCATCCACTCATTGGACCCAAAGCGCCTATGATACGTCGACACGTGGCACGGCCCAACAGAGGGCCATTCCTGTGAAAAGGCCGACCCGTTTGACTTGTTCAAAAGGTGGGGGGTCGGCCCATGGCAAGCATGTTAACGGCATGTTCGCATATAGCCCATTTACAGCCCGCTAACCCAGGGCCCATTTACGGCCTATCTGAATTAGGCCCAGTAGCATCATCTGGGCCGTCCAATATAATTCCAGCCCATTTTAACTTCTGGCCCATGTATGGCCGATGACGTCTTTTGGCCCATATGAGGCCCTTAGTAACCCTCGGCCCATTAACGGCCCGTGGTAAAATAGGCCCCTAATGAATAGTGCATCACTTTATACCCATTAACGGCCCATTATTTCGTTGGGCCGTTTCCAACCCATGTTATCTTTCGGCCTTCTCAGGGCCCGTATATTATTGGGCTCATTTCCAGCATTCGTTCACTTTTGGCCCGTTACTGTCATTTTCTACTTGTGGGCCAAATACATCCTGTGGTTACAGTCGACCGTTTGGGGCCCGTTAATACCTTGGGCTGTTTTCATAGCATCATCAAATACGGCCTATTAACGACGGCCCGTTATGGTCGGCCCATGAACGGACAATTTCAACTCTAGCCCATTTTACGGCCATAATGTGGTCTGTTATTTGCCCATGTTTGGCCAACCGATCATACGGCCCGTAGAAGGCCCATTGATGATGCAGCCTGTAGAAGGCCCATTGTGTCTACGCCCCATAGAAGGCCCATTGTTTCTACGGCCCTTAGAGGGCCCATTGTTTCTACGGCCCGTAGGAGGCCCATGTTAACTACAGTAAATATGTAGCCCATTGTTAACGTGGCCTAGTTTTAAAAAATAGGTTATTGCGGCCACAAGAAAATCGCGGAAAAAGAACTCCACTAACTACAAGAAAACAAATAAACATGACAATGGAAATAAATAAGCAAGAACCTTACGCTAGGCTATCATGGCTATTACACATATTACATCCACTTGGCATCAAAGTTCGCCACAAGTGCAAATATAGGGAACAAAGCAGCATATAAACACCACAGCAAAACAAGTCTAGAACTAAAACCACTTCAGTAGAGCTCAAGAAACAATATCCTGGGTACCCATAATGCTGGCAAGATGCCTAGCAAGCTTATTAACTTTCTCTTGTTTGGCGCTTAAATCCTCCAGCACTTGCTGTTGCACCAGAAAGTATGCATCTAAATTATGCAGGGACTTCCTCAGTCCTTCGGCTTCTTGTCGCATAACATCTGATCGATCTCTTTCAACTTGAAGTTGTGACTCAAGAAGCCGAACTATTTTAGGCAGCGAGTTCGAAGAGCTGGTGCCAGCAGTAGTAGCCAGTAACTCGAACACTACATCAAGACAAGACTTTGGGGTTGTCTCAGTGTCTTCAATATAGTTTTTATCAGCTTTCTTGGAGAACAACAGGGATGTCTCACTATCTTGAACCTAATCTGCATTACTTCCTTTACCATTGCATAACGGGGTACTGTTCTCCAATATTTTATCCGCGTTCTAAAGGAGAAACAAACAAACACATCACAGGTTTACAATGTAGTATATGAAAATCATTTTGGTAAACCAGTTCAGTAGTAAGGTGGACAGGATAACAACATGAAACAAACATATATTTATGTAGTATGGTCATTGTATGGTCTATATCATTCTGGTTTATGTTGCCAAATCAAGACAAAGCAGCATAGACAAAATATGAGTGTGGGAAACTACAAATCAATAACAACACTTGTAATGTGCATGACATGAGAACATAACTGTTTATTCAATTGAAACCAAAACCAACATAGAGCAAGTTACAACAGCAAACATGTCAAAGAAACAGGTTTAAAACATACCTGTTGCGCCATTGGAGTTACAATTGCATCCTTCAAATTTGAAATTAGTTGGTATGAGTAAATACAGTGATGCGAGAGCAAAGTAGTATGAACCATAGCTACGGAACCTGACCTGAGAACAATTCTTCTTCTTCTTAAGCGTTGACTTGGGGTTCAGAGTGGTGGTCCTCGTGCTTTGGCACTGCAGTTGCCTTACTAACTGCTCGTGTTTGGGTGCTCTGTGGTGGAGACGGTGTTGTATCAACAAGAACTGGGTGACTATCTGCTGGGGTTGGGGTTAGAAGGGGTGTAGCTGGTTCTCTGTCCAACTGGGTAGGGGTAGAATCTGCGTGAGTCTGGGTTATGTGTGGTGGGGCTGGTTCTTGGGCAAGTACAACCATGGTTCTATCTCCATCGACAAGTATCACGATCTTTTCTAAAGGCCGTGTTTTTACTCCCACATATACTGCCATCACCCCCTCCAATTGAAATGGCTGATAAACAATAAAAGTAATTAAATGTACAAACATTGTAAGATAGACAGGTGCAATGGATAGTAGGGAAGAAAACAGGGCATGAAATAGTTCACATTTATATTGTCTAACCAAACAGAATAGCAGGACATAATTTCAAATATATGATGGCTAATTAAACAGGATAACATGACACAATTTCGCATGAATGATGGCTAACTAAACAGGATAGAATGACATACTTCAAAATATGATGACTATGTAAACAGGATGACATTATATAACTATATGATGTGTCTATTGAAGTGGTTGGCATGCCATATATCACAAACATGCCGTCGATGGAAACATGATGGCATGACATAATTCACGGATGGAATGACATAATTCAAAATATGATGACTATGTGAATAGGATGAGATGATATAACTATATTATGTCTTTAGAAAATGGGTTAGCATGCCATAATTCAAATACATGTTGTCTATGTAAACATCATGGCATGATATAATTCAAATATATGATTTATATACTACGGAAGTGAGCAGAGGGTAATCGCATATATGATGTGTCAACTAAGGAGATGGCATTCAATATCGTGTATATGATGTAAAAACTAAGCATTGCAATACAACATATGCATGATATGAGTAATATAACCCTTCCAAGTTTGTGCATACACCTCAAGGGGATAATAGGACTGGTCATCCGCCTCTGAATCCTCCTCTGAAGAGCTATCTGTAACCAGCAACATATCTGCTTAACCAGGTAGCATTGTCTGCTCTGAAGACCTTGTTTTCACTCCAGATTTCTCCATCACCAAGTCAAATGGCTGATGCACAGGAAGATCAGTTGAATATACAAACATTGTCGACAAAAGCAATGAGAAATACAAAAAAAGGACGGCACGATATAATTCACATATATGACGCTTGGCTAAACAACATGGCATTGCATAATTCACATATATAATGCCTTGCAACAAGATAGCATTGCATAATTCACATATATAATGTCTTGCAAAATGATGGCATTGCATAATTCACATATATGGTAATTAGACACTAAACAGGTGGCATTCACACAAATCATGTCTAAAGTAAGCAAATGACATAGCAATGCAAGAGACCATACACACGATATGAGCAACATAACCCTGCCAAGTTAGGGCATGCACCTCGGGGGGGGGGATAGGACTGGTCATCTGTCTCTGAATCCTCCTCTAAGGAGCTATCTATAACCAACAAGACATGCGCTTTGTCAGATAGCATTGTCTGCTCTGAAGACCTTGTTTCCACTCCAGATTTTTCCATGACTGTGCTGAATGGCTGATGCACAGGAAGAGTAACTGGATGTACTAAAATTGTTGACAAATTTAACACATAATAAAAAAACTGATGTCATGATATAATTCACATATAAGATGACTGGCTAACCAGGGTGGCATTGCAAAATTCAAATATATGATGCCTGGCTAAACAAGATGGCATTGCATGATTCACATATATGATAAAGAAACTAAATAGATGGCATTGACACAAAGCATGTCTAAACTAAGCAGATGACATCTTTGATGTATACAGTAAGCAATGCAAGGCACCATATGCATGATATTACCAACATCAGCATGCCAAGTTAGAGCGAAGACCTCATGGGGTAAATAGGAGTGGTCTTCTGCTTCTGAATCCCCCTCGGAATAGTTATCTTCCTCTTGATTACGATCCGAAATGGCTGGAGGGGGGCTGCCTTTGTGCCCACCATTGAGCGATGTCTGCATGAAATTTTATTGCCTCGCAAGGCTCATCTCTTTTGCTCCACATGTTCAGTTCCATTGTATACAATAACTGACATGCATAGGAATAAAACATAGTGAGATTATGTAAGGAGTGCATGCACAAATCCAAAGTGAAGGTAGCAAACTATGGGTAGACCCAAAACCAATGATAGTAGGCAGATAATAGCTTTAGTTAAAAAATACAGATAATGGCTCCTTTAATGTTTGTTTTCACCCAACATGAAACTCATAGTAGACACCCGAGATTAACCAGATAGTAGACAGATAGTATTTATTGCTGCCCCAATATGTACCCCACAACCATTTAAAAACTCAAGTTTCAGCATAAGTTTGGACCTGAGTCAGAGTCTAATAGGTGAACACGATGATAAAGTAGCATGTCATCATATTAAGTGATGCATAACGTAAGCAGACACGGAAGAATGCGACCTCTCTTACAGACCCGTGTAGTCCTCGAGGTCATCTGCTCAGTTGATGATGGTAATGTAGTTGTCATGGCTGCCGGCGGCGGGGAAGAAGATCTGAGGCGGCGAAAGGCAGTCTGGAGAGCGGATCCCTACTGTGGTGAACCCTTCCGTTGTTGGAGCAGCTAAGCTGCGGTGGAACACAGAACCGCTGGAGCAGGACAAACCACACAAGGTTTTCTTTGACACATATCTGTAACAGAAGTAATTGTGTAAGGGCTTGTTAGAAATTTGAGGATTCTAACAATGCAGGGATAGGAAATAGACATGAATAGGATAGGAATGCACGTGCAAAACAAAGAATTTAAAAACACAGGATTTCTGCCAATCCGGGTGTTTGGTTCACAAGAATTGGAAGATCACAGGATGCAAAGAAGCATGGTGAGATTAAGTCAAACCATAAGAAGTGTACAACCTCTTTGGGAAAGCCATGTCGATCTCAGCGTGATTGTGTTGGATGGTGAGGATGCTCCGACTGACTTGGCTGTCGGAGGAGGGGAAGAAGATCTTAGGCGTCTGGAGATGCAGCCCGAGGTACTGCTCCGCTGTGATGGAGGGTTTCGTCGTTGGAGCAGCTCCGGTGAGTTGTACGACGTCGAGGCTGAAGCAGGACAAGAGAGACAATGTTAACCTGAGTGGAATTCTAATAGCATCTCCAATAGATGATGTAAAATACATAACCACAAACTGCTAGATGTATACATCAGCCGCTCATCTCTGAACTTAACTATCGAAACTGAATTTAACTGTCGAAACTGAACTTAACTTTCGAACTATCGAAACTGAACGCACTAGAGGTGAGGTTACAAGTCAGTCGACTGACTTTTTCAGCTCTGGTCAGTCGATTTTGTAGCCGTTGGATACGAAATCAAGGGCCTGCAGTTCATCTTCAACCTCCACTCCCCTGAGCCGCCAGCCACCACCAGCCGAACAGCCGCCCTCCGTCACCCGCGGCCGGTGGTGCGCCGCCCCACCCACCCCGAAAACACTCCCCACCGCCGATCCGCCGCCGCCCCGGCCATCCTTGTAGGCCCCCATGTGCCGAGCTTTTTCTCCAGCGATCCCCATGCCACCGCCCGACCACCGCCGGCGACCACCGCCCCCACCTTGAACCCTAAGATAGATAGTGGGGTACCTCTCCGGCGAGCCCCCCTCCCTGTTGTAGCTGGTTCTTCCTTAACTCCAGTGAGCCGCCCCCTCCCCCACCCCCTGAAAATCGACTGACCCAAAAGTCGATTCAGTCGACTGAAGTGTAGCTAAATCGGAGCAGCATTGCAAGCAAGAGCAAGAGCGAGAGCATAAGCGCGAGCAAGAGTGAGAGCAGTAGCGCGAGCAAGAGCAGGCCAGGCAGGGGACCAAGAGCAAGAGCAGAGCAGCAGCGCGAGTGAGAGCTAAAGCAGCAGGAGCTCCTACTGTTGTGGACGTCGCAGCTGAGGGAGCGACACCGTGGAGGAAGTGGCCGGCGATGCCGCTATGGATGGAGCCACGCCGTGTCGGCTCGAGAACGAGCGCCAGCAGCACCGTGAGATCGAATCAAGAAGAAAATGTGACGATTAGTGTAGAACCTCTTTGGTGGCACCGATTAGGCCGCAGCTTCATCCGAGGAAAACGGTGATGATGATGCTCTTCCGGTGGTGCAGGTGAAGGCGGCGGTGTGAGAATGGAGGTGGTGCAAAAGACGAGGGGAACATCGGGGAAGCTCCTTGGAGGTGGAGGACGAGGTGGCTGAACCAGCGGGACGACCAGATCGACGACAGATCCTCATCCGGTACGGTGGATGAGGGACGTCGAGGTGTTGCTGTGGACGACGTCGTCAGGGAAGAGGCTCCGACTGGGTGGCGGACGGAGGAGGGTGTGGGGCTTCGCGGGTTTCGCCAGCCTCGGTGTATGAATGGGTGGGAGGATGGGATGGGAGTGGGGGAACCGTGGCTTACGAACACGATTTTCTGAAATGTGGGGTAAGTTACGAAAGTACCCCCACCAATTTGAGCCGGTTCTGTCAGTTAGGGGTATCATGGGCATTTCGCGTGTCAGGATTTCAAAGGAGGTGGGAGTTTTCGCACGCGTTCTAATTTTGGAATAGTAAGGCGCGAGTTGAGATGGAGGGAGTTGTCGGAGCACAACGAGACAAAGATATATCTTAAATATTTCGGGCTAACAAGGCGCGGTTGATATTTCCGGACAAGCCTAACGTGTACTGTACCAAATCAATTCGCACTACAAATGTCATTCAGAACTTTGAATTCATGTTATGTTCAATTAAAATATTTCACTACGTGTACAATGCATGCAACCTAGTACTCAAATGAACGTTTTAGTGCATTCCAAACATATATACTACCGCTTCAATATGTACTAAATTTGAATTCGTTTCTATTTGAATAAGATCTACAATAATGATTGTTGTGAAGTCAAAGCATTTCAATTCGTTTCTCTGTTTTAATAAGATCTACAATCGTCATTATTGTCAAGTTAAACCATCCTTTGTGTATTATCTTCACAGCACACCACATGATTAGTCTCGAGTTACATATGAACTATGTGTACTATATGAACTCGAACTTGATTTTTGAATCCACTTTATGTTGATTTCAAATCATAGTACATTTCAAGATCTAGCTAGATCTTCACAAACTAAACCATGTCTCATATGTATAATGTGTTTATCACATTATGTATGGTGCCCGCATCCTACGCCTACAAGTATTTAGATGTGAGTTGCAAACACCACACAATACCACAAATTCAAATAAAATGTGAGAATGTTTGATATATAGTATTGTTTAGATTGTTCGATATTTAGTTGTCAGCTGCAAACGCCACACATTATCACAAATTCAAATAAAATGTGAGATTGTTCGATGTATAGTATGGTTTAGATTGCTTGACATTTAGCTGTGAGTTGCAAACGCCATGCATTTTCACATTATGGTATAACATGTGCAAAACCACAACACGCGTATCACCGCTATATTCATGCATGCATATGTTAAAAACACTATGATCTCCTATTCAAATATATGAATCCACTTTCATATCAAATTATGATCTTTGTTAGTCTCTTACACCCACACAATCCTCTAGCCTTTGTAGCAACCACTAACTTTCTCTCGTGCATGCACACTCCCTCCTCGCCCTCCCCCTCCCTCAGCATTCTATCCATCGCGCACATTCATTTTCTTATTTAGGTCGTTCTCCCACAGTCTCCACAACTCCTTTCCGACACACACCCATCGATAACCTCTCCAACGATGTCTGTCTACAACATACACACGCACCTTCAATCTCCTCCTTTATGTGTCCTTGCCTCGTGTCTCTCATACGGTCCCACACAGGTGCAAACTCTTGCCCCTCTTTTCATCGATCTCACAACCGCACACTCCTCCCCCTATCTAGCTAGTAGCTGGGTCTCTCGCACCACCTCCTAGCTCCATTCTCTCTCTCTATCTGTCTCGCCGGGCCTTATTTTCCTCTAACAAATGAACGTACACCGACCGATCTCCCGCTATACATATAGCTAGCTAGGTCCTTATAACTCGTTTTCCACACGCGTCGATCGATATACCTCATTAGTTATGTCTCTCCCTTCCTCCGACAAACAACAATTGATCTACCAATCTAGTTAGGTTTGCTTACCAAACACATGGTTCCCCTTCATCATCCATGGATGTGTCCTGACAGATATATCACGCACAGGCACACACAGAAACACATCCCCACTCTTATTGATAATAGTGCAGTTCCACCTTCAGTTTGTCTAGTAGGCCTGTCCCACCATCTTTGAGAAGCAACTCCATCACCCATCCAACACTCTACCCCTCTTCCTCCATCTCTCTCTCCTCTCTCTCTGTCCCATCCTATTTACCGTCCTTCAGTTATGTATGGATGTCGACCGATCTCCCTCAAGACATAGCTGGGTCTCTCCTTCTCAATGCATATACGTGTCGTTCTACATCTATAGTTAGGCATCTTCCTACCCCTCCCCCACCCCCTCCCGCACACACACACACACCAATACATTGAGCGCTCTAGTCATGTCTCCCTGCCACACACAAACTTGACCTGTGCCCTCTGATGTTCCGATAGCTAGGTCAGTCGCCCTATATCTTTGACATGCACACACACAATTTATATGGCTCTCTTCATCGATTTCGCACCCACCCACTTGATCCTCTCTTCGACTCTACCGATATCTATGACCCCTCCCTCTCTTCTCGTGGATTGCCCGACCATCTATATATGATATGTATAGGCCTCCATTTCACACACATTGCATGCGAGATTTTGTTTGAGATGTCATCGAGAGATATGCCCACAAATACATTCACGAAATCAACCCCCCCCAAACAAAAAACACTCATGAACGCGCAAGCCATTTTTCTAGGTTTGTATCTCTCACACACACCCACTTTGGTGGGGGACGTGCACTAAGAGAAGAGGTGCAAGCATGGCACGCGTACTCCCGTCTCTTTCCCAACCACACCCGCGCGGGTACACGGTGGAGCTCATTTCTATACAAAAAGGCAGGCAACGTGGTAATTTGACATGTGTACTGGTTGTCCACTAGATGGAGGGAGGATCGTCTACCACGGGTGAACAAACAAATTGCGACTTGACGCGTTATGTTAAAAAAGAGGCAAACCTTGTGGGGCCTACCTTAGAGGCAAGGCTCTATACACTGGAGTACTTTTAATGTGTCCCATGAACTCGCAGAACGAGGAGAAGCTTGCTTGCTCACAAGATGAGGTGAAGCTTTCTTACTACGCCTTATGCCCGCTCCCTCGCCCACGTGCATGGTGGCTCGCAGGATGAGGAGAAAATTTTACTAGTACTCCCTCCGTTTACTCCTCGTCCCTACCTTGGTTAGAGAGATTATCATATTGTTTGGAATATATGTCCTTTAGTAGATTTCAATATGAACTACTAGTACATACTCCAAACACTGATGTATATAGACGTATTTTAGAGTGTAGATTCACTCATTTTGCTTCGTATGTAGTCCATATTGAAACGGGCGTAATAGTACACACTCTCCCTCGCCCCTCGACCCTCGCAACGTGGTGGATGTGCGGCAATTCATTCGGTCTCATATAGCCAGAACAATATATACTGTAGTACCATTATTGCTCGACTTCCCGAAGAGGTGAAGAGCCAATCGCAAGGTTAATAGTTTGGAGATGCCAAGCACAAGGTTTATAGGAGAACGAGTAGTAGGTGCCGCGTCATTTATAAATAAAGTTGTAGTGTGAGGTGGGCCATGTAATCACCGAGCCTGCGTGTTTTCACTTCTCTTGCACTCCTCCGCCGTAAGAATGGAGAAAATTGTAATCTAGTAGTACCTCCTTTCGCCAAAAGAGTGGGACATCCAGCAGTCCTACCACCTTAGTAATAATGACCAATGAGCCGTCAAATCACATAGACCCAGCAGTAAGTTGGACGGATGAAGCAACCATCACTCTTGAATCCGCTTCTCCCTTCAATGCAGGCGCCAGTGAGAGATCACGTCCTCTCTACCCGGGCATGAATGCGGCACCGATTCTTTGGAGCTGCGCTAACCGTTTCTGGCGGGAAGCGCGCAGGTGATGGAGGGGCTTTGGGTAGTCCAGGCTAGTCAGGAGCAGGCATGGCAGCTGTCCGACTGTCCCTACCGGACGCCCAGAAACGAGAGGATGCACTGACTCTCTCGGCTAAAATTGTACACTACACACAATCTCTCTGTAGGAGTAGGTCGATTTGTCGCTCTCTCTAACACACACATGTTGTTAAACACACACACACACACGCACACACAGGTTCATAGAATAGGAAAATCGTGCGAGTGTGAAGCTAGAGGAAGTGAGATACAAATGGAGTACGTACAAGAAGAGAAGAGGTGATGAATATTCCATCAAACCTGAACTGAGGAGTAGTACTCCCTCCGTCTAGGTGTTAAGTCATCCTACGGAAATCAGATATTCCCAAAATGTTTAGGCGTCGTCCATTAACTTCGCATCTCAATCCCCTCCTGGCCTCGTTGCTAGCGAGCGTTGTTACTCAGGGAGCATTTGGATCCTTAGCAAGAACAACTTATAGCATATCCGGGCAAGGTTAGGCGTTTGGAACTGTTAAAATATGTTAGCTTTTGTGGGCCAGCTATCTTGGGTGGGCTAGAAAAACCTTGCTAGATTAGGAGAGCCAGATCGGCTCGCTTCCGACGGCAAACTTCGTATAGTAGTAACATAGACTAGTAACATATGCATGTTGTACTAGTCCAAGTTACTCACCACTATGACTAGCCTAAGCAATGTAACCAAACGCTCCTTACTCTGCCTTGTTATCTCCCCCGGAAACCCAATGCATGGAGAGCAACTACGCGTTGATCAGTCAAGAAATCAAAGTCGGCTTGCATGCGAGTTAATACGTGGCCCTGCATGGTAGCTAAAACGGCATTTCTTAGTTGTTTGGATTTATTGTTGCATTTAGAGACAGAAATTAGGGCTTCGATTGGAGGAATGACCGGTCAAGTTTCTCCTTCTCCTCCAATCTTCTTGCACCTTGGTCCCGCTGCACCTTCTAACATGACTTATTACACCTAGACGGAGGGAGTCGTATGAGATACGGTGGCACACTGACTTAGGTCGAATACAAGTGTCCAAAATTGTGTGCATGTTATAATAAGGATTCACTTAAAATAGTACGTGAGCGAACAGAGGGATCAATTGGACAATGTTCCCGAGCAGTAGCGAGATGTGCGAGGTAAGATACATCGTTGTCGCTTTTAATTTTTCTTACTAATTTGTTTGTTTCACCCTCTGACTGGTGGGACCCAACGTACTACGTGGAGAGAGGTAAGGTGACTAAGGCTGCATTATTTCTGCACCACTGTGGATAGTCTTACCACCAAAGCCACATGACACGATTATGACTTAAATCCCAATGACTCCCACACACACAAAAAACACAGCATGCTTGTCACATGAATGCAGGAATGTATAAAAGGTTATTTCCCTCTCGTTTAACATAACGGGAGGGTTGTGTAGCTGGTTAGCATGTTCGCTCATCAAACTTGAGCATAATTCATGCCAGGAGGATTCTTTGACTGGTCAAAATGTATGGATACTGAGCTATATAATCTCGTAGTGACCGTATAATCACCTCATCACGTATAAGTTGCAGCCTCGGCGCTTGTTTTCTAGGGTTTGCACTCTTCATACTCTCTCCAGTATATATATACACGCTGGAGGCTCAGTTCTTGTAGTTGCTCTCTTCACACTCTCTCACCCTCTCCAGATCTAAACAAGACTTCGTTGGCCTCTCTCTCTCCCCTCACTGTTGGTCTGCTTGTAGTTGCTCTCTTCACACTCTCTCACCCTATCTAGATCTAAACAAGACTTCGTTGGCCTCTCTCTCTCTCCCCTCACTGCTGGTCAAAGAGCCGGCAGGATCCGTCTGCCGGAAAGGGAAGGAGGCTTAATGCTATCGCCATCGGCGAGGGAGGGAATCCACTACCGACGCAGCTGTTCACTTTCACCTAGCGGCGGCCCGGGAGGGCCTCCGACCCTTTCTTCTTCGCTGCCGTACATAGTGTGGGTCGAATGGCCTCCGGTCGCCCACCGAACCACACCCCAAGAACCTTAAGGTATAATTTACTTATTCTACATGCATTGCTCTAGCTGCATGTGGGCTTTTTCCGCATCTGCACTCGAATCTAGGTGTTGGATCAAACAGGAAAGTAGTGGGGAAAGTTGTATACCATGAATCTAGGACGTGGTTGAAAGAGGAAAGGAATGGGGGAAAGTAGTGGGAAAAGTTGTATAGCATGAATCTAGGACGTGGTTCAAAAAGGAAAGGAAGGGGGAAAGTAGTGGGGAAAGTTGTATCGCATGAATCTAAGACGTGGTTCAAAGAGGGCAGGAATGGGGGAAAGTAGTGGGGAAAGTTGTATAGCATAAATGTAGGACGTGGTTCACAGAGGAAAGGAAGTGGGGAAAGTACTAGTACAGACTGGATATCCAGCACCTATGTGGGTCGAAAAGGGAAAACAATGACAAACGCAGTATGCACATCTGTAATGAATTGGTCTTTTGTTTTGGTGGACAAGGATATAGAGTTTGACTAGGACTAGATTTGTTGCGCTCATAGGGAAAGGTGTCTAAAGATAACAAAACTGGGACCAACACGAATATGCTCCTTGGTTGTTTGTTCTTTGTTGCAACTGACTGTGCATCACCCGAGTACATCGATAGATGCACATGGTGCTGGTGCATCCACTGACCCGTGCAACTCTTTAGCTGTTGTTAATCTAAGGCCCTGTTTTGTTAAAAACTCCGTAGTCCCTACCTGCTTGGTTCTAGGGACTAAACATGGACTAGAGGTTATTAAATGACATGCTAAAAGACCATGTTACCCCTAGTAATGAACTAATAGAGACAAGGTGTGATGCGTGGCAGGGGTAACTATTGGAAAAAGTCCCAAAAAGACTCTCCATTGAGGTCTTCTTTCTTTAGTCCCAAATGCCCACTTTTAGTCCCTAAAAGTCACTCCTGTTTGGTTTAGATGGGACTGACACGGAGTTTTTTAGTCCCTCCACCAAAATGTCCCTGTAAACAAGCACCCGCTAATAATGCCGCTAGAAAATTGATGCAATGCCATAGTTAAAAGTAAATTACAAGTTTAATGAATTTTATTGTTAATATAATCTCTCTATTAATGTTAATCAATGCCACCGTTTGAGAAATGCTACTGTCTTGTTTTATTTCCCATTTAGATAAGGTAGATGCTTCTTTTTGTTGGCTTCTGTGTCATCCACCATTATTGAACACTAGTTGTTTCCTTTGACCTACTTGTAAACAGGGTTATCTACTTCACCTCGTTGCCATTGTGACCTTTTGTTGCACTGCACAAAACACTTCTGTTTTAAGATTGTTTTGTGCAGTTCAACCAAAGTGTCACACAGAAAATGTTGCTTGATTTCTTGATCTTAGTGGAACTGCACAAGAGGAGATCTTACTTCCTATCCGTGTTGGCAAATTTGGTTCAGATCTTCTTCTTGTGAGTTGTTTGAATTCCGCGTCATGAGAGGTCAGTACTAGCCTTCTTTCACATGATTCTGTAGTGTTCTTTCATATGTTGTGCTACTTGTACGGTAGTTGCTTGATTTTAGTGAACTGCACAAATGGAGACAAGACTTCCAATCTGTATGTGCACCGCAATATCCAATTGAGGTAAGGTAAGGATATTTCACAACTATTGGCCTGTATGTTGCCACTTTCAATAGAAAATTAATGTCATTGTTTAGTGCTATACTTGTGCAACCTAATTGACATGCCAAATCTTACTTTGAAGGTGAAGCTTCTCTATAGTTGAACCAAGTGATGAAGGGGAAGAACAAGCGGAAGAAAACCAAAAATCAACTCCTGGTGCTGTAATGAAGAACTGGAACTGTGATGACACAAGTAATGATATAGTTTTGCATCTAAATTTATTGCTATGGCTGGAACGAGCAATTGTTTTGCCACTGATTTGATGCCACTCTTAATGTAATACGTAATTATCTCTACTTGTGCAAACAGGGATCTTCTTTGAAGATACCATATATTTTAGTGGAATTGCGCAAGAAGATGTTGGGAGCATTAATCTAATCCAGGAGTATATAGTAAGCATGGCCACCACAGTAGATAGAAACAGATGGTTCCGGAGAAGTGCTTCATCTGTATGCTATACACAATAAGCCTCCTGATAAAGGTTGGTACTCGCCCACTGATTTCATCTAGATGATTGAGCTTTGTCATCTCTATTGGTGTTGTGCTACTGTTTAGATACTGTCATCAAAAAGTGGTATTGTCCTTGAGAAGTGCGTCATTTGGGCTATTTTAAATATTTCCTTTCCTTTTTTTCGATCAAACAAGGATGCTAGCATTTAGTTATCCTCTTGTCTTTGCACAACAAGATCATCCTCCTCTGAAGAAGAGTATGTAGTACGTGAAGTGACTAGTTCTGATTATGCTAGGATGAAGAAGCCATGTCTATCTTCTCATTAGAAGGAGCAGTTGAAGGATGGTCACATTACCCCCCACAAGACCAAACTAACTTCAGCTCAGAAGGACTGACAAATCTCCATTTTCTTGCTGTGATGCGCGAGTACAATGTTGTTCTAGGATTCTTTCCAGTGAGTTCCATTTTTCTAAAAGTGTGCTCTACATGGACCATGTAGGTGCCTGTTTAAACTGTCAATTCATAGTACAGTTTGCTTTATACTAATCACTTTTTTGTATTTGTGCAAACAGGGGTGCTCATCTTGATTTCAATGGGAACTGCACAAAATGTTCATGAATACATCGAATCATTCATTTACACCACAAGAAAGGAGGTGCCGATAAGTTCAAGGCGTTGCAACATATAAGGGCGAAATCATACAAGCTACGCGCGAATTTGGTTGATTTTGGTGGAACTACACAAAAAGAACAGCTGGTTTATTTAGCACGAGGTGCCATGTCAATGTCCGAATTGATGGCAAACCCTGCCCATTCCACAATCATAGGCATTTGATATTTTGGAATGGGAAAACCTTGTCAAATTTTGCTCATTGATTTTAGCAAGAAGACATGCGTTTGATATTTTCGAATGGGACGCCCTTTGCTGTCAGCAGCGTTGATCCATTTTTTCTTTATTCTTTAGTTGTGAAGTAAATATTGTCTCTGACATGTGAATCGCTGAGATGCATAATCATCGATTGTTTTTAATGTTCTCTATGAATTGCTAGACCTGTGTGTTTGATTGCAATGTATAGGAACGCTAAAAAGCTGCTCAAACTCTTTGTACTCCTTCTGTTACTTTTTACTTCGCACATTGCGAAAGTGCATACTTTCTTCTATAAGATTGGTCAAAGTAGAGATACTTTGACTGCAGACAAAACTTGTATGCAGACTAGAAAGGACCGGAGGGAGTACATGTGAAACTGCTGCAAACGAGGTGATCACCCTGGGAATAATGCTAGTACGTATTGTTTTGCATGTTCATCCAATGCCAGTGATACAAGAATTCGAACTAATCGAAATAAATTCATTCATACACGGTCGGATTTCATATAAACATTCTGGATTTCATTACATTACATACATTCTTCAACTAAAAAGGGGTGCACTGGAGGTATAATTAATTAACCGAAGCTACCCACCTGTGTCCGGCTAAGGCGATCAGAAGCTTCAGTGACTTAACTGCAGGTGCAGTTGCATAACTGACATGTGGCCTAGATGCCTGTTTGTAACACCCTCGATGCGACTATATCTCCCACGTGTCGAGGCACGACTTAGAGGCATAATCGCATTGAAGGCATATGTCGCAAGTTAGACAATCTTCACAACATCCCACGTAATATAGATGTAATAAAAGGGGAGATAACATAGTTGGCTTACACTTGCCACGTCAATCAAGTACATAATTAGCATTACATCATCCAAACACTCATGGCCCGACTACGGCGCCAAAATAAAAGAGAACCCAACATGCGACACGGTCCCGATCACCCCCAACTGGGCACCACTACTGATCATCAGGAAAGGAGACATAGTAACGTTGAGAGTCTTCTTCGAACTCCCACTTGAGCTCAAGCGCGTCACCTGGAGCAGAATCATCAGGCCCTGCATCCGGTGTAATAGTAATCTGTGAGCCACAGGGACTCAGCAATCTCGCACCCTCGCAATCAAGACTATTTAAGCTTATAGGTAAGGCAAGGTAAAAGTATATGGGGAGCTGCAGCAAGCGACTAGCAAATATGGTGGCTATTCTGAACGCAAAAGAGAGCGAGAAGAGGAGGCAAAGCACGAGCAAGAAACTAGAGGACAACCTGCGCAAACATTACTCCAACACCGTGTCCACTTCCCGGACTCCGCCGAGAAGAGGCCATCACGGTAACACACTCAGTTGATTCATTTTAATTAAATTAAGGTTCAAGTTATCTACAACCGGAAATTAACAAATTCCCATCTGCCCATAACCGCGGGCACGGCTTTCGAAAGTTCAAAACCCTGCAGGGAGTCCCAACTTAGCCCATGACAAGCTCTCACGGTCAACGAAGGAATAGACCTCCTCCCAAGATGTTCCGATAAGACTTGGTATCTCGGTACTTCAAGACAACTCCGACAATGGTAAAACAAGTCCAGCAACACCACCTGCTGTGCCGACAAATCCCGATAGGAGCTGCACATATCTCGTTCTCAGGGCACACCGGATAAGCTAAGCATACGGGAACTAACATAACCCAAGTTGCCAAGGGACATCCCCGCACGGTGCTCTAGGTTGGACCAACACTCAGAGGAGCACTGGCCCAGGGGGGTTTAAAATAAGATGACCCTTGAGTCTGCGAAACCCAAGGGAAAAGGCTAGGTGGCAAATGGTAAAACCAAGCTTAGGCATTGCTGGAGGAGTTTTATTCAAAACGGACTGTCAAGGGGTTCCCATTATAACCCAACCGCGTAAGGAACGCAAAATCCGGGAACATAACACCGATATGACGGAAACTAGGGCGGAAAGAGTGGAACAAAACACTAGGCGAGAGGCCGAGCCTTCCACCCTTTACCAAGTGTATATATGCATAAAGATAACATGGCAATATAATGATATCCCAACAAGTAAAATAAATGTTCCAACAAGGAACGGCCTCCAATCTTCACCTGCAACTAGCAATGCTATAAGAGGGGCTGAGAAAAGTGGTAACATAGCCAATCAACGGTTTGCTAGGATATGGTGGGTTAGATGTTTGACATGGAAATTTGGGAGTCTTGAAAGCAAATGGTAGGCATCGTAGCATTGGCATAGCAAAAGAGCGAGTAAACTAGCATAGCAAAGATAGTAGTGATTTCGAGGGTATGATCATCTTGCCTGCACAGTTGTCAGAGTTGACTGGATCCTCGAAAGCAAACTCAACGGGCTCCTAATTAGCTAACTCGTCTCCCGGCTCTACCCAAACAAGACAAACAAGCAAGAAGGACACAATCAACCACGTGCAAGACTCAAACAATATGACGCAATGATGGTATGCTATGCGGGATGCGATGCGGGATGCATATGCAAGATTTGACAAGGGATGCATGAACCTGGACTCAACTTGGAAATCCAAGGGTTCCACTAGAAAGATGATATGAAAATGCTTGAAAACGGTTTAAAGAACGCCGGAATCGGAGTTACGGTTTGAAAATGGCAAGCGATTCAAAAAAGACACCGGTCTGCGATTTACAGCAAGTAGCCTACTAAATGCAATGAGATGAACATGCTACAGCACTCAAACATGACAACAAAACACATGGCAGGGATGCATTCAAGATGCTTAACAAAATTGTAGCACTGAGCTACGGCCAATTCATCCATTAACAGGTTCAAACAAGCATGGCAAAAATGCATATGGCAAACAGATCTCAGACTTAGTGATATTAACACTTGTCTGGAATTTCAGATCAAGTAGCACTCTTTGGAGCAACAAAACTACATGCTACAGGACCTGAACATGGAAAGCTAAAGCATGGCATGGAGCTACTCAAAGAGCTTAACAAAAGTCCCTTAGTGACCTTGAGCCAAAAAGGACCAGAAAATACAATTGCAAGCATGTGAACATGGCAGAAACATAATCAGTTTTCAGACATAGTGAAAACTGGCACATGCTGAAACATAACTCAAGTAGGCATGTTTACGAGCTCGATGCACTCAACAAGGATCAAGTCATGACCAACTAAGCATACACCCATCAAGAATACACAAAATGCAATCTAGACATGGCAAGAACAATAATATAGCATGCACAGATCAACTACAACATCATCGGCAAAATTGCAAACAAGTTGACAATCTGCCCAGATTCACAAAGTTGCAAAAGTAGAGCTTAATTGACTCAAGCTAGGGTGCTCCATAATTGCAAACAAAGACATGGATGGATAGAGCACTACACGATTAACAAAACATCCTTACTAATCATCCTCAAAAGAGGCACGGATCACTAGGAATCAACATGAACATATGGCATCATGAGATAAACAGCTCAAGGACTTAGTGGAAATGCTAAGTCCCTGAAATCAGAATTAACAAGTGCACCACTTTGCAAGCTTGTGCTAGACACCACACACATCACAAAAATACATGGGTTGCACCTCTGGAAAGATGACAAGACCCTTAACAAAACATATGTAGAACTCATGGGCATAGCATGCACACAATAATCATGGAAGAAATGACAAAAAGCTAAATGAAGTAACAAATCTGACAATTATCTCAAGTAGCCCTCTTCTAACAACATTTCAGGCATCAAGATGAACTCAAATCAAAATGATGCAATGTAATGAAATGGTGTACTCTCTGACATGAACATTTTGATATGCTATATGCCCAAAACGGAGCTATGGATGCAAAGTTACGAGGCCATAAACAGGAGCATATGGATCTGTGGAAACAGGGACTTAGAAGAAGAAAAAAACACCTCCGGATCTAGGGTTTGACCCGGGCAGGCAAAACGAGGCGGCGACACTGCTCGCCGGAGTTCGAAGACGGCGGCCGGCGAGGTCGAGGTCGCCGGATCCGGTCGCTCCTCGACTGGATCTGGCCGGAGGAGGGAGGGTACGGCGAGGCAGCGGCGGAGGGTGGCGTTGGCGGGGCGGCGGAGCCGCGGCGGCCGACGACGAGCTCGGGCAGTGCGCGGATGCAGCGGTGCCGGCGAGGGCGCGCGATGGCGGCGGGGACGCGGGCGAAGCGGCGGCGGAGACTCGGGCCGGGAGGGCCGCGGTCGGGCCCCGCGGGCCGGCGCGGTGGGAGGCGGCGGAGCCGCCACGTGGCGATCGCTGAGAGGGCGCGGGCGGCGGCGGACGTTGTCCGGCGCCGGCGGACACGTCCAGCGCGCGGAGAGGAGCGGGTAGTTAGGGTTAGGGTCGACTTGATCCAAAATTTTTGGGGAGGAGGCTATATTTATAGGTAGAGGGAGCTAGGAGAGTCCAAATGAGGTGCGGTTTTCGGCCACGTGATCGTGATCGAACGCTCTAGATGATGGAGAGGGTTTAGGTGGGTTTTGGGCCAAATTGGAGGGGTGTTGGGCTGCAACACACACGAGGCCTTTTCGGTCCCTCGGTTAACCGTTGGAGTATCAAACGAAGTCCAAATGGTACGAAACTTGACAGGCGGTCTACCGGTAGTAAACCAAGGCCGCTTGGCAAGTCTCGATCCAATCCGGAAATGTTTAATCCCCACACACGAAAGAAAAGGTAGAAATGACCACCGGAGCAGAACGAAGCGCCGAAATGCAAAATGGACAACGGGGAAAATGCTCAAATGCATGATATGAACACGTATGCAAATGCAATGCACATGATGACATGATATGAGATTCATGACAACGATAACAACACACGGAGGCAAAAACCCGAACCCGAGGAAATAAAATAACTTAACGCTGGAAACGGACAAGAGTTGGAGTACAAATTGGGAAACTTACATCCGGGGTGTTACAACACTCCACCACTATGAAAGGATCTCGTCCCGAGATCTAGGACTGAAAGAACGCCGGGTACTCAGAACGGAGGTGGTCCTCGCGTTCCCAAGTAGCTTCACAGTCGGAATGGTGTGACCACTTGACTTTGACAAATTTGATTGACTTGTTGCGAGTCTTGCGTTTAGTCTCTTCAAGAATAGCAACTCGGTGCTCATGATAAGAGAGATCTTCTTGGAGTTCAATGTCCTCGAAGTTGACGGTGCGGTCAGGAGTCTTGAAGCACTTTCGGAGCTGAGAGACATGGAACACATCATGAACATTTGCAAAGTTTGAAGGAAGCTCGAGTTGATAGGCGAGGTCGCCTCTCTTGCTGACAATCTTGCAAGGTCCCACGTATCTGGGGGCAAGCTTCCCTTTGATACCGAAGCGACGAGTACCTTTCATAGGAGAGATGCGGAGATAAGATCTCCGATCTCGAAAGCCAAATCACGGTACTTACTGTCATAGTAGCTCTTCTGGCGGGATTGGGCTGCTTTGAGATTATCTCGAATGACTTTGTACATCTCCTCTGCCTCTGTGGTTAAGTCATTTCCCAAAAGCTGACGTTCACCGGTTTCAGACCAGTTGAGAGGGGTATGGCACTTCCTGCCATACAGAATTTCAAATGGGGCCTTGCCCGAACTTTCTTGAAAACTGTTGTTGTAGGAGAATTCAGCATAAGGAAAACAATCCTCCCACTTCATGTCGAAGGAGATCACACAAGCCCTGAGCATATCTTCAAGAATCTGGTTGACACGCTCGACTTGACCGCTAGTTTGGGGATGGAAAGCTGTGCTGAAGCGGATGTTGGTGCCCATGGCCTTCTGAAAAGAATCCCAAAACTTGGATGTAAAGATGCTGCCACAGTCTGAAGAGATCACTTGTGGAATACCGTGCAGAGAGACAATCGGAGAGGTATAGAGTTCCGCCAATTGAGCTGCAGTGATCTACTCTTTGATAGGCAGAAAATGAGCCACTTTGGTGAGTTTGTCGATGACAACGAATATAGCATCATTGCCACGCTTGGACTTTGGAAACCCAGTCACGAAGTCCATTTCAATGTGGTCAAACTTCCATTCTGGAATGGCAAGAGGTTGGAGGAGACCAGCTGGCCTTTGGTGTTCTGCCTTCACTCTTCTGCAGACATCACATTCATTCACGAATTGAGCAATCTCTCGCTTCATTCGAGTCCACCAATAAGCCTTCTTGAGGTCCTGATACATCTTCGTGCTCCCAGGGTGGATGGAGAGGAGAGAATTGTGAGCCTCATTCATGATCACTTTACGGAGGTCACCTTTGGGTACAACAATATGATCCTCGAAGAAGAGAGTGTCCTTGTCATCAAGGCGGTAACACTTGTACTTGGGTTGACTCTTGGCAATCCCAATCTTCACCTTTTTCACCATAGCATCAAGAAGCCGGGCTTGGCGAATCTGGTCTTCCAAGGTAGGAGAGACTGGAAGGTTGGCGAGGAAACCTTGTGGAACAACTTGCAGATTAAGTTTGCGGAAAGCTTCACAAAGCTCGGGTTGATAAGGCTTGAGAATAAGACTGTTGCAGTAAGCCTTTCTGCTCAATGCGTCAGCAATCACATTGGCCTTGCCTGGAGTATACTCAATACTCGGATTATACTCTTGAATCATTTTGACCCATCGAGTTTGCCTGAGGTTGAGATTAGGCTGAGTGAAGATGTACTTGAGACTCTTGTGATTAGTGAAAATGTCCACTTTTCTTCCCAATAGAAGATGTCTCCAAGTCAAAAGAGCATGCATAACTGCCTCCAACTCGAGATCATGAGTGGGGTAGTTCTTCTCATTGGGCTTCAACTGGCGAGAGGTATAAGCAACAACTTTGTTCTCTCGCATCAATACTGCACCAAGACCTTGGAGAGAGGCATCACAAAAGACCTCGTACGGCTTGGATTCATCAGGCGGAGTCAGAACTGGAGCAGTGATCAATTTCTCTTTCAAAGTGTTGAAAGCAATGTCACACTCCGGAGACCAAACGTACTTGACGTGCTTCTGCAGAAGATTTGAGAGAGGCTTCGCGATCTTAGAAGAGTTTTCAACGAATCTTCGGCAATAGCTTGCGAGACCGAGGAAGCTACGGAGTTGCTTCACGTTCTGAGGAGGTTCCCAATTTACAATTGCAGACACCTTCTCAGGATTCACCGCAATGCCCTTGGCAGAGATGATATGACCAAGATAAAGAACCTCATCGAGCCAAAATTCACACTTGGAGAACTTGGCGTAGAACTGGTGTTCCCTGAGCTTATCAAGAACCAAACGCAAGTGCTTGGCATGATCTTCCTTGTTCTTCGAGAAAACCAGAATGTCGTCGAGATAGACCAAAACAAAGTCATTGGTGTAGGCGTTGAAGATGAAGTTCATCATGCGAGAGAAAGTCGGAGGAGCATTGACGAGGCCAAAAGACATGACAGTGTATTCATATGAACCATAGCTTGTCCTGAAAGCCGTCTTGGGAATATCTTGCTCACGGATACGAATCTGATGATAAACCATACGGAGATCAAGCTTGGAGAATACTTGAGCACCTTTGAGTTGTTCGAACAGCTCGTTGATGTTGGGAAGTGGGTATTTGTTCTTGATGGTCTTCTTGTTCAATGGACGGTAATCAACACAAAGTCGGTCCGTTCCATCCTTCTTCTTCACAAAAAGAACACCACAACCCCACGGAGAAGAACTAGGCCGGATGAGACCCATTTTCTCTTGAATATCGAGTTGCTTCTTCACCTCCTTCAACTCTTCAGGTCTGAGCTTGTAAGGACACTTGCACACAGGTTCCGTGCCAGGCTCAAGATCAATAACAAATTCACCTGGCCGGTGCGGAGGCATTCCTGGAAGCTCTTCTGGAAAGACGTCTTGATATTCACAATCGATTGGAATTTGCGAGATGGCATCGAGTTCACCCTTCTCATTGAGAGAAAACAAACGGATGGTATCATCATTCGCGGCAAAGACAATTACATCCTCAGACGAATGAGTCAATTGAATCTGCCTGGCTGCACAATCAAGCTAAGCCTTGTGCTTAGAAAGCCAATCCATCCCAAGAATAAGATCAATATCCGAGTTACCAAGAACCATTGGAGAAGCCAAAAACTTGAAATCACCCATCATGATAGAAATATCCGGGACTATTGAAGTAGCCCTCAAAGACATAGCCGAAGAAATCACTCCCATAGGTTTACCCAACATTTGTGAAATGAAGTCATGCTTGGAAACAAATGATCTTGACATGAAACAGTGCAATGCACCAGTGTCAAAAAGAACTCTTGCGGGAATAGAGTTAACTGGAAAGTTACCCATGACGACATCTGATGAATCCTTTGCCTGAGCTGCATTCATCAAGTTGACCTTGGCATGCTTGGGGTTATGCTTGACCAAAGTTGTACTTGTGGATCTGACAGGAGGAGGAGGAGGAAGACGCCTCTGGTTGAAACACTTCTTGGCATAGTGACCCTTCTTTTGGCACTTGTTGCACGTGACCTCTGAAAGCGGACGGTGGTACGGAGCACTTGATCTTGGAGGTTGAGACGAAGTCTTGTTCTGAAAGCCAGGGTTGGGTGGGTGGGAAGATCCACTGCCACCTTTGCTCTTCTGCTGATACGGCTGACGGAACGGAGGAGGAGGAAGCTAATACTTCTGCTACTTGGCCACTTGAGTAGAGGAAGAAGGAGTAACATCTCTGACTCGCTTCTTGGAAGTATCACACCTCAATTGCGCAGCCTCTTGCTTCAATGCCATGTTGTAGAACTCATCGTACCTCAAGGGCTCGAAGAGAACAAGAGCGAGCTGAGTTTCTTCTCTGAGACCACCCCTGAACTGATATATCATGCTCTTCTCATCAGGTACGTCCTGCTTAACAAAGCACGCAAGCTTCTGGAACAACTTGTTGTAGTCATAGATAGACAAAGAGCCTTGCTTCAGGTTGCGGAATTCCTCACGCTTGCTTTCAACCACGCTCTGAGGGATATGATGAGCTTAGAAATCTTGATGGAATTCACCCCAAGTGATAACACGTCCACCTCCGGAGTCCTTTTACTGCTGGAACCATTCTGCAGCTTGATCTTTGAGTCGGAAGGAAGCCAACTTGACAAAGTCCTCAGGCCTGACGTTACTGCACTCGAAATGCTTGCACAGATCCACAAGCCAATCGTCAGCATCGGTTGCCTCAACACAATTGCTAAAAGTCTTTGGCCCGTTAGCAAGGAACTGGTTGAGTGTAGTAAAGTGATTATGATTGTTGCCTTGGTTCCGTAGGTTGCCTTGATTGCACTCTTGAAGAATGTGCATGATCAACTATGTGTTTGCATTGGTTGCGGCCATCACAGCTTGCCATGCCTCCGGAGGAGGTGGAGGTGGTGGCGGATCAGGATTCGGAGTCGTGCGTGTTGGAGGAGCCATCCTGAATAGGTTGACATCCATTAGCACATTGATAGACAAATATTGAAGCTGAATCCAACGGAATGAAAATTGCGACATGTAGTCTTCACATCCGAACAAAATGAACGAATGAATTCCTCTTGAAATGGTCACATGTCCATAAATTGAGAAGCCACTTAGAATTAAGGTAAAGAAATAAATCAACAAGGTACGGATCAAGAACGAATAATCGGTAAGAAATCCCAATCTCAAACCAATATCCGTGGAAGAAGAACTAGAGCTACTAGAATTCCCTCCTATGAAACTCCCGAACCTTTCCGGTTATGCAATCAGGTGTTGGGGATACAGGGGAAGCATAATATCTCACCCAAATCTAGCGAATCCTACATCCAGCTGTATCCATCCTTCAACACATAACCAAGATACCTTCGGAAACCATCTACCTCAACCTTCGAAAAGCATCCGTTATACAAGTTATGGCGATACTCCCGAACTCCCGCCCCAGTACTGGGTGGCGTCGAGGTTATCTCACCAACGAACTTCTTAAAAGAGATTTTCGATGTCGGCGTACTAAACTCAGGTATTCCAGAAGTGCATCGATAAAATTATGGTGACAACACCTCAGAGCTCAACTCCCCGGGACACTTCCACAAAACCCCTGACAGGAGGCACCAAGACAATGTTCTCATCATAAAACCATCGGAACGATTCCAAGATACCCGCGTGATGCTAAAAAAAATTAGTGAAATTTGAGAAGAGAAGAGTCAAAACTCTACGTCAGGATGCCTTACCCGAGCGATGAGGAGACTGGGAAGTAAAAAGAATTCCTAAACTCTCTGATATATAATTCCTAAATGACTCAAAACATTTTTCTAGACACAACTCGGCTGCTAAAAACGATCAAGCAATGGGGCTCCTAAGGTCGGGGAAGGCTCTGATACCAACTTGTAACACCCTCAATGCGACTACATCTCCCACGTCTTGAGGCACGACTTAGAGGCATAATCGCATTCGGGGCATATGTCGCAAGTTAGACAATCTTCACAACATAATATAGATGTAATAAAAGGGGAGATAACATACTTGGCTTACACTCGCCACGTCAATCAAGTACATAATTAACATTACATCACCAAACACTCATGGCCCGACTACGGCACCAAAATAAAAGAGAACCCAACATGCGACACGGTCCCGATCACCCCCAACTGGGCACCACTACTGATCATCAGGAAAGGAGACATAGTAACGTTGAGAGTCTTCTTCGAACTCCCACTTGAGCTCAAGCGCGTCACCTGGAGCGGAATCATCAGGCCTTGCATCTGGTGTAATAGTAATCCGTGAGCCACAGGGACTCAACAATCTCGCACCCTCGCGATCAAGACTATTTAAGCTTATAGGTAAGGCAAGGTAAAAGTATATGGGGAGCTGCAGCAAGCGACTAGCAAATATGGTGGCTATTCTGAACGCAAAAGAGAGCGAGAAGAGGAGGCAAAGCGCGAGCGAGAAACTAGAGGGCAACCTACGCAAACATTACTCCAACACCGTGTCCACTTCCCGGACTCCGCCGAGAAGAGGCCATCACGGTAACACACTCAGTTGATTCATTTTAATTAAATTAAGGTTCAAGTTATCTACAACCGGACATTAACAAATTCCCATCTGCCCATAACCACGGGCACGGCTTTCGAAAGTTCAAAACCCAGCAGGGTATCCCAACTTAGCCCTTGACAAGCTCTCACGGTCAACGAAAGAATAGACCTCCTCCCAAGATGTTCCGATCAGACTCGGTATCTCGGTACTTCAAGACAACTCCGACAATGGTAAAACAAGTCCAGCAACACCACCCGCTGTGCCGACAAATCCCGATAGGAGTTGCACATATCTCGTTCTCAGGGCACACCGGATAAGCTAAGTGTACGGGAACCAACGTAACCCAAGTTGCCAAGGGACGGCCCCGCCCGGTGCTCTAGGTTGGACCAACACTCAGAGGAGCACTGTCCCAGGGGGGTTTAAAATAAGATGACCCTTGAGTCCGTGAAACCGAAGGGAAAAGGCTAGGTGGCAAATGGTAAAACCAAGGTTGGGCATTGCTGGAGGAGTTTTATTCAAAGCGGACTGTCAAGGGGTTCCCATTATAACCCAACCGCGTAAGCAACACAAAATCCAGGAACATAACACCGATATGACGGAAACTAGGGCGGCAAGAGTGGAACAAAACACTAGGCGAGAGATCGAGCCTTCCACCCTTTACCAAGTGTATAGGTGCATAAAGATAGCATGGCAATATAATGATATCCCAACAAGTAAAATAAATGTTCCAACAAGGAACGGCCTCCAATCTTCACCTGCAACTAGCAACGCTATAAGAGGGGCTGAGCAAAGTGGTAACATAGTCAATCAACGGTTTGCTAGGACATGGTGGGTTAGAGGTTTGACATGGAAATTTGGGAGTCTTGAAAGCAAATGGTAGGCATCGTAGCATTGGCATAGCAAAAGAGCGAGCAAACTAGCATAGCAAAGATAGTAGTGATTTCGAGGGTATGATCATCTTGCCTGCACAGTTGTCAGAGTTGACTGGATCCTCGAAAGCAAACTCAACGGGCTCCTCGTTAGAGAAATCGTCTCCCGGCTCTACCCAAACAAGACAAACAAGCAACAAGGACACAATCAACCATGTGCAAGACTCAAACAATATGATGCAATGATGGTATGCTATGCGGGATGCGATGCGGGATGCATATGCAAGATTTGACAAGGGATGCATGAAACTGGCCTCAACTTGGAAATCCAAGGGTGCCACTGGAAATATGAGATGAAAACGCTTGAAAACGATATAAAGAACGCTGGAATCGGAGTTACGGTTTGAAAATGGCAAGCAATTCAAAAATGACATTGTTCTGCGATTTACAGCAAGTAGCCTTCTAAATGCAATGAGATGAACATGCTACAGCACTCAAACATGACAACAAAATACATGGCAGGGATGCATTCAAGATTCTTAACAAAAGTCTAGCACTGAGCTACGGCCAATTCATCCATTAACAGGTTCAAACAAGCATGGCAAAAATGCATATGGCAAACAAATCTCAGACTTAGTGAAATTAACACTTGTCTGGAATTTCAGATCAGGTAGCACTCTTTGGAGCAACAAAATTACATGCTACAGGACCTGAACATGGCAAAGTAACGCATGGCATGGAGCTACTCAAAGAGCTTAGCGAAAGTCCCTTAGTGACCTTGAGCCAAAAGGGATCAGAAAATACAATTGCAAGCATGTGAACATGGCAAAAACATAATCAGGTCACAGACTTTGTGAAAACTGGAGCATGCTGAAACATAACTCAAGTAGGCATGTTTACGAGCTCGATGCACTCAACACGAAGCAAGTCATGACCAACTAAGTATACAACCATCAAGAATACACAAAATGCAAGCTAGAAATGGCAAGAACAATAACATAGCATGCACGGATCAACTACAACATCATCGGCAAAATTGCAAACAAGTTGACAATCTGCCCAGATTCACAAAGTAGCAAAAGTAGAGCTTGATTGACTCAAGCTAGGTTGCTCCATAATTGCAACCAAAGACATGGATGGATAGAGCACTACAAGATTAACAAAACATCCTTATTGATCAACACCAAAAGAGGCACGGATCACTAAGAATCAATATGAACATATGGCATCATGAGATAAACAACTCAAGGACTTAGTGGAAATGCTAAGTCCCTGAAATAAGAATTAACAAGTGCACCACTTTGCAAGCTTGTGCTAGACACCACACACATCACAAAAATACATGGGTTGCACCTCTGGAAAGATGACAAGACCCTTAACAAAACATATGTAGAACTCATGGGCATAGCATGCACACAATAATCATGGCAGAAATGACAAAAAGCTAAATGAAGTAACAGATCTAACAATTATCTCAAGTAGCCCTCTTCTAACAGCATTTCAGGCATCAAGATGAACTCAAATGAAAATGATGCAATGGAATGAACTGATGTACTCTCTGAGATGAACATTTTGATATGCTATATGCCCAAAATAGAGCTACGGATGCAAAGTTACGAGGCCATGAACAGGAGCATATGGATCTGTGGAAACAGAGACTTGGAAGAAAAAAACACCTCCGGATCTAGGGTTTGACCCGGGCATGCAAAATGAGGCGGCGGTGCTGCTCGCCGGAGTTCGAAGACGGCGGCCGGCGAGGTCGAGGTCGCCGGATCCAGTCGCTCCTCGACCGGATCTGGCCGGAGGAGGGAGGGGACGACGAGGCGGCGGCGGAGGGCGGCGTCGGCGGGGCGGCGGAGCCGCGGCGGCGGCCGACGAGCTCGGGCAGCGTGCGGATGCGCCGGCGGCCGTGAGGGCGCGTGGTGGCGGCGGCGAGGGTGCGCGGTGGCGGCGGGAGCAGCGCGGGCGGCGCTCTGGCGGCGGGGAGGCGGGCGAAGCGGCGGCGGAGACTCGGGTCGGGAGGGCCGCGGTCGGGCCCTACGGGCCGGCGCGGTGGGAGGTGGCGGAGCCGCCACGTGGCGATCGCTGAGAGGGCGCGGACGCCAGCGGACACGTCCGGCACGCGGAGAGGAGCGGGGAGTTAGGGTTAGGGTCGACTTGATCCGAAATTCGCAATGGGGCTCCTAAGGTCGGGGAAGGCTCTGATACCAACTTGTAACACCCTCGATGCGACTATATCTCCCACATGTCGAGGCACGACTTAGAGGCATAATCGCATTGAAGGCATATGTCGCAAGTTAGACAATCTTCACAACATCCCATGTAATATAGATGTAATAAAAGGGGAGATAACATAGTTGGCTTACACTCGCCACGTCAATCAAGTACATAATTAACATTACATCATCCAAACACTCATGGCCCGAGAATGACACCAAAATAAAAGAGAACCCTACATGCGACACGGTCCCGATCACCCCCAACTGGGCACCACTACTGATCATCAGGAAAGGAGACATAGTAACGTTGAGAGTCTTCGTCGAACATCCACTTGAGCTCAAGCGCGTCACCTGGAGCGGAATCATCAGGCCCTGCATCTGGTGTAATAGTAATCTATGAGCCACAGGGACTCAGCAATCTCGCACCCTCGCGATCAAGACTATTTAAGCTTATAGGTAAGGCAAGGTAAAAGTATATGGGGAGCTGCAGCAAGCGACTAGCAAATATGGTGGCTATTGTGAATGCAAAAGAGAGCGAGAAGAGGAGGCAAAGCGCGAGCGAGAAACTAGAGGACAACCTGCGCAAGCATTACTCCAACACTGTGTCCACTTCCCGGACTCCGCCGAGAAGAGGCCATCACGGTAACACACTCAGTTGATTCATTTTAATTAAATTAAGGTTCAAGTTATCTACAACCGGACAATAAGAAATTCCCATCTGCCCATAACCGCGGGCACGGCTTTTGAAAGTTCAAAATCCTGGAGGGGAGTCCCAACTTAGCCCATGACAAGCTCTCACGGTCAACGAAGGAATAGACCTCCTCCCAAGATGTTCCGATCAGACTCGGTATCTCGGTACTTCAAGACAACTCCAACAATGGTAAAACAAGTCCAGCAACACCACCCGCTGTGCCGACAAATCCCGATAGGAGCTGCACATATCTCGTTCTCAGGGCACACCGGATAAGCTAAGCGTACGGGAACCAACGTAACCCAATTTGCCAAGGGACGGCCCCGCACGGTGCTCTAGGTTGGACCAACACTCAGAGGAGCACTGGCCCAGGGGGGTTTAAAATAAGATGACCCTTGAGTCCGCGAAACCCAAGGGAAAAGGTTAGGTGGCAAATGGTAAAACCAAAGTTGGGCATTGCTGGAGGAGTTTTATTCAAAACAGACTATCAAGGGGTTCCCATTATAACCCAACCGCGTAAGGAACGCAAAATCCGGGAACATAACACCGATATGATGGAAACTAGGGCGGCAAGATTGGAACAAAACACTAGGCGAGAGGCCGAGCCTTCCACCCTTTGCCAAGTGTATAGATGCATAAAGATAACATGGCAATATAATGATATCCCAACAAGTAAAATAAATGTTCCAACAAGGAACGGCCTCCAATCTTCACCTGCAACTAGCAACGCTATAAGAGGGGCTGAGCAAAGTGGTAACATAGCCAATCAACGGTTTGCTAGGACATGGTGGGTTAGAGGTTTGACATGGAAATTTTGGAGGCTTGAAAGCAAATGGTAGGCATCGTAGCATTGGCATAGCAAAAGAGCGAGCAAACTAGCATAGCAAAGATAGTAGTGATTTCGAGGGTATGATCATCTTGCCTACACAGTTGTCAGAGTTGACTGGATCCTCGAAAGCAAACTCAACGGGCTCCTCGTTAGCGAACTCATCTCCTGGCTCTACCCAAACAAGACAAACAAGAAACAAGGACACAATCAACCACGTGCAAGACACAAACAATATGATGCAATGATGGTATGCTATGCGGGATGCGATGCGGGATGCATATGCAAGATTTGACAAGGGATGCGTGAACCTGGCCTCAACATGGAAATCCAAGGGTTCCACTGGAAAGATGAGATGAAAACGCTTGAAAACGATATAAAGAACGCCGGAATCGGAGTTACGGTTTGAAAATGGCAAGCGATTCAAAAATGACACCGGTGTGCGACTTTACAGCAAGTAGCCTTGTAAATGCAATGAGATGAACATGCTACAGCACTAAAACATGACAACAAAATATATGGCAGGGATGCATTCAAGATGCTTAACAAATGTCTAGGACTGAGCTATGGCCAATTCATCCATTAACAGGTTCAAACAAGCATCGCAAACATGCATATGGCAAACAGATCTCAGACTTAGTGAAATTAACACTTGTCTGGAATTTCAGATCAGGTAGCACTCTTTGGAGCAACAAAACTACATGCTACAGGACATGAACATGGCAAAGTAAAGCATGGCATGGAGCTACTCAAAGAGCTTAACGAAAGTCCCTTAGTGACCTTGAGCCAAAAAGGACCAGAAAATACAATTGCAAGCATTGCAACATGGGAAAAACATAATCAATTTTCAGACTTAGTGAAAACTGGCACATGCTGAAACGTAACTCAAGTAGGCATGTTTACGAGCTCGATGCACTCAACACGGAGCAAGTCATGACCAACTAAACATACACCCATCAAGAATACACAAAATGCAAAGACATGGATGGACAGAGCACTACAAGATTAACAAAACATCCTTACTGATCATCCTCAAAAGAGGCACGGATCACTAGGAATCAACATGAACATATGGCATCATGAGATAAACAGCTCAAGGACTTAGTGGAAATGCTAAGTCCCTGAAATCAGAATTAACAAGTGCACCACTTTGCAAGCTTGTGCTAGACACCACACACATCAAAAAAATACATGGGTTGCACCTCTGGAAAGATAACAAGACCCTTAACAAAACATATGTAGAACTCATGGGCATAGCATGCACACAATAATCGTGGCAGAAATGACAAAAGGCTAAATGAAGTAACAGATCTGACAATTATCTCAAGTAGCCCTCTTCTAACAGCATTTCAGGCATCAAGATGAACTCAAATGAAAATGATGCAATGGAATGAAATGATGTACTCTCTGACATGAACATTTTGATATGCTATATGCCCAAAACGGAGCTACGGATGCAAAGTTACGAGGCCATAAACAGGAGCATATGGATCTGCGGAAACAGGGACTTAAAAGAAAAAAAACACCTCTGGATCTAGGGTTTGACCCGGGCAGGCAAAACGAGGCGGCGGTGCTGCTTGCCGGAGTTCGAAGACGACGGCCGGCGAGGTCGAGGTCGCCGGATCCGGTCGCTCCTCGACTGGATCTGGCCGGAGGAGGGAGGGGACGGCGAGGCGGCGGCGGAGGGCGGCGTCGGCGGGGCGGCGGAGCCACGGCGGCCGGCGACGAGCTCGGGCAGCGCGCGGATGCAGCGGTGCCGGCGAGGGCGCGCGGTGGCGGCGGGAGCAGCGCGGGCGGCGCTCGGGCGACGGGGAGGCGGGCGAAGCGGCGGCGGAGACTCGGGCCTGGAGGGCCGCGGTCGGGCCCCGCGGGCCGGCGCGGTGGGAGGCGGCGGAGCCACCACTTGGCGATCGCTGAGAGGTCGCGGGCGGCGGCGGACGTTGTCCGGCGCCGGCGGACACTTCCGGCGTGCGGAGAGGAGCGGGGAGCTAGGGTTAGGGTCGACTTGATCCGAAATTTTTGGGGAGGAGGCTATATTTATAGGTAGAGGGAGCTAGGAGAGTCCAAATGAGGTGCGGTTTTCGGCCACGCGATCGTGATCGAACGCTCTAGATGATGGAGAGGGTTTAGGTGGGTTTTTGGCCAAATTGGAGGGGTGTTGGGCTGCAACACACACAGTCCTTTTCGATCCCTCGGTTAACCGTTGGAGTATCAAACGAAGTCCAAATGGTACGAAACTTGACAGGCGGTCTACCGGTAGTAAACCAAGGCCGCTTGGAAAGTCTCGGTCCAATCCGGAAATGTTTAATCCCCACACATGAAAGAAAAGGTAGAAATGACCACCGGAGGAGAACAAAGCGCCCGAATGCAAAACGGACAACGGGGAAAATGCTTGAATGCATGATATGAACACGTATGCAAATGCAATGCACATGGTGACATGATATGAGATGCATGACAACGATAACAACAGACGGAGGCAAAAACCCAAACCCAAGGAAATAAAATAACTTAACGCCGAAAACGGACAAGAGTTGGAGTACAAATTGGGAAAGTTACATCCGGGGTGTTACACTGTTGGGCCCACGTGTCAGTCAGCCAACTGCACCAGCAGTTAAGTAGAAGCAGCGTCCTTCTCCAACATAGCTCTCTGACACCACGTCGCCTCCAAGAAGCTAATCGGCCATCAGTAGTCAACCCTCCTAGCTTGTCATAGTGATTAGGGAAACTAGGAGCCCAATGATCAGGATCCCCACATGACAAACACCTTTCTTCTTGTCATTCTTCTTCTTGAAGTTCGTGTGTTGCACAACCTTGTTCTTCCCATCAAAATTTGCTTTACCATCAAACTTGCCATTGTTCTTGAACTTGTGGGGTTGGAAGTTCTTCTTCTGTACCAGATTGGAAGTATATCCTCCCTCAATTCCTCGAGCATGTGTGTCCTTTGCCCTCGCCTTTTCTTCCACATCAAGAGTGGCAATGAGATCTACGAAGGAGGAAGCTTAGTGATGATACCTCCGGCAACAAACTTGTCTGGTAGCTGATAACCCACAAGTATAGGGGATCGCAACAGCTTTCGAGGGTAGAGTATTCAACCCAAATTTATTGATTCGACACAAGGGGAGCCAAAGAATATTCTCAAGTATTAGCAGCTGAGTTGTCAATTCAACCACACCTAGAAACTTAGTATCTGCAGCAAAGTGTTTAGTAGCAAAGTAATATGATAGTGATGGTAACGGTGACAAAAGAGTAACGAAAGCAAAGTAATGTTTTTTGTATTTTGTAGTGATTGTAACAATAGCAACGGGAAATTAAATAAGCGTAAACCAGTATATGGAAAGCTCGTAGGCATTGGATCAATGATGGATAATTATGCCAGATGTGGTTCATCATGTAACAGTCATAACATAGGGTGACACAGAACTAGCTCCAATTCGTCAATGTAATGTAGGCATGTATTCCGAATATAGTCATACGTGCTTATGGAAAAGAACTTGCATGACATCTTTTGTCCTACCCTCCCGTGGCAGCGGGGTCCTAATGGAAACTAAGGGATATTAAGGCCTCCTTTTAGTAGAGAACCGGAACAAAGCATTAACACATAGTAAATACATGAACTCCTCAAACTATGGTCATCACCGGTAAGTATCCCAATTATTATCACTTCGGGGTTAACGGATCATAACACATAATAGGTGACTATAGACTTGCAGGATAGGATCAAGAACTCTCATATATTGATGAAAACATAATAGGTTCAGATCTGAAATCCTTGCACTCGGGCCCTAGTGATAAGCATTAAGCATAGCAAAGTCATAGCAACATCAATCTCAGAACATAGTGGATACTAGGGATCAAACCCTAACAAAACTAACTCGATTACATGGTGAATCTCATCCAACCCATCACCATCCAGCAATCCTACGATGGAATTACTCATGCACGGCAGTGAGCATCATGAAATTGGTGATTGAGGATGGTTGATGATGATGACGGCGATGAATCCCCCTCTCCGGAGCCCCAAACGGACTCCAGATCAGCCCTCTCGAGAGGTTTTATGGCTTGGCGGCGGCTCCGTATCATAAAACGCGATGATTTCTTCTCTCTGATTTTTTTCTCCCCGAAAGCAGTTAAGAGAGATCTTCTTGGAGTTCAATGTCCTCGAAGTTGACGGTGCGGTCAGGAGTCTTGAAGCACTTTCGGAGCTGAGAGACATGGAACACGTCATGAACATTTGCAAAGTTTGAAGGAAGCTCGAGTTGATAGGCGAGGCCGCCTCTCTTGCTGACAATTTTGCAAGGTCCCACGTATCTGGGGGCAAGCTTCCCTTTGATACCGAAGCGACGAGTACCTTTCATAGGAGAGACGCGGAGATAAGATCTCCGATCTCGAAAGCCAAATCACGGTACTTACTGTCATAGTAGCTCTTCTGGCGGGATTGGGCTGCTTTGAGATTATCTCGAATGACTTTGCATATCTCCTCTGCCTCTGTGGTTAAGTCATTTCCCAAAAGCTGATGTTCACCGGTTTTAGACCAGTTGAGAGGGGTATGGCACTTCCTGCCATACAGAATTTCAAATGGGGCCTTGCCCGAACTTGCTTGAAAACTGTTGTTGTAGGAGAATTCAGCATAAGGAAGACAATCCTCCCACTTCATGCCGAAGGAGATCACACAAGCCATGAGCATATCTTCAAGAATCTAGTTGACACGCTCGACTTGACCGCTAGTTTGGGGATGGAAAGCTGTGCTGAAGCGGATGTTGGTGCCCATGGCCTTCTGAAAAGAATCCCAAAACTTGGATGTAAAGATGCTGCCACGGTCTGAAGAGATCACTTGTGGAATACCGTGCAGAGAGACAATCCGAGAGGTATAGAGTTCCGCCAATTGAGCTGCAGTGATCGACTCTTTGATAGGCAGAAAATGAGCCACTTTGGTGAGTTTGTCGATGACAACGAATATAGCATCATTGCCACGCTTGGACTTTGGAAACCCAGTCACGAAGTCCATTTCAATGTGGTCAAACTTCCATTCTGGAATGGCAAGAGGTTGGAGGAGACCAGCTGGCCTTTGGTGTTCTGCCTTCACTCTTCTGCAGACATCACATTCATTCACGAATTGAGCAATCTCTTGCTTCATTCGAGTCCACCAATAAGCCTTCTTGAGGTCCTGATACATCTTCGTGCTCCCAGGGTGGATGGAGAGGAGAGAATTGTGAGCCTCATTCATGATCACTTTACGGAGGTCACCTTTGGGTACAACAATATGATCCTCGAAGAAGAGAGTGTCCTTGTCATCAAGGCGGTAGCACTTGTACTTGGGTTGACTCTTGGCAATCCCAATCTTCACCTTTTTCACCATAGCATCAAGAAGCTGGGCTTGGCGAATCTGGTCTTCCAAGGTAGGAGAGACTTGAAGGTTGGAGAGGAAACCTTGTGGAACAACTTGCAGATTAAGTTTGCGGAAAGCTTCACAAAGCTCGGGTTGATAAGGCTTGAGAATAAGACTGTTGCAGTAAGCCTTTCTGCTCAATGCGTCAGCAATCACATTGGACTTGCCTGGAGTATACTCAATACTCGGATTATACTCTTGAATCATTTTGACCCATCGAGTTTGCCTGAGGTTGAGATTAGGCTGAGTGAAGATGTACTTGAGACTCTTGTGATTAGTGAAAATGTCCACTTTTCTTCCCAATAGAAGATGTCTCCAAGTCAAAAGAGCATGCATAACTGCCTCCAACTCGAGATCATGAGTGGGGTAGTTCTTCTCATTGGGCTTCAACTGGCGAGAGGTATAAGCAACAACTTTGTTCTCTCGCATCAATACTGCACCAAGACCTTGGAGAGAGGCATCACAAAAGACCTCGTACGGCTTGGATTCATCAGGCGGAGTCAGAACTGGAGCAGTGATCAATTTCTCTTTCAAAGTGTTGAAAGCAATGTCACACTCCGGAGACCAAACGTACTTGACGTGCTTCTGCAGAAGATTTGAGAGAGGCTTCGCGATCTTAGAAGAGTTTTCAACGAATCTTCGGCAATAGCTTGCGAGACCGAGGAAGCTGCGGAGTTGCTTCACGTTCTGAGGAGGTTCCCAATTTACAATTGCAGACACCTTCTCAGGATTCACCGCAATGCCCTTGGCAGAGATGATATGACCAAGATAAAGAACCTCATCAAGCCAAAATTCACACTTGGAGAACTTGGCGTAGAACTGGTGTTCCCTGAGCTTATCAAGAACCAAACGCAAGTGCTTGGCATGATCTTCCTTGTTCTTCGAGAAAACCAGAATGTCGTCGAGATAGACCAAAACAAAGTCATTGGTGTAGGCGTTGAAGATGAAGTTCATCATGCGAGAGAAAGTCGGAGGAGCATTGACGAGGCCAAAAGACATGACAGTGTATTCATATGAACCATAGCTTGTCCTGAAAGCCGTCTTGGGAATATCTTGCTCACGGATACGAATCTGATGATAAACCATACGGAGATCAAGCTTGGAGAATACTTGAGCACCTTTGAGTTGTTCGAACAGCTCGTTGATGTTGGGAAGTGGGTATTTGTTCTTGATGGTCTTCTTGTTCAATGGACGGTAATCAACACAAAGTCGGTCCGTTCCATCCTTCTTCTTCACAAAAAGAACACCACAACCCCACGGAGAAGAACTAGGCCGGATGAGACCCATTTTCTCTTGATTATCGAGTTGCTTCTTCAGCTTCTTCAACTCTTCAGGTCCGAGCTTGTACGGATGATTGCACACAGGTTCCGTGCCAGGCTCAAGATCAATAACGAATTCAACTGGCCGGTGCTGAGGCATTCCTGGAAGCTCTTCTGGAAAGACGTCTTGATATTCGCAAACGATTGGAATTTGCAAGATGGCATCGATTTCACCCTTCTCATTGAGAGAAAATAGACGGATGGTTTCGTCATTCACGGCAAAGACAATTACATCCTCAGACGAATGAGTCAATTGAATCTGCCTGGCTGCACAATCAAGCTCAGCCTTGTGCTTAGAAAGCCAATCCATCCCGAGAATAAGATCAATATCCGAGTTACCAAGAACCATTGGAGAAGCCAAAAACTTGAAATCACCCATCATGATAGAAATATCCGGGACTATTGAAGTAGCCCTCAAAGACTTAGCCGGAGAAACCACTCCCATAGGTTTACCCAACATTTGTGAAACGAAGTCATGCTTGGAAAGAAATGATCTTGACATGAAACAATGCGATGCACCAGTGTCAAAAAGAACTCTTGCGGGAATAGAGTTAACTGGAAATTTACCCATGATGACATCTGATGAATCCTCTGCCTGAGCTGCATTCATCAAGTTGACCTTGGCATGCTTGGGGTTATGCTTGACCACAGCTGTACTTGCCGATCTGACAGGAGGAGGAGGAGGAAGGTGCCTATGGTTGAAACACTTGTTGGCATAGTGACCCTTCTGTTGGCACTTTTTGCACGTGACCTCTGAAAGCGGACGGTGGTACGGAGCACTTGATCTTGGAGGTTAAGACGAAGTCTTGTTCTGAAAGCTAGGGTTTGTGGGTGGGAAGATCCACTGCCACCTTTGCTCTTCTGCTGATACGGCTGACGGAACGGAGGAGGAGGAAGCCAATACTTCTGCTGCTTGGCCACTTGAGTAGAGGAAGAAGGAGTAACATCTCTGACTCGCTTCTTGGAAGCGTCACACCTCAATTGAGCAGCCTCTTGCTTCAATGCCATGTTGTAGAACTCATCGTACCTCAAGGGCTCGAAGAGAACAAGAGCGAGCTGAATTTCTTCTCTGAGACCACCCCTGAACTGATATATCATCCTCTTCTCATCAGGTATGTCCTTCTTAGCAAAGCGGGCGAGCTTCTGGAACAACTTGTTGTAGTCATAGACACACAAAGAGTCTTGCTTCAGGTTGCGGAATTCCTCACGCTTGCTTTCAACCACGGTCTGAGGGATATGATGAGCTCGGAAATCTTGACGGAATTCACCCCAAGTGATAACACGTCCACCTCTGGAGTCCTTGTACTGCTGGAACCATTCTGCAGCTTGATCTTTGAGTTGGAAGGAAGCAAACTTGACAAAGTCCTCAGGCCTGACGTTACTGCACTCGAAATGCTTGCACAGATCCACAAGCCAATCGTCAGCATCGGTTGCCTCAACACAATTGCTGAAAGTCTTTGGCCCGTTAGCAAGGAACTGGTTGTGTGTAGTAAAGTGATTATGATTGTTGCCTTGGTTCCGTTGGTTGCCTTGATTGCGCTCTTGAAGAATTTTCATGATCAACTGTGTGTTTGCATTGGTTGCGGCCATCACAGCTTGCCATGCCTCCGGAAGAGGTGGAGGTGGTGGCGGATCAGGATTTGGAGTCGTGCGCGTTGGAGGAGCCATCCTGAAGAGGTTGACATCCATTAGCACATTGATAGACAAATATTGAAGCTGAATCCAATGGAATGAAAATTGCGACATATAGTCTTCACATCCGAACAAAATGAACGAATGCATTCCTCTTGAAATGGTCACATATCCATAAATTGAGAAGCCACTTAGAATTAAGGTAAAGAAATAAATCAACAAGGTACGGATCAAGAACGAATAATCGGTAAGAAATACCAATCTCAAACCAATATCCGTGGAAGAAGAACTAGAGCTACTAGAATTCCCACCTATGAAACTCCCGAACCTTTCTGGTTATGCAATCAGGTGTTGGGGATACAGGGGAAGCATAATATCTCACCCAAATCTAGCGAATCCTACATCCAGCTGTATCCATCCTTCAACACATAACCAAGAAACCTTCGGAAACCATCTACCTCAACCTTCGAAAAGCATCCGTTATACAAGTTATGGCGATACTCCCGAACTCCCGCCCCAGTACTGGGTGGCGTCGAGGTTATCTCACCAACGAACTACATAAAAGAGATTTTCGATGCCGGCATACTAAACTCAGGTATTCCAGAACTGCATCGATAATATTATGAAGACAACACCTCAGAGCTCAACTCCCCAGGACACTTCCACAAAACCCCTGACAGGAGGCACCAAGACAATGTTCTCATCATAAAAAATTTGGGGAGGAGGCTATATTTATAGGTAGAGGGAGCTAGGAGAGTCCAAATGAGGTGCGGTTTTCGGCCACGCGATCGTGATCGAACGCTCTATATGATGGAGAGGGTTTAGGTGGGTTTTGGGCCAAATTGGAGGGGTGTTGGGCTGCGACACACACGAGGCCTTTTCGGTCCCTCGGTTAACCGTTGGAGTATCAAACGAAGTCCAAATGGTACGAAACTTGACAGGCGGTCTACCGGTAGTAAACCAAGGCCGCTTGGCAAGTCTCGGTCCAATACGGAAATGTTTAGTCCCCGCACACGAAAGAAAATGTAGAAATGACCACCGGAGGAGAACGAAGTGCCGGAATGCAAAACGGACAACGGGGAAAATGCTCAAATGCATGATATGAACACGTATGCAAATGCAATGCACATGATGACATGATATGAGATGCATGACAATGATAACAACACACGGAGGCAAAAACCCAAACCCGAGGAAATAAAATAACTTAACGCCGGAAATGGACAAGAGTTGGAGTACAAATTGGGAAAGTTACATCTGGGGTGTTACAACACTCCACCACTACGAAAGGATCTCGTCCCGAGATCTAGGACTGAAAGAACGCCGGGTACTCAGAATGGAGGCGATCCTCGCGTTCCCAGGTAGCTTCACGGTCAGAATGGTGTGACCACTTGACTTTGACAAATTTGATTGACTTGTTGCGAGTCTTGCGTTCAGTCTCTTCAAGAATAGCAACTGGGTGCTCACGATATATAGAGTTGGAGTTGGAGTCGGGAGGTCTCCAGGGGGGCCACGAGGTAGGGGGCGCGCCCTAGGGGGGCACCCCCCACGCTAGTGGCAAGGGTGTGGTCCCCCTGGTCTTCATCTTTGGCGAGGATTTTCTATTATTTATTGTAAGAAATTATGTGGAGTTTCAAGTAATTCCGAGAACTTTTGTTTTCTCCACATAAAACAACATCATGGCAATTCTGCTGAAAACAGCGTGAGTCCAGGTTAGTTCCATTCAAATCATACAAGTTAGAGTCCAAAACAAGGGCAAAAGTGTTTGGAAAAGTAGATACGACGGAGATGTATCAACTCCCCCAAGCTTAAACCCTTGATTGTCCTCAAGCAATTCAGTTGACAAACTGAAAGAAATAAAGAAAAGCTTTTACAAACTCTGGTTGCTCTTGTTGTTATAAATATGTCAAGCTAGCACTCAAGTTTTCAGCAGAGATTATAACTAACCACATTCGCAATAACGCATAGGTCTCAAGTTTACTCATATCAATAGCATAATCAACTAGCGATCCATAATAATAAAACTCGGATGACAACACTTTCTCAAAACAATCATAATATGATATAACAAGATGGTATCTCGCTAGCCCTTTCTGAGACCGCAAAACAGAAATGCAGAGCACCTTTAAAGATCAAGGACTGACTAGACATTGTAATTCATGGTAATAGAGATCCAATCATAGTCACACCCAATGTAAACTAACAATAATGAATGCAAATGATAGCGATGCTCTCCAACTGGTGCTTTTTAATAAGAGGATGATGACTCAACATAAAGTAAATATATTGGCCCTTCGCAAAGGGAAGCAAGGATTTGTAGGGGTGCCAGAGCTTGGTTTTGAAATAGAGGTGAATAACATTTTGAGCTGTATACTTTCATTGTCAACATAACAACCAAGAGATGGCAATATCTTCAATGCTACACACATTATAGGCGGTTCCCAAACAGAATGGTAAAGTTTATACTCCCCTCCACCAACAAACATCAATCCATGGCTTGCTCGAAACAACGAGTGCCTCCAACATACATCAGATCCTAGGGGGAGTTTTGTTTGCAATTATTTTGATTTAGTTTGCATAAAGCATGGGACTGGGCACTCCTCTTGAGAATAACCGACATAACATGGAAGATACAGACAACCCTAGTTGATACATGAGCTATTCGAGCATACAAAACAGGATGATTATTTGAAGGTTTAGAGTTTGGCACATACAAATTTACTTGGAACGGCAGGTAGATACCGTATATAGGAAGGTATAGTGGACTCATGTGGAATAACTTTGGGGTTTAAGTTGTTTGGATGCACAAGCAGTATTCCCGCTTAGTACAGGTGAAGGCTAGCAAAAGACTGGGAAGCGACCGACTAGAGAGCGACAACGGCCATGTAAATGCATTAAAATTAATAAACATTGGATGCCAGCATGAGTAGGATATAATCCACCATGAACATAAATATCGTGAAGGCTATGTTGATTTGTTTCAACTACATGCGTGAACATGCGCCATGTCAAGTCACTTAAATCATTCAGAGGAGGATACCACCCTATCATACCACAGCATAACCATTTTAATAGCATGTTGGCATGCAAGGTAAACCATTATAACTCATAGCTAATGAAGCATGGTACAAGAAACTATGATCTCTAATTGTCATTGCAAACATTTTTATTCATAACAAGCTGAATCAAGAACGATGAACTCATCATATTTACAAAAACAAAAGAGGCCGAGTTCATACCAGCTTTTCTCATCTCAGTTAGTCCATCATATATCATCATAATTGCCTTTCACTTGCACGACCAAACGATGTGAATAATAATAAGAGTATATGTGCATTGGACTAAGCTAGAATCAGCGAGCATTCAATAAACAGGAGAAGACAAAGCAATATGGGCTCTTGGTTAAATAACCAATAAAGCATATAAGACCCACTTCAAGAATTTAATCATGGTCTTCTCCTACTGACCCCCAAAGAAAAGAAAAGAAATAACACTATTTACACGGGAAAGCTCCCAACAAGCAAAAGAAGAACAGGAAATATTTTTGGGTTTTGTTTTTAATTACTACTACAAGCATGGAAAGTAAATTAATTAAAAGCTACAACTAATTTTTTTTGGTTTTTCTTAAGATTTATTAAACACATAAGAAGAAAGCATAAAAGGAAATAAACTAGCATGGATGATACAATGAAAAAGTATGAGCACCGACATCTAGCAATGAGTGTGTGTGAACATAAATGTAATGTCGGTGAGAAATACGTACTCCCCCAAGCTTAGGCTTTTGGCCTTAGTTGGTTTATGGCCACGGCTGGCCTGGCTGATATCCATAATAATAATTGTTGGGGTCGTACTGTGATGAGGAAAAAGAGGGCTCCGATTGCCACCGGCTGGCAATCATCTCCGGATCCAACTGATAGTTAGACTGTCGTGCAGGATCAAATTGTGGTTCCGGTTCTGGCTCCTCGGTTGGTGCAGGGTTCCGTCAACGAAACAAGGTACATGCCTATAGTCAAATCAAACAAAGAAGGAGCAGGCAAGGTAATAGTCTCAGGATTATGTTTATTAAAGAACGATTGATATTGAGGCTCTCCTGCCCTATTCTTAACAATAAAATCATGTGCTACCATACTTTTATAATCTAAATAAACATGAGGCAACACTTTTTCTTCCTTCTCAGCATGCATAATAGGTATGTTAAAATGTGCAGCTAGGCGTGTAGCATAGATGCCTCCAAAGATGGGACCATTAGTACGGTTCATACATAACCGTCTAGCAATACTGCCGACCATACTAAAAGTGTTATCACTGTATAAACCTTGGAGCAAAATAATAATATCAGGGATACTAAGGCTTCCACAGTTTCCGTGACCAATTAAGCAACGACTAGCAAATAATGCAAAGTAACGTAAGACAGGAAAATGTATGCTAGTGATTCGTGCATCGGAAACCTTCCTAGTTTCCCCTATAGTGATAGTATTAATAAATCCCTCCACATCATCATGATGTGGTTCTTCTGTCTTGCCCTCAAAAGGGACTAAACAAATCCGATAGAAATCATAAAGTGACATCTCCTTATGCTCATCATATAAATGAAACTCCACCATAGGTGGTGAGTTCCTAGAATGAAAATGAAAGTTTTGCACAAAGGTATTTGTGAGTAAGAGATACTGATCGCATTGGTCGTGGAGGAAAGCAGTGAGGCTTGCATTATGAGAGAACTCATGAAAATCTTCATAGATCCCGGATGCTCTTAAGAAATCCTCGGAAGGCCATTCACACGCCCGAACCTCCGTGGTGCGCGGCAAATTATACTTAGGCTTCGGTGCCCTTTCCTTCGAGCTTTGGCTCGATGAGCCCCTCAATAATCTCCTCATCATTTTCGGAAAAATTCTGAAATTTTTAGTAACTTCAAAATAAAAGTAAACCAAACTCAATAATATTGATAGAAACTACTCCTACAAGTGCCTAGAGCCTATATCATGCATCACAACTAGTTTTGACCATATAAATTTCACATGCAAGCTCAAGAACAGGGTCACCTAAGCAGCAAAAATTTGCAATGAATAAATCACTAGAACAAAAACTAATTGGACCAATGGAGGAGTCTCATACCAAGGAACAATCTCCCCCAAGCAGTTTTGTCAGAGGTGCTTTGAGCAAGGAGATCGAAAATGGCAGCAAAGAGGGCTGGAACTCGTGCTCGAGTTGGTTTTCATGTTTGTGGGAGGAAGAAGAAGAGGATGGGTGCAGGAATAAGTGGAGGAGGGCCACCATGGGCCCACGAGCCCTCGTAGTAAGGTGGTTGGCCCCCCTGGTGTGTTCTTTGTTCCATAAATCCAAACATATTCTAGAAAAAATCATATTTAATTTTCAGGGCATTTGGAAAACTTTTATTTTCGAGGTATTTTTATATTGCGCGGATAATCAGATAACAGACAGAAAATTATTTATTTTTACTTTATTTCAACTAAATAACAGAAAGTATAGAGAGGGTACAAAAGGTTGTGCTTCTAGTTTCATCCATCTCATGCTCGTCAAAAGGAATCCACTAACAAGGTTGATCAAGTCTTGTTAACAAACTCATTCCGATTAACATGAAACCGGAGAAATTTCGAATAACACTAGGTTACCTCAACGGGGATATGCACATCCCCAATAATAAGTATATCATATTTCTTCTTCACAGTAGGAAGAGGAAATACAAAACCTCCAAATATAATCGATGGAATTTTTCCAATAGAGTTGATACTATGAAGTTGAGGTTGTTTCCTTAGAAAGTGTACTGTATGCTCATTACCATTAACATGAAAAGTGACATTGCCCTTAGTGCAATCAATAACAGCCCCTACAGTATTCAAAAAGGGTCTTCCAAGAATAATAGACATACTATCGTCCTCGGGAATATCAAGAATAATAAAAGTCCGTTAAAATAGTAACGTTTGCAACTACAACCGGCACATCCTCACAAATACCGACAGGTATAGCAGTTGATTTATCAGCCATTTGCAAAGATATTTCAGTAGGTGTCAACTTATTAAAATCAAGTCTACTATATAAAGAGAGAGGCATAACACTAACACCGGCTCCAAGATCACATAAAGCAGTTTTAACATAGTTTCTTTTAATGGAGCATGGTATAGTGGGTACTCCTGGATCTCCAAGTTTCTTTGGTATTCCACCCTTAAAAGTATAATTGGCAAGCATGGTGGAAATTTCAGCTTCTGGTATTTTTCCTTTATTTGTAACAATATCTTTCATGTACTTAGCATAAGGATTCATTTTGAGCATATCAGTCAATCGCATACGCAAAAAGATAGGTCTAATCGTTTCAGCAAAGCGCTCAAAATCCTCATCATCCTTTTTCTTGGATGGTTTGGGAGGAAAAGGCATGGGTTTCTAAACCCAAGGCTCTCTTTCTTTGCCATGTTTCCTAGCAACAAAGTCTTTCTAATCATAATGTTGATTCTTTGATTGTGGTTTATCAAGATCAACAGCAGGTTCAATTTCTACATCATCATCATTACTAGGTTGAGGATTATTACGAACATCATCATTAACATTTTCATTAGGTTCATGCTCATTGCCAGATTGTGTTTCAGCACCAGACATAGAGATATCATTTGGATTATCAGGTGGTTCAGCAATAGGTTCACTAGAAGTTTGCATAGTTCTATCATTTTTCTTTTTCTTCCTTTTAGAAGAACTAGGTGCATCAATATTATTTCTCTGAGAATCTTGCTCAATTCTCTTAGGGTGACCTTCAGGATACAAAGGTTCCTGAGTCGTTCTACCAGTTCTAGTAGCCACTTTAACAGCATAATTATTTTTCTTACTATTCATCTCATTGAGGAATTCCTTTTGAGCTTGAAGTACTTGTTATACTTGAGTGGTAACCATAGAAGCATGTTTGCTAACAAGTTTAAGTGCACCTCTAATATTAGCCATATAATCACCCAAGTATTTAATCATATCAGCATCTTGTTTTAATTGTCTACCAAAATAAGCATTGAAGTCTTCTTGCTTAAACATAAAATTATCAAACTCATCCAAGCATTGACTAGCAATTTTAGTAGGAGGGATTTCAGCTTTATCATATCTATAGAGAGAATTTACCTTTACTACCTGTATCGGGTTATCGAGGTTTGGAGGTTCTTCAATAAATAAAGGATTAAGATCATATGTTTCTTCGATAAGCGGTAAATTAAGACCATGTATTTCTTCAATAGGAGGTAAATTCTGAACATCTTCAGCTTTAATACCTTTTTCTTTCATAGATTTCTTTGCCTCTTGCATATCTTCGGGACTGAGGAATAGGACACCACTCTTCTTAGGAGTTGGTTTAGGAATAGGATCATTAATTGGAGCAGGAGCTGGCTCAGGAGGTGCCCAATTATTTTCATTTGTCAACATATTATTCAATAAGATTTCAGCTTCATCTGGTGTTCTTTCCTTGAAAAGAGAACCAGCACAACTATCCAGGTAATCTCTGGAAGCATCTGTTAGTCCATTATAAAAGATATCAAGTATTTCATTTTTTCTTAAGAGGATGATCAGGCAAAGCATTATGTAACTTGAGAAGCCTCGCCCAAGCTTATTGGAGACTCTCTTCTTTAATTTGCACAAAGTTATATATTTCCTTTAAAGCAGCTTGTTTCTTATGAGTAGGGAAATATTTAGCAGAGAAGTAGTAAATCATATCCCGGGGACTACGCACACAACCAGGATCAAGAGAATTAAACCATATCTTAGCATCACCCTTTAATGAGAACAGAAATATTTTAAGGATATAAAAGTAGCGAGATCTCTCATCATTAGTGAACAGGGTGGCTATATCATTTAATTTAGTAAGATGTGCCACAACAGTTTCAGATTCATAGCCATGAAAAGGATCAGATTCAACCAAAGTAACTATATCAGGATCAACAGAGAATTCATAATCCTTATCAGTAACACAGATAGGTGAAGTAGCAAAAGCAGGGTCAGGTCTCATCCTAGCATTTAAAGATAGCTTATTCCATTTAGAAAATAACCTTTTGAGTTCATATCTATCTTTGCAAGCTAAAATAGCTAAAGAAGCTTCTTGATCAAATAAATAACCCTCAGGAATAACAAGTGATTCTTCTTCATCACTTTCGTCTTCATAATCAGATTCAATATTTTCAATCTCTCTAGCCCTAGCAAATCGTTCCTCGAGAAAATCACCAAGTGGCACAGTAGTATCAGGCATAGAGGTAGTTTCATCATAAGTATCATGCATTGCAGAAGTAGCATCATCAATAACATGCGACATATCGGAACAAATAGCAAAAGCAGGTTTAGGTGTCGCAAGCTTACTCATAACAGAATGTGAATCAAGTGCAGAGCTAGATGGCAGTACGTTACCTCCCCTCATAGTTGAGGGATAGATCTTGGTTTTTGGATCTCTCAAGTTCTTCATAATGATAAGCAGATATAAATCCCAAGTGACTCAAAGAATAGAGCTATGCTCCCTGGCAACGGCGCCAGAAATTAGTCTTGATAACCCACAAATATAGGGGATCACAACAGCTTTTGAGGGTAGAGTATTCAGCCCAAATTTATAGATTCGACACAAGCGGAGCCAAAGAATATTCTCAAGTATTAGCAACTGAGTTGTCAATTCAACCACACCTGGAAACTTAGTATCTGCAGCAAAGTGTTTAGTAGCAAAGTAATATGATAATGATGGTAATGGTAACAAAAGAGTAACGAAAGCAAAGTAATGTTTTGGTATTTTGTAGTGATTGTAACAATAGCAACGGGAAAGTAAATAAGCATAAACTAGTATATGGAAAGCTCGTAGGCATCGGATCAATGATGGATAATTATGCTGGATGTGGTTCATCATGTAATAGTCATAACATAGGGTGACACAGAACTAGCTCCAATTCGTCAAACTAATGTAGGCATGTATTCCGAATATAGTCATACATCCTTATGGAAAAGAACTTGCATGACATCTTTTGTCCTACCCTCTCGTGGCAGCGGGGTCCTATTGGAAACTAAGGGATATTAAGGCCTCCTTTTAATAGAGAACCGGAACAAAGCATTAGCACATAGTGAATACATGAACTCCTCAAACTATGGTCATCATCGGTAAGTATCCCGATTATCGTCACTTCAGGGTTAACGGATCATAACACATAATAGGTGACTATAGAATTGCAAGATAGGATCAAGAACTCTCATATATTGATGAAAACATAGTAGGTTCAGATCTGAAATCCTTGCACTCGGGCCCTAGTGACAAGCATTAAGCATAGCAAAGTCATAGCAACATCAATCTCACAACATAGTGGATATCAGGGATCAAACCCTAACAAAACTAACTCGATTACATGGTGAATCTCATCCAACCCATCACCGCCCGGCAAGCCTACGATGGAATTACTCACGCACGGCAGTGAGCATCATGAAATTGGTGATGGAGGATGGTTGATGATGATGACGGTGATGAATCCCCCTCTCCGGAGCCTCGAACGGACTCCAGATCCACCCTCCCGAGAGGTTTTAGGGCTTGGCGGCGGCTCCATATCGTAAAACGCGATGATTTCTTCTCTCTCATTTTTTTCTCCCCGTAAGCAGTTATATAGAGTTGGAGTTGGAGTCGGGAGGTCTCCAGGGGGCCCATGAGGTAGGGGGGCGCGCCCTAGGGGGGCGGCCCCACCCTCGTGGCAAGGGTGTGGGCCCCCTGGTCTTCATCTTTGGCGAGGATTTTTTATTATTTATTGTAAGATATTCTGTCGAGTTTCAGGTCATTTCGAGAACTTTTGTTTTCTCCACATAAAACAACATCAAGGCAATTCTGCTGAAAACAACGTCAGTCCGGGTTAGTTCCATTCAAATCATACAAGTTAGAGTCCAAAACAAGGGAAAAAGTGTTTGGAAAAGTAGATACGATGGAGACGTATCAGTAGCATACAACTGAAGTGCTCAAGTTCTCTAGCAAAGTATTGTATCTCACGAGCTTGGTCAACCACGGAGCGCTATTCAATCATCATGTAATCATAGAATTGCTCCATGATGTACAGCTCAGTGCCAGCAACCGGTGGGTAGCAGTGGTGGCCTTACTTGGACCCGAGCGGCGGCGACCTACCGTGTTCTACTCTTCCTCATTTTCTGTATGGCGCGGCCTCGTTGGCAGCGGGGCGGGGCCTCGGCGCAGCCGGCGATGTCCTCTGTCTCGTTGCCAGCGGGTGGCATCTAAGCGGAGCAGGGGAATCCGCCACCTCGTTGCCGGCAGGGTGGGGCCTCGGCGGAGCCGGTAGTGTCCTCTGCCTCGTTGTTGGCGCTGCAGGGCCTCGGCGAAGCAGGGCCTCATCGACGCCAGCGGAGCGAGGACTCGTCGGCACGGACATTCTCCTCTGCCTCGTCCTCGGTCTCGCCAAACAGTGCCTCGCCTGCTTCATCGCCCTCTTTTTAGGCGGCCAAAACCTCTGCCACCCGCATGCGGTACCGCCAGTGCTCGAGGCGGCTCTCGCGGGCGGAGCGGTACGAGTCGGGCAGCGCCTCCTGCTCTGCCCGCTCCGCGGCGATCTGCTCCTCCGCCTGCAGGTGCTCCTGGAAGAGATGGTGGTTCTAGGCGGCGGCGGCCTGTGCCTCTCGGAACTGCTCCTCACGCTTCTGCCTCACCATGTCCATATATTGGGCACGGGCCTTGCCGATGGTCATGGTGTAATGCACCAGTGAGGATGGCACGGGGGAGGGGGTTGGCGCCGGATCGTCGACTACCATGTTCTCCATTGGGACGTCGTCGTCCTCCGGCTACCGACCGGCCAGCTAGCCTGCAGCAATGGCTGCCATCTCCTTGTGGTCCGTCGTCCGCCCGTCTTGAACAACGCTGGAGTGCGAGGACGCCATGATGGGCAGTAGTGGTGTGGAAAGGAGAACAGGAACTGATGCGGATGACTGCGGCTATGGCCGGCGCAGCAGTTTATATAGCAATGGTGGGCGGCGGAGGGACGGACGTGTGGAGCCGGAGTAGCTGCCTCGACAACCGCGTATCATTAATGTGGGCAGCAGAAGGACGGATGGACATCACTTGTGTCGTCTGAAGGCGGAGCAATCGCATGCACCGGGAAGCGGGGCGGGCGACGCTGATCGTTTCGGGGGAAAAGCGCGCGCGGGCGAGGTAGGCGGTCTGGGTGGGCCAGGGCAGTCAGACTCGTGCTTGGCAGCGGGTCGGTCCTGCAGCCGGACATGCTGGCTCGCCAGCTACCTCGCCGAGTTGAGCGACGATAATCAGACGATGGACGTCGCTTTCGACCAGGAGCCGGCGCCACTGTCCAAGCCGGTTCATGCCGTGTTCACCATAGAGCAGGTGCGGTCGCACTTCGACGCCCTAATGGCAGAAGAGCTACCAGAGCAGGAGGACCTGTGCTGCAACCTCCGTCTCCTCAAAGAGCACCGGTGAACAAGCGAACAACAATGTCATCGCGGACATGTGGCCCTATGATCCTGGCTTCCCGAATGAACAGCGGGCGCTGTATCAGACCATCCGTAGGGACCGCGAGGCCCTCTCTGTCGTCCTTCAACTTGTTATGCTCGCCGTGGCACCGCTGTCTCGCGTTGTCAACATGGTCAACGGACACGAGGATGAGGAGATGACTTTACTTGGAGAGGATGACAGTGGGGACCCACCAGGGCCATAGCTGCACGTACACAACTGCCGCTTTATTAGTATATAAAACTATATATTTTTTGCTTCCTCCTGGTTTCCCGACATCACGGTCCCACACCATTGTCAACCTATGTAGTCAATAAATGAGAGAATTGCACAAGAAGCGGCCGACAGCTGGGACCAAGCAGCTCGAGCAGTATTTGTGTTTTTGAGGTGTGAGCACTGCAGAGTTTAGCCAAGATATTAGTTTTTTCTCCTTTGAACAACAATGAAAACATCGCTGCAGCTATTAACTGGGCGGGCTGTGGCCCGTCTAGCCCAGGCTAGATATCCAGCCCAGATCTTAATTTTTTTCAAGCTGAAAATGGCTAGCCCAGCTATACTTTTTTTAGGAATACCCAGGCAAGGTCAAGTTATTATTCTCTGCGCCGCTGGGCTGCAAATTTTTCCTAGGAGGGATGCATTAGGCTTAACAAGAAAATGGGTTTTAAGAAATAATAAATGGGATGTAATTATAAAAACTGGGTAGTAACTATAAAAAAATGCACCAAACACGTAATTACTTTATAAAATATTATTTTTGGATATTGAAAATTTTAATTTCATTAATTGTTGCGAGGGAAATGTTTCGTTGGATCTTTACGTAATATAAATTTATATTGAAATTGTATTTAATCTGACGAGAAATTTTGGGATAAAAATATTTCGGATCCCATCAAAATGTGGGAATTTTTATTGAATTCTGTTTTGAACGGTTGGTTGAAATGGGTTGTACTTTTAACAAACTGTAAATGGGCTGTAGTAAATTCCATTAGAATTCAGAAATTGGCTGCACATTCTTACAAATCTCAAATGGGCTATAAGTTCTCTGCCGCACACTTGTGACCTTACTAAGTTGACGCGTCCCCTCAAAAAAAAAGAGTTGACGCGTATGCAAGGCTTTGTCAACTTATAGTCAACATACGGTTCTAGCAGTAGTGGCCATTGGATGTCCATCCAATGGATGCCGTGCTTCTTCTTTAATCTCGAATATTCTAGCTTCACCTGCCCAAAAAATGATTCCACTCCCTGACATCTGGGGTGCACCATTGCGGAAGCTGACCTGTGGGCCCACTAAGTTGACGCGTACCAACGGCTTGGTCAACTTAATCTATATAAATGATTCTAGCTGCAGTGACCGTACGTTGTCCATCCAATGGCCATCGTGCTTCTTCAACCTCTGGTCTTCTTGCTCCAGCCTCCCAAAGCAGCGCCGGTCGAGCTGCCTGCTCCTGCCTCTCGTGGCCGGCTATGCTATCGCACAAGCCTCACCGCCCCCTACTACTCCCACTGCTGGCCAGGGCATCCCTCCAATCACCCACACCCCCTATTATTCTGCGGCGACGGTAGCCTCACACCACAGCTGAACCAGTGAACCCTCGTACTCATCTCCGTGTGGGCATCCACTGCCGCATCTTCCCCGGCTCTGCGTCATGCCCTTCCTAGGCCTCGCCGTCGTCCACCGTCCTGGTGCTCTCAATGGGGCGTGGTCAACGTGGTCAAGGAAGAACTTCCATCGGAAGAGTACTGTATGTGGAGAGGCTGACAGCTGGGTCCATGGTAGCCGTAAGGAAGTGCCTCCTTATTACTCGGAAAATAATTATTCCTCCACCTAACAGCAGGGACCCACCGGACGGGCCACCGTATTTGGCGAAAAAAATGTTTCCCCCTGACTGCTGGGACCCACCGGACGAGCCAACGTATTTCGCGAAAAAATGTTCCCCCCGTTGTCAGCTCGGACCCATCGGAGGTGCATCCTTATTACGCACAAAAAATGAATATTCCCTGCTAGTTGGGACCCACCTTGGTGGGAGGCTGACTTGTGGGCCTACTAAGTTGACGCGGGCGGAGTGCTTTCTCAACTTAGTCAATATGTACGATTCTACCTCCAGTGACCGTACGATGTCCATCCAACGGCCGTAGTGCTTCTTCAACCTCTGGTCTTCTTGCTCCAGCCGCCCAAAGCAGCGCCGGTCGTGCCGCATGCTCTTGCCTCCCGTGGCCGCCTGTGCTGCCGCGGAGGCCTCATGGCCCTTACTATTCCCACCGCTGGCCAGGCCCTGCGGCGACGACAGCCTCACACCGAGCTGAACCAGTGAACCCTCATACAACTCTCCACACGGGCTTCCACTGTCGCGTCTCCCCCGACTCCGCGTCGTCCCCTTCTTAGGCCTCGCCGTCGTCCCCTGCCCTGGTTCCCTCGGCGCGGCATGGTCAACGTGGTCAAGGAACGACTTCCATCGGAAGAGTACTGTACGTGGAGAGGCTAACAGCTGGGTCCACAACAGCCGCAAGGAAGTGCCTCCTTATTACGCGCAAAATAATTATTCCTCCACCTGATAGCAGGGACCCACCGGACGGGCAACTGTATTTCACGAAAAAAACGTTTCCCCCTGACTGCTGGGACCTTCCAGCTACATCTTCGCACGCAAGGAAGTGTGTCCGGGCAAAAAAAACTATTCGCCCCGCTGACTGCTGGGACCCACCAGCTACATCTTTGCACGCAAGGAAATGCCAGACAGTCGGGACCCACCTTGTCGAAGTGTACGTAGTGTTGTCATTCTGGTTGCGAACATGTACGTACATACTGGTCGATGTAGAGGCGCGCACGTGTCGTAGTAGAGGCACGCACGTAGCATGTACACGTACGTACAGTGGCCAGGGTGCAAGAAAGAAAATACGGCCATGTATATACATATGGGCAGGGTCTCAAACACATACTCATGCATACGTACGGCCAGGGCTCGTGTACATGGCTAGGTCAGAACGGAGAAACTGCATCATCATCATGTTCAAGGGGAGCCAACCGGCTGGGTCGGAACAGAATGCGTCATCGTGTTCATCGGGAGGGCTTGGACGGAACATCCGATGGAAATGAGGCCTGGCGTACCGCAGAACGAAGGAAACGGCCTTTTGTTCGACCGGCCACGATCGAAACGGGATCCTGTTCATCGGGAGGGGTCTGGTGTACCGCAAAATGGAGGAAACGGACCTCCTACAGTCGAAATGGGGGTCCTATTGATCGGGAGGGGTGTGGCGTACCGCAAAACGGAGGAAACGGACTTGTGTTGGAGTGCTACGGTCGAAACGGGGGTCCTGTTCATCGGGAGGGGTGTGGCGTACCGCAAACTGGGACTCCATGGGATACTGTTCATCTCCACCGTCGACCCCCTCCAGCCTCCATGGGCTACTGATCATCCACCGTCGATCTCCTCCAGCCTCCACCTACGACTGTTCATCCACGGGCTCCTATTCATCCAGCCTCCACCATACGCTACTCCACCGGCTACTGTTTAACTAGCCCTCCACCATCTACTATTCATCCAGCCCTCCACGGGGTGGTCCTATTCAGCCTACCGTCCACGGGGTCCTGTTCATCCAGCCCCAACCGGCTCGATCGATTGGGGTCCTGTTCATCTAGAGGCAACACCACGTGGTCCTGTTCATCCACCCCCGCCGGGAACTGTTCATCCAAACCCCCCAGCAACGCTCACTGTTCATCCAGAGGCAACATCGATCGGCTTCAGTTAGCCGCATTAGCGAAGGAATCGCTCGATCGGGTTCAGTTAACAGCCGTCGATCGATCGCTCGGGTTCAGTAACGCGTAGCCTGCAGTGCAATCGTTGGGGTTCAGTTAGAGCCCAACGACTCGCTCGGTTTCAGTTAGAGCCCAACACCTTGCACCCACGCGCGTGCGTGTATGAGATAAACGCGCATCGTTCGGCCCTGACCACCCACTTAACGGGAACACCTTGATATTTTCCTCGCCCTCGCTTCTACCACGGTTTTTTCGTCATGGACGACCCAAAGAATGTCATGTAGCTGCATCTCCAGCCCGCCCAGGACGAAAAGCCCATTTTCTGTCATGATTTTTTGTCATAGAAGTAGGACCCCACCACATCTATGATGATACCAGTTTTTGTCACAATTATCATCATAGAAGTGTCATAAGTATGATAGATTTTTTTTGTTCGGCCCAAAATGTCATGGATATGTCTTTTTTTGTAGTGCTGGTGATGATGGTGCCGGGGAGGGAGGGAAAGATCTGAAAGACGAGGCGGCAACGGTCAGAGGCGAAGGCATCCACGCCATCATACTCCGACCTGACCCCCTGCCACTCACCTTCTCCATCTTTCCTCGCTTTCTCCCCACCACTGCTGCTCCTGGGAAGCACCAAGACTCTAGTTTCGTGCCTCCAGCGGAGAAACAACAAGCAGCCGGAACAGCCAGGAGGCACGAGTCGCGTCGTGCCCCACCTTGGCGAGCAGGGATGCGCGCCTCTCATTTACGGCAACTCGAAGACCTCCGTGAGGGGCGATGCTGGGATTACCAATGATCTCCAGCCCCACCTCCCGGGCGAGCATCAAAGGGACCAAAAGACTCGCCACGCCAAGGACCAGGCTCACTCCCCAAGCGTCGGCACCAGTGTGAGGCGACGTATGCCTCGAACAAGAGCCCGGAGGCTGGCCCCAGGCTTCCTTCTGAAGCATGACCAGCTGAAACAGAAGATGAGAAGAGGAGGACCACGGAGATGGATGACTCCGCCCTCCTCCACTCCTCCCTTTTATAGGCCGGGCGGGGAAGGGCAGCCTCCCCATTCACGGATGACCAGCCGCCCTCCTTTGCCAATTCAAGATGGGTGGGCCCTTACCAAAGGTTCCCTCCCGCGCTACGCGCCTCCGTTACCTACCCCGCGCGATGCATGTTGTATACATGGATAAGGATAAGGCCGCAGTGTGGGAAGAGTAAATTGGTAGATTCCGCCCCGTGCGTTCATGTCATTCATGGGCCACTACTAGAGAAACACCACCACTATTGGCTTTATGTCGCACTCGGGAAAATCGGAAACTGTCCTGGATTCAAGGCTAATGAAGCAACAAAGAAAAACTTAAAGGGCCAACCACTTCAGCAACCTTGTCTGTGTAATTATTAGGCCCTACCACGACGACACTCAGCAGCATGTTCGGGGCAGGCCTGGGGGGTTCTATCGGTGAGACAAACCCTGGGTCTGTTGACCAACTCTGCACAGGCACAAGATCAAGATTGAGGCATCAGCTTAAGTCGGGGATTGAAGAACCAACAGAGTCAAAGAACCAATATGCAAGTCAGAAGGACCAAGATTGAGCCTAAGGAGCAAGATATTGGCAAGAGAAGGGCCTCCCTTGCCGGACAGGCACGCTCGGCAAGGGGCGAGGCCACCACCAAAAGCAAGCGACTGAGGCTTCCCAGCAGAGCCTGCCGGGGCTCGAGAGGGGCAGAACCACCCCACCAACCACTCAAGTACGACTCACATCGTCAATCAGTGCACTATCCAGCCACATGATGATTTAGTGGCAGCCATTCACCACATGGCAGCCATTTCCTACGGAGATGCCTACAAATGACACCCGTCATGCTACGTGTCAAGAGAACACGTGCAGAGCTGGTGAGATAGCCCGACTGGCCTTGCTGGGTGCCTAGTGATGTGACACTAAGCGGCGCATTTTTCGTAGAGTGATATGTCTCCAACGTATCTATAATTTTTTATTGTTCCATGGTATTATATTATCTATTTTGGATGTTTATGGGCTTTATTCAACACTTCTATATTATTTTTGGGACTAACCTATTAACCCAGAGCCCAGTGCCAGTTTCTGTTTTTTCCTTGTTTTAGAGTATCACAGAAAAGGAAAATCAAATGGAGCCCAATTGACCTGAAACTTCACGGAACTTATTTTTGGACCAGAAGAAGCCCACGGAGTATCGAAGATGAACCAGGAGAGTCCTGGGCTGCCCACGAGGGTGGGGGGCGTGCCCACCCCCCTGGGCGCGCCCCCCTGCCTCGTGGACAGCCCAAAGATCCACCGACGTACTTCTTCCTCCTATATATACCCATATACCCTAAAAACATCGGAGAGCAGAATAGATTGGGAGTTCCGCCGCCAGAAGCCTCCATAGCCACCGAAAACCAATCTAGACCCATTCCGGCACCCTGCCGGAGGGGGCAATCCTTCTCCGGTGGCCATCTTAATCATCCCGGTGCTCTCCATGACGAGGAGGGAGTAGTTCTCCCTCAGGGCTGAGGGTATGTACTAGTAGCTATGTGTTTGATCTCTCTCTCTCCCTCGTGTTCTTGAGGTGGTACGATCTTGATGTATCGCGATCTTTGTTATTATAGTTGGATCTTATGATGTTTCTCCCCCTCTACTCTCTTGTAATGGATTGAGTTTTCCCTTTGAAGTTATCTTATTGGATTGAGTCTTTAAGGATTTGAGAAAACTTGATGTATGTCTTGCATGGGATAACCGTGGTGACAATGGGTTATTCTATTGATTCACTTGATGTATGTTTTGGTGATCAACTTGCGTGTTCCACCCATGCACCTATGCATAGGGTTTGGCACACGTTTTCGTCTTGACCCTCTGGTAGAAACTTTGGGGCACTCTTTGAGGTTCTATGTGTTGTTTGAATAGATGAATCTGAGATTGTGTGATGCATATTGTATAATCGTACCCACGGATACTTGAGGTGACATTGGAGGATCTAGGTGAGATTAGGGTTTTGGGTGATTTGTGTCTTAAGGTGTTATTCTAGTACGAACTCTAGGGCTGTTTGTGACACTTATAGGAATAGCCCAACGGATTGATTGGAAAGAATAACTTTGAGGTGGTTTCGTACCCTACCATTATCTCTTCGTTTGTTCTCCGCTATTAGTGACTTTGGAGTGACTCTTCATTGCATGTTGAGGGATAGTTATGTGATCCAATTATGTTATTATTGTTGAGAGAACTTGCACAAGTGAAAGTATGAACCCTAGGCCTTGTTTCAACGCATTGCAATACCGTTTGTGCTCACTTTTATCATTAGTTACCTTGGTGTTTTTATAATTTCAGATTACAAAAACCTTTATCTACTATCCATATTGCACTTGTATCACCATCTCTTCGTCAAACTAGTGCACCTATACAATCAACCATTGTATTGGGTGTGTTGGGGACACAAGAGACTCTTTGTTATTTGGTTGCAGGGTTGCTTGAGAGAGACCATCTTCATCCTACGCCTCCTACGGATTGATAAACCTTATGTCATCCACTTGAGGGAAATTTGCTACTGTCTTACAAACCTCTGCACTTGGAGGCCCAAGAACGTCCACAAGAAGAAGGTTGTGTCGTAGAGATCATAGAGTTAGGTATGATAGCACTATTTGCTATCATATTAGTGGATAATGACCACTTTGCCACTATGGTGACCCCTTAATCTATAAAAGGAGGCCCATGGCACTCGTAGGAGGGGTTAGAAGATTGGAAAATTGACAACCGCAAGCCACCACATGCGCGTAGTCGTTGCACCCATGAGGCAAACCTTGCCGGGCAAAGTGTATTACGCACCACCACATTCATTCTTCCATCAATCCACTAAAGCGGGAGTAGGTTCTTACGCCTCGCGGCGGCCCAAACCTGGATACATCGCTTGTGTGCTCTCTGTTGCGCCGTCGTACGCTGGTATGCTCTATGTGCAACGTGCCGTCCCCCTGCTGAACCAGAAAGGGGCCACCCAGTCCCATAGGTGGCCGCGGAAATCCTGCGAGAATCTAGGTTTGGGCCACCTTGCGGTGTAAAACCCTACTCCTTATTTGTGGTGGATTGGCCTCGAGGGGCTGAGGGTGAACTTGTAAAGTGGAGAACAACCTCAGGAGGAGAGGTGTTCTTTTGCTCGATGAGCTGGTGGGTCTGAGAATGATCTGAATGATCCCTCCCCTCTCCCTCTCCTCTTCCTATGGTGGTGGTGCTGCTGCCCTATTTATATTGACATTGGTCCTCTTCCCAAATGAAGTCGGGAAGGGATCCCACAACAGCCAAATTCAAAGGGAGACAACTAGTACATGCTATCCTAACCAAAGTAGTCTTCGCCTGCAAAAAGCCTTCGGTGGTGATGTTGTGGTGGGCTCGGCGATGACCTTCGTCCTGCTGTCTTGGCAGTCTTGGTCTTGTTGCACCAGAATGGAAACCTTTGCTTGATTCCTCGGGACTCCGCGCCTGCGCTTGCCTCCTTAATACCAAATAGGAAACTGGTACACTACGCCCGCTGGCACCCGCCTGGCCTTAGCCGTCATGGCTCACGTCATCTGAACCTCGCGAGGTGCACCTTGCATAGATATCTCCGATCCTTGGGAGCCAGCCTGGGGAGGCCGCCCCACATGGAGGTCTTGGTATTGTCCACCTCGCGAGGGTCTTGAGTTGTCAATGTTGAACCTGGGTCGTACAATGCCGTCATTGGAGCCATGCCGTGGGCCGCAAGCAGATAACTCTAGGTACCCGCGTTCCCAGAATGCCGACAATCCTTTAACACGTGGTGCTTGCCCCCTATCTTTGCTAGCCAAAAATTCCGCACTAAGTAGAGATACTACTTGCGCATCCAAAAATCCTTAAACCCAAATCTTGCTTTGAGAGTCCACCATACCTACCTTTGGATTGAGTAAGATCCTTCATAAGTTATCATCGGTGCAATAAGGCAATAAAAATTGCTTCTAAATGTGTTAGATCATTTAGTGTAAGAGAAAGTTGAGCATGTGCGAACTTGTGATGGCAAAATAGTAAAGGCGAGAGACTGCATAATAAAGGTTGCTATCACAAGGGGTAATATACACTACAAAAAATACACTTCTGTGATGATACGTGTTTGTCACAGTAGGTCATGTTTTCTGTCATGCATGTACATCCATGAAGATGTTATGAAAGAATCAAGATAGTCATACCTCTGCTCTTGTAGAAGTGTTCCATGAAATTACCAAAATTATCATCATCGAAGTATCAACTTCCATGACGATAAATGGCGCATCATGGAAGTGTTTTCGTCAAGGGTAACCGACACGTCGCATCCACCATAACGGGTCACCGTTAAGCTATCGGGTCCGGTTTTGGATCTGATAACCCGTTAACAGCCCGGACCAATGAGGATTTTCCACGTGTAAAATTCTCATTGGCCGGAGGAAACACATGTTGGCTCTCCATTGGGACATATGTCATCCATTCATTGGACATAAGGCGCCTATGACATGTCGACACGTGGCACGTGCCAATAGAGGCCCATTCCGGTGAAAAGGCCGGCCCGTTTGACTTGGTCAAAAGGTAACGGGATAGCCCATGGAAAGCCTGTTAACGACCTGTTCGTATATAGCCCATTTATGGCCCGCTAACTCATGCCCCATTAAGTCCTATCAGAATTAAGCCTAGTAGCTTAATTTGGGCCTTCCAATATGATTCCAGCCCGTTGAAATTTTTGGCCCATGATGTCCTTCGGCCCATACGAGGCCATTTGTGACTCTTGGCCCATTAACGGCCCATGGTGAATCTGGCCCGCAATGAATAGTGTAATGCTTTATACACATTAACGGCCCATTATTCCATTGGGCCTTTTCCAACCCGTGTTATCTTTTGGCCTTCTTAGGGCCCATTTATTCTTGGGCTCATTTCCAGCATTCGGTTACTGCCGGCCCGTTACTAGCCTTTTCTGCATGTGGGCTTTATTTTTGATTGCTCCATGCTATATTATAATACTGTTTTGGACTATATTGGGCTTTATTTTCCACTTTTATATTATTTTTGGGACTAACCTATTAACCGGAGGCCCAACCCAGAATTGCTGTTTTTTGCCTATTTCAGTATTTCGGAGAAACAAAATATCAAACGGAGTCCAAACGGAATAAAACCTTCGGGAACGTGATTTTCTCACCGAACGTGATCCAGGAGACTTGGACCCTACTCCAAGGAGTCAAAGAGGCGGTCACGAGGGTGGGGGGCGCCCCCCCTAGGGCGCGCCCCCCTACATCGTGGGCCCCTCGGTGCTCCACCGACGTACTCCTTCCTCCTATATATACCTACGTACCCCCAAACGATCAGAACAGGAGCCAAAGACCTAATTCCACTGCCGCAACTTTCTGTATCCACGAGATCCCATCTTGGGTCCTGTTCCAGAGCTCCGCCGGAGAGGGCCGTCATCATGGAGGGCTTCTACATCATCATAGCCTCTCCGATGAAGTGTGAGTAGTTTAGCTCTGACCTTCGGGTCCATAGTTAGTAGCTAGATGGCTTCTTCTCTCTTTTTGGATCTCAATACAAGGTTCTCCCCCTCTCTTGTGGAGATCTATTCGATGTAATCTTCTTATTTTTGCGGTGTGTTTGTTGAGACCGATGAATTGTGGGTTTATGATCAAGTCTATCTATGAATAATATTTGAATCTTCTCTGAATTCTTTTATGTATGATTGGTTATCTTTGCAAGTCCCTTCGAATTATCCATTTGGTTTGGCTAACTAGATTGGTAGTTCTTTCCATGGGAGAAGTGCTTAGCTTTGGGTTCGATCTTGCGGTGTCCTTTCCCAGTGACAGAAGGGGCAGCAAGGCACGTATTGTATCGTTGCCATCAAGGATAACAAGATGGGGTTTATTTCATATTGCATGAATTTATTTCTCTACATCATGTCATCTTGCTTAAAGCGTTACTCTGTTTTTAACTTAATACTCTAGATGCATGCTGGATAGCGGTCGATGAGTGGAGTAATAGTAGTAGATGCAGAATCGTTTCGGTCTACTTGTCATGGACGTGATGCCTATATACATGATCATGCCTAGATATTCTCATAACTATGCTCAATTCTGTCAATTGCTCAACAGTAATTTGTTCACCCACCATAGAATACTTATGCTCTTGAGATAAGCCACTAGTGAAAGCTATGGCCCCCGGGTCTATTCTCATCATATCAATCTCCATCACTTTAATCTTTCTTTGCTTTTTACTTTGCTTTTACTTTTTACTTTGCATCTCTATACCAAAAATACCAAAAATATTATATCTATCAGATCTCACTCTCGTAAGTGACCGTGAAGGGATTGACAACCCCTAATCGCGTTTGTTGTGAGTAGCTATCGTTTTGTGCTGGTACGAGGGACTTGAGCGTGGCCTCCTACTGGATTGATACCTTGGTTCTCAAAAACTGAGGGAAATACTTACGCTACTCTGCTGCATCATCCCTTCCTCTTCGGGGAAATCCAACGCAAGCTCAAGAGGTAGCATGAAGAATTTATGGCGCCGTTGCCGGGGAGTCTACGCAAAAGTCAACATACCAAGTACCCATCACAATCTCTATCTCTCGCATTACATTATTTGCCATTTGCCTCTCGTATTCCTCTCCCCCACTTCACTCTTGCCGTTTTATTCGCCCTCTCTCTCTCTCTGTCCTCCCTCTCTATTTGCCTGTTTTGCCCATTTTCTCTTGTTTGGTCATGTGTTGGATTGCTTGTCGTCATGGCTAGTCTCATATCTTCTCCGTTGTCTCCCGAGAATGAAGTTCTAAATTTTAAACAAAGGGAGGGAGAAAATCTAAAAGATGCTTGGTATAGAATTTGCAATGCTCAAAATAGATCTACCAGGAAGCAATCTACTTCAGTTCTTCTCCGCAATTTTTATGTAGGTGTTAATCCTTGGTATAGATATATCCTCTATACCATTACCGGAGGGAATTTCTTGGGTAGCCATACTTTTGATTCTTATAATGCTATGTTAGATTTATTTGGCTCACCACCTCTTTTGTTTAATGGAACCATGTTAACTCTGGAGCATGTTATGCAAAGACTTGAAATTATTGAAAATAAAGTTGCTAGTATTGAATTAATTGAAAATCTAGATAAAAAGATCCACAATCAAGTTACCCAATATGGATCTAAGGTAGGAATGACTTTGAAAAATATTAAGGAAAAGGAACCCATAGTTAATGAGAAGATAAACTTAGATTCTACTAGAATTGATAAACTTGAGAGTATCATTATAAACTTGGGAACCGCTTTTTCTTCCGTAAAGAATACTCCAAGTCCTCCTACTAAAATTTCCAAGCTTATGTATGTTCCTAAAAATAAGGGTGAATCATCTAGTAAGGAAACTGTGGATCTTAAATCTATAAGTATTCATCGCAATCATTTTGCTATCATTAAGGAACCAATTGCTACAAATGAATTTTTCGATCTTGTGCCTAAAAGTTTGATAATCACTAGAAAGAAACAAATTCCTAAGGGAAATAGATGCCTCATAGAAGAATTGCCTACCAAAGATGGCAATACCTAGATCTATCCTCGCTTTTATGCCTAGCTAGGGGCGTTAAACGATAGCGCTTGTTGGGAGGCAACCCAATTTTATTTTTATTCCTTGCTTTTTGCTCCTGTTTAGTAATAAATAATTTATTTAGACTCTGTTTTGGCTGTGTTTTTTGTGTTTAATTAGTTTTTGTGCCAAGTAGAACCGTTGGGAAGACATGGGGAAAGTCTTGTCGAACTTGCTGTAAAAAACAGAAGCTTTAGCGCTCACGAGAACTGCTGTAATTTTTATTTTAAGAGTGATATTTAGTTAATTATTTTTGAAGATGATTAATATATAAATTACTCACGTGCAGCAATTTATTTTAGAATTTTTGGGGTTCCAGATCTTGTGCTAGCTACAGATTACTACAGACTATTCTGTTTTTGACAGATTCTGTTTTTCGTGTGTTGTTTGCTTATTTTGATGAATCTATGGCTAGTAAAATAGTTTATAATCCATAGAGAAGTTGGAATACAGTAGGTTTAACACCAATATAAATAAGTAATGAGTTCAGTACAGTACCTTGAAGTGGTCTTTTGTTTTCTTTCGCTAAGGGAGCTCACGAGTTTTCTACTTTACGTTTTGTGTTGTGAAGTTTTCAAGTTTTGGGTGAATTCTTTTGATGGATTATGGAAAAAGGAGTGGAAAGAGCCTAAACTTTGGGATGCCCATGGCACCCCCAAGATAATCCAAGGACACCAAAAATCCAAAGCTTGGGGATGCTCCGGAAGGCATCCCCTCTTTCGTCCACTTCCATCGGTAATTTACTTGGAGCTATATTTTTATTCACCAACATGATATGTGTTTTGCTTGGAGCGTCTTATATTATTTGTGTCTTTGTGTTTTAGTATGCCACAATCATCCTTTCTGTACACACCTTTTGAGAGAGCCATACATGAATTAAAATTTGATAGAATACTCTATGTTCTTCACTTATATCTTTTGAGCTATGTAGTTTTGCTCTATGTGCTTCACTTATATCTTTTGAGCGTTATAATTTTGCTCTATGTGCTTCACTTATATCTTTTGAGCTATGTAGTTTTGCTCTATGTGCTTCACTTAGATATTTTAGAGCACGGTGGTGGATTCGTTTTAAAGAAACTATTGATCTCTCATGCTTCACTTAAATTATTTTGAGAGTTTCTTAATAGCATGGTAATTTGCTTAATAATAATATGCTTGGTATTCAAGATTTGTGAAACTTTCTTTTGAGTGTGTTCAATAATAAGAAAAGATTGAAGCATGATAATTGTTTTGAGATATGGAGGTGATAATATTAGAGTCATGCTATTTGAGTAGTTGTGAATTTAAAGAATACTTGTGTTAAAGTTTGTGATTGCCATAGCATGCACGTATGTTGAACCGTTATGTGATGAAGTCGGAGCATGATTTATTTATTGATTGTCTTCCTTATGAGTGGCGGTCGGGGACGAGCGATGGTCTTTTCCTTCCAATCTATCCCCCTAGGAGCATGCATGTAATACTTTGCTTTGATAACTTCTACATTTTTGCAATAAGTATATGAGTTCTTTATGACTAATGTTGAGTCCATGGATTATACGCACTCTCACCCTTCCACCTTTGCTAGCCTCTCTAATACCATGCACCTTTCGCCGGTATCATACACCCACCATATACCTTCCTCAAAACATCCACCACACCTACCTATTATAGCATTTCCATAGCCATTCCGAGATATATTGCCATGCAACTTTCCACCGTTCCGTTTATCATGACACATTCATCATTCTCATATTGCATATCCCGGTACACCACCGGAGGCACTCATATAGAGTCATATTTTCTTCTAAGTATTGACTTGTAATTATTGAGTTGTAACAAAAATAAAAGTGTGATGATCATCGTTTTTAGAGCATTGTCCCAAGTGAGGAAAGAATGATGGAGACTATGATTCCCCCATAAGTCGGGATGAGACTCCGGACGAAAAATAAATAAAAGAGGCCAAAGAAGCCCAAATAAAAAGAGAAAGAAAAGAGGCCATACAAAGGGAGAAAAGGCCCAAATAAAAAAATGAGAGAAGGGACAATGTTACTATCCTTTTACCACACTTGTGCTTCAAAGTAGCACCATGATCTTCATAGTAGAGAGTCTCTCATGTTATCAATTTCATATACTAGTGGGAATCTTTCATTATAGAACTTGGCTTGTATATTCCAATGATGGCCTTCCTAAAATTGCCCTAGGTCTTCATGAGCAAGCAAGTTGGATGCACACCCACTTAGTTTCTTTTTGAGCTTTCATATACTTATAGCTCTAGTGCATCCGTTGCATGGCAATCCCTACTCACTCACATTGATATCTATTGATGGGCATCTCGATAGCCCGTTGATACACCTAGTTGATGTGAGACTATCTTATCCTTTTTGTCTTCTCCACAACCACCATTCTATTCCACCTATAGTGCTATATCCATGGCTCACGCTCATGTATTGCGTGAAGATTGAAAAAGTTTTGAAAAAGTTAGAGTATGAAACAATTGCTTGGCTTGTCATCGGGGTTGTGCATGATTTAAATACTTTGTGTGGTGAATATAGAGCATAGCCAGACTATATGATTTTGTAATGATAACTTTCTTTGGCCATGATATTTTGAGAAGACATAATTGCTTTGTTATTATGCTTGAAGTATTATTATTTTTATGTCAATATAAACTTTTTTCTTGAATCTTTCGAATCTGAATATTCATATCACAATTAAGAATATTTGCATCGAAATTATGCCAAGTAGCACTCCGCATCAAAAATTCTCTTCTTATCATTTACCTACTCGAGGACGAGCGGGAATTAAGCTTGGGGATGCCTGATACGTCTCCAACGTATCTATAATTTTTTATTGCTCCATGCTATATTTGTAGGGGAACGTAGTAATTTCAAAAAAATTCCTACGCACACGCAAGATCATGGTGATGCATAGCAACGAGGGGGAGAGTGTAGTCTACGTACCCTCATAGACAGAAAGCGGAAGCGTTAGCACAACGCGGTTGATGTAGTCGTATGTCTTCACGATCCGACCGATCAAGTACCGAATGCACGACACCTCCGAGTTCTGCACACGTTCAACTTGATGACGTCCCTCGAACTCCGATCCAGCCGAGCTTTGAGGGAGAGTTCCGTCAGCACGATGGCATGGTGACGATGATGATGTTCTACGGACGCAGGGCTTCGCCTAAGCACCGCTACGATATGACCGAGGTGGATTATGGTGGAGAGGGGCACCGCTCAATTGTTGTGTCTTTGGGGTGCCCCCTGCCCCCGTATATAAAGGAGTGGAGGAGGGGGAGGGCCGGCCCTCTCTATGGCGCGCCCTAGGGGAGTCCTACTCCCACCGGGAGTAGGATTCCCCCTTTCCTAGTAGAACTAGGAGCCCTTCCAAGTAGTAGAAGTAGGAGGAAGGAAAGGGAAGGGAAAAGGAGAAGGAAGGAAGGGGGCGCCCCCCTCCCTAGTCCAATTTGTACCAGCCCATGGGGAGGGGTGCGGCCGCCCTTTGAGGTCTTTCTCTCCTTTCCTGTATGGCCCATTAAGGCCCAATACGAATTCCCGTAACTCCCCGGTACTCCCGAAAATACTGGAATCACTCGGAACCTTTCCGATGTCCGAATATAGTCGTCCAATATATCGATCTTTATGTCTCTACCATTTCGAGACTCCTCGTCATGTCCCCGATCTCATCCGGGACTCCGAACTCCTTCGGTACATCAAAACACATAAACTCATAATATAACCATCATCGAACTTTAAGCGTGTGGACCCTACGGGTTCGAGAACTATGTAGACATGACCAAGACACGTCTCCGGTCAATAACCAATAGCGGAACCTGGATGCTCATATTGGCTCCTACATATTCTACGAAGATCTTTATCGGTCAAACCGCATAACAACATACGTTGTTCCCTTTGTCATCGGTATGTTACTTGCCCGAGATTCGATCGTCGGTATCTCAATACCTAGTTCAATCTCGTTACCGGCAAGTCTCTTTACTCGTTCTGTAACACATCATCCTGCAACTAACTCATTAGTTGCAATGCTTGCAAGGCTTATAGTGATGTGCATTACCGTGTGGGCCCAGAGATACCTCTCCGACAATCAGAGTGACAAATCCTAATCTCGAAATATGCCAACCCAACAAGTACCTTCGGAGACACCTATAGAGCACCTTTATAATCACCCAGTTACGTTGTGACGTTTGGTAGCACACAAAGTGTTCCTCCGGTAAACGGGAGTTGCATAATGTCATAGTCATAGGAACATGTATAAGTCATGAATAAAGCAACAGCAACAAACTAAACGATCAAGTGCTATGCTAACAAAATGGGTCAAGTCAATCACATCATTCTCTAATGATGTGATCCCATTAATCAAATGACAACTCATGTCTATGGATAGGAAACATAACCATCTTTGATCAACAAGCTAGTCAAGTAGAGGCATACTAGTGACACTTTGTTTGTCTATGTATTCACACATGTATTATGTTTCCGGTTAATACAATTCTAGCATGAATAATAAACATTTATCATGATATAAGGAAAAAAATAATAACTTTATTATTGCCTCTAGGGAATATTTCCTTCAATATTATCTACTGTTTTGGACTATATTGGGCTTATTTTCCACTTTTATATTATTTTTGGGACTAACCTATTAACCGGAGGCCCAGCCCAGAATTGCTATTTTTTGCCTATTTCAGTATTTCGGAGAAACATAATATCAAACGGAGTCCAAACGGAATAAAACCTTCGGGAACATGATTTTCTCACCGAACGTGATCCAGGAGACTTGGACCCTACTCCAAGGAGTCAAAGAGGCAGTCACGAGGGTGGGGGGCGCCCCCCTAGGGCGCGCCCCCTACCTCGTGGGCCCCTCGGTGCTCCACCGACGTACTCCTTCCTCCTATATATACCTACGTACCCCCAAATGATCAGAACAGGAGCCAAAAACCTAATTCCTCCACCGCAACTTTCTGTATCCACGAGATCCCATCTTGGGTCCTGTTCCAGAGCTCTGCCAGAGAGGGCCGTCATCACGGAGGGCTTCTACATCATTATAGCCTCTCCGATGAAGTGTGAGTAGTTTAGCTCAGACCTTCGGGTCCATAGTTAGTAGCTAGATGGCTTCTTCTCTCTTTTTGGATCTCAATACAAGGTTCTCCCCCTCTCTTGTGGAGATCTATTCGATGTAATCTTCTTCTTTTTGCAGTGTGTTTGTTGAGACCGATGAATTGTGGGTTTATGATCAAGTCTATCTATGAATAATATTTGAATCTTCTCTGAATTCTTTTATGTATGATTGGTTATCTTTGCAAGTCCCTTCGAATTATCCGTTTGGTTTGGCCAACTAGATTGGTAGTTCTTGCCATGGGAGAAGTGCTTAGCTTTGGGTTCGATCTTGCGGTGTCCTTTCCCAGTGACAGAAGGGGCAGCAAGGCACGTATTGTATCGTTGCCATCGAGTCTAACAAGATGAGGTTTATTTCATATTGCATGAATTTATCTCTCTACATCATGTCATCTTGCTTAAAGCGTTACTCTGTTTTTAACTTAGTACTCTAGATGCATGCTGGATAGCGGTCGATGAGTGGAGTAATAGTAGTAGATGCAGAATCGTTTCGGTCTACTTGTCACGGACGTGATGCCTATATACACGATCATGCCTAGATATTCTCATAACTATGCTCAATTCTGTAAATTGCTCAACAGTAATTTGTTCACCCACTGTAGAATACTTATGCTCTTGAGAGAAGCTACTAGTGAAACCTATGGCCCCCGGGTCTATTCTCATCATATCAATATCCGTCACTTTAATCTTGCTTTGCTTTTTTACTTTGCTTTTACTTTTTACTTTGAATCTCTATACCAAAAATACCAAAAATATTATATCTATCAGATCTCACTCTCGTAAGTGACCATGAAGGGATTGACAACCCCTAATCGTGTTGGTTGCGAGTAGCTATCATTTTGTGCAGGTACGAGGGACTTGAGTAGCTATTGTTTTGTGCAAATACACCCAATTAACGACGGCCCGTTATGGTTAGCCCATGAATGGACGATACCAAATCTAGCCCGTTTACGGCCCATAATGCTGTCTGTTATTGGCCCATGTTTGGCTGATCGATCATACAGCCCATAAAATGCCCATTTATGCTACAACTTGTAGAAGGCCCATTGATGCTACGACCCGTAGAAGGCCCATTGATGCTACGACCCATAGAAGGCCCATTGTTTCTACGGCCCTTAGAAGGCCCATTGTTTCTACGGCCCGTAGGAGGCCCATGGTAACTACAGTAAATATGTAGCCCATGGTTATTGTGGCCTAGTTTTAAAAAATAGGTTATTGCGGCCACTAGGAAACCACGGAAAAAGAACTACACTGACTACACGCTAACAAATAAACAAGACAACAAGCAAAAAAATAAGCAAGCAACTTATGCTAGGCTATCACAGCTATTACACATATTACATCCACTTGGTATCAAAGTTCGCCACCAGTGCAAATACGGGGAACAAAGCAGCATATCATATACACTGGTTGTCAAAGTTGGTGACCAGTGCAAATAAACGCTGCAGCAAAACAAGTCTAGAACTGAAACCACTTCAGCAGAGCTCAAGAAACAATATCATGGGTACCCATAATGCTGGCAAGATGCTTAGCAAGCTTATTAACTTTCTCGTGCTTGGCGCTTAAATCCTCGAGCATTGCTATTGCACCAGAAAGTATGCATCTGAATTCTGCAGGGACTTCCTCATTCCTTCGGCTTCCTGTCGCATAACATCTGATCGATGTATTTCAACTTGAAGTTGATACTCAAGAAGCCGAACTGATTCAGGCAGTGAGTTCGAAGAGCTAGTGCCAGCAGTAGTAGCCAGTAACTCGAACACTGCATCAAGAGAGGACTTTGGGGTTGTCCCCCTACCCGAGATCCGCCGGTTTTGACACCGACATTGGTGCTTTCATTGAGAGTTCCACTGTGTTGTCGCCAAAAAGTTTGATGGACCCTTCAATCGTCAATAATGACGCTGTCCAACGAGAAACTTTCCTCCCTGGACAAATCTTTGTGTTCGGCGGCTTAGCACTGCGGGCCAATTCGTTTGGCCATCTGGAATAGATCGAAAGCTACACCCCTGGACATCAGGTCAGATTTGGGAGCTTGAACTATGTTGCGGACGTCCGTGAAGACTTGACCTTCGTCGGATTTGAGACTACGGCTACCACTCCTGATCACCCCGAGAGACATGGCCTAAATCTGTCATCCGACTGCATCCAGGAGACTGCTTGTGTAACCGCTCTGGCCTTAGATTCGGAGCAGACCGTGCCATCCAAGGACGGGAAGCTCAACCTTGCCACGGAGGCCATAGATTCCCTAGCGTTGGAGTCGCACTTAGACTTCATCTCACACGATACCTATGCCACTGGAACTCCGGACTCGTCTTCGGCCATAAGTCTCGAACCATGTGAGCCCGCGGACGCCGAACTTGATTGTTTATCGATCTTCGAATTCAACACTACAGACATCTTCCAGCACTCGCCTTTGGGCGACATGCTAAACTCAATAAAAACCTGTCCTTGACGGAGGACTCACAGCCGAACTCTATTCGGTCCGAACTAGGGGCTGACGGTGGAGAATTTTTCCTCCCACCTGCCACCCACTTCATAGCCACGGTCGTGGCTTTGACCGACACACTTGATTACGACTCCGAGGACATCGACGGTATGGACGATGATGCCACAGAAGAAGAGGCCCAGAACCCACCGTTCACCGGACGCTGGACGACCACTTCCTCGTACGATGTATACATGGTGGATGCACCAAAGGAGAACAACAACGATGACAAGGAAGATCCAGCCGAGGATAAACCTTCTGAAATACAATCCAAGCACCAGCGTCAGCGGCGCCACTCTAAGTCACGCCGAAGTAAAGACAGCAACACCAGCACAGGAGAAGATAACACTCCAGAAGGTGCCAAAGACAACAAAGACCCCGTTGAAACAGCTAATGAACAAGATGAACGGGAAGATGGGCAGGTTAGCCCTGGTAAACAGGCCATGCACGAAGACTCAGGGATGGAAGTTATCTTCCGCTCTCCGAGGATGAGGTGAGCCTCAGTACCGACGATATCATCGTGCCTGAGGATCCTCTTGAGCAAGAGCACTTCAAGCGCCAGCTTATAGCCACTGCAAGGAGCCTGAAAAAGAAGCAGCAGCAGCTTCAAGCTAACCAAGATCTACTCAATGATAAATGGACTGATGTCCTAGCAGCTGAAGAATACGGCCTCAAGCGCCAAACTAAAAGCTACCCAAAGCGCAAATTGCTACCTCAGTTTGATAAGGAGGCGCCGGAATACATACCACCATCGTACAATGCGGCTGGCCGATCGCCATGTGGTCGGGACAAAATGGCAACTCACGCCGAACACCAGCCTACCCCGCCTCATTGCATAGGTAGAGGTAAATTAGCCCACAACCATACATATGACCTCCGGGAAAACCTGAACAATAAAGCAAGACATACCCGATCAATCTACGGATCGTGAGGACGTGCCTCGACATGCGATGATGGCCACCTATTCGGACATGACAAACTTAGTCATGCGCGGGCTGAAAACCGCAGACAGACTCCATCAGATCTACGTCGTGATACGGCCCGATATAGAGGCGCCACACACCCTCATTGCTTCACTGATGAGGTCATGGATCATGAATTCCTAGAAGGGTTCAACCCTTGAATATAGAATTATATGATGGAACCACGGACCCCGCGGTGTGGATCGAAGACTTCATTCTCCACATTCATAAGGCCCGCGACGATGATCTCCATGCCATTAAATACCTCCCTTTAAAACTCAAGGGGCCAGCTCGGCATTGGCTCAACAATCTGCCTAAATATTCTATTGGCAGCTGGGAGGACTTGGAAGAGGCCTTCTTTGATAACTTCCAAGGTACATATTTTCCAACTCCGGACACTGATGACTTAAGCCATATAGTTCAACAGCCCGGAGAGTCCGCCAGGAAATTATTGACTAGGTTCTTGACTAAAAAGAACCAAATCGTCGATTGTTCGGATGCCGAAGCCCTCGCAGCCTTCAAACACAGCACCCGCGATGAATGGCTCGCTCGCCACCTCGGCCAAGAAAAGACAAAATCCATGGTGGCCCTCACGCCACTCATGACTCGCTTTTGTGCGAGCGAGGACAGTTGGTTGGCCCATAGCAAAAACAAGGCAAGCGACGGCGGCACCCCTGAAGTTAAAAATAACAAAGACAAGTCTCGACGCAACTGATTCAAGCATCGAAACAACAATGACAACGCCGAGGATACGACGGTCAATGTCGGATTCAGTGGCTCTAAGTCCAAATAGCGGAAGAAGCTGTTCCAAAAGAACAATTCAGGCCCATCCATCTTGGACCGCATACTTGATCATCCGTGCCAGATTGATGGCACCCCGGACAAACCACCCAATCATACAAATAGAGATTGATGGGTTTTTAAACAGGCCGGCAAATTAAACGCCGAGAACAGGGAAAAGGGATCACAAAGCGAGGACGATGACGAAGAGCCCCGGCAACCGAACACAGGGGGACAGAAGAAGTTTCCCCCTCAGGTCAAAACAGTGAACATGATATATGCTACCCACATCCCCAAGAGGGAGCGCAAGCGTGCGCTCAGGGACATCTACGCGATAGAGCCAGTCCCCCCAAAATTTAATCCATGGTTGTCATGCCCGATCACTCTTGATCGCCGGGATCATCCAACCAGTATCCGTCACGATGGCTCAGCCGCACTGGTCCTAGACCCAATAATTGATGGGTTCCACCTGACTCTCGTCCTTATGGATGGAGGTAGCAACCTCAATATGCTCTATCGGGATATAGCGCGAAAAATGGGCATTAACCCATCACGGATCAAGCCCACCAGGACTACTTTAAAAGGAGTCATACCAGGTGTAGAGGCCCACTGTACGGGCTCAATCACACTAGAGGTTGTCTTCGGATCTCCGGACAACTTCTGAAGCAAGGAGTTAATCTTCGATATCGTTCCCTTCTGTAGCTGCTATCACGCACTACTCGGACAAAATGCGTTTGCTCTATTCAATGCAGTACCACACTATGCTTATCTCAAGCTCAAGATGCCTGGTCCACGCGGCGTCATAATGGTCAATGGAAATATGGAACGCTCCCTCCGTACAAAAGAGCACACAGCTGCCTTAGCAGCAGAAGTACAGAGTGGCCTTCTCAAGCAGAACTGTAATTCGGCTACCGAGCCCACGGACACCGTTAATAGGGTCTGAACTACTCTGCAGCAGGAGATCTCGGCTCGTCAGGAGCTCTACTAGCAATCCGGCCTCCGTCTCAGTCCCAATCAAGTGGTGGCATTCGTGCCGCGCGTACATAACTACGCACTCAAAATCCCATGGGCATCGACGGAGGCATAGCTAGCTTGTGGTCCATAGTACGACTCAACCGACATAGGTTACACACATACTTTCACTTTTACTTATTTCCTTTTAGGGTCTACATCCCACAGGCCCCATATGGTGGTCTGGTCATTGGTCCTCTTGAAGGATAAACACACCAAGACGGCGAGAAACGCAGACATATGGGAGACTTTCTAGGTGATTCCGTCAAAGATAACTCTAACTATTTTTCAGGACCCACATGCAGCTCCCCTAGGTTTCGGCATGTAAAATAGCATGTTGCTTATCACACTACATGTATCAATGTGCCTTGACGTACTAATTAAATTACAATGAGAACAGTTTGCGGATGGAGCTTTAGGACCCCAGCTTTTTGCCTTTGCACCTTTCTGTTTTCTTTCTCTTTTTTTCTCTCACCTCCCCTATGGATAACCCTATCAGGTAGCACCCGTACACTTTGGTATGTTTGATGTTTTCCAGGGGCTTCATAGCACCCCACATTATGGCAACAAAAGTCCGAACACTTTTTATAAGTATAGTTCGGGACCCCGAATTTAGCATTATATGCATTGGCTCGGAATCATGTCTTTGGTAAATAGTTGGGTTGCCCGGCTCCTGTGCTTGCTACCTTACGTTCCGCTATATCGGCTAAGATACTAAAGGGACAACTACTATGATCATGCCTTGGTTGATCCAAAGGAGCACCTCAGTAGAGAAAGCCGAGAACTTACTATCATGATGCGGCGAGAGCCGGTCAGCTGTTCGGAGGTTGCAAATCGTTGGAGGTTTCTTCCGCATTACGTGAAGTATCGGTACTTCCCGATCAGACGCTTATAGCACTCTAGTTCGGATACTAGGGGATGCGCCCATGTTTTTATTATAAAACTCCTATGGCTAAGTGAGGGCGTTCAAGCCGCATAGTCTCGTTGTCTGGTTCGTTGCACTAAACAACTCTTCAAGGACCATATAATTGGATTAAGATTGTTTAGATTCCATCCCGAACACCCCCGTACTACCTACGTGGGGGCAGAAGCCGACGACTGGCCAACCCTCAGATTTCATACAACATGGCCGCACAGGAGGAAAAAATTAAAACATAACAAGCATTATATTTAATAACATTATTGTTTCATGTTAAAGGACAGGATAATATGAATGTTTTCATGGGAATATAACATCCTTCGCACATTTCTCCGCCACAAGGCGGGATCCCTCCAGGAGACCATCAAAATATAACTCGGGTCGGCGATGCTCCTTGCCCTCAGGCCACCCCTCGGTCATCAGCTTCTTGGCATCTTTCTTTGCCCAGTGCATCTTGACACGGGCAAAGGCCATCCGGGCACCTTCAATATAGACCGACCACTTTATGACCTCAAGTCATGGGAAGGCACTAACAAGCCGCTTCACAAGTCCGAAGTAGCTGCTAGGTATCGGCGCGGCAGGCCATAGTCGGACTATCAGGTCCTTCATGGCTAGCTCGGCCGCCTTGTGCAGCTCGACCAACTGTTTCAGCTGGTCGTTGAGGCGCACCAGATGTTTTGGTCCAAGATATTGAGACCAGAGCAGCTTCTCTGTAGAACTCCCTTCTTCGGCTCGATAGAACTCAGCAACATCTGATATGCTGTGCAGCAAATCCGTAAACGCCCCTAGAGAACTCCAAATTCGAGGCGCTCTGGCCTCGGCTCGAGCCTCTTGTGCGCTCTGGCAGGCCTTCGCAAGTTTGGACGCTTGCGTCTTAGAATCACGCTCCAAGGACTCGTACTTCTTGACGGCGTCCTGGAGCTCTTGCTGGACCTCGTTGACCCGTGCCTCGTGCTTCTCGCGCGTGGCGCGCTCCTTGGCCTGTTTGTGCTCGGCCTTGGCTAACGCCTTCTTGAGGGCCGCCACCTCCGTCGTGGCCCCTAATAAAATTAATGACACTTTAGTCAGCACGAAACATTCATCTTTCCTAAATATACGCGTAGGTCACTGCATACCTTGGCTGTCCTCCAGCTACTTCTTCATGAGGCCGAGTTCTTCTTCGGCCCGCTCCAGGCTCTGCTTCAAGCCGGAGACCCCCGTAGTATGAGCGATAGCAGCCAGTAGCGATGCCTGCTGATTCACATCGACATCTTATGTTAGGCTCGTGTGAAAATTAATTTGATCCTCTGTTCGGCTTTTTTTCAAACACTGAACAGAGCATCAGGAGCTACTGTCTACACTGTGATATCTTTTCTACAATTACATTACTTTCCTCAAAGCCTGTTAAAAGGCTAGCGTAGGCTTCGGTCAGTCTGCTTTTGGCGGACTGAACCTCCTCGATCACTGTACCCATAAGGACACGGTGTTCGTCCACAATGGAAGCGCCTCACAGAGATTTCAATAGATTATCCGGTGCCTCTGGTTGGATAGAGGTCATCGGTGGAACAGGCATACCTCCCCCTTTTGGGGAAGGCCGTACACTGGACTCCCGAGCCGTGTAGGTCTCCGGAATGGTATCCGGCTGGGGCCGAATGGAATTTGGCCCCCATCACCAGTCACCACGGGGGCTTTTTCCCCATGTGTCCGGCGGCCGAGGAGTCATCCTTGGGCGCCACCCCGACGATCTATGGAACCTCCCCCCGGTTTGGGAAGGTCCTTTGGGACACCACCTCGTCATCACCCTTGGCCAAGATGGAGTGAGCGGGCGGCGGTGACATGCTAGCCATCTCCTTTGAATCTAGCGAACCCTCTGTCGAAGATCGTGGGGAGCTGTTGCGGGCCTAATTTAAACATATTAATATTACAAAATGGAAAGGTCAGGCATTTGGACGTGCATAAGGTTTTTGGTACTTACGAGGCGGCCCGAGGCTTGGTCCGGGGCATTCGCTCCGGACTACTATCAACATCCCACGCGGAGTTATCCCCTCTTGGGTGCCTTCGCCTCCAAATTTAGGGAGGCCCCCTTTTCTTCCTTCCCCCCCAAGGGGGGGGGAGTCTTTTTCTTCCTCCTCCTCGTCGTCGTCTTCGGCAGCCGAAGAGTGTGTCTCGTCTTCGGACGTCACGTCCGAAGTGCCTTTTCGGCGAAGGCCACTTCGGGCCCCTTGGCCATTTTCTTCGCCTTCTTCTCCGACACATCATCAGGAGTCGGAAATAGCATCTTCGTTAGAAGTTGGGTTTCTTGGTCTTCGGGCAGCGGAGCCGGACAGTTAATTCGCCCCGCTATGTCAATCCAATCCTAAAAAATTGATAGGAAGGCTTAGACTCCTTCTTAAAATATGCCAGTAAAGGCTATACCTTGAAAACATGTAAGAACTTACCGAATTAGCCTGTCATTTTAAGCTAAGCCCGCGATCCTCAGTCATAGGCGGTGGTGTCTCGCCGGCCATGAAGAGCACTTTCCAGATGTCTTCGTGTGTCGTGCCGAAGAGCTCTAGCAGAGTTTGGTGCTTGGCCGGATCGAACTCCCACAAATAGCAAGTCCGCTATATGCACGGAAGGATGCGGCGAATGAGCATAACTTGGATCACGTTGAAAAGTTTGATTCTCTTGGTTATCATGTTCAGGATGCACATCTGGAGCCCAGTTAACTCGTTCGAAGAACCCCAGGTCAGATCCTTCTCTTGCTAGGAGGTGAGCCGCATCGGAACTCCGGAACCACCCCGACTACCACCCCTTCACCATCTCCACAAAGGAGCCCTCGGGCCATGTGACATTGGGCATCTTGCCCACCATGGCGCCTCCGCACTCTGCTTGTTGGACTCTCACCACCTTCGGCTTTACATTAAAGGTCTTCAGCCATAGGCTGAAGTGAGGTGGGATACGGATAAAGGCCTCGCAAACGAGTATAAATGCCGAGATGTTGAGGATAAAGTTGGGGGCTAGATCATGGAAGTCCAGCCCGTAGTAAAACATCAGTCCACGGACAAACGGGTGGAGAGGGAATCCCAGCCCACGGACGAAATGTGTGAGATATACAACCATCTCATGGGGCTCTAGGGTAGGGACGATCTGTCCCTCAGCCGGGAGACGGTGAACGATCTCCTTGGCCAGGTATCAGGCCCCTCTGAGCTCCTTGATGTATTTCTTCTTAACAGTGGAGGCCATCCACTTGCCTCCTACTCTAGATCCAGGCATGATTGGAGGGCTTTCTCTGGCGGGGGAAGCTAGAGCTTGGGCACTCGAGCTCAAGAATGGATGGGAAGAGGAAGGAGAAGGCGTGGGTGAATGAGGACGAATCCTTATCCCCTTATGAAGGCCGTGAATGTCAAACGCCTTCCTACTCGCCTTAAAACTCGCGTAATCCCAAGGGCTGTGTAAACAGCACGGTTGGGTTACCTAAACCTGTATTAATGAGGATCCCACAATAAGGGGACATCTCTGCATTGACAAGACGTGTCAATGGAAACCGCGTCTCGAAACGCGGGATGGCAAACAAAACGGTTCGATATAGTGATCGGGCAGACATGATGAAAGGTTGTCAGCAAATTGGTGTAACGCCCCTGGACCGATGCTCTAGATGCTTTCCTTTTATCATAGTTGTTGGCGTGTGTTTTCTATGTTTGTTGCATTATCATAATGATTTTTGCATATTTCTTTTCTATGTGTTTATGCCATGATCATGGTGAGTCCCATTGTCATATTTTGCTTCTTGCATCATGTTCATCATCGGTTATATTGCATTGCCATGTATATCTCTTGTCTTATTGCATTTGGTCATTCATGTTGCCATGAGCATCATGTGCATTGCAACTCCTTCTCTTTTATCCTTTGTATTTTACTCTTTGCTCTACTTCAACTTGGTTTCGCCCAAGTTTCCAAATCCCAAATTGCTACTTCCTTCTTTCCCTACTCTTCCTCTATTTGAGTTGCATTTCCACTTCTCGAATTCTTACCCAAACCGTCTTCATAATGCAAGTTTTATATGTCCAGCCACCCTCTAAAATTTTGTCCCAACCAGAACTCATTGATAGGGTTTCTAAATTCAACATATTGAACTCAATTCATTATGTTTGGTTTTCTTACTTCCTCCATAAATGTTCATCTTGTGCCCATAAATCATATCTATTATGTAGGGCCATCCTATAAAAATTAAGCCCATTTGGGTTCGGTTTGGTTAGGTTATAAATTCATGCAAGTTTGGACCAAATTCGGACATGTTTAAATTTATAGTCTGTAAAATCCTCACACCACTTTTCTTAAATTGACCATATTCCAAGGACTCCAGAACTATTTTGGTCTCTCCCTAATTCCTCTGCAACCTCTATGTGCATTTATGCAAGTTCCATTTATATCTTATAAAGTGATAAGAAGAAACAATAGAGGAAGAGAGTTCCAGCCGAGGCCCAGCTTCTCTCCGCACAGCGCCGCAGCCCACTTGGGCCTCCCCACTCTAGCCGGTCTAGCCCAGAGCCCCAAACGGCCACCTGCTCCGTTTTCCCTCCGTCTCCCTCGCTCCAGACACAGAGGGCTCGCGCCGTCGCGCCGTGAGCTCACGGACGTCGAGGCCAGCGACGCTCGCACCCCTTATAAGCCGACGCCCCGCCCTAGGGTTTCCCTTCCTCTTTGTTTCTCTCCACGCCACCGCCACCCGGTGCGTCCACACCCACGCCACCATAGCCAACGGCCGCGCCATGACCAAGGAGAGCTCAAGCTCTTCTCCAGCTTGATCCTCGTCGTAGCCGTCTTCGTCTTCTTCCACGACCATGTATGCGTCCCTGCCTTCGTCCTCGACCCCGCAGCAAGTCCCCGAAGCCCAGGAGCGTGCCCCTCCATGATGATTACCTCCCATGCTCCTTCTTCTTCTTCACGGGCAGTGTGCTGCATCTCCGTCTTCAGCGCCTCTTCGTCCTCTCCTTCACCTCCCAAAATCCTGGTCGGGCCACTCGAGCCCGTGGTGAGCCGCTGCTCCTTCCCATCTCCTTCCCTGTCATATTCTGTCGTCGCCCTTGTTCCCACGCGCTTTTGCACTCAGCCATAGCACCATCCATGGCTGCCGCCCAGAGTCGTTTCCACCGTGCCCCTGCTGCGCCGTCGTTCCTTCCCAAGTTCCAGTGTCGCCGCCTCCCCTGTTTTTCTCTGCTTCGCCCGCATGCCTCGCGCCGCACGTCCCTGTAGTCTCACCTCTCACCTCGCATCGCCGCACCGCGACCACACCACGGCAGTCGCACGCCCGAGTCGAGCCCGAGCTCATGCTCGAGCACCGCCTCAGCGCACGTATGCATCCATACCCTCCCGCACGCATTTGACCCTCTCCGTTTTCGTGCAGTAGCCGCAAAAAGCACCACCCACGCGGCTCCGGTCTCCTTCTCCTCCATGTCCGGGACGAGCTGTAGCTCATGCTCGAACGCCTGTGCACACGCCACACCCGCAGCCAACCCGCTTGTAGGGCAGCACCCCCACCTATTTCCGCGCCCCCGCCGTCGGCCTATGATCGAGAAGATCGCCATCTTTCTCGCCGGCGTCGTCACCTATTTCTTCTGCCATCCATGCAGAAGAAGGCTCTTGCATTTGTATTATTCATAAACTCTGGTCTCCCCTTTTAAGACACGAACAGAGCACCAGCATAGTGGTCAGTGCCCAACACACACACCAGGAGGTCCTGGGAACGAATCCCAGGTTCTCCCCATTTCTTTTTCTTCTTTTGCCGCGCCCCTGTTTCTAAATCATGCACACGTCACGCACACTTGGGCCACGTTCGCTGCTGGGCCACTACACCGTCATGCTTCGGGCCCGTGCATATTTTTTTCCTGCCTGTGCATTTAGTTATTTTTTCTCCAGTGCATGCATAATTACAGGAATGCCACTGTTTTGTATTGTTAATAACTAAATGTCCATGCATCTATATGAAACATGTTATATATGTAAAATGCTTAGAATTACATCTAGTTTCATAATTTCCAACTTTCATCCATGTTTAAATGTTTAACTTGCTATTTGCTTTAATTTGCTTAAATAACATGATAAAATGAATTATTTCATAACTTAATAATCGTAGCTCCAAACTTAATAAACTTTATATGTAATTGGGGTAGAAAAATGCATAGTTTAACATGGTGGCATCTCTTTGCATGTTTAACAACAATAAAATTGTGTTTAAGAACAGCACCAAATCTAAAATATGCATATGGGGATTACCGGAATTGTTGTTCATTGTTTCCGGCCTCATTTAAACTTGACTAGATAGGTAGTTTTGTTGTGCTTCACCCCTTGCCTTGTTAATCAACATTTAATATTGTTGGGTACATAAGCAAGATCGAACTAAATAACTTGTCATGGTGTTTCGTCAATATGCAACGGAGTTTCATATTGAGCTCCACTTAATTTGTAGGTTTGCTTGTGCACTTTTCCATGCCCTGCTTCATTAAACCGGGCATGCATCATACTTGTTGTGCATCATGCCGTGATTATGTGTTGGTTGTTTACTATGTTGTTTCCTTCTTTCCGTTGTTGCTTCTTCGAGTTGGTTCCGATAACGTCGCGTTTGTGAGGATCCGTTCGACTTCGTCCGTTTGTCTTCTTCATGGACTCGTTTCTTCTTCCTTGCGGGATCTCAGGCAAGATGACCATACCCTTGAAATCACTTCTATCTTTGCTTGCTAGTTGCTCGCTCTGTTGCTATGCCTATGTCGCGATACCTACCACATGCTTTATCATGCCTCCCATATTTCCATATCGAGCCTCTAACCCACCTTGTCCTAGCAAACTGTTGTTTGGCTATGTTACCGCTTTGCTCAGCCCCACTTATAGTGTTGTTAGTTGTAGGTGAAGATTGGAGTTTGTTCCTTGTTGGAACATGGATATTTTGTTTGGATATCACAATATATCTTATTTAATTAATGCATCTATATACTTGGTAAAGGGTGGAAGGCTCGGCCTTATGCCTGGTGTTTTGTTCCACTCTTGCCGTCCTAGATTCCGTCAGACCGGTGTTATGTTCCTTGATTTTGTGTTCCTTACGCGGTTGGGTCATAATGGGAACCCCTTGACAGTTCGCCTTCAATAAAACTCCTCAAGCAAGGCCCAACCTTGGTTTTACCATTTGCCACCTAGACTTTTCTTTTCCCTTGGGTTTCCGGAGCCCGATGGTCATCTTTATTTTAACCCCCCCTGAGTGTTGGTCCAACCTGTCAGCCGCCGGTGGCCACTAGGGGCAACTCTGGGTTGGCCTACCGGAAGTTTGGACAATCCGGTGTGCCCTGAGAACGAGATATGTGCAGCTCCTATCGGGATTTGTCGGCACATCCGGGTGGCTTTGCTGGTCTTGTTTTACCATTGTCGAAATGTCTTGTAACTGGGATTCCGAGTTTGATCAGATCTTCCTAGGAGAAGGAATATCCTTCATTGACCGTGAGAGCTTGTGATGGGCTAAGTTGGGACACCCCTGCAGGGTTTTGAACTTTCGAAAGACATGCTCGCGGTTACGGGCAGATGGGAATTTGTTAATGTCCGGTTGAAGAGAACTTGAAACTTAACTTAATTAAAATGGATCAACCGCGTGTGTAGTTGTGATGGTCTCTTCTCTGCAGAGTCTGGGAAGTGAACACGGTGTTGGAGTTATGCTTGATCGTAAGTATTTGTAGGATCACTTCTTGATCATAATTTTCTCGACCGTGCCTTCCTTCTCTTCTCGCTATCATTTGCGTATGTTAGCCACCATATCTGCTAGTGTTGGCTGCAGCTCCAACTCATACCTTTTACCTACCCATAAGCTTAAATAGTCTTGATCGCGAGGGTGTGAGATTGCTGAGTCCCCGTGACTCACAGTTTACTTCCAAAACTAGTTGTAGGTGCCGTTGATACCAGTGCAGTTTACGCTACCGAGCTCAAGGAGGAGCTCGATGAAGATCGTGTTCGTTATGTTGTTCCGTTTCCAGTTGATCGGTAGTGGAGCCTAGTTGGGGCGATCGGGGATCTGTAGCATTAGGGGTGTTCTTCTTTTATTTTTGGTTTCATAGTCGGAACTTGTTTGTATCTGGTTGATGTAATGCTATATTCATGTATTGTGTGAAGTGGCGATTGTAAGCCAACTATGTACCTCTTTCTTGTTTAGTACATGGGATGTGTAAAGATTACCCCTCTTGTGACATTGCCTACAATGCGGTTATGCCTCTAAGTCGTGCTCTGACACGTGGGAGATATAGCCGCATCATGGGTGTTACAATTGGACTCGTGGAATATTATATTCTCTCTATAGTTGTGTGTGGTGTGTGTTACAGGTCCGGACATGTTCAATACATCCGAAGACTACCCTGGAGTTCGGAAGGAGGAACCCGCCTTGCAATGCCAAAGACAGTTCTACGCGTCGGATTCCTTGTCATTGAAGCCAGGTTTAGGGGCTACTGAGGGAGTCCTTGACTAAGGGGTCCTCGGGCATCCGGCCTGTTACCCATGGGCCGGACTGATGGGCTGTGAAGATACGAAGACTTAACACTGCACCCGTGTCCGGACAGGACTCTCCTTGGTGTGGAAGGCAAGCTTGGCGACCAAATATGTAGATTCCTATCTTTGTAACTGACCTTATGTAACCCTAGATCCTCCCGGTGTCTATATAAACCGGAGGACTTAATACGGAGGAGACACATTATCATAGCCATACAAGCTAGACCTCTAGGGTTTAGCCATTATGATCTCCTAGTAGATCAACTCTTGTTATACTGATATTCATCAAGATCAATCAAGCATGACGTAGGGTATTACCTCAATAGAGAGGGCCCGAACCTGGGTAAAACATTGTGTCCCCTGTCTCCTGTTACCTTCTACCTTAGACGCACAGTTTAGGACCCCTACCCGAGATCCGCCGGTTTTGACACCGACACCCATTCTGGTGAAAAGGACGGTCCACCTAAAGGACCACCATGTTTTTTCAGACACTAGTGGGCTAACCCGTTAACAGCATGTCATGTTTTGGGTCAAATTGAGGCCCATACCAGATCAGGCTCATTCACAACCTGCTGTGTTTTGGGCCAAATTACGGTCCATATCGGATCATGCCCGTTAACAGGCCACTATTCTTTTGGGCCCATTCTAAGACATGTTTGTATTTCAGGCTGTTAAATGCCCGTTTACCAGTTTGGCCCGATAATAGTTTGAGCCTGTTAGCGGCCCGTGGTGCATCTCGGACATTGTTGGCCCGGTTTAACCTTAGGCCATTTAACGGCCCATGCAGAAAGTAGGCTATTTCTTGTTCAAAGTAACTTTAGGCCTCTTAACGGCCCGTAGCCTTCCTGGATAAATTTCAGCCCAACTGGCCTATCGGCCTGTTAATGGCCCGTGTAACAGTTGGGCCTAATTACAGCCCGCGTTGAATCCAGCCTGCTTATAGCCCTTCTGATGATGGTTGGTGACACTTTTGGGCCTATGACCCGCGTGCACACGGGCCTGCTTAAAGCCCATAATTTTATTGGGCCAAATAGGCCCGAGATATATTTTGGCTTGTTAACTGCTCGTCCTATTTGGGCCCAACATGGGCCTTAGGCAGTTTTGGCCTGTATTTGCCCGTGAATTTTTTGGCTCAATGCTAGCCCAATCTAGGTTTTAGCCTGTTAAAAGCCCATGGTATTCTCTGGCCCAGCTGGCCAGAACTTCGCTCGACCTGTTAAAGGCAGGAAACTACTATAGCTTTAGACCTGCTAATGGCCCAAGATGATTATAGGCCCACGTTTGGGCCATATGAGTAACGGGCCGGCCTGAACACCGACAAAACTAAGATCCACTGAACCTTCCGACCTAAATTATAGCATACCGACCAAGGATTAAACATAGACTATACAATAAAGAAATTACGGCATATTACATCCATTGGGAATCAAAGTTCGCTATCGGTGATATAAAGCACCACATGACCGCAGATTACATACATTGGGCATCAAAGGTCGCCACCAGTGCATATAAACGCGCCGACAAAAGAATATATAAAACTAAGAGCACTTCAAAAAGCACTAGGCCTAGCTAGGACGATCCCTGCAAGCAGCCGAACAAGCTGATGAGACCTCAGTTGTGTCAACGATAGATGCTCCATCCCTAGCAGTATGGCACCAAAGTGCACAAGGCATTCCTCTGACATCTTCATTGCATCTTTGACTTCAACTCGGAGCTGAGCTAAGGCAAGCCTTTCTGCTTTTACTTGAGACTGAAGAAGTCGAACTGATTGAGGCAGCGACTGCATAGAGGTTGTCTCACACCTGCTGGTGAGTAGCTTTAACTCACTATCTTCATCAAGACAGGACCTTGGGGTCATCTTGTTGTCCTCAAGATGGTTTGGCTCACTATATTCCCTAAAGTTCTGCCTGGCATAAGAGATACGACTCTGAAAGAGAAACAAGGAGACATGTAACATGTTTCACAATTATATAAGCAAATAAATGGATATGGTGTGCATGAGGTACATGTTTTTACAACTACAATTTAAAATAGGTAGTTGTTGCAAACATCCAATCAGATGTAAACCGCAAAGTAAATAGCATTGGAGGAAATCATGCCTATCCAAATCTATACTAGAACAAGGTTTAAAGGCGTGAGAAGGATGAACTTACATTACATGTTAACACGGAGTGGACAAGGCCCTTCTCCATGTTGATGGAAGGATAATTCTATAAATTCCCCCAAAAATTCTTTATAAGCGTTGCCACTATTCTACATTTTGCAAAGAGTAAATATAGATCAAATAATATTAGAAGAAACAGAGGATAATGAAGCTCAGGTGCAGACTGATGATACATTATCAAATAGCAATTAATTAAGTACAGCGTTACAAGGCAAAAGGTATTGACAAGAGGAATGCAGACATCAACGTGTGCAGTGGCATTGGCTTTGTTCAACATTTTGGTAAGAGTAAATGTAGATATGATAATTTGGAGAAAGTTGAGGGCAGGGCAGATAAGATGCAGAGTAATGCTAGACAATCAACTATCTCATGATGCAAGTACAGTAATACCACCACCGTCCGTTATTACTTGTCGCTCAAATGGATGTATCTACCACTATTAAGTTCTAAATACATCCAATTGATCAATAATTAATTCGATACAGAGGGGGTACATGACAACACATACTTACATCAGCAATCCAAAACTTCATAACCATTGTGTTAATTCTACATTTATCTAAGAGTAAATGTAGATCTTATAATTTTAAGCAAAGGGAGGATAAGGAAGCGAACATTTACAGTGATGCTATATAATCAAACAACAATGAGTGTAAGTATGCTGATAAAGGGCAAGAGGTACTAACAAGAGCAATGCAGAGCCCAGTATTGTTGTGAGATCATATGATCCTTGGAGCAAGGACATTCATCTGAAATTAGTTTTCATACAAGAGAGAAGGTAAGGCACATGCAGAAATTTAGGAATTCAAATTTTGAATTGATATCATAGACAGTACCTGACGCTGGGCTCTCAGTAGTTCTAATAGGGGTTTGGCCAGTGGAGTAGGGGTAAAGTGTGGTACAGTTGGGCCTGTGTTTTGTGTGGCTACTAATCTATCTGATTTAACAAGTATCACTACCTTTTCCGAATACCTAGTTTGTACTCCTTGAGGATCTACACTCACCCTCTTCCTTTTGGACATCTATTATGAAAGAATAACATTTGACTGAAAAAACATAGTATGACGACACATGGAATAGGTACAGAAAATGGATAGGTATGGCATATACTCATATATGATTCTTAAACTAAGCAGATGGTGTAACAAAGTAGAAGTAATGCAACAGGTCAGATGCAAAATATGTGCGACCAATACAACCTTGCCAAGTTAGAGCAAGCACCTTGATGGGTGAATAAGATAGGCCATCCTCCACCATGCCAAGTTTGTTAGCCAGTGGATTGTTCTGCAATATTCCTCTCATGCGCCCATTCTCATATTAATTTTGATAATGTTCAATACCAGGCATGCAACATAAAAACAAGTGAGATTATCTTTGTAATGCAGAAGTGATAATAATCCAATACTGCCTCCCTATAAACCCCTTTGTGCTATCTCTGCAATTCTTCGGAGAGATGACATGCATGTTGTAATTTGGTGGGTGCATTAATATAATGTGGCCTACTACTCAAAATATGAGAGTTCCAGAAGTAATGATACTTCGCAGATGACAGCTTCAACATATAGTAAAGAAGAACAAGCCGATCTGACCTGACAGTTTCAAAATATACTAAAGGAGAACAACTCGACTTGACCGGTTGACCGAAAATGTCTCTGCTTCTCTTCCCAACAAGGAACATACTTATTAAAGAAGAGAAGAGGATCATCTTAAAGAAGAGCAGAAGAGCAAGTAGACTGAAGATATTACAAGTCTTTCTATACAATGTCGGTTACCCACCCATGATGAACCAGAGCGCACAGAGAAATACTATTCCTTCCGATCTCTCCATATGTGGCTCACATGCATTTTGAAATTAAAGCAGGAACATTTAGCTGACCAATTAAACATCCCTTAGTTTTACTAATATCGGCATAATATCATATTTGAATTTGTACAACTATGCTTGTTTAGCTTGATGGGTGGAGAAGTGCTATCATGACACGAACCACGTAGGCAGATCGTGGTCATCATAAAATGGGGAAACCGTAAGCATGATGAGTATAGTGTTAACCATGGAATTGGGATGGCAGATCTAAAGCTGCAAAATGCGCAAAGGCTAGTTAGCAACCGATGTTTGCTTTTAAATAACAACTAAGATTTGGTATGGACACGAAAGTATAGTCATCAAGTGACAAAGAAATGCAATTCTGCTGTCTCTCTATATGTCGCGGCATGTATTTGGAAACTCAAGTGGGACCTGTAGCTAACCAACTAAATGTGTCTATTAACTAATATCTGTATCATCTCACAATCATATTTGAACAACGAAGCTTTGGAATTTTGAGTGTTGTGTGGTTTAGCTTGAAGGGTGGAGTAATGCTAGTATGACAGAAAGCACCTATGCAAATCATAGTAGAGTAGATAAAAGGGGAAAACCCTAAGCATCAGGAAAGTGGAACTAGCTGGACCAGAGGGTGGCGCACATGCTTTTCGAGACGAATATATGAACATTAGAAGACCAATTAAACGTTCTCTGTTTTAGTGATATGAGCATCATATCAGATTTTTATTTCAACACCTAAGCTTTGGAATTATGAGTGGCATGTTGTTTCGCTTGATGGGTCGAGGTCTTGAGGAGCTGCGCTAGCACGACACGAAGAACCTACAATGATGGTAGTGACTATAAAGGGGGGGAACCATAAGCTTTACGATTATAGTGATCGTGCCATGGTAGATCTGAAGGTGCAAACCGTACAAAGCTACTTCGCAACCAATGTTTACTTTCAACTAGCCACTATGATTTGGTACAGACAAGAATAGTACAGTAAACAATTTATGATCTATTTTCCGGGTGAGATCAATAACTTAAGCACATATGGAAGAGTACAACCTCTCTTGCGATGCCGTGTAGGCCCCTGCTAATATGTTGAGAGTGCTGCGGGTGCGATGGTTGTCGGCAGCGGGGAAGAAGAACTTAGACGACAGACGACCGGGTCAGGGGATAAATCTTGTTGCCGTGGACAAGGCGGTCGTAGGAGAGGCAACGACAAGGTGGACGACGGTGCTGATGAAGCGAGGACACGATGAAAGGATCCTGGTCCGGCGCCGTGGATGAGAGACGTCCATCTATTGAAGTGGACGATGGGGTAGGGGTAGCGGCTCCGGCAAGGTGGAGGATGGGATGGCGGACGGAGGAGGCTAGCCGTAGTGGGGAGGTTGTCGTGGCGCCGACGGTGTATGCATGGGGAAATGGAGGGGGATGGGGGATCTCAAACTTTGGGACGCGCTTGTCCGAAATGTGGGAAAGTTACGAACTTATCCCCTGTTTAAAATTTCGGACATCACGTCGGTTGGGGATAGGACAAAAATCTCGCATCTCCTGAATATTTGCTGGTAGTGATATTGGGCAAGGAGAAGGTGTTTTGCCGCCCACGGTTGGTGCCCACAGTGTATGAATGGGGCTGACATGTAGGGCGGTTGTGTCATGTCTGAGGGAAGTTACACATCTGCCCCTATTTAAAATATTTTCCAACATCGATTTCGGACGAGGAGAGTTTGTTTTGCCGCCCACCATGTATGAATGGGGAAATGGAGGGAGAGACACATGTCTTTCAGATGAGCTTGAATCAAATGTGTTTTGCCGCCCACGTTTGGCACCCACCGTGTCTGAATGGGCCCATAGGCGGTTGTGTCACGTCTGATTGAAGTTACTAGTCTACCCCTATCGACATCAGTTTCAATCCGGTCAATAAGGATGTCAAGTGTCAAGGGTAGACAGTAATTTCCATCTCGCAAACACTTTCTTAGGGCAGCCCACAAATGCTAGTGCGTGTTTAGCCGCTTCATTCAATACTTTGGAGAATTAGCATTCACATTTGCCCTAGGCCCTAGCAACTAAATTCAAATCCATTTTATAATTGATTATGAATATCCACAGATAATTCTACGTTTTGTTATTTATTTCTTCAAAACCACAACAAAGATTTATTCCACCGTTATATATGATTATGATTTAGAAATGTCGTGATCTTCGAGTTCAGTATGTTTGATACACTTTGAGTCAAATAGTAATTTCATCCGATACAATATGCTCACACGAAAAACAGTTCACCTTATGTTAATCATACAAGTACTGAGGATTACCTCGCCTAAAAAATTCAGATCATTACAACACATGGACAACATAGGTGGTCTTACAACATAATCCATTCAGAGACATGACACAACATGCATGTACAATAATCTAATGACAATATCAATTGGTATCTAAATAAGAACTAGGACTACCCTGGGCTTCACATAGTAGAAATAGCAAGACCTCCTCTATCTTATTATGCAACATTCTTACTTTCTCCAATTCTTGGGTTGCTTGCATAATGCGTGCAGCTAATTGCTAGCCTCAGATCAAGATTACCTCATTCATGGCAGCAACACCATCTCTTTCTGCCTCTAGTAGAGCCTCAAGAACTATAATATATGTGCTCAAACTGCTCTCCAGCAGTGTTGCCTCCGAACTACTACCATCTGGTAACATGGATGACGCACTGCTTCCACAAATAGATTCTGGGGCTGTACATTGTGTCGTAGTGTGAACAGCATCCTAAAAGGTTTTCACTGGACATAAGTAAGAGATAGTTATCGCATGATCCAGGCAGTAAGCTTACATGGTAAACGACATACATATTATTGCCGAGCATGGCAAGCTATATTTAAATGGTTCGAAGTAGCATCAGCCGAAAAGAAATTAAAATGGTAAGATGAAACTAGGGATGTCAGTGGCAAATAAACGACATCCACCAGTCCCATCTAGTTAGTTTTTGCTAGCTCCCTAGTCCATTTTCCTCAAAAAACAAAAACTCTTTTGAACTATCATACCACCAGTGGACTTTAATCGGGATTAAACGGGACCCAGTTGACATCCCTAGTTGAAAGGGAGTGTACCACCGCTATATTTAAGTTGTGAAGGCATCTAAGCAGTTGAAATCATCTGAGAAAGTAATTAATAGTGTGGCCTCATATAAACTACGAAGACAGTCTTGTGATGAAGTTCAGAGGAAAAGTTAAGGACTCAAATGAGCTAGGCATGCATTTATTTACGGTAGTACAGGAGGCAGTGCTGACACATTGGCCAACTCAGGTATAGCCTAACAAGTAACAAACAAGCATTCGAATCAAGCAATACAGCAAAGCAGACAACTGAACTTTTTGTAATTCTGTAGGATTACAGGTTGAGGGCACAAGCCAAGAAAGTATCCCACGTGCATTGCATTTCACATGTACTAAAACACACTGGCTTACCATATGTTGCTGTGAAGCCTCACTGCTGTTGCAATGTTCTTTGAAGATATCATCAGCATCCTGTGGTTGCCAATCTAGTTGTTGTAGTTTATTCTGCACCCTCTATTTAGGTAAAATTAATTTTAATCGCATGCATTGGTTTGAATTGATCATCAATGGTTCATCTAAACTAATGAAAGAAGGGTGTGTGCTTACGCGACAATATATCTGGTTCACTCTATTTTTATGCTTCTTCAAGGTGCCAGCCACAAAACAACAAATATTTTGCTTGATGGGGTTGGCAGCTCCATAATTAATAGAAGCATCAAATTAGTCATGCAACTTGGGAACATCAAGAACACACAAAAAAGTAATGAATAGAGGCTCGGAGCAGCAATGTAATAGATAGCATCAGAAAATGTAGGGTAAAACAAACAAAAAGCAGCGAAATCACATGCTAGTTTGTTGATGTGTAATTAAGCAAAGAGAACATGAAGCAATGTGATGGAACCAACAGGTGGCATAAGAACAACACCATTATCATAAATCTAGGATGCAAGAAGTAAAATAGTAGGCAGTGATATCTAGGAAGTAAAGTAATACTTAGGACAAAACTAAAGCATATTAACTATATGTGCACTGGTATGTAATTTAGCACATGTAACATGTTCACTGCCAGAAGAGTGGCCCTACAAGTCCAAGCAGAATAACACATCTGATGAAAAATTTAATGATGCCCTGAAGAAATTCAAAGGTGTCGTGCTTATGCTAAGAAAGTGAATGTAGGCGCCAACCGTTGGATAATAGTACCTGATTCTCGGCGGCGTATGGGTATCGTTGCCATACTTGATAGCTAAGGATCATCGATGGTGCTCGTGTTGCGGTTGTGTTTGGGCCGGCTGTCACCGTCGCTGAAGCGTCTCCGATGCTTTGGTTGCGGCGCCTGTCGACATACAAGAAAGATCATCTGTGGTAAGTGAACAGTTGCATGATAAAGAAGAGAAAAACCGAAGGAGTAAAAATCGAAATAACCTGATGAGGCTGCAATGTTAGTAAAGCACGGCCGGTGGAGTTGAATATGGCGTTCGTGGAGCGGGTCCGGTGTGGTGGACGAAGGATTCGACTGGCGTGGTGTATAGTGCTATTGGTGAGGCGGATCTGTTGCGCCGGACGAGGGCTTGTATGAAGGGCCAGCGATGGGGCGGACGAGGGAGTCAGTGAAGGGTCTACACTGTGGTGGCCGAGGGCGCTGGTTAAGCAGATCTGGTGCGGTGGACCATGATAGCGGTCAAGGAGATCTGGCGCGGTGGACAAGCTAGTCGCTGAAGCGGCTCCGGTGTAGTGGTGAGTTGGCAGTTGGTGGTTCCAAGGTGCGGAAGGTAGATGTGGCGGGGTGTGAGGTCCACCACTATGGCGGAGGACTAGATTGGGCAGCTTGCCGTGGTTGGGGGGTCGGGGAGGGGAAGGGGAGGGGCTCTGGGGAAGATTGTTGGGGGCAAAGAGGGGAAAACAATGGAGTTACCAAAGCAGCCCTTTTCTGTTCATGTGGCATAGGTAAAACAGGAACAACCCAAGGGCTAACCTTTTGGGCGTGAGATATTTCGATGTCAGCGGGAAGTTTGAAAGCTTTTGGCGCCTGAAATTATAGGAGTTCTGCTCTTGTACGGCCCACAATGATATCATGGCCGAGAATTTATTTGTTTTGCATGCAAAAAAGTGCATGTTTTGAAAATCAATGTCTCCAACTCGAATCTTAGATTGTCCATTCAATTCAAATATGGATCATTGAGCTAGTACAAGAAAATACCATCATATGGTCCAATTCAAATGAAATTCCAAATGTGCTTATCCTAAATATGATGACAAAAGCAAAAATGTGTATGTGTATGAATGAAGTGGATGATTATAAACACTACAAAAAAATACACTTCCATGATGATACGTGTTTGTCATAGTAGATCACATTTTCTGTCATGCATGTACATCCATGACAATTTTATGACAGAATCAAGATAGTCATACCTGTGCTGCCGTAGAAGTGTTCCATGACATTACCAAAATTATCATCATGGAAGTGGGCACTTCCATGACGATAAATCACACATCACAGAAGTGCTTTCATCAAGGGTGACATCCACATGGCATCCACCGTAACGTAATTGTGCGTCATATAAGGCCTACTTGTGTCAGGTCCATTTAAGCCCATGGCCCATATGAGATGTGCCAATTCGGCCCGTCAATGGCCCGTTAAAGATTTGACACCATTGCAGCCCATCGTCAGTTCGAGCCCGTTAACTGCCCGCTATGTATTTGGGCTCAATATCAGCCCGATGAGATTTTGGCCTGTTAACGGCCCATTCAGTGGATGGGCCAATTTTCACGATGTACATCTTTCATCCTTTAAGCGACCCATTTAAGTGTTGGGCCAATTTCCGGCCCTGTGTGTCTTTTAGCCTGGTGACGGCCCATATATCTGTTGGGCCATTTGTAGTCTGACCTAAGTTTTGGCCTTTTGGCGACCCATTTAAGTGTTGGGCCAATTCCCGGCCCTGTGTGCCTTTCAGCCTATTAACGGACCATAAATGAGTTGGGCCATTTGTAGTCGGACCTGAGTTTTGGCCTTTTAATGGCCCATGCTCTTCATGGTCCAATACCAGCCCGATTTCTCTTTCGGCCTGCTAAAGGCCCACAACACAGTTGGGCCATTTACAATACGACCTGACTTTTGGCCTCTTAGTGGCCCAAGCTCTTCATGGTCCAGTACAAGCCCGTTGTCTCTTTCGGCCTGCTAAAGGCCCAGAGTATAGTTGGGCCATATGTAGCCCGAACTTAGTAACGGCTTGTTAACGGCCCATGAAATGAATTGGGCCCACCTTGTTGCCCGCTTTGATGTCAGCCTGTTAACGACCCGGGAGTTAAGAGGGCCGACCATTAACTTTTGGCCTGGTAACGACCCATTAACTTAATGGGCCCACTAAAGTTCATACATGTCTTTAGGCCAAATTAGATAATTTGAGCCCATTACGACGAGCAATGATGCATAGGACAAAAACCGATCAAGCAAAGGTACGACATACAGGGAAAAACATTGCACATCCAGCATATATTACATGAAATTACATCCACTGGGCAATCAAAGATTGATGCCAATGCAAATAAATGAACAGAACCTAATGATCTACAACGTCACAATCTGCAACCTCACCATAGATGACACCCATAAGCATGTGGGAAAGTTCTTGCTGCTTTGCTACACTATCTATTAAAACATTGATCAGTTGTTGTGTCGCACGACTCTGCACCTCTGATTCCTCCACCATTTCCATCATTCCTTCAGCCATTAATTGGTTCACAAACATACATTTTTTCTGTTGCATTCGAGATAGAGGATACTGAACAGATTCATATGGCGATTTTGGCAGGCTTGTATTATTGATAGTGGAGAGTGTCTCGACCACTCCATCATAACATAAAATAGGAGGGGAACCAAACAGATTAATCAAGATTTATTGGCATATTACCTAGCCTAGATTTATTGGAAAGAAACAATGGGGTTGCCTTGCTATTTTCAGAGTTTGTCTTCTTATCTTCAGCAACCTGCACCAAATTAAGACACTAACATTGCAATCATTGGCCAAGCCAGATAATAGGAAAGAAACATTGGCACAGCGAATGTTTGGCAACTAGCCAACACCAAATTAACACAATATGGCACAGCTATCATCAGCCATGTAAGGTAATACGAAAGCAACATTGACACAATGAATGAATGGGCAACAAGAGTAGCACTACAATTCAGTAATGTGCATGATATGAGATAGTGCACTAATGCAGCTCAGTATGCAAAACTACCAGGCAGTTTTCTTTACAAAAATCAACATTGGTGCTTTTAACATTTTTCAACAACTAATTTTAGATCAGACAAAGGTTGGATTCACGCCGATTAACAAAATACATGCTGATGTAAAAATATAGTGATATACAACAGATACTTACAACAGCATTGGAGCATAGAGAATTCCTGCAAGATATTTTCCTCGAATACAATCCCAATGAAGGAAATCTTCTATCGTTTAACCTTATTTTCTAAAAGAGAGATGGGTAAGAAACATGTAGAAAATATGATCAGAATGGTATAAAATTTCATGATGCGAGGATACGCACGCGCTTCTTAGAATGGAGTTGACATTCTTTTGCTGGACTGGAGTGGACTAGTTCTTTGGCCACTGGAATATGATTATTATAAGTGGGAGTTGGGTTTCTCTGTGCTGGAGCAGTATCTATGAAAAATGGAGTTGGTTTATTATCACCTGGCGTTTGGATCTTTTGCAAAGACCTGGTTTGTAACCCTTCAGATTCTAACATAGCCTTCTTCCCCTTGCATGCCTTATATAGAAGAATGGTGCTTCAATTATAAAACATGCTACAGCAGAGATGGAATAGGTACTGAAGAATAGAAAGGCATGACATATTGACATGTATTCCCTCCATCTGGAAATAAATGGATGGGTCTAGGCATATTTCAGTTCTAGATACATCCAGTTTTATCCATCTCTAGGACATGTAATCCGGACGGAGGGAGTCTGATGTAAGAGCTAGGGATACGACAGGACAACATAGTAAAAAACACGGAAAACCCACTGCAAAACCAAAGTAATCAAACCCACTGATATGAGATAGTACACTCATGCAGCTGAGGATGCAAAACTACAAGGAAGTTTTGCTTACAAAAATCAACATTGTGGCCTTTAATCGTACATTTTGCTACAACTAAATTTAGATCAGATAAAGGTTGGATTCACACCGATTAACAAAATACATGCTGATGTAAAAATATAGTGATATACAACAGGTACTTACATCTGCATTGGAGTACAGAGAATTCCTACAAGAATCTTTCCTCACAGACAATACCAGTGCAAAAATTCTTCTATCTGTTAAGCTTATTTTCTAAAAGAGAGATTGGTAAGAAACATGTAGAAAATATGGTCAGCATGCTATAAAATTTCATGATGCAAGGATACACACACGCTTCTTAGAATGGAGTTGATATATTTTTGCTGGACTGGAGCGGACTAGTTCTTTGGCCACTAGAATCTGCTTATTATCAGTAGGAGTTTGGTTTCTCTGTGCTGCAACAATATGTATAAAAACTAGAGTTGGTTTATTATCTCCTGGCATTTGGATCTTTTGCAAAGACCTTGTTTGTAACCCTTCAGATTCTAACATAGTCGTCTTCCCCTTGCATGCCTTGTATAGAAGAATGGTGCTTCAGTTATAAAACATGCTACAGCAAAGAGATGGAATAGGTACTAAGGAATAGAAAGGCATGACATATTGACATGTATTCCCTCCATCCGGAAAATATGGGTGGGTCTAGGCGTATTTCAGCTCTAGATACATCCTTTTTATCCATTTCGGCAACATGTAATCCGGACGGAGGGAGTATGGTGTAAGAGCTAGGGATACAAGAGGACAACACAGTAAAAAAACACTAGTTGAATGTAAAACTGTATGCTTGCGGAATACGTACAGAAAAACTAAGGAACATACACGCGTATGATTGGGAAACTAAGAAGGCATTGCAATAGAGCACTAGAACAACACTTCAATGTAAAAAAACATGGTATGGTAGACAGATGAAGTACATACTGATGAATAACAATGCATAAGATATTCAGAAGCATGATGTCCAAATTAAGCAGATGGCACTGCGAGTAGAATGAAAGTACTTGAATTTCAAAACATGTTATCATGAATGGAATAGGTACTGAAAAACAGGGAGGCATGACATGATCAGCATGCTAAGCACATGGCATTGCAACAGAGTAGATACACTCCAGGACATTATATGCATATTGTACCCATATCACGGGCCAAGTTAGAGCAAGGACCTTGTGGGGTGAAGAGGATTCAACATCTTTCTGCAAGTCTTCTGAAGAACTACCTTTACATGTTCCATCATATTGGGTATCATTGACATCAAGTTTATTGACCTTTACATTGCTCTGTGAGGTTCTTGTGGATATATCAGTGTGTTCAATTATATGTGACATGCATGGAAGACAACTAGTAGTTAGATTTATTTAATGAGTGTCTGTAGGAGACGACATAAATAGTAGGACTAGGGTTAACTAGAAGCAACAGGTCTCAAAAACTAAATGAAGAAAACAGATGAAAGCTACAGAATATGTATCGTTTGTACTCGAGATTAACTAGATGGCACACAAAAGTATTAAAGAACAACATGGGTAATACTAGAAGTGGTATAATACTATAATCACCAGCCTGTGGGATAGCATTGGCTGATGGATGATAACTATGGAACAACGTTACCTAAAGAACAAGTATCTTAGCTGAACTATGGAACAATGTTAATTCCTGAACAAGACCCGTAAGATATCAGCATGAATATAACGTGAAATGTGCTAATCTATTTTCCATGCTTAGACAAATAACAAAGCCATAAATGTTCCACACAAGTAAGATGAGGGTACAACCTATCTGGTCGCCATCCATAGGAGTGAGCATCATGTGCTGACTTTTCGATGGCCCTGCAGTTGTTGTGGCTGTCCATGTCGGGCACGCACATTCGATGCAGGGAACTATTGAGTGGGGACTATAGCTCCCTTCTGGAGTATGCTTCCCTTGTTGGAGCAGGTGCAGTGAGTCAAAAGACGGTGTGGCTGAAGATGTAGATAACGCATAATGTTAAGAACGACACATCTCTTTGATCTAAAGAAATACACTAAGAGATCAACAACAAGGTACGAGAGTAGTCACATGTCTGTTGACTGAGACTAAATTGGGGTCACACGATTTTATTTTATTTTGGTATTGTCCGATCTACACCGGATGGCTTGATGGCCGTCTTGTGCCTCCCGGCTGATACTGTTAGGAATCATGCCCAAAAAGCCAGCGACCAACGGCAGAGCAGCTTGCCTCCGCCGTCTGTGGCCCCGGCGAAAACCCCGCTCCCCGCCCCACCGCACTGCCGTGGTTGCGCCGCCCCCAGGCCAATCCACAAAGAACACCCATCATCCATATCTAGCGGCGGCAGTACCTTGAACCCATGCAACTCTAATATAGCCATCTAAGTGGTGCTTCCGCGGAAAACTTGCGGCCCCGCACCCTTACGTTAGACACTAGCCAATCGGCAGCCTAGGAGCTCCACTGCCTCGAGGGGTGTTGCTTCCCATTGGGAATTGATTGTCCCATAATAAAAATTCATACAACTGATGCCTAAATAAAGTGATTTGAGATGAGGGTGTGACCTATCTAGCGGCATGGTGAAGTAGGCAGGTCCAGCTACCGAGTCGGTGAGGCCGGCACGGTTGCCGTGGCCACCGGCGGCTGAGAAATAGAGATGTCGCGATGGTCGACGGCTACGGGGAAGCAGCGCCGAGACTCTGTACGGACCCGAAGTTGGAGCCAGTCTGGCGCCGTGAACAACGGCGGGGGTGAATCGGCTACGGTACGGTTCACGCGGCTGTCGTCGAGGCAGCTCTAGCAGCAGGGAGTAAGAGGCACATGGCCCGGTGCACGACGGCAAATGGACAGCATCTCCGGCATTAGGGAGGAGGGCGGCTGTGAAATTGGTGTGGTGGGGGTGCCATGGAGGAGGGGCTGAGGTTTCGCGACTCGGGAGAAGGGAGGTTCCGGGGAGAAGGTGGTTTGGCGCCCACGAGGTATGAATGGGGGGGGGGGAATTGGGAGGGGAGTGGAACCATGTTTTACGGACGCAATTGTCTGAAATGTGAGGGGGAGTTGTAGTTCTACCCCTGCCTTTAGGCTTCTCGTCTTGGGTCTGTGTACTGAGGGTCGGGGATAGTAGAGTAACTTTGCTTCTCCCCAAATAGTGGGCGGGAGCGATTTCAGGCGAGGAGGGCGTGTTTTGAAATATAGTGGGCGCGAGCGATTTTGGGCTTGGAGAGCATGTTTTGAAATAGTGGGAGCAAGCTATTTCGGGCGAGGAGAGCGTGTTTTGCCAACCATGGTTTATGAATTATTCGGCACATGTCATTTTGGCCGAGGAGAAGGCGTGCTTGGATGAAGTTAAGAACCTACCCTCAATGCACAACGGGCCAATTAATGCATCTCCCACATAGGACGGTAATTTCACGTCTCCCATTTATTTGCTCGCGTGAATTCCACCGAGCAGAGGATGTTTAACGGTTTGTTCTAAATTTGGGAGAAAGAGCATCCACGTCTACCTTACCAAGTCGATTCGAATCAAATTTAGAAATATTAGCTTGCCACTTCTTTTTTAGATGGAGAGATGATGCTCGGGAGTAATGTGTTTTTACATGCTCGTTGCTAGCGATTTACTATATGACAAATAGTTGACCCACTCAAAAACAGGAAACAAACCCAAAATGAAATATCTCGATTCAATGAAATAGCTCGTTCACCAGGTCAAAATAGTGAACTAAATCCAAAATTGAACACCTCAATCGAATAGCATGTTGTACAGTATTATAGTACTCCATGAACATGTTGAAAGTCAAATTAATGAACTTGTTTGATATATGCATATATCCGTTCATGTGTGGATTGCAGACAACATGTTATCCAATTTAAATATTTGAATGCAAGTCTATATCGAAACATGGTTTATATCAGTCTTTGATGCATAAAATGCGACCTCCCCCTCTCCCGGACTCCTGCTCTCTCTCTCTCTCTTTCTCTCTCGCCGACAATCTTCAATTCTATCGCACGCATCCAACACACAAACTTTGTTGGTCCTCTCTCTTTCTCTCCATCTCTCTCTCTCTCTCTCTCTCTCTCTCTCTTTGTGTGTGTGCGTGGGGGGGTCTTTCTCGTTCGCATGCATATATACTCCATCTATAGGTCTCTCTCGCACACTACGTATGATTCTCTAGTCCAAGCTAGATATCTTGGGTGCACTCATCGTATGCACACAAATTCCTTGGCTCGTTGCCCGTAACTCTCTCATGCACCACTCTGTCGTATCTAAAACTCTCCATCAACCTGGGTCACACATACACATGCATATCTCAATCGCACTCGATAGGACCATCTAAAACTTGATCTCTCTCCCTCGTTTTCTCTCCATCTCACACGCACACACACACAATCTCATGCCTAGCTAGCCAAGTATGATGGTCTCTCACTCAATTGTAGGCACACGCAGCCCCCCCTATATGTATATGACTAGCTAATCTTAGTCTCCATCACAAACATGTGCATGGTCTATCTCGATTTCTCTCGGGGCATCTTTCTATCATGCACGCACCTCCCTCAATCTCCCACCCATATAGTCCCCTCACGATCTCGAGGGGGTCTCTCTATCACAAACACACCCTCTCGCCCTCCCCATGCGTCCATGTTCTCCATGTGTCCCTCTCGAGCTTTGTCCCTTGTTGGCTAGACCTCTATTGGACATGTGTTATAGGGGTGTCTCTCTTCGTTGCTAACAATCACACACTAGCTATCTTCGTGTATCTCATCGCCTGGCTTTTCTATCTCAGAGATGCATGCGTGATATGTTCGCCTAAGAAACAAGAAAACACACACACACACACTCTCTCTAATTTATCGTTTGATGTCACTTTATCTTTCACACACATACTCTTTTTGCACACATACTCATTCTCCTTCACACGCACATGATCCCTCTCGACATAGGCACTCTCCTCGGTCCATAGCATATTAATTTATTGAAAAGTCAAACATCACAAAGTCTGACCATGTACATGGAGAAAAACAATTACATTCAGAACGGCAAACATATACCAATAGATTCACCATGAGATGTAGTTTCGTATGATGTATCTTTGGTATTGAAGATATAAATAACTCTTGTGTAAACTTGATAAAAGTTTCCAAAGTTTGACTTCTAAAAAAATTACATGCACTGCATTATCGAGCGGATGGAATATCTCTTTCCCCCCTCTCAGCTATCTGACGCACCACTCAGCCTTATCGGGGCTCCTCAATCTCTCTCAAACTTTATATCTCCCTGGTTCACACATACACATGTCTCGCTCGTGCTATACATATAGACCCATCCAACAGTCTCCGCCCTTGTTCTCTCTCTATGTGACACACACCCCCCTAATAAGTACCATAATCCCTCACTCCATCATAGGCGCAAGCACTCCCCCACCTCCTAAGTATGATTATCTCTCACTAGCCATCAGGAAAACAGGTATTGTCTCCTTCCATCCATACGTCTATCTCGATATCTCTCGGGTTATCTTCTATCGCGCACACATCTTGTCACTCGATCTCCCACCCATTTAGTCCCATCACGATCTCTAGGGGATATCTCTATGACAAACATACACTCTCTCCTCCCCATGTCTGCATTTTCTCCATACGTCTCTCTCGACCTCTCTCCCTTGTTTGTGAGACCCCTCTTGGCCACGTGCTAGGGGTCTTGCTCTCTCGGTTGCAAACAACCACACACTATCTCCTCACCTTGCTTCCGTTATTGAAGATGCATGTGTGATATGTTTGCATAAGGCACACACGTTTTTTCTCAACTTTTATAGAGTGTTGTCCATGTCTCTTTCACACACGCACACACACTTTTTTCACTCACTCTTTCTATTTCACACACACACTCTCTCTCTCTCTCTAGCTAGGGACTCTAGCACGTCCATAAGCATATGGATGTTTTGAAAAGTCAAACCTCAGAAAAGTTTGACCAGGTATATTTGGAGAAAAACATCTACATCTGGAAAGATCATTAGATTCATCACAACATGTACTTACTTCATACTATCATTTATCTTTGGTATTGTAGATATAAGTAATTTCTTTATAAACTTGGTCAAAGTTTCAAAAGTTTGACTTTAAAAAAAATGTTGGAACTACATTATCAAACGGAGGGAGTAGCTCTTTCTCTTTCTCTCTGCTATCTCTCACGGGCCTCCCCTCTCACACGAACACTCTATACCGACGGATTATATGCTCACTGTGTCAGCGTATAGCTCCGTATATTATTTAGTTGATCGGTCAACCATTCCACATGCTGCCTTGTCAACTCGTGTTCTGTATCTTCATGTGCTGGCCCATGTGGCAGTGGGTGAAAATAAGTAAACTAGAGGTAGTACCCCGCACGCTAGTAAATTGAGGGCGCATTGAGGACACACATCTTTCGCATGGAGGACGCACTCGCACACAATTCACCACTGCGTGACGGCATGCACAAAAGGACGCACTCGTGCACACCTAGCACACAACACACACCAGCACAACTGTACACCAGCGTCGCCGCCGGTTGAGATGGACGGCAAGGCAGCCAACAAGCGGAGGCGGCTCAAGCCAAAACCGCATCCGGCGAGCCTGGACTTCATCAGCAGCCTGCCCGACGACATGCTTCTCGTCATCATCGGCCTCCTCCCCTCCAAATCTTCCGTGCAGACTGCCCTGCTCTCCTGGCGGTGGCACCCCCTCTGGCGCCGCGTCCCTATCAACCTCACCGTCGACAGTTACCTTTGCGATGGGGATTGCAAATGCATGGCTGCAGTCTCCAAGATCCTTTCATCGCACCCTAGGCCAGCCAGACGCCTTGACATCCGCATGTTCAGTAGCAACTGCAAGGTCCAACCCAAGTTCGACAAGTGGTTCTTATCCCCCACCCTAGATCAGCTCGAGGAGCTCAGCTTTGAAGCTAGACCATGTCTCTCTCTGCCACCGTCCGTGCTCCGCCTCGCGCCAACGCTGCGCCGCGCCAGCTTCAGGTCCTGCTATATTCCCCAGATTAATGCCGCGCCCACCCTTCTTCTCCCTCAACTCAAGCAGCTCAACCTCTTTGAAGTTGTCATCTCGAAGAAGGCTATGGAGCACCTGCTCCGCAGCTGTACTGCGCTCGAGTACCTTCGTCTTGAGCAGATCCATGGGTTCATTAGCCTCCACATCGCCTCGACGGATCTTCAATGGATTTATGTGTCTTGCTGGCCCCGCAACAAGACATCAATTGGGAAGAGATCACTCCAGCTGTTCTACATTATGGTCCTTGAGAATGCTCCTTTCCTTGAGAGATTGCTTGTATCAGATCTAGAAGGTCCAACAAAAATTAGGGTCATTGAAGCGCCGAAATTGACAGCATTGGTGCACTCGTCTGCCAAATTCTACGAACTATTTATTGGATCCGTAATCGTTCAGGCACATCACTCATCTTCTTCTCCGTCTTCTTGAAATTGACATTTTAAATTTCTTCTTGATGTATTTATGACCGTCTTCTAGCAAATGATTCCCACAAGCCTGACCCAGTCTATGCGCACAATGAAGATCTTGGCAATAAAAGCTATCGGCCCCAATATGGATCAAGTTGTTGGATTCCTTACATGATTTCCGTGCACAGAGAAGCTACTCATCGAGGTGAAACTTCTTTCCTATTAGTAAACGGTAATCACAAAGTAGCTCAAATTTTTCCTAATTTTCCCAAATTACGATGACAAGTGTAGTGTTCAAAAATGTATCTATGCACTGCACCGAAACAAATGTTTTTAGTATTTTTTTCTCACGTGATCACCTGCAATGTTTTTTTGTTTTACTACTATAGTAGCCTAGGCTAGTCATAGTGGAAAGTAACTTAGACTACTCCAATATCTCTATGGTTACCCTAAGAGCAAGTACTACCTCCGTCCTGGTTTACTCTTCCTATTTTGTAGTATCAAAATTTGACCATAGATTTAACTGACAAAATGTTAATGCATGTCACTAAGAACTATATCATTGGATTCGCATTTGAACATAATTTCAAATGGTGTAATTCTTAGTGACATGTATTGGCATTTTCTTATGTAAATCTATGGTCAAAATTTTATACTAAATAAGAGGTAGTACAAAAGTGGGCCATAATGGCCCTCCACTATGTACGCCAAAACACGTGCCAAATTCACTTGTGATGCATCTGGCATCGATGCCCCTCCATTGCTCACCTGTTGCCCCAATCTGGATCACCTACTTTGCTCCGGTGCCAAATTAACTCACGCAATGAAAAAACACTTGCGTGGGAGAGAGAGAGGACTGAGGAAATAAAAAACACTTGCTTGGGAGAGTGAGAGGCTAGTGTAGTTGGTTTGATTGATTTTTATACATGTGGGTCTGTGTGCACAACGGTGCCAACTCTCTCACATCGCGAGAGCGGTGCCAAATCTTTTGATTTGACATCGATGCGTATTATGTGGAATACTTTTGCGAAATATGGCATCGGCCACATAGTGGAAGGCAACAAATGCCCATGCTCTTCACGTACTCCTAGGTAAATGAGAGGAAAGAGAAAGAGAGAGAGAGAGAGAGAGAGAGTGAAAAAATATCACTAGCCAGCCAACCCTATCGTATGAGCGAATGATATTGGCACCTCTTGATGAAAGGGCAATCTTATATAGCCAGCTGCTCTAATATGTCTTCTTCTTTTGCAGATAAAAAAAGACCCTAAAGTGACAAATGTGCCGCACTATAACAATCTCATCGAATGCCTTGATCTCCATCTTACTGAAATTGATTTGATCGACTCCCGAGGCAGCACATCTGAGATTAAATTGGCTAGGTTCTTTGTTCTGGAGGCAAGTGTGCTCAAGGTAATGAGGTTTGGAGTTCTCTGGTGGAACAATGAATGGCGTGCTGATCACCGGAAGCGTCTAAGCCTACATGACAAAGTCTCCGCAGAAGCTGAATTTGTTTTTGAAACATCAAGTGGCCAGAGACTCGAAAACTTATTTTCCCATTAGTGACTTGTCAGGGCAGTGGATTTTAGTTTGTACGATAATCCTGCATCCACCTAAAGTAACAAAGTTCTTACGTAAACTTCGTAGTAGTTCCCTCTTCGTAGGTGCAGCATTACTCCTAACATTTGTAATATCAGTTTGAAACTTGTAATATTGTCGTGTCCTATTCCAGCATTTTCAAAATTCTACGAATCAAACAGGTCTTGAGTTGGTGAGGATGTTGTGCCTGCCATCTTTCACCAATAGCCGTCGGATCTAGATCTGACACATACAAACCAAACTTCTCCAATTTTGCAAAAAGATGCCCGCACTTGTTCCCTATTTACAAACAACTCCTGGCACGATGGCCATTGCCGGCGCCTTCCACCCCCAATCTTGGTGTTCCGTGCAATGCACGGGCATCTATGCATGGGAAATTATGTCGAACACAGCTAGTTGTAAGCAGGCTAGGTCTATAGCCATGATGATAGTGACTGTAGATGGTGAGGCTAAGTATGGTATGCCGAACACGACGCCTATACTCAGGTGTCATATCCGGTGTAGGGTCTTGTCACTTCACTGTGAGGAGCAGCACGTAATAATTTGACCAACTGGTAGTACAGTGCTACTACATTGGTAGTACTACTACTAGTAGTACTAGCACCACCGTCTGGATTTAGTAGTACTACCACGTCCATTTGGATTTAGTATTTGACTAGCAATATCTAGTAATGCATGTCACAAAAAATGTAATACTCCCTCTGTAAATAAATACATGGTGTATTGTTTTATTCCTATCGGCGAGATAACTTAATGTCTTTTTGCTACTTAATAGGATTACATGCAATGAACTAACCACTGCATGTGATGTTTGGTAGTCTCAAGTCATTAAAAGCATGCACGGGCACGGAGGGGGACGCATCTTCATTGACTTACTACACCTGCCTTTGGGTGTATCACACGTGTGCGCAACGGGTGGCTGGCAAACCTATCATACAGCCAAAGGCAGGTGCAATAGAGGGGCGAGGAGTAGATGGCCAACACGCACGTGAATTCAACGTAGTCTGCACTTCTCATATAAAGGCTCCCGCCAGTCCAATCTACGAAATCCTACGCACCTACGCACCCAAGGGCAAGAGTGATCACTCCAATCGCAAGATCAGTTGACTAGAAGCTAGGCCCATGGAGGCGATGAGCGCAAGCATCTGCCGGCTGTGCCATATGGTCCACGACGCTGGCCTGCGGCCCGGCACCAAGGAACGTCTCCAGGTAGTGCTTGAGGCCGCCAGGATGAAGGGGCACTTGGACCATAGCTTCGTCTCCTTGTTTGACGAGGTCCTCATCGGCTTCCTCGACAAGTTCACCATCGTCAAGAAGCTCGCGGACGGCCTTGACATACGCCTCTAGCCCACGCGCCCTGGCTCTATGATGCCTGCCACCCTCAAGGTCCTCTATGGTGACAACCTGTTCGATGCACTAGTGGCCCTGAGACTGCCCGCCGTTATGCCGGTGAATGTCCACCTCGAGGTCGCGCTCCCTACGCAGCGCCTGGCACAGCAAGACACCATCGACAAAATCACCCACGTCTACGCGAAACTACATGCAAGAGGAGGACGATAGGACGCTGGCGTTCTTGGACCGAAGGGCAACCTTGGACGGCATTGTTCAGAAGCACGTTGAGCTTGCCACCAACACCACTGCTCCTCACACGTCGGTTGGTGACCCAGTGCACTAGGGCGTGAGGATGTCGTTGATGGATTCGTATGCATCAACTTCATAATTTTCCTACGTACTCCATGCATGAACCGCACCAGAACCAAACTTCTCATTACTCTAGGGAAAATCATTATTTCTATCTATTGGTCACACCATGGAGCAGAACCAAATTTTACAAGTTACAAGTTCAAAAGGAAAAGCCTGTCGTGTTCGCATTGCACCCCCACACGGTTGGTCCGGCACACCGCTCAAGGGGGAATGCATGTTGTGTTGCATTTTCACTTACAATTTGGACCGTGTTGAGCAAACCGACTATCGGCAAACCCCCACCCCGCCCACCGCGGGATGGCTGAGAAAACAGGAGGAAGAAGAAATGGCTGTAGCATGGACTCCAAGAAAATTGGTGTCAGATGGGACTGGTGTGGGTGGCGTGTGCCGTACTGCTAGTTATGGCCCATGCCACCCAACTATATCACGGTGCTGGTTGCGTAGCACAAATTTCCTGGAGTCCGTGCTGAGCCCTCCTCTATCTCTCTTTTCAGCCAGCCAGCAGACGCGCGGAGCCCATCGTCTATTTGCTCATATGCGGTCCCACATGTCAGTGAAAATGCAAGAGGACCCACTGGACCTTCACATCTTTCATCTCGATGTGCTAGTGATGAAAAACAAATCCAATAAATATATTCGGTGGCCGCTTTCTGAGTTACTCAAGAGTAGTAAGATTCTATTTAAAGTTTAACCCAAGATGCACATCACGTGGCTTCAACTACCACTCTATTTTATTGCATGACACGACCTGGATGCTCGATGTCCCACGTGTCAGCAAAAGGAGGAAGAACTCGACGAAATCTTCGGTTGTGCTCTCGGATTAGACTAGTTGTGCTAACTTAAAATTTTATTGTGTAGAATGGATGCAAGTTTTGGTATTGGGAAGAACAGTACAACGATATATTGATAGAGCACAATTTAGTAGATGTTCTAGCACTTTTAGCTAGCATAGAGGCTAGAGATGACACTAGTGCACTTGTTGATAGAATAGAGGCTAGACACGTCTACTTCTTTACACTCGAAGAAGAAAGAAGCACGCAGGTTCGAGCCTCCGCAGATCAAAAATGAATGCATCGAGAAGGCACTAATCCAACTTACATGACCAGTTATGGAAGTTGGATATATTCTAAAATGTATTCTTGTGGTTCTTGTTTTTCTAGTCAAAATTTTGGTGATGTATTTCCATGTACCAAAAAATCAATGATGAAAAAAAGATATGTATTTGCAAAGAAAAATGTGCGCGGCCGTGATGCGTCCGCGCATTTGGCGCATGACCACCGCATCCGAGAAATGGCCCAGACACGACCCCATTGCCCTACCCAAATGGACAGAATCCGGGCAAAACGGAGGTCCATTTGGGGTCGTGCGTTGGAGTTGGCCATACAAGTGTGACCGCAGTTGAGGAAACCGACTATCAGCAAACCCCTACCTCACCCGCCGCGCGATGGCTGAGTTAGAGAAACAACGATGTTGTAGAGATTGTTGTAGCACGAACTCCAACAAATATTGTGTCAGATGGAAGTCATGCTGGTGGCGTGTGCCGTACTCCTAGACGTGAATGCTTGTTCTGGCCCATGCCACCCTACTACTCCTACTACTTATAGTAGTAGTATCGAGGATTCGAGGTGCTGGTTACGTAGAGCGAACACATTAACATATGGCCCACCTCACACTGTGGCCAAATTTCCCAGAGTCTGTGCTAGGTTAAAAAGTGTTCTTTGTGAGGATGGGTGGCTAGTCTCAAGTTTAAAACTTGTTGTATTACGTACGTAGACGTAGAGATAGTGCAGCATGTGAAGCTAGTACAAATAGCGTACTATTGTTGATTGGCCTCATCCGATAACCTGTTGCAATGCACGCACAATTATGTATTCGGACAATATTTTTTTGCCTCCTCGCAGCAGCCACTCAGAGAAGCAACTCGAAAGCCATTCATAAATTTAGTAAGTTTATCACAGGCATATCATTTTATTACATACAATAGGTCATCAACCCGCAATGACAACGAGGATACATTATAAATACTAAAAAATTTATCACACAACAAATAACAAGCAATGAAATGAACTTCAACTCAACCAATCCTCGGTGTTGGAAATGCTTGCTTTGAACCACAAGTGATTCTCTGGGAATGGCCAGCTGCTGTCAATCTCGAGACCAATGCAGGACTGATCATACAGGCTGAAGCGACCTACTATATCACAAGCAGGGTAGGGAACCACCGCAATGTTCGACATATAGATACAGTTGCTTCTCATAAATGGTAGTAACATTGTGTCAAAAGCAGTTGGATCGCCTTTCACCATCATTGGATAGTTTTGTCCAAGGAAGAGCGAGTTTGCTCCAAGACTATCAATACTGTACCAGGGAGAAGGTGTTGGGGCTAGCATAGTAGTATCCATCCTGAATACCATAAAACGGGTGTTGGAATAGGTCCGGAGAGTGCGACCATGCGAGAAAACACCTGCTTCCTTAGTAGTAACATCAGAAGTGGACTGTATACAGACAAGAAGGGGTGATCCATCAGAAGTTTCCAGGCGCCACTGACTACATCGGTCATCCTCATCCTCATCTCCCCCTTGGTTATAAAAATTTTCAAGTATAGGTGGTGGAATGTCCACAGGACCTTGGAAACACAAGAAGAAGGTTAATTAGTAGAGAAGGGAAACTTTCTAACTCGCATGCATGTGGATGAAACAATTATAATTACGGTGGAAGACAAACATACCAAAACTACGAGAATCCCATGCAAAAACAGTGCCACGAGTGGTGGCAGCAAACACAAGACCCTCGTATTCAATTGCATCACAGTACACATCCGTGTATAGAAACTTATTTTTGAGCAATATCCATCTAGTCGAACCACGAAGGACGACAACAAACTTGTCAAAGATAGAAACGACTTGATATTTCTTGTAATTCCAAGAGCGGTTGGGAACTCGAGAAATTGCTATCTTCCATAGACGACAGTCACCATGATCATATTTGAACGTACGTAGATCATCTGTGTGCTCAACCTTAGGGCACTCGGAGATTTTTGGAAGTGTAATCCGCTGACGAGTGTACACATTCACAAGTTCCCACTCACAATTCTACCCAATATAAACAACCCAATCTCCATTTGCGCCTGCACAAGCCTTGCCCTCAAGCGATGGCATCTTAACATCATACGTATCATTATCAAGCGGCATCAACTTGCACAAGGCGAGGCTTCCCTCGTCCCCACGCTAGTCAGCAGGGTCACAACGAAGAAGATAGGGGGGGATCAAACTGCTCCTGGACCCTTGGGTTCCTTGTAATGATGTTATTAGTTGAGTCGAGAATGTTCTTGAATGAACCTGCCATGGTAGTTGAGGTAATGACATCGCACCGATCAATGAGTTCCCCCACCACATCATCTTTCAGATCGGGGCAAGAATAATGGGGTCGTTTTCAACTTGTTCCCTCCATGGAGAAGATGATCGAACAATGGCAGAAGGAAGGGTGAAGGCAAATGGAGGAGGGAGGAAGAGCCTGCGAAGGCAGTTCCAAATCGAGAGGGAAAGGCGAAGAGTCGGTGGACGGTTGCTAGTTTGCCACGGTACACGAAGAGGCGCCCCGGCCTACACGTCCTTTTGGAAATTGTACAAAAGGACTCGTCGTTGTCTCACTGACATGTTGGAACGGGACCACATGATAACAAAACATGGTGTGTAATTTCTCGTGCAAAATGCGATCTGGCCGCATTGGCCCGAGGTGCCGCATTAGTTATTGACCTTTATACAACGTGAGTGTATAGCTCCTGTGGTCATCACACGTGAGCTGATATATAGGTGGGCTAGGTTGGTAGGCGGCAACAATCTAAGTGCTAAAAGAGTTGATCTCGAAAAAAGAGTTGATACAATGCTTGGTTTTGTTTGGATTTTCCAACTATGACCATTGGATAGAGTGAATCAATGGCTTACATTCAAAGTTATTCTCATAGTACTATAGAATGGTACAGGAACGTGGAGAGGTTTGGTTGATTTTATATCGCTGAATAATATAAAATATTATGAGTGCAGACGCTCCACCCAGAGGTTTGTAGCTCCTTCTCGGTCGTCGGGAATCTAGGTTCTTCCACTCTTTCGTTTAAGACATGAGCTTTGTTCATCATGTTGCCGTCCCGCGGGACATCTATATGCCTCCATTTTACAAAATCATACTATATGCCTCCATGACACGCGGGACATCTAGCATCAAGGTGGCGTGTCATGCAAGAAAATGTAGATATGCAGTGTGTAAGTGAGTCATGCACTTCGATGGCACCTAGTACTATGCAATATTTTTTCTCCTCGATGGCAGGTGAATAGCGCACGTACTCAATGACAGAGCATGGAATGGTAGCCATGGAAATGGTCGGCCCTTTTTGAAGAGAGTACTAATAAATACGTAACTTTGATGTGTCCCGTCAACTCGCAGAACGACGAGAAGCTTGCTTACTACGCCTTCTCCCTCGCCAACGCATGCGCGGTGGCTTGTAGCACGAGGAGAAACTTTTGCTTACAAGCGGTGGACGTGCAACAGTTTATGTGGTGTCAGATTGCCAGAAGTAGTACCATTATTATAGTTCAACTTCTGGAAGAGGAGAAGAGCCAAGCGCAAGGTCACCTAATAACCTAGTACAGTACTACCTTTTTAGAGCATGGTTAATTAATATAGGCGGCTCTTGCAGCGGCATATCATTTAGAGCAAGTACTCTCTTCGTAGGATCAAAGGAAGTGAAACAAAAGCTGGAGTGGATGCTAGATTGCCAATTAAAAATGATTACATAGGGAAAAAATCCTATATCATTCTATCCTATGAATCAAACCACCAATGTAGGAAAATTATGAGGGGGGGGGTCTCTCCAACAGTGTTCCTCGGCTCGCACCTAGCATCACGGTGGTCAAACTTGAGTCATTCATCTGGTAGACGTGGCATCTCAGATCGAGTACTCCAATATTAGGTTGGCTCTATGTGATGTGGCAACTTCACATATTAACCAGATGCTGGCTATACTACTACGGTACTCACACTCCAAGAAGTGACTCGAAAACCATTCATAAATTGAGTCTATGACACGTATTCGCAAATGTACCATTCATTACATACAATAAGTCATCAACAGACAACGACAACGATTATACATCTTGGATTATAGATTATTCCAACAAAAAATTCTAGTAAATACTGGAGTTTTCATCAACAACAAATAACAAGCAATGAAATGAACTTCAACTCAACCAATCCTCGGTGTTCGAAACGCTTTCTTTGAACCATAGGTGCTTTGGGAAGGGCTAGCTATTGTCAATATCGAGAGCAACGTAGGACTGATCATCCAGGCTAAAGCGACATATATCAGGACCAGGCAGGGAACCACCGCAATGTCCGAGGTATAGATATAGTTGCTTCTCATAAATGTTAGTAACGTTGTGTCAACAACAGTTGGATCGCCTTTCACCATCATTGGATAGTTTTCTCCAAGGAAGAGTGAGTTTTCTCCAAGCCTATCAATATTGTACCAGGGAGAAGGTGTTGGCGCTAGCACACTAGTATCCATCCCGAATACCCTGCAACGGGTGTTGGAATAGGTCCGGAGAGGGCGACCATGGGAGACAACACGTGCTCCCTCAGTAGTAACAATCTCATTGCACTGTATACAGACAAGAAGAGGTGATTCGTCAGAATTAGTTACCATCCGCCACTGAGTATATAAGTTCTGCTTGTCCTCATGCTCGTGATCATCACCATCATCATCTCCCCATTGGTTATAAAATTTTTCAAGTATAGGTGGTGGAATGTTCACAAGACCTTGGAAACACAAGAAGGTTAATTAGTAAAGGGAAACTTGCTAAACCGCATGCATGTGGATAAAACAATTATAATTACGGTGGAAGAAAAACATACCGAAACTACGAGGTTCCCATGCAAAAACAGTGCCACGAGTGGTGGGAGAAAACACAAGATCCTCATATTCAATTGCATCACAGTACTCATCCGTGTACAGAAACTGATTTTTGAGCAATATCCATGGACGAACCATGGAATCAGTAAGGAAGGCAACAAGCTTGTCGAAGATAGCAACAACTTGATAGTTCTTGTAATTCCAAGAGTAGTTGGGAACACGACAAATTTCTATCTTCCGTAGACGACAGTCACCATGATCGTATGTGACCGTACATAGATCATTTGTGTGCTCAACCTCAGGGCACTATGAGATTTTTGGAAGTGGAATCCGTTGATGAGTGTACAGATTCACAAGTTCCCACTCGCAATTGTACCCAATATAAACAATCCAATCTCCATTTGCGCCAGCCTAGGCCTTACCCTGAAGCGATGGCATCTTGACATCACACGTATCGTTATCAAGCGGCATCAACTTGCATAAGGCGAGGCCTCAGTCGTGCACGCCCATGTGAACAGGCTTATAGCGAAGAAGATAAGGGAGATCAAACCGCTGCTGGACCCTTGGGTTCCTTGTAATGAAGTTATTAGTTGAGTCGAGAATGTTCTTGAACGAACCTGACATGCTAGCCGAGGTGATGACATCGCATCGATCGATGAGTTCCCCCACCACGTCATCTTTCAGGTCGGGGTAAGAATAACGGGATCGTTTCTGGCTTGTTCCTTGTCGGGTGGTAGGTGCGACATATGCCAACGGGTGGTTTATCATTGTGGGAGCCAGTAAGACATCGCCGGTGCCTGGAAACGGGATAAGGCGAAGACATGCACGCCGGCGGATCTTACCCAGCTTTGGGGCTCTCCGTGGAGATAACACCCCTACTGCTGCTCTGCGGGGTCTCCGCATGTTCACTAGATGAATCAAGTGGCTACACAATGCTCCTTGAGCTGTTTGGGGGGGAAGGAGGAAGAAGGGCATGGCTAGCCTGCTTCTTCTCCTTGATTTTTGTGTCTAGAATTAGCTAAGGGTCCAACCCTTTGCATGGGTGCTCCGGGGGGTTTATATAGGCCTACCCCCGGGGGTACAATGGTAATCCGGCTGGGCACGGGGCCCAGCCGTCTGTGACTGCGCTCGCCGGCTTCTGCGCCGGCTGCTGGGGCCCGCTGACTGGTGGGTCCCGCCGGCGGCCGGCACCTTGGTCGACAGGCAGGCCCCACTATCCAGGGCCTGGTCGGCGGCTGGTTACTGTGGCTTCATCTTGTTGACGTGAGCTCCATCGTGGCAAGCGCGGCTACAGTACCGCCGCCTGTCAGGCGATCGCTGTAGCCTTACCGCATCTTGTCTCCTTAATGGGGCGTCCTCTTCGCGGAAGGCGGCAAGCCGGCTGCGGGGAGCCGACTCTGTCTTGGGCCGACTATTTGGAGGCGTGGCCGCCTTCGGGCGTCTCTCTGCTCAAAGGGGCCCACCGTCTGTGGGCCACGCTGGCGGCCCGTCGTGGGTGATGCCAGGGTCAACATGGCAATAGTGGTGTGCCGGACGGGTCGCCTAGCCCGTACGGCGCACCATGCCAGGCGTGCTCCGGGATTCGGGGGTGGCAGGCTTTACTGTAGCCACGCCCCGTCGCACCGCCGTTAGGTGGGTGCAAACTTTGTGGGTACGGTCTTGACCGCTTTATGGGGAGCCGGCTTCTTGGAGTCGGCCTTCTCATGGCCGGCTTCTTGGAGTCGGCCTTCTCATGAGGGCTAAAGTCGGACCGCCTTCCGAAAGCCGGCCTGGGTGGCAGCCAGCAAGGGGAAGGCGGCCCCTATGTTTTGAATTCTTGAGAGCCGGGCGGGCTCGTAATTTCTTCAGGAGGGCCAGGGGAAGCCGGCTAGGCTACCCATGGCTATTTACTCCGATAGTAGTCCCCGAAGCTGATCGAGCTCCGAGGTGAGCAGGGGACGAGAAGCTTGGTCAGCCTCACATCCTGGAGAGCCGGCTTAGCGGGCGTATGCCGACTTCAGAAAGCCCCGCGTCTTGTAGGCGAGAGGAGGGGGGGCAACCCGCGTGCCGACTACGGGCCCCCCCCGCGGCCACGTGGCGGCGAGACCCTGCGAGCGCACGCGCGCGACGGGACGCCGCCGCAGGCCCGGGCCAGCCACTCGCGAGCCTTGGTCCGGGCGCGGATCTTCCGTGGCCCACAGGGGCCGCTCGCCTTCTCGAGGCAGTTTCGTTTCGCCGTTAAGGCTCGACAATCGCGGGACATAGGGAGTGGGCACGATCGATCCCCACGCTTCGCCACGCCGCGCCTCCTCGGCTCTGCCACGTGAGCCTATAAGTAGGGGGAGGAGGGAGAGCGACAGAGGTTCGCACGCTCCCTCCCGCTCCGCCCCTCCTAACCCTCATCTTCTTCCTCTCGCTGCCGTCGCAGCTTCCCGTCTCAGCGCCGTCGCGTCTCCACACCGCCTCGTTCCCATGGCGTTGTAAAGCTCGTGGGACGGCTCCAACATCCATGAAGACCACGTGGAGTTCCTTCGCCAGACCCGGCGCCTGCCCGGCGCCGACCGCGTACAGGTCCGCCTGGCGCCCGCGAAGGAGATCTCGCCGGCGCCGGAGGAGGGCGAGCGGGTCGTCTTCCGCTCGCACTGCCTGCGCGGCTTCGGCCTTCCGGCGAGCGGGTTTCTGCGCTCTTTCCTGGAGTTCTACAACCTCCAGCCGCATCACCTCACGCCCAATGCGGTGATGCTGCTGTCGGCCTTCGTCTCCCTCTGCGAAGGCTTCTTGGGGCTGCTCCCCACGCTGGAGCTCTGGGGAGAGTTCTTCCAGAGCAAGCTCGGCACGGTCGTCGCCGGCGTGCCCGCCCCCTGCGGAGCCTTCATCGCCATGAGGAGGGCGAGCGAGAACAATCCGTTCCCGCCCATCCCCCTGATCCAGTCGGTGAAGGTCTGGCAGAGATCTTATTTCTATGTGAAGAACGTCGCTGAGCAAGGAGACTACATCAACCTGCCGGATTACGTAGCCGGCCCGCCGGCTGGGAGGCAGCCCTCGTGGAGCTTCCGGTCCCGGTCATTGTCTCCGGCCGGGAACGCCGCCATCTCCCGGCTTCGGGTGTTGGTTCAGTCGGAAGGCTTGCGCGGGGCCGACTTGGTGGCCGCCTTCGTGGAGCGCCGGATCCTTCCTCTCCAAAGCCGGCCCCATATGATGTGTCAGATGAGCGGCCGCTTCGACCCAAGCCGTCTGAGCACATGGGAAATGCCCCACGCGGAGGTGGCGCTCATGGTTAACTACATCGCCAACTGTAAGCTCGCCGGGGACTGGCAATACGGCAAGGTGCCGTATTCCCGCGCCAATCCTCCGCCCGTGGTAAGTCTCTCTCTCTATCTTCTTATTGTCGTCGGCCGGCTTCATGACGGCCGGCTTCTGACTAGCCGGCTCTTTTGAGCAGAACCCTCTTCTTGCGCCACCGGCTGGGGCGGCGGGAATTGAACGCCAGTATACCCCCGACCGCACGGTGGATGATGTTGACGACCCGGATTTGGGGGCGGCCGCCATGGAGGACGCCGTCGTGGGGGACAGTGCCGAGCCCGGAGGCTCAAGGTTCACCGCGAGCTTCGAGGACTGGCCGGACGAATTCGAAGCCGAAGTCGCCCCGCGTCGCCAGCCGGCAGCCGACCAACAGGGCGCGGGCTCGTCTGTCGCGCCGGCTGCCGGCGGCGCGCAGAAGCGCCGGGCCGCTCTAGGCCTCTTCGGCAGTCGGCCGAAGAAGTCCAAGCCCTCCACCGCGGCGACAAAGCGAGACGAGGCGGCCGCGAAGGCGGCCCGCTTCCGCAAGGCGGTGAAGCAGCCCCAGGCGGTCTCGGCGTAAGTCTTCGACTGCCTTGCCGCATGCTCGTCATCATTCTCTTTCTCTTCGAATATTCTTCTTAACTTTTCTTTGCTTGCCGGACAGCGCGCCGCTTTCCCTTGAGCGGGGCCCGGGCGGCTCCGTCGTGGGGCCGGCTGGAGGGTCTTCGAGCTCCCGCCGCGTGGACCCCCGCGCCGATCTCAGGGAGGCCACAGAGCGGAACGCCCGCGAAGCGCGGGAGGAGCGCGAGGCGGCGGAGAAGGCGGCCGCCCAGGCGGCGAGGGAGCAAGCCGAGGCGGCAGCCAAGGCCCAGATGGAGGCGGCTACCGCGGAGACGGAGGCGGAAAGCTCGCGCAGCCAGCCTCCACTGCTCGCCATTCCTCTCCGAGCCGTAGCCCCCGACACCTCATTGCCCTTGGCGGAGGAGATCGTCCAAGACCCGCCGCTGTTGGAGAGGAGGGAGGACCCCGTGGCCTTGGCGGGGAGAGCGCCGCCAGCAGCGCCAACCGGAGCGGGCCAAGGCGGTCAATCGTCAGCGGCGCCAGAGGGGCCGGCCGGGGGTGAGCCGGAGAACAGAGCCGGCCTCGAGGTGCAGCTGGCGACGGGCCGGCGCGCAGGGGGAAGCGCCGCTCCGCCGGAGTTGCGCCGAGCCGCGGGCGCAGGCCAGCCGGCGGAAGATCTGGAGGCGGCCAGCACCGCCGTGTCCGAGTGGACTCCCAGCGGGAGGACTGGCGAGCTGGATGCGGCGGCTCAAGGGGTCCGGAGCCGGCTGCAAGCTCAGGCCGCCCTGCTGCAACAGCTCAACCAAGAGTTCTTGTCAACGCGAGCCACTATCCGGGTGAGCCCTTCGTTCTTGGCTGCTTTGCTTTCTTAATTTCTTCCGTGGGGGCGCGTCAGCGCACCCACTGGGTGTAGTCCCCGAGATTCGGGCCGACTGCTGCGCAGTCGGGTCGGATCTTTCTCGACGGCCACCTTACTTTGCTTCTTTCTGAACTTTCAGGAATACCACAACCTTCGTGCTGCCGCCTTCGACTCCCAGGCTCGGGAGTTGAGCCGGCGGACCGACGACCTGGCCGACAGCCGAAGTAAGTACTCGATTTTGTCTGTCTCCTGTGGGGGCGCGTCAGCGCACCCACTGGGTGTAGTCCCCGAGATTCGGGCCGACTGCTGCGCAGTCGGGTCGGATCTTTCTTGACGACTCTTTTCTTATTGGTTTTTCTTTGTCTTCAGGGGCCAACGCCGACTTGAGGAAGGAGCTCGGTGAGGCGAAGGCCGCCCTTCATACCAAGGAGGCCGAGTGCGCCGCCTTGGTCCAGGAAAGGGATCGCCTAGCCAAGAAGCTGGCCGACCAAGAGGAGAGCCACAAAGCGGCCCTGCAGGCGGCGCAGGAAAGCGAAGACGCCTTGATGGCGGAGTATGAGATGGCGGCGGCGACCTGGTCTGAGACCCGGCGAGGCCTGGACGAAGGCTTCGGCCGGATCGAGGACTTGATCGACGGTAAGCTGCCTTCCTCGGCCCTCCCCTGCCCCTTGCCGCTTGGGTTTTTTGACTTATCTTGAGCTGTTGCAGATTACTTCCCGGGCTACTCCGCCTTCGCCGCCCAAAGCATTGAGGCCCATCGCGAGGCGCGCCGTCAAGCGGGGGCCGACATTGCGCCGGATGCAAACCGGACCCTTGAGGAGCAGCTCCTGGCTATCCAGGCACGGTTGCAGCCGGCTCATCGGATGCTTCGCCGGCTCCAACGTGCCGGGGCGCAAGTGTTGGCCGCCCTCTGGCCCGGCGAGACGATCCCCCGCACCCCAAGCCGAACTGCCGACTGGCTGGAAGTCGCAGTTGGTCGCTTCGAGGCTTGGAAAGCGTCAGCGGCCCGCCTCGGAGCCGGGCGGGCGTTGGAATTCGTTCGGGCTTGGTACCCAGGGCTGAGCCTGGACCAGCTGCGCACTTGGCGGATGGAGGCCGACGCGGAGCTGGAGGAGGTGAGGCCGGCTATCGCCCAGCGAGCTTCGACGATCGCCGAGTGCACCGACATCAGCGTTTTCGCACCCGAAATCGATGATGACGGTGTTGTTCAGCCGGAGGAGTGGTTCGGGCTGGACCCGGCGGTGGGCGAGGACTCGGCGGAGGAGATTGCCTCCAGCGACGAGGGCGAAGAAGATGAAGACGAGGGCGGCGAAGACGTCGAGCCGGCTGGTGGAACAACCAGCCGACCTCAGGCCGACCGTGCCTCCAGCAACGAGGCGCGTGGAAGCGCACCCTCTGCGGGAGGCGGCGACCAAGCCGAAGTTCGTCAGCCGGCCGCTCCTTCAGCCGGTACGACCGTCTCCGCCAACCAGTCTGGCTCGTCGGCCGCTCCGCCAGCTTGACCTGCCGTCTTTATCTTTCCTGCTTTGTTGTCTTTGAACAATCTTTGTTAAGTTTTCGCAGTTCCACCCACTGGGGGTGTATCCAAACTATGTTGAATGCTGGCCTCTTGGAGGTCTTTTTATGTAAATATTATCATGTGCATGTTTGGTTTCCATTCACGTATGCTTTTTTATCCTTAGGCTTTTTCCTTTGCCGCCTTCCCTCTTTGGGGAGGTAAGTACTTGAGCTTTCTTGGATTAAAGTGAAGTGAATGGAAGCCGGCCGGCCGGCTACTCTGGTAGCCAGTCGGCGGTGTGAGAAAAACCGGCTTTTGTTATATTAGTCCGTTAGTCCCTAGCCGTTTTTCGTGTGGGCGCCCGTTCCTACCTTTAACTCTTGCCAGCCGGACAGCCGGTTCTTCGGACTGCGACTTTTGGCAAGAGAAGGCTTGAGAGCCGGCACACTACTTGTCTGACTGTGGGTAGGACTTCTAACATAACTCCAGTCGGCCAGTCCCCGAGCCGACTTAGTCGAACTCGGTGCCGGACGGAATAAGTAAATGATACGACAAGGTTATGAGCATGATACTTTTCATTCATAAATAAGAGATGGCAGTCCCCGAGCCCTCCTCGGGGAGCCTATTGTCTTGTACTTAATACAAAAGTTAGCGCGGTACATACTGCATTTCAACTGTAAAATCTTCGGAGGAGGTTGGCGTTCCATGGTCGTTCCGACTCCTTGCCGGAGTCGTCTCTCTTGCGTGCCTTCGGCTTCTGTGCGTCGATCAGGTAGTAGGAGTCGTTGCCTAGAGCTCTGCTGATGACGAAGGGGCCTTCCCAAGGGGCTGAGAGCTTGTGCTGGCCGGCTGTTCGCTGGATCAGCCGGAGCACAAGATCGCCCTCTTGGAAAGATCTTGGCCTGACTTTCCGGCTGTGGTAGCGGCGCAAACCCTGCTGGTAGATGGCAGACCGGCTGAGGGCTAACAGCCGGCTTTCTTCCAGCAGGTCGACGCCGTCTTCTCGTGCTTCCTTGGCCTCCGCTTCCGTGTACATGGTTACTCGAGGCGAGTCGAACTCGATGTCAGTTGGGATGACCGCCTCGGCACCATACACAAGGAAGAAAGGGGTGAAGCCGGTTGACTTGTTTGGTGTAGTGCGCAGACTCCAGAGGACAGCCGGCAGCTCATCGAGCCAACAGCCGGCCGAGCGCTCCAGAGGTACGACCAGTCGAGGCTTGATACCGGAGAGGATGAGGCCGTTGGCTCGCTCGACCTGGCCGTTGGACTGCGGGTGGGCGACGGATGCTAAGTCCAGCCGGATACCTTGGGCTGCGCAGAAACGTGCCAAGGCTCCTTTGGCAAAATTCGTGCCATTGTCGGTGATGATGCTGTGCGGCACGCCGTACCGAGTTGTTATGTCTGCGATGAACGTCACGGCAGTCGGCCCATTCAGCTTCTTGATCGGCTTTGCCTCAACCCACTTGGTGAATTTGTCCACGGCGACGAGCAAATGCGTCATGCCGCCGCGCGCCGTCTTGAATGGGCCCACCATGTCCAGTCCCCAAACGGCAAAGGGCCAAGTGAGGGGAATGGTCTTGAGTGCCGAAGCCGGCACGTGTTGCTTGGAGCTGAAGAGTTGGCATCCCTTGCAATGTTTGACTAATTCTTTGGCGTCATCCAAAGCAGTCGGCCAGAAGAAACCATGGCGGAAGGCTTTGGCGACAAGTGATCTTGAGGCCGCATGGTGGCCGCATTCACCTTGGTGAATGTCTGTGAGGATTGCAATGCCCTTCTCTTGCTCGACGCACCGTTGGAGGATTCCAGTGACACTGCGCTTGAGTAGTTCTCTGTTGACGATTGTGTATGCTCCGGCTCGACGTTGGACTTGTCTTGCTTCTGTTTCTTCAGCCGGCAGGTCTTGGTTTACTAGGAAGTTGAAGATGGACTGAGCCCATGATGGAGCCGCGACTTCTCCTACCGCCAATGTGGCTACTGCTACTAGGGTGGGCGGGCTGGGCGGTGAGGTGCTGGGGTCGGCCGCCGATTGTAGAGCTGGTGCAGTCCCCGAGCCGGCCGCCAAAGTCCCCGGGCCGGCTGCCGAAGTCCCCGAGCCGGCTGCCGAAGTTCCCAAGCCGGCTGCCGAAGTCGCCGGGCCGGCTACGGGGGTCTTGGGGTCGCCTACTTGGCTCTTCGAGCCAGACCCGACCGCGTCGGGGTCAGGCGGCACGAAGATGGAATCGGATTCCAGAGACGGCTTGATAGACGTCTTGAGGAGGCGTTGTAGAGCGACGCCGGTTGGAATTTCTTGCCGAGTGGAGCCTATTCGAGCCAGGGCATCGGCTGGCTCGTTGTCGGCTCGTGGTACGTGGAGGAACTCGCATCCTTCAAAGTATCCGCTGATTTGTTGGACCAGGAAGCGGTAGCTCGCCATATTCGCGTCCTTGGCGTCCCAGTCGCCGGATGATTGCTGGACTACCAGGTCTGAGTCGCCATAACATAGGATCCGGCGAATGCCAAGTTCTTTGGCAAGCCGGAGCCCGTGTATGAGCGCCTCGTACTCGGCCACATTGTTGGAGGCGGCAAAGTGGATCTGTAGCGTGTATCTGAGCTTGTCGCCTTTCGGAGAGGTAAGGACGACGCCGGCTCCCAAGCCGGTGCGCATCTTGGACCCGTCGAAGTGCATGCGCCAATGGGTGGAGTCGGGAGCCGGTGGCAGGTACTGGGTCTCGGCCCAGTCGACGAGGAAGTCGGCCAGTGCTTGGGACTTGATGGCAGTGCGGGGCTGGTAGAAGATCGTGTACGGGGCCAGCTCGATGGCCCATTTCGCCACCCGGCCGGATGCATCCCGGCTGCCTATGATCTCGGCTAGCGGGGCAGTGCATACGACCGTGACGGGATGCTCTTGAAAGTAGGGCTTCAGCTTCTTGGCGGTGAAGTACACGCCATAACACATCTTTTGGTAGTGCGGGTAGTTCTGCTTCGAGGCGGACAGCACCTCGCTCAAATAGTACACCGGCCTCTGGACCGGCTGGGCTCGGCCTTCTTCTGGGCGCTGGACTACGATGACGGTGCTGACCACCCGGCTGGTTGCAGCGATGTAGAGGAGCATGGGCTCTTTCTCAGTCGGCGCCGCGAGGACAGGCGGCGTGGCCAGCATCTTCTTCAGCTCGTGAAAAGCTTGGTCGGCCTGGTCGTTCCACTCGAAGTGAGTGCTCTTCTTCATGAGGCGGTAGAGAGGGAGAGCCTTCTCTCCGAGCCGGCTGATGAAGCGGTTCAAGGAGGCTAAGCACCCGGTGAACTTCTGAATGTCTCGAAGCTTGGTGGGGATCGCCATTCTCTCGATGGCCTTGATCTTCACCGGGTTGCATTCGATGCCGCGTTCGGAGACCAGGAAGCCTAGGAGCTGGCCGGCTGGCACTCCGAACACGCATTTCTCGGGGTTGAGCTTGATTTGGAACCGGCGTAGGTTCTCAAACGTTTCCTTGAGGTCTCCCAGCAAGGTGCCGCGCTTCTCCGTCTTCACCACGATGTCGTCCACGTATACGTGAGCGTTTCTGCCGAGTTGCTTGAGGAGGCACTTCTGCATGCAACGCTGAAAAGTGGCACCGGCATTTCTCAAGCCGAATGTCATAGTCAGGTAGCAGAAGGCTCCAAATGGCGTGATGAAGGCGGTCTTCAGGCGGTCGTCCGGGTCTAGCTTTATCTGATGGTATCCGGAGTAAGCATCCAAAAAACTCAACAGCTCGCATCCGGCTGTGGAGTCTATCACTTGGTCAATCCTTGGCAGGGCAAAAGGATCTTTGGGGCAGGCCTTGTTGAGGCTCGTGTAGTCTATACACATGCGCCACTTGTTGTTCTTCTTTAGCACAAGGACCGGGTTGGCGAGCCACTCTGGAAAGAAAACTTCCATGATGAAGCCGGCCGCCAAGAGCCGGGCTATCTCCTCCCCTACAATCCTGCGCTTCTCCTCCGACAATCGGCGAAGGGGTTGCCTGACTGGCTTTGCGTCTTCTCGAACGTGTAGTTTGTGCTCGGCGAATTTCCTCGGAACACCCGGCATGTCCTTGGGGGACCATGCAAAGATGTCCCGATTCTCACGGAGGAAATCGGCGAGCTCGCCTTCCTATTTGCTGTTCAGGTTCGCCCCGATGACGGCAAACCTCTCTGGATGCTCGGGGTCAAGAGGTATCTTCTTCGTCTCCTTGGCCGGCTGGAAAGATCCCTGAGCATCGTGCTCCTTGGGGTCGGGGGACACGGCCGACTGCTTGCCGGCTATGGCCACGGCTCGGTCCAGCATCTTCTTCTCTTCGGCAATCACAAGGGACTCGGCCAGCCGGCTGCTGGCCGCCGCACACTCGGAGGACTTCTTATAATCACCGGCTACGGTGATGACGCCTTTGGTGCTTGGTATCTTCATCTTGAGGTATGCATAGTGGGGAACTGCCATGAATTTGGCCAAAGCAGGTCGGCCAAGCAATGCATGGTAAGGGCTCTCCAGGTCCACCACTTCAAACCAGATCGCTTCCCGGCGGAAATGCTCCTTGTCCCCAAAAAGTACATCAATCTTGATTTTGCCAATGGGGGCGCAGGACAGGCCGGGTACGATGCCATGGAACACTGTCCGCGTAGGCATCAGCTGCTTCGTCTTGACATTTAGCTTTTCCAGGGTGTCACGGTACAGGATGTTGATGCTGCTCCCGCCGTCTATCAACATACGGGAGAAGCGGGCGGCGCGTCTGTCCGTTGCAAGGGTGGCTTCCAGGACCAAAGCATAAGAGCCGGGACACGGCATCACCTCCGGATGGTCGGCCCGGCTCCAGCTGATGGGCTTTTCTGACCAATGCATGTGTCCGGCGGGGTTGGCAGCGACCACGCTGACTTCCTGGTGCTCTCGGCGTTTGCTGCGCCGGTCTTCGGGCTGGCTGGTAAAGACGATGTAGGTGGCTTGCTCGTCAGGGAACTCGTCATGCACGGCTCCGACTGCGGGCCGAGCGGCCGGAGGCGGCGGGGCCGGAGGCGGCGGGCCGGCGGGCGGAGGCGGCAAGAGACCCTCGCCCTTGGAGATTCGGGTGAGCCAATTGCACTTCCGGGTCGTGTGGTTGGACGGCTTCGCGCCGCTGTGGAACTTGCAAGGGGCGTCGAGAGTTTGCTCGTAGGAGAAAGCGGGCTGCCAAGCCGGCCTGCCGCCCTTGGGTTTCTTGGGCGCCGGTCGTTCTTCAGGCGGCGCGTCTTCGACTGTGGCCACCTGTCGACTGGCGGGAGGGGGCGCGGGGCCCTTGCGCTTGTGGTCGTTCGAGTTGGGGTGTCGGCCGGAATCCCCAGCCGGCGTCTTGGGCGCCGGGTTGAGTACCTTTCCGGACGCGTCTACCCGAAGCTCGGTCTTCATCGAGGAGTCGGCGGTGGCGTACTTATCCGCTATGTCCAGAAGTTCGTCGAGGGTAGCCGGCTCGTCGCAGAGGAGCTTGTGCTTGAGGAGGGTGCCTTCTCGGCATCCGGCTGTGAAGTATTCTATGGCTTGCACCTCGTGCACCCCTTCGCAGGAGTTGCGGAGCTCGGCCCAACGCGTGAGGTAATCGCGAGTGGACTCGGCGGGGCCTTGTACGCACAAGGAGAGCTGTCTGGGCTTGGGAGCCCGCTTGTAGGTGCTGGTGAAGTTGCGGATGAAGGCTTCTGTGAAATCTAGCCAGCTGTTGATGCTACGCGGCTTGAGGCTGTTGAGCCAGGTCCGCGCCGTGCCTTGCAGCATGAGGGGCACGTACTTCACGGCAACGCGCCGGTTGCCGTTGGCTATGCTAACCGCCGTGGAGTAGTCGATCAACCAATCTTCCGGCTTTACGGAGCCGTTGTACTTGGGCGTGTCTCTTGGGAGCGAGAACCCTTTGGGAAAGGGCTCGTCGCGGATGCGGGGGCCGAAACAAGGCGGGCCGACATCGTCTTCTTCTTCCAACGCCAGGGATCGCGCCAGGCGGTCGATCCGATGGCGGGCGTCGCTCTCGCCGATTCCTTCACGGCGGCCTAGCCGGCCGCTGAGAGTCGGGTGCGCCACTGGCGGCGAGGCGGGATATCTCTCTCCACGGGGCGGAGGCGGAGGCGGGTCGCCTCGCCATTCCATGGCTCGGGGATGACCGTCCGCGTCTCGCTCGATGGAGATCCGGGTCCGGCTGCGGCTGGTAGCCGGCTCCTTCTCGCGTCGCGCGCGGGTATTGCTCGTAGTCGGCGTCCGGGACGTCGCGCCGTGATCTCGGCGCGGGGGAGGGCTTCCCGTGCGGGCCTCTACTTCATGCCGCTGCGCGGCTGCGTCGATCAGTTGCTGGATGCGCCGGGTCATGTGGGGGGGGGTCTTCGGCCTCCAAGCCGTCCAGCTCGTCTACGGCCGCCTGGGCGGCACACAAGTTCTCGAGCGGCATGGCATAGACCGGGCGGTCGACTCCCAGCGTGTCGGCGATGACGGTGCCGCGTTGCTTGACAAGGCCGGCCCGGCTTGGCCCGCCCCGGGCCGGCGTGCCGAAGGCGGCGCGGTCAGCTTCGCGCTGGTAGGCCTCAGTGAGGCGTCTTACGGAGGCCAGCCTCCGTCCCTCTGCGAGGAGGGCGAGGCGGCGTGCTTCCAGTGCTTCGTCATCGGCATCAGCCGGGAGGGGAGCGGACAAGTCGTGGGCCGCCGCGCGCGAGGCGTCGTGGGCGCTCTCGTCGGTCAGGCCGCCGTGGCCGGCAACCATCACTTCGGCGGTGACAGCATCGCAGCCGTCGGTTCGAGGAAGCGGGTCGTTGTAGATCGCGACGTTGGTGGGGAAGGTGTCGTAGGAGGCCGTGTCGGAGTCGCCAGGCATCGGGTCGGTGGAGCCAACCGACTCCAGATCCGCAGCGGGCTCGCTGGAGACATGGAGCTGGCCGAGAAGGTTGGCGAGGTGGTCGGTGCCCGCATCGGAGGCGAGCTCGTCGGAGATGAGAGTTTTGTCGAGGAGATCGGCGAGGCCGCCTGCCGCGCAGATGCTGGTGACGCCTTGCAGCGCGTCGTGGCAAGCGCCATCGAGCGTGCCGGGCTGGCTACGCTCGCGGGGGAGGAATAAGGTTCCCGTCCAGAACAGGTCTCCGGACGACGGTGCACCTGGCCCCACGGTGGGCGCCAAATGTCGGGTGGTAGGTGCGACATATGCCAACGGGTGGCTTATCATTGTGGGAGCCAGTAAGACATCGCCGGTGCCTGGAAACGGGATAAGGCGAAGACATGCACGCCGGCGGATCTTACCCAGCTTCGGGGCTCTCCGTGGAGATAACACCCCTACTGCTGCTCTGCGGGGTCTCCGCATGTTCACTAGATGAATCAAGTGGCTACACAATGCTCCTTGAGCTGTTTGGGGGGGAAGGAGGAAGAAGGGCACGGCTAGCCTGCTTCTTCTCCTTGATTTTTGTGTCTAGATTTAGCTAAGGGTCCAACCCTTTGCATGGGTGCTCCGGGGGGTTTATATAGGCCTACCCCCCGGGGGTACAATGGTAATCCGGCTGGGCACGGGGCCCAGCCGTCTGTGACTGCGCTCGCCGGCTTCTGCACCGGCTGCTGGGGCCCGCCGACTGGTGGGTCCCGCCGGCGGCCGGCCCCTTGGTCGATAGGTAGGCCCCACTATCCAGGGCCTGGTCGGCGGCTGGTTACTGTGGCTTCATCTTGTTGACGTGAGCTCCATCGTGGCAAGCGCGGCTACAGTACCGCCGCCTGGCAGGCGATCGCTGTAGCCTTACCGCGTCTTCTCTCCTTAATGGGGCGTCCTCTTCGCGGAAGGCGGCAAGCCGGCTGCGGGGAGCCGGCTCTGTCTTGGGCCGACTAATTGGAGGCGTGGCCGCCTTTGGGCGTCTCTCTGCTCAAAGGGGCCCACCGTCTATGGGCCACACTGGTGGCCCGTCGTGGGTGATGCCAGGGTCAACATGGCAACAGTGGTGCGCCGGAGAGGTCGCCTAGCCCGTACGGTGCACCATGCCAGGCGTGCTCCGGGATTCGGTGGTGGCAGGCTTTACTGTAGCCACGCCCCGTCGCACCGCCGTTAGGTGGGTGCAAACTTTGTGGGTACGGTCTTGACTGCTTTATGGGGAGCCGGCTTCTTGGAGTCGGCCTTCTCATGAGGGCTAAAGTTGGACCGCCTTCCGAAAGCCGGCCTGGGTGGCAGTCAGCAAGGGGAAGGCGGCCCCTACGTTTTGAATTCTTGAGAGCCGGGCAGGCTCGTAATTTCTTCAGGAGGGCCAGGGGAAGCCGGCTAGGCTACCCATGGCTATTTACTCCGACATTCCCTCCATGAAGAAGACGATCGAACAATGGCAGAAGGAAGGGTGAAGGCAAATGGAGGAGGGAGGAAGAGAGTGCAAGAGCACTTCCAAATCGAGAGGGAAAGGCGAAGAGTCGGTGGACGGTTGCTAGTTCGCCACGATACACGAAAAGGTGCCCCGGCCTACACATCCTTTCGGAAATTGTTCAAAAGGACTCGCCGTCGTCTCACTGACATGTTGGAACAGGACCAAATGTCAACGAAACATGGTGTGTAATTTCTCGTGCAAAATGCGATATGGCTGCGTTGGCCCGAAGTGCCGTATTATTTCTCAACTTTATTTTTTTTAATCGCGTGTCGTTCAGTTTTGAAGCACGACTAACTGGTACTGTTTGCAGAAAAAATATAAACTAATCTACCACTACTCCACCTCTAGTACTAGTAGTATAAAAAGATATATAGGCTGGAGCTTCAGAGCTTTCTTGCTAAGGGCTGCCCACTTGCTTCTCACACTATCACCCTCTCTCCAGATCTAAAAAATACGGCCTCTCTCTCCCTCCTCACCGGTGGTCACAGATCTGTCGGGGTAGAAAAGGACGTGCATCGTTGATGCACTCGTCGTCGGCGAGCGAGGTCACGCACTGATGACAAGGCCGTCCTCTCAAACCTAGCGCCCGTGCGGGATGGCCTCCGTCCCCAAGCTCGCTGCCGTAGTGCGTACGGAGGATGACGACCACGAGCGAAGCCACTTCCCGCCGACCCTCAGGTATGCTACCTCTTTTCGAACCATACCCTTGTTCTATTGCCCCATCTGCCATGTCGCTGCATGTGGATCTTTTTCCACTCCACCATCTTCCCAATTTGCTATCCTCTTCTCTGTTGGTCACGCAGACGAAAACCTTAATTTGCACTATTAAAGGAAACCCTACTTCATGCAGACTAATCCATGTCTGGGTTGAATAAGGAAAGGAAGGGAGACTGTACTCTCCAAGAGATTAGGCATCGTACCCACATCTAGGTTGAAAAGGGGAAAATCAGTAGCTAAGGAATGAGTCTCGTGTCTCTTGGTTGAAGAAGGGTAGAAAGGCATGACAACGCAATAGAGAATAACTAGGTCGATCAGTTTGTTGTCCTTACATAGGAAAAAGGTGGATAAACATAACAAAAATGGGACGTAATCCACACATGCTGCCTGGATATTTGTTGCTCTGGGTAACCATACCTCCCTCACCACTCTATGCGTCCGTGGAGGTACATCGTACTGGTGCGCCCACTGTCCGAATGGGCCTCCCATGCTCTTATTGTCACTTTTTTGATGTTAGTATAACGCGAGCAGTCAAGTCAAGGAAAGATACGGCTAAAGTGATGCCACATTTAACTAATGCCACACTCAGTCTAATGCCACTGATAAATTTAAGCAATGCCATTTAATGTCACTGGATTATTTCAGGGTTAGCTGTTGATTGTGGATGTATTAAAGATTTTTCAGCTAAGGCATTCTAGTGTTGTTGCATAGCCAGTATACCAACGATGAAACTTGTTAATACCTTCAGATTTTTGCAGTGTTAATGCTTATAGATTACATACCTCACTTTCATGAGATAAGTTAATTTTTTGTACAGTGTCACCAAAATGCCAAGGTGCTGATGTAATTTTATTTTGGTTAAACTGCACAAAAATTATGAAGAGGAAAGGTCAAGACTGGGCACCTCCTCCTCCGGCTGTTCTCTTGATTCGTTCGATCAATTTTTAATGTTTGATCCATTGTCAAGATTGGGATAGAAATTTTTAGGCCCCCCCTGAGTTCGAAATGATATTTAACTTGGAGGTACATGGTTTGCAATTTTTTATACTGTTATTAGTTAATAATGCTAGTTACCTTCAGACTTTTGTATTTGGTTTAATGCTCATGCACAGCTAGTATACCAATGCTGAAACATGTTACCTTTACATTTTGTATTGTTAATTCTTATAAAAATCTTCAAGTGCCAGAGATTATTGAAATCTGTTCAGTAAAACCATTGTACTGTACCCTGTAATAAAATAACTACTCTACTGTTGCACTAGCCACTAGTTCAGTGTATATTTGTAGTATTCGAAATTTTGAATGGTGGTGCATTAGCGTATGGACATAAATAAAGTGTGGCAAGCTTTCCCAGATATCTGCTCAAGAAAACTACTAATTTTTTATAAATACTAGACGTTTGGGTACTTTAAACTGAACCGCGAAAACGTCTTATATTAAGGAATAGAGGGTGTAGAGTTCACTCAAATTATCCCGGTAAAGCTAGTCACACCTTTGTTAAATTTAATGTTCATTATGTTATCGGAGAAGGTCTGTAAGTTTGTCTCTAATGCATGTCGACTACATACCTGACATCATGATGTAATGTTAAGTCATTTCCTTTTGTACAGTGTCACTGAATTATCAAGGCGGTGATGGCATTTTATTTTAGTTGAACTGCACAAAATATGCTTAAAAGAAGAGGAAAGGTCAGGAATCGATCATTCTTTCATAAAGAACTATATATGCCTTTCTGACATCAGCCGATGTTTCCTTATTTATTCCTTCAAACAAGTGGTTAGAAACACTCTTGCTACCTTTTCCCATTAAGAAATTGGAAAGCTTATATTTGTGAGTCTATGCTTTAACTAGTGACACTTTTATAGTAATCACACTTTCAATATCTATGCAAACAGGGATGCTCGATTTTAGTGGAACTACACAAAAAGTCCAACTGGTTCAACATTAAGAGCATGTTTTCTTCCAAACCTTTATATCCAATTGGTGGCACTATGAGCTGTTCATTAAGAAGGTACATGGTTTCTTACTATCTTGCTACTCTTTTTGTACTGTCATTAGATAGTAATATTAGTAGTTTGCATGTGAATTTATTGGCAGGGTGACCTACATTGGAGGTGCAGGACAGGATTCAATGATTGGATGCTCAATTTCGGTTGTATCAATTTCACCTCTTCCATCACTGCGAACATGGATATCCTTGGTCTGAAGAATAGGCGCTATATTTCTTCTCTGAACAAGCAAATCAATTCAGTATGAAATTGTCCAGGGCAAAACATGGCTGTATCAAATTGTGTAGTGCAAAACATGACAGATGCTAAGTGGAAGAGACATGTTTAAACCGAAAATACAAGGTGGGGTATATGTTTACTAGCTGCTTGATATTTGTGCAGACCGAGATGTCTTCCCGTTGCTATTTGGCAAACACACAAAGTGACCGCAATTTTGGTTGAACTGCACAAGAGAATAGTATAGTCACTGCATGCAGTGCCATTTGAAAATATACACAGAAAGATTGGATAGTCACTTCATGGACTGCAAAAAAGTAGTACCATACTATTTATTGGCCAACACTAGGTGCTTCATTGCATTGGTCTAATTTTACTATGGGCATCATTTTGCCTAAGTTAAATGTTTGTATTCCGAAAATAGTCTCGCCGTGTGATCGAGAAAAGACCAAATCATATTGCAGTGGATGTTCCTCCATCATGTGTGGTTCATTCTCATGGTTCCAGTTGTTGGTGAAACCACTTACGTTTGCAAGAGGAATTGTAGACTTCACAAACAAATTTGTCTTTTAGTTTGTACTGAATGTTGGCCAAGAAAAGCATCCATGTTACTAGGAAGAACATATGTTTTTTCTAGATCTTTGCTTTTGGAGCTACATATTTGTATATGGTTTGTGAATCATTAAGATGCATTAACATGTTGATCTTATGTATGGGAATCGTACTAGTTGGTTTTAGTTGTGGATGATCTTTTGTTTTGGAGCTACATATTTGTATATGATCTGTGAATCATTGAGATGCATTAACAGTTCCATATATCAGTTCACTCAGTGTTTACAAGTTACTGATCGATCACTAGCTAGCCTACTAATGCGCTCCTGGCAGTTTTAGTTGCGACGCAAGATCTGAAGTGGCAGATTTTTGAATAAAAATGCCTACCTTTGAAGAAACTGACAAGCTGCTCTATAGAAAATGTCATGCGAGTCTGAAGAAACTGCCAGCGAAAATGTTCGCAAATGCCTTAGCTCCTAGCTAAAGTTCATCAACTAATGCCCTCTAGCGAAAACGTTCGCAAGTGCCTTATCTCCCAGCTAAAGTTCATCAACTAATGCCCTCTGCTGCGACTCGTTGCATGCTGCTCCGCGTACTGGCTGCGAGGGATTTTGAGTGCCTACATGCAGCCAGCCGTAATTAAGGCAGCTAACTGATGTGAAAAAAGATGCGCTTTAATTGTTGCAGGCTTTTTAAATCCGTGGAATCATTATTGACAAGGAGGGAGATGATTCGAGTGCACTCGTTTAACCTTCATGTCGGCGTGTGACCCAGCATGGACGGGACGGGATGGCATAGTCAGAATTTCAGTTTCTCTAGTTTTCCACGGCAAGCTGGCGCGCTAATCCATGCCTGCTTAATTATGCATTGAATTCTGATGACCGTCGTGCTACCTTCTGCATATAAGTAATGTTTCCCGGCCTTTTATGGTGGCACCGTGACCCAACTCGCCCTATCCTCATAAGCACCCACCACCCCGATGTCGCTCGCCACTTATCCTCGCTCTCACCACGTCCGCCATGCCCCTGCCCGTTCGTGATAGGCGAGGCCGGAGGCGGTCACCGCCGGAACTAGTGTTCGGTTTTTCACCGGAAGGCAGAAGGAGGGAGGAGGCATTCTATCGGTCTTTAGATGGCAATGCGGAGATTGAGGACTTGTTGGAGCGCAACCGCCTGGCGGAGGAGCAGCAAATCACCGATTTGCGCCGCCAGCGGGACATGGAGCAGCAGTGCACCGACGCTCTGAGTCGAGAGCAGAGCGCCCGCATCTAGGCCGACTACGAGGAGGCCTGCGCCCGGCAAATAGCCCTGGAGGCTGTCGGGCACGCACGCGTTCGCGACGCCGATTTTTACTACCATCTCGTCAAGTGGGTTTCCCGCTTAGAAGCCAAATCTTCTGTGGACCATGCCGGCATGGAAAGGGCCAACGCGCATGAGCAACGCACCCTATCGCACCTCTGGTAAGTCCGAGGCGAGGCAGAGGACGCCGGTGCCGGTGTTTAGCGTGTACCGCAGATGGCGGCCGTCATTGTCTAGTTAGCTAAGAGTAAGTTAGTACTTGTATGCTACTAGAGTATTAGTGGGAGTAGATAGTTAACTTGCCTATGATGGTTGTCAACGTGGAAGTTCAGTACTCTATATGTGGATCAGACCTGTTACTTTGCTCTGAATATTGAACTTTCCGTTTGAACGTATGGAATGGGATGTTATTTTTTTAAATGGATTGTATTTGTCCTCCACGGGTTTAGAGGCTGACTTGTGGGCCTACCAAGTTGACGCGTACACAATCAGGAGATGATTGTACATGGAGAGGATGACAGAAGGGACCCGCCAAGGTCATGGCAGTATGCAAGCAAGTGCCTCCTTATTTCAAGCCAATATAAAAATGGCTCCTCCTAATGGATTTCCGACATCTGGGTCCCATGCCATTGTCAATGTAGTCAATAAACGAGAGAATTGCACAACGAGCGGCTGACGCCAGGGACCTAGCAGCTCGCCCAGTTATTTTTGTTTTGGGTTAATTTGATAAACGCCACTCCAAATTTGGTGTTTCTGCGAAATACCACTGCAATTTCCAAACTTTGAAAAATGCCATTTCATGTCATTTCCAGTGGCATTTTTCGAAGTCTGGAGTGGCGTTTTTCAAAGTTTGCAAATTGCACTGGCATTTTCCAAAGTTTGCAAAAATTCCAGTGGCAATTTTCAAAGTTTGGAAATTGCATTGGTATTTTTATGAATCGCCATAATTGGAGTGGCATTTATCTAATTTGTTATTGAGATGGAAGCGGGGTGTCAATTGGGCTATGCGGGGCACTCTGGCTTGTCTAGACAGCCTTCTCTTTTATGTTTACCACAGACCAGCCCAGTAGTTTTTTTTTCTTTCTGAAAATGGCTAGCCCAGTTTTTTGTGATTTGCCAAGTAAGTCACTTTGTTAGGCCTGTTGGGCTGCACATCTTTCAAGACGAGGAGAGCCTCATTCGGCTAGACGAGAAAATGGCCTATCAGTAATGAAAAATGGGTTGTACATTTTTAAAACACATCAAACCAGCAATTAGTTTCAAATTTCTTTTTTTCATTTCGAGATTTTAAATTGCATTAATTTTTATACGTGGACAATTTGTTGGATTTTATATTGATATAAATTTATTTTTAAAATTAGTTTGAATGTGACTCGAAATTTCGGGATTAAAAATAGTTCGGACCGCATCGAAATATGCAAAATTTTGTATAATTTTTTAACCATGGCCACAAGATGGGCTGTAATGCTAACAAAAAGAATATGGACTCCAAAAAAACCTTAAGAATTACCAAACGGGCTGTAAATTATTAGAAATAATGGCTGATGGGATGTATGCTGTTTTCCACAGATTTGAGGCTTTCCTAAAAAAAGGTTGACGCACAAGCAGTGACTGTTGGATGTCAATCCAACGACCGTCGTGCTTCTTCAATCTCTGCTCATCCTGCTCCAGCCGCTCAAACAAGCACCCGGCGGGTCTGCCTGCTCCGTCCTCCCTGCGGCTGGCTGTGCTGCCGCGCAGGCCTCGCCGCCCCACCGTACTCCCATCGCTGGCCTAGCCATCCCTCTACTCACCCACACCTGCTGTTATTCTCCGGTGACGGCAAACAAACCAGTAAACCCTCGTATAGTTGTACTCCCATCCACGTGGGAAACAATTGCCGATTCTTCCCTGCCTCCGTGTCATTCCATTCCTAGGCCTCACCATCATCCACCACCCTGGTGCTCTCGGCGCGGCCTGGTCAACGTGGTCAACGACTGACATGCATCGGAAGTGGACTGTACGTGGAGAGGCTGATAGTTGGGTCCACAGCCACACGCAACGAAATGCCTCCTTATTACGTGCAAAATAATGATTCCTCCATTTGACATCTGGGACCCATCGAAAGGGCCTCTGTATTTCGTGAAAAAACATTACCGTCGCTGATAGCTGGGACCGACTAGCTATATCTTCACACGCAAGGAAGTGTGTCCTTATTACGCACAAAAAAATGAATACTCCCCCTGCTAGCTGGGACCTAGTATAGTGGGAGGCTGACTTGTGGGCCTACTAAGTTGCTGGGGACGGAGGGCTTTTTCACAAAAAAACTTAGTCAATATGCACGATTCTAGCTCCAGTGACCGTACGATGTCCATCAAACGGCCGTAGTTCTTCTTCAACCTCTGGTCTTGTTGCTCCACCCGCCCAAACAAGCACCGGTCGTGCCTCGTGCTCCTGCCTCCCGTGGCTGGTTGCGATGCAGTGGAGGCCTCAGCGCCCCCTAGTACTCCTACCGCTGGCCAGGCCATCCCTTTACTCACCCACACCCCCTGTTATTCTCCAGTGACAGTAGCCTCACACCACAGCGAACCAGTGAACCCTCATACTCCTCTACAAGTGGGCATCCACTGTCACATCTTCCCCGGCTCCGCGTCGTCCCCTTCCTAGGCCTCGCCGTCGTCCACCGCCCTGGTTCTCTCGGCGCGGTGTGGTCAACATGGTCAAGGAGCGACTTCCATCGGAAGAGTACTGTACGTGGAGAGGCTGATAGCTGGGTCCAGGGCAGCCACAAGGAAGTGCCTCCTTATTATGTGGAAAATAATTATTCCTCAACCTGACAGCAGGGACCCACCGGACGGGCCACCGTATTTGGCAAAAACACATTCCCCCCCTGACTGCTGGGACACACCGGATGGGCCACCGTATTTCGTGAAAAAACATTCCCCCCGCTGTCAGCTCGGACCCACCGGATGTGCCGCCTTATTACGCATAAAAAATGAATACTCCCCTTGCTTGTTGGGACCCACCTTGGTGGGTGGCTGACTTGTGGGCCTACTAAGTTGACGGGGACGGAGTGCTTTGTCAACTTAGTCAATATGAACGATTCAAGCTCCATTGACCGTACGATGTCCATCCAACAGCCATAGTGCTTCTTCAACCTCTTATCTTCTTTCTCCAGCCGCCCAAAGCAGCACCGGTCGTGCCACATGCTCCTGCTTCCCGTGGCCGGCTGTGCTGCCGTGGAGGCCTCACTGTGCCCTACTATTCCCACCGCTGGCCAAGCCCTGCGGCAACGGCACCCTCACACCGCAGCCGAACCAGTGAACCCTCATACTCCTCTCCGCGCGGGCTTCCGCTACCGCGTCTACCCCGGCTTCACGTCGTCCCCTTCCTAAGCCTCGCCGTCGTCCACCGCCCTGGTGCTCTTGGTGCGGCATGGTCAACGTGGTCAAGGAACGACTTCCATCGGGAGAGTATTGTACGTGGAGAGGCTGACAGCTGGGTCCATGGCCGTAGCAAGGAAGTGCCTCCTTATTACGTGCAAAATAATTATTCCTCCACCTGGCAGCGGGGACCCACGGCCGCAGCAAGGAAGTGCCTCCTTATTTCGTGAAAAAAAACGTTTCCCCTTGACTGATGGGATCCACAAGCTACATCTTCGCACGCAAGGAAGTGCATCTGGGAAAAAAACAATTCGCCCCCCTGACTGCTGGGACCCACCAGCTACATCTTCGCACGCAAGGAAGTGCCTGACAGTCGAGACCCACCTATAGAAGCGTATGTAGCATTGTCATTCTGGTCGTGAACATGTACGTACATACTGGTCTATATAGAGGCGCGCACGTGTCGTAGTAGAGGCGCACATGTAGCATGTACACGTACGTACAACGGCCAGGGTGCAGGAAAGTAAATACGGCTACGTACGTACATACACGCGGGGTCTCGAACACCTACTCGCGCATACGTATGGCCAGGGCTCGTGTACATGGCTGGGTCGGAACGGAGAAACTGCGTCTTCATCGTGTTCATGGGGAGGCAACGGAATGCGTCGTGTTCATCGGGAGGCAACGGAACACGTGGGAGCCAATCGGCTTGGAGGGAACAGCAAATGGAAACGAGGCCTGGCGTACCGCAGAACGGAGGAAATGGCCTTGTGTTCGACCGCCCACGTTCGAAATGGGATCCTGTTCATCGGGAGGGGTCTGGCGTACCGCAAAACGGAGGAAACGGACCTCCTACGGTCGAAACGGGGGTCCTGTTGATCGGGATGGGTGTGGCGTACCGCAAAACGGAGTAAACGGACTTGTGTTGGAGCGCTACGGTCGAAGCGGGGGTCCTATTCATCGGGAGGGGTGTGGCGTACCGCAAAACGGGACTCCATGGTATACTGTTCATCTCCACCGTCGACCCCCTCCAGCCTCCACGGGCTACTGTTCATCCACCATCGACCTCCTCCAGCCTTCACGTGTGATTGTTCATCCACGAGCTCCTGTTCATCCAGCCTCCACCGTGCGCTACTCCATCGACTACTGTTCAACCAGCCCTGTCCACGGGCTCCTGTTCAACCACCCTTCCATGGGCTAATTTTCATCCAGCCCTCCACTGTCTACTGTTCATCCTGCCCTCCACGGGGTGGTCCTGTTCATCTAGCCCTCCACGGGGTCCTATTCATCCATCCCTCCACGGGGTCCTGTTCATCCAGCCACAACCGCCTCAATCGATCGCCAGAGGCAACACTACGGGGTCCTGTTCATCCACCCCTATCGGGAACTGTTCATCCAACCCCCCCGGCAACACTCACTGTTCATCCAGAGGCAACACCACGGGGTCCTGTTCATCCACCCCCACCGGGAACTGTTCATCCAAACCCCCAGCAACGCTCATTGTTCATCCAGAGGCAGCATCGATCGGCATCAGTTAGCAGTAGTAGTGAAGGAATCGCTCAATCGGGTTCAGTTAATAGCCATCGATCGATCGCTTGGGTTCAGTAATGCGTAGCCCGCAGTGCAATCGCTCGGGTTCAGTTAGAGCCCAACGCCTCGCACCCACGCGCATGCGTGTACGATAGAAACGCGCATCGCTCGGCCCTGACCACCCACCGGAACCGGGAACACCCTGATATTTTGCTCACCATCACTTCTACCACGGTTTTTTCCGTCCTGGACGGCCCAAAGAATGTCATGCAGGTGCATCTCCGGCCCGCCCAGGACGAAAAGCCCATTTTCTGTCATGATTTTTTGCCATAGAATTAGGACCCCACCACACCTATGATGATACCGGGTTTTGTCACAATTATCTTGATAGAAGTGTCATAAGTATGACACAAGAAATTTTTGTTCGGCCAAAAATGTCACGGATATGTCTTTTTTTTGAGTGAAAGTTTGAACATGCCCGTATGTGTATATCTCTAGGTTTGGTATATGAATTTGAAATCAAAAAAATCCCGGCTTAAAAATGTACCTCTGTTTAAATGAATTACAAAAGCTAATGATGGAGTCGAATTCCAAAATTCCAATCTTAGGTTTGTAATTTTGGTACATCAAGGTATATCATGCATGTTCAAAAGTATCGTTATCTCATAGTCCAAACTATGAAACAAATTGATCAACCATGAGTGCGCATACTATTAACCATATATCTGAGTTACGCTAAAGTCCCTCAAATATAGACACCTCACTCTTTATCTAAAGCCAACCCCACCCCACCCCCACCCCTCCACACACACAGAAGTCGTTCTCTCCCATAGACAGGAACACACGAGCACATTAACAACCCCCCTCTCTTCCAAAGTCCGGACCCCAATATAGGTCTCTATCACTTTGTCTCTCGGGCATGCACACATCTCTTCCCCCACTCTCTAGGTCTCCCTACATCTCTCTTTCCCAAGCACACGCACTATGTAGAGTGTATCTTTCCCATACACACAAAGCGTCGCCCCCACCGTTTATCTCCCTAGTTATGTGGTTCTCGCACACTCACCTCACACAACACCCCACGGCAAACAAGCACACTTTGTCTCCTTGTTCACCACTCTCCTCTTTCTATCCCTCCCACATGCGGACCCGCCCCAGGTCCTTCCCTGTATACATATATGTCGTGACTCTTTCCATAGCTCCCTAATGTATCATCGTTCTCAATCTCGCATGTTGTTCTCTACACCTTCTATTCTAGATCTCTCATGAAGTCCCTATCACACAGACAATGACTCGCTTCCCTTGCGTCTCTGTACATAGGATGATTTCGAACAACATCAACATTGTCTCCTTATCTATAGGCCACTTATGGACACAAACGACCCCTCTCTCCCCCCTCTCTTCCTCTCTCTCTCTCTCTCTCTCTCTCTCTCTCTCTCTCTCTCTCTCTCTCTCTCTCTCTCTCTCTCTCGCACCCCTCTCCCACACACACTCGATGTCTCTTCCAAATAGTCTGCTCCCCGCCCGCACCCATGCTATCCCACTACTACACATGCCTTTTTCTCTCTTTGACACACATGTCACACCATTCCCCCTTCCCTTATACTAGGTTTACATCATTAGTGGTCTCTCTACTCCACATACACACACTCCCTCTCACACAGATACGCGCGCACAAACAAACACAAACACGCACAAACACCCATCTATCTGGATCCTTCTTTTAAGACACACACCCTTGCATATTCTCTCTAGCTCTAGGTATGTAGATATCCCCCTCCTCTCTAACTTAGCTGCACACCAAAATTCTCCATCTCTCTAACTCACACATATCTCCCCATGTCTGCATTTGTATCTCACACACTCACTCTCTAATTATGTCTGTGTGTCTCCACGTTACACAACACAAAGCCCCATGTACATGTCTCTCTCTATCCTCCACACACATAGACACAAAGAATCTCTTATCATTGCCTCAGTTTCTATACATATCACACACGCACACTGTCTCTCTCTCTCTCGCAAACACGCTCAACAAGGGTTTCCCCGTGAATAACTTACCGTCTATTCATCAACAGTCGTGGAAGTACGGCAAACACGAGATGTGAAAAAGAATAAATGTACACGTGCATAGACCACCAAGTATGAATACTAGGACTAGAGCAAGCCGAAAGCGCGCCGCCGTCACCCCCTCCTTATTGGCAACGGGAAAACCTTTGTATTACACAGTCGAGATGTCATTGTGCTAAGGCCCCACATGCTGAGCCGTTGAATAGAATGTAGATCCTATTTTATGGAAACAAGTATCGGTAATACATTTGTATCTCCATACTTATATTTCTTCTCTAATGGTGTGTCTGCCATCCTTCATTTTGACCATTAGATCTACATCTAATGACTGTGAGGTAAATTGTTGCCTTTTCTCACCAACATCCCACTTCTCTACCAATTTGAAGAAAAACCCATAATTAGTATCTTAAAACCAACCACATCCCTCCCTCACCTCACCAAAACAGCCCAAGGAATATATTCTGATTGAAACATAATATATCTCGAGTGATATATGTATATGAATATTACAATGTTTTATATCAAGTTTGTGAAAAAGTATTATTCTAATTATGATCCATTGCAATGCACGTGAACATTGTTAGTATTTCCAACCATGCAAAAAATTCTAGTATTTCCATTGTTTCAAGTTTTCCATCAAGATATTAGTCCCTCATGGTTGATATTTACTTTCAATCACGTACTCATAGGCACTATGTAACTAGCCTTTCTTATTAGCTTCCAAAGCTTAACTTTCACTCATACTTACAATATGTAGAGTATTTAACAACAAACTACCACTTTCAACCAGCCCTAGGAAGAAACTATTGTACAAAAATTAGCAAAAACATACCCAAAATTTCTTAATCCGCAGCAAAAACTACTACCTAGTGCCTATTAGGCTCGTTTAAACCCGTTTATGATAGGGTTGGCCCACACGTCTGTGCTGATGACGCATCTTAAACCAACACATTTTGTTTGACCGTTGACACGAGGGACCCACATCCGATCTTCTATCCTATTATTCCCCTCAAATCATTATTTTTTCTTGAACATTACTTCAAACAGTACTGATGCGTGTTCGTCGGTGGCGCCGGTGATGAGCGAGTTGGCCGCTGCTCCGTCGGATGGGCCGGACGCTGCGCTGGCCTCCGCACGGGTTGGCAGGCTGGCCCGAGCATGACTCACGCACAAGCGAGCTGCCACGCTAGCCTTAGCACAGCGCGCATGAGCAAGCCGTCGTGTCGTCGTGCCAATCTAGCTAGCAAACCTTGCAGACAAGCAAATGGACGGAGCTATCTTGGCTAGCTAGTGGCCGCGTGAACCAGACGGAGTTGGCATCTAGGCTATCGCAAGATGGGCTCCGCACCGCCGGCGGTTTTGATCTCACCTTCTACCGATGGCGGTAGTTGCGTCCCATGGCTGAGGATGACTAGGTGTCTAGGCCAGAGGTAGGCGGTCACTCGAGGATTTTTTTGCAGACTGACATGTAGGTCCCACAAGTCATAACGCCTAACTTGTCGGTCGAATAGAAGGCGTGGACTTAAGGGGCGACATGGGTTGAAATGTGCCTATGACGGCACTTTGTAGAGTAGTCATTTCTTGGTAGGGCTGGTTGGTAAGGGCATGTACAATGGTTGATAAGGTAGTCTTATCTTAAGTCCGCCACGTATGCAAGTGGTAGTAATTACTTGGCATTATTGGTGGGTTCTTGCCATTAATGGTGGTTTCTTGTAAGGAACAATGTACTACTAGTGACAAAAGGCGATTCTAGGTTGTGTTGTACTCCAAAGAGTACTACTAGTGGTCACGGGATTGTATACCTCATTTTGTGGGTTAGATCCCGGCCGAACGCACGGTGGCCTTTTTTTAAATAGTAACTTTGCTATGAGCGAATATTGTACACAGGTAGTTTCAGTTTGCAGTCGAGCGGACGTGTTGCACCACAATCTGGGCACACTGGATAGCCCAGCCACGTGAATGTGTTTTCCTTCCCATCATCTTGTGGCTTGCGTGCTCGCCCTAGCCACATCTCGCTTGCAGCTTCCTCATCAGCTAGTAGCATATTTAAAACTAGCGCCTCCCAATTAAGCCCGAGGAGCTGGAAAAGCCTGGTGGGACATTGGGAACTATGCAATATGGATCTATACGTAAAGTGCTAGTACGGTACTACTTTGTAGCTTGTGGCATTGCACGCACAGACTTCACTCGATTATCGGCTCTCTAAAAGAAATTCCTCTCGACTTGATTTTTTTGTTTTGAACCGGAGGCAAAAGCTTTGCCTCGTCTCATTCATAAAGAAGGAACTAATAACAAAGTTCAGCAGGATCCATTACACCTCTACAAATAGAAGCGAAAAGCCTAGTCTCACTGTATCAGATAACTCAAATGTTCTTCCCCTGCAGTAATCGTTGCTGATAAACAAGCTGCTAGTGTGTGCGTGAGAGGAGTGGATGAGTAGGCCATCTACGTGCTTGAATAGAGCACCGAGAGTACCCACTACATAGGTGTACTTTCCCTGCATCGATAGTACATCGATGGTTCTAGAGAACAGTACTACCCTCCACTTCCAATCGTAGCTCCTTGGCCCTTAGATTTAAGAGTTCAAAACTGGTGCACTATACTAGAAGTATAATACATCGCACTACTAGTTGAGAAAGTAGTACTTGTATTGCTACAGTATGAGTAGGTAGTAAATAATAGCCTCACCCCTTCGCTAAGGAACGATCGAGGATCTACAGTTGGAAGGGACAAGGCCCTGCGGTTACTACGCTCTTATCTCCTCCTCGCCAGTTCCCCTCCCCCTGAAGAGAAGGCAGTTCATCACTGCTCCTAGGGATTCGTTAGACGGTTTTCCTCCTTGTCGGGGCTGGGAGACCTTGGACGATGATCCTCTAGGAGAAATCGCACGCCACTCCGACGTCCTCACCGGCACAAGACTCGGTGCTTCCTGCACCAACTTTTTCAAGATGGTGCTTAAACAGGCTTGGGAAAAGGCCATGCTTGTTGGTCTTCCATGCGTCCCGAGGAGAAGGTTCTTCTATGGGACCATCCTTCGAACAGTCCACCACTCCCTGGCCATGGTTGCACATTGACTCCGCTAGAGTTGCCGACGTTGAGAGGTAGTCGGGTTTTGTCCGATGAGCAGGTCAGTCAGGGAGTTTGATCACGTATAACTTAGTTATTCCATTTACATATCGTAACTTCTCCGCTACCCACCGTCTTATATATAGGTCTGGGTCACTGCCAACAAAGATTGGCTTGCATACCTCCGGCCGGATACCACCATTGTTTTGCACAACATCCACAGCAGTGCGGCCGTTCTCGTAGACCCCTTCTCCACCATTGGGATCGGCCTTCCAGACTGGCTTGGCTTGAATACGTACGATGATGCCTACATGAGATTGAATAAGATAGCAATTGCGGACCCGCCGACAAAGCGACGCGGCTACGACAATTACTATCTCATCACGGTGTTCGACATAAGGGTTTCCATCAATGCAAGAGGCAGTAATGGCAGAGGATGGCGCATGTTGGCCGAGGTAGATTTCTACCCCCACACGTTCGAAGACGCCGTGCGCCATCTAGGCCGCATCTTCGCAGTGACAAGCCAGAGGACTTGTTTCATGTGGTTTCCATCCTATAGTATGGGAGATTACAAATGGAATGCACACAACATCATTTTCATCCCTCACAGTACTCCATTAGTTTGCAGGGACCAGTCATCCCCCGATCAAAATAAGATTGTTGATCCTGGATGTCCATTTGCATCCGCGATTCGGTCTAACCTGGAACCTTGTAGCTGACTTTGGCATATTGGGATCAACTTTCTTAGCAGTTGTTACCCATGGTACCACTGATGTGCAACATGGTCACACAATCTACCACGATCGGACCATCACCATCTACCCAGGTATTCCATTTAGTATTATATTTTTAACCCTCTCTCCTTCTCTTTCATTGTTGTACTACTTACTAGTACTAGGAGTACTATTTACCTTGGAGGACGCGTACAGCTAGCAAGGCCCTTGAAGACTTGAACCCACTAGCTGCCACAATTTTTGTTTTTCCATGTCTTACTATCTCATCCATGTAACCAAGAGTGGCTATATATAATAAGCCGGTTATTTTACTTCCTCTATACCAGAGTAGTACTATTTGCTGCACAGTATTACTGACCGCCATATTTGAGCACAACATTATTATGCATGGACCTTGACTATGTACGTCACCATGTGTCCAGATCTGAGATGCCGCATGTACCAGATCAACGGCTCTTAGTTCGACCCCCGTGAAGCTACGTGGGTGCCGAGGAAGACTCTTGGAGAGTACTCACTATTCATTGGGGAGAGCTACCCCATTGTGAAGCGGATGCCTCCTTCCGTGCATGACACCGAAGGCCTGTCGTTCATGAAGCATGGTTGTGTTTTCAGTGCGCACCGTCGGATGAATGACATGCTGGGACACGCTATCCCTGATTTATGCCGCTTCAGCTTCGATGAGTCTCCATCGTGTGGAACCGGACTAGAAAGCTCCGATAATGATTCCTGTTGCCCACCGCTATGGATCGTTCCATCCATGAAGAACACATAGGACTGGAACCTGGAGGAGGACACGTAGCCCATCTATAACGTGTAAGTGGAGTATGGTAAATTGTGAACGGTAGCGCAGTGAATATATGTAGACTGCTCGTGCACAAATTTATCACATGAATTGGAGATGAACTTGTGTGGCATACTGGCATTTGTCCTTTAGAATTTACTACTAGTAAATGTATTATTTGTATGTGCAACTTGTGTGGTTGATGCACGGGCTCCAACACCCTCTTTGAGAAAAAAAGGTGGCACAGCTTTGGATATAGGTGACGTGGGGGCATCATATAGTAGCATCATTCGCTATAGTTGTAGTATACTCCTACTAGGACGACAACTCCTATAAAACCTTGTGCTTGGCTCTTTGCCTCTTCAGGATGTTCAATAGTTCATACTCGTGTGAACCTTGCACTTGGCTCTTTCCATGTTCGGAAGGTCCAACAATGATGATACTACAATACAATATGTTTCTGGCAATCTGACACCGATTGAACTGCTACACATCCACCACGAGGGCGAGGGTGAGGGAGAGGGAGAGGGCGCTGTAGTAAAAACCCTCTCCTCGTCCTGCGAGCCACCGCGCGCGTTGGCGAGGGAGAGACGTGGAAAGCAAGCTTCTCGTTGTTCGGCGAGTTGATGGGACACATAAAAGCGGCACTAGTACTAGCCCATACTACGTCCTTTCAGTTTAATATGGCTTAATTTGAAATGAGAAAAATACACTAGCGGACAACGTATGTAACAATACGCTCTTTACAGTCACTATATATAGTTTTGCGGTGATTATACGGTCACTAGCTCATCGTAGAGCACCGTATTGCACCCTACTGACCGGCCGCATAGTCGACATGGCACTTCATTGAGTGGTTAAATTGTCACCAGCTGGTTTCTGTGTCCCACCCGTCAGTTGGCAGAGCAAAGAAATCAGTTAAACAAAACTTTACGCAGGCGCGACAGGAGTCCAACCCTTGCGCGCGAACCACCCTGGATGTGTATGTGAGTGCATGCGCGTGTACTCCCTCGGTCTTCCAACAAAGAGTTTACATCAGCTAAAAAACAAAGAGTGTACATCTACACTTCCAATGCATTTAGCCTTTAATCTAAATCAATATTGATTGACTAATGCACCAACTTGTGCTCTAGCTATAGGCTACATGTCTATCCTTAATTACATCATGCAACAACCATCATTTAATCTTCTTCTCTCAATGGTCGCATGCACACATAAGTATGCTACTTTTGGGCGTTAATTATGCCCTGGTCAATTTTTAAATCTCTAAATGTACATTCTTTCATGGATGTAGGGAGTAGGTTGAGCACTTGAGCGTGAGCGTGTTTCTTGCGTCGTGTGTTGAGTGTCGCATGGGTGCGTGAGTGTTGCGTGCATCCATGTGTATGTGTGAGTGTTGCATGTTGCATGCATGCATGCATCAGGCTTTTACTCCCTCCCATTGACATGTTCATATTTCAAGCTTCCTCTGTTCCCTCAATATGGTGATACCCCCCCTGTTCCCAAATACGGAGTAAAAGCCTCCCATTGTTCCCAAATACAGAGTATTTGTCTTTCTAGAGATTTCAACAAGTGACTACGTACGGAGCTAAATGAGTGAATCTACACTCTAAAATATGTCTTCATACATCTGTATGTTGTATTCTGTTTGATTGTCTACAAAGACTGTATTTAGGAATGGAGGGAGTAGCAAATAAACATTAAGTTCTCTTGTTTTTCCCTCCTTCGTCACGGTGCACAACCAAAGATGACTTATTCGCCTGGATGGAGGGAGTAGATTGTCAAAGTTTCACACAAAATTAATGCATTGATAAACATATTTTATTGAGGAAATCGAGTGCATTAGTTGAGTGTTTTTGCAAACTACAAAAATTATTCCACCACTCATCATCTACCTTGGTTGATGACATTTTTGAATTGATCCCTATAAACCAGAAAGGATGTAGTACTAGTACTCCTACATTATTGGCGTTGGATGCCTTGGCCAATGTTTCATCTTGTTGGAAAGGATGAGCGTACAAGCAGAAGGATACTATAGATAGGAAGTCTTCGCGATCCATTATTCCCCATCTCGGTCAGAGAGAACTATTCAACTAGTCTACATAGTGAAGTGACAATACACGCTACAGCACATGGGGCACTTAATTAATAAGCTGAACTAGCGTGTTGGTGTTACTAAATCAGCCTTACCAGTACTGCCATCATGTTTCCTAGTGGAGCACGCTTCCGCAAATACGCCTACGTACCTCTCTCCTCCATCAACTGACATATGGGCCCTCTTGAGGTAGACCCACATGTCATCGGCGTAACTATTTAAACTCTGAAGGATGGTATATCCTAGTAGTAGTAGTAGTACAATTGAGATTTAATGCACTTTATACCCCCTCTTTCACTCTTCTTCTCTCTCCTCTCTTTCCCATCGTCAGCCGCACAACATTTCCCCCCTCTCACTGCTTGCCCGCCCGCACCATCTTCCTTTTTAGCTCGTGCGTACCATATCCCCCCGCTCACTGCTCGGCCACACACACACCATCTTCTTCACTCGCCCGCTCGAATCCACTTCCCCTCTAGCCCGTAGGCACCGAAAACACCAATCACTCAGCACCCTAAAAAGCCCTATGATAGAACTGACTGACACACAGAGACGCGATTGGAATTCCCTCCCCGATGTTCTCTTGGAGCAGATCTGTAATCGTATGGACTTGTTCAGCACTGTCCATCTGGCTGCATGCTCGATGTCTTTGTACCGTCTACTCGTCTGCAACCGGCCGGCTCTTTTCAAGACACCCTGCTTGCTGATGCCTGATATGTCTCCAAGGTACCTATAATTTTTTATTGTTCCATGCTATTATATTATCTGGTTTGGATGTTTAATGGTATTTAATATGCTCTTTTATATTATTTTTGATACTAACCTATTAACTGCAGGCCCAGTGCTAGTTTTTGTTTTTTTGCCTATTTCAGTGTTTCGTAGAAACGGAATGAAAACCTTCGCGATCTTTCTTGGACCGAAAGCAAACCAGGAGATTTGGAGTGGAAGTATGGAACTCTGTGAGGCGGCCAGGAGATAAGAGGGCACGCCCAGGGGGTAGGTGTGCCCCACACTCGTGGGCCCCACAGAGCTCCACCGACGTACTTCTTTCACCTATATATATATATATCCTTATACCCTAAAAACATCAGGGGAGCCACGAAACCACTTTTCCACTGCTGCAACCTTTTGTACCCATGAGATCCCATCTTGGGGCCTTTTCTGGCGATCTGCCGAAGGGGGAATCGATCACGGAGGGCTTCTACATCAACCCCATAGCCTCTCCGATGAAGTGTGAGTAGTTTACCATAGACCTTCGAGTCCATAGTTAGTAGCTAGATGGCTTCTTCTCTCTCTTTGATCTTCAATACAAAGTTCTCCTCGATGTTCTTGGAGATCTATTCGATGGAATACTCTTTTGCGGTGTGTTTGCCGAGCTTTGATGAATTGTGGGTTTATGAACTTGATTATCTATGAATATTATTTGGTTCTTCTCTGAATTCTTATATGCATGATTTGATATCTTTGCATGTCTCTTCGATTTATCGGTTTAGTTTGGCCTACTAGATTGATCTTTTTTGCAATGGAGAAGTGCTTAGCTTTGGGTTCAATCTTGCGATGTCCTTTCCCAGTGACAGTTGGGGCAGAAAGGCAGATATTTTATTGTTGCCACCAAGGATAAAAAGATGGGGTTTATGTCACATTGCTCACTACTGCAGGATGGTCCAAACGGGACACTACGATCAGAGACCCTTCGACGAAATTGTGTGCGATGCAATAATCGCAAACAGTGGCGTAAAAGAACAATCAAAACAGGTGCAAAATGTTTGCGATGGTGGAGCTATCAAACACGGTTCAGATTTTAGTTGTGTGTGCGATGTAGGGCATACGGTTCAGCTCAATGAACTTTTTGTGATGAGGAGGAACAAAAGAAACAGGCAGCCTCATGAAGGTGTGTGCGATATAGAGCACACGGTTCACTCAGGTGAACTGTTTGGATTAGGCAACACAAAAGAAACGGTCAGCTAGATCAAGGTGTGTGTGATACGCGACAAACAGGTCTGTAATCAGAAATGTTTGCGAAGACCAATAATAACACAAACGTTTGCTGCTAATAAGTCATGTGATTTGCTCTATCTACAATAGAATAACATGTATATATATATAACTAAAATAAATATCCAATTACATAGGTGACTATACAGATCATTCGCACACACCTCAATAAACAATTGCGTGGATTCTAAAGTAGGATAAACGGTCGTCTAGTCATCTACTTCTTGTGACGCTCCCGCCACTGCTATGTGGCTCGATCCCTTGTCTGGGTCAGGAAGAAGACAATTCCTCATGTCAATGATCAGCCTGTACATCTCGTAGATTGTGTATGCGTCCATGGCCGCGTACTTGACATGTTGTTCATCCAGTCTCTTATGCCACACACTGTGCCATGCGTTCCTGTCCTTATTGCTCTCATTCTTCATCTTCATGTAGTAGGGGTCGATGATGGCCGAGGCGAGGTCAACGAGGGAGTTCAGTTTGTTTTTGTCGCTGCCCCAGACCTTGTAGTGGCTTTGGATATTGACAGGATTCGGGCATTTCAAGTCTGAAACCTTGAGCGCTTTTAAATCGTTCGTGGTGTCGACCGTAGCGAAACTGTAGTCAGAGCTGTTGATAAACCTGGAGAATCGCTCGCAAGGCCTTGTGGCAAGGTGGTAGTGGGAGACGAGGACGTCATGTCGCACGCACAACTGGGCGACAACAACCTTCTGATCGTGCCCGGCACGACCGCTGGTGTACTCGAGGTCGAAGCCGACCACTCGGTACTTCTCCTTGGCAAGGAACTGCTCCATAGTTTGGATGGAGCTCTCCACCGAGACTGGATCATTCGTGTACACCACCGAGAGGGCCTTCCCCCTCATGTGGTGTCCACTACGTGATGCGTGGTGAGCTGCCAGCCGTTGTCGTCGTTGGCCGGTGGGAGCGCCATTGGAACTGCTGGATGTCCTCTCTATATGTGTCCTCGTGGGTGTGCTTATTGTGTCGTGTGAGACGAGAGATGAAGGTAAATGGCCGCAGGAATAAAAGGGGGCCAGGCAGCATGGATTCTCGGCGCGTCCACATGGCAGTTTTTGCAGCGGGTAACTGCATCGTCACGCTGCACCCGACGCTACTGCTTGCACATGAATGTGCGTGATCGTGAGTTGGCCCCAAACACTGGCAGCGCGCGTGGATGTATGAGGGCAGAGCACCCGGAGGGCCGCGAGAGTATAGCGCGCGTGGCGGGATGCGAGCAGAGCGCACCGTGGCCGCCTGAAGCGCAAGCAACCACATGCATAGAGCAGTTGAACAGGCAGGAAATGGTCACCCACAAGCCAGCCGACAGTTGTGTCACAGCATAGAGAGTGGCCGTGTGCTACCACCTCCGTCTAGTCTATAGTCTCCTTTATATTTTGTGCCACACTTTGCCCTCAAATTTAACCAACAAAATGTTAGTGCATGTTTTAAAAATTATATAATTGGAAACTATGTTCAAATACAAATCCAACTATATAATCTTTGGCGACACGCATTCGTATTTTATCAGTTAAATCATACTTATACACCAGGACGGTGGTATAGTAGGTAATGAAATCGCAAATGTTTTTTATTAACCATATGTGTACGTGGACTTTCGTCCTCATCTCGCACATCTTGTCACCCCGCTACTACAGACAGCTTACAGCGCAAGCTTGCGCAGCGCGCGAGGGCATTCTTTTGGCCAAACGGTGGCGCCAATGAATCATCGGTGAGCCCATTCCCGGGCAACCTTCCCGCCCGACTGGGTGAAATCCCCCAAAAACCCAATGCTTACCGGCCTGCTATATAAACCGTCACGGCCGGGGAGTCCCGTGCCGCATTTCCCCTCCCTCCCTGTAGCTTATCTCGTCTGCTTCTCCCACAATCGCCAATAGCACCGGTCCATCATCGTCGCTCAGCCTCGGCCATCACACACGGCGGCGGCGGCGCAGTCCCCGGCATAGTGTAGTGCTCGTGGCGTCCCTGTTGGGTGTGCACGGAATACCCACCATGCACTCCGCCACTGGTGCCCGTCGGTAGCTATTGCCAGCCGCCATTGTTGCCACACCATCGTTGAAAGCCAGGTCCATCGCGCGCTCCGCCCCACTGCGTCCACTGTGGCCATCATGGCCTCCACCCCACTGTCGGCCACTATGGCCATCACCCGCTCCATGATAGCATGCCAAGTTTCTTGAATTCCAGACGGGTTTTGGATTTACTAGAATTTAAAACCCATGCATCTCAATGTTTTGTCGACAATCAACGATGCCCTGGTGTTTGAAATTCATTCCCACTTCTAGCATGGGACCTAAGAATGCACCCAAGGACACACATTTGATTTTTTTTCAACCAATTTATATTCACTGGAGCATGTGCACGTAGTTCAAATTTGAATTATGCACCTGAAATGGCTAGAAAACCAATTTAATGTATAAAATGTTCAAACGAACCCTGAAAAATTCCAATTCTTTTACGACACCCATATAGTTGCATGTTCACTCAATATAAAAGGTCTAGCAATTCAAACACCGTCCATTGCCGCTGTGACCCCATTATGTAATTCAAATCTAGATGAAAAATCAAGTAGATCGCACACAGTTTATTATCAGCAACCGTGTGAGATGCGGCACAAAATATCCTGGAGCACCGTCGGTGTATAGTACACCTATGGCTTACACGAGAAAGTGCGTCGGCTACAGTCCACAGCCGGCGTCTCAAACACACTAGCTCGCTCCGCAAATATCATTTCACTATTCAATCGTCACCGATGAAAGATGGGCACGTGGACTCGCGTTGTGAGGGCAACCTCGGTAGCCCACTCTGGCGAGAGCGCGGCCACAGCCGCCATCCGCGTGCTAACAAGGTGCACGAGCACGACCGCAATCTGCGACCGGACAACAAAGGTAGCCCAAACGGCCGCTCTTGCTTCTCAGGTGGCGGCAGCAACATCTGCCTCGGGGATAGCAACTGGCGAGAGCAGCACAATAGTCGTTCATTCCGCAGCGGCGGCCTTAGCCCTGGTGGAGGCCGCCCATGACCATGTCGAGGTCTCCCATGCCCAGCTCCTGGCGGTCACTGCACAAATCGAACAAAGCTTCTCTAACAATGGTCGGGAACCCACGGCGAAAGAGCTGGCAATCGCTGAGAGCGTTCGAGTAGCCGTCCGTTCCTCCACTACATACCTTGCGACGACGGAGCCCGTCCAAGCCCAGATCTCGTCCGCCCACGCCCATCTCGTGGCGGCCTTTTCCAAAGAGATGGCAGACGCGGATGGTGAGATGCTTGCCGAGTATGGTGCGATGGATGCCATCGAGCGCCTACCCCAGGAGACCGTCGGATGCGAGCTGGACATGGAGGCGGCGGTGGAGATCGACGAGCACTAGCCATAGTAGTACTCTTTGTTTTGTTTAATTAAGAGCGCCAGTCTTTAATTTGTTAGAGTAACATTTAGGTCAGCTAGCTCTGTTTAATTGCTAAACATGCTCGATCAAGAAGTGTAGGTGTGTTGTAGTCTCCTTTGTGTACCCAAATTATGCAATGACATGGATGACCACTGTAACCATGGAAATTCGAACCAAAACTTTTGATTTTCAAACTCATCACACACGGGTGAAGCTATCTGAATCGTTTGTGATGTCCACATATCGTACACAGTTCTGAATAAGGGATCGTGTCTGATGACACTTTGTGCGCCAGTGTTTTGGCTGAAGCGATTCCAAATTTTCGGCTTCCACGGAAATATCTACCTCCCTGCCCCCTCCCCCTTACCAAAAGCCACATTTCCCCTCTTTCCACCTTCCTTTCAAAGTTGAAACCTTCACTCCTTGCTAGCAGTGCCGCCTCCTCATCAGCGACCCTCCTTCACGCTGCTCGGCCTCGTCTATCTAGGCAAATAATCCACACCCTACCCCCATCCTCCTCCTCCTTCCACATCCCACATGCCCCGACCGTCGGCGCGAGCGTGACACCTTCCACACAAATCACCGACCCCTCCACCAAATAAGCGCCGCCCTAAGCCATGGTGCACGCAGTATAGCCAGGATCTCAAGGAGAATTTGGCAGCGGAGAAGCAAATCACGGCCGCACGTGCAGATGAGGTCGCGATGGCTGCCATTCGTGCTGACCCCCAGATCTTGGAGGAGCACCTTTCCATTTGCTAGCTACGTCGTTTTACCTGTTGCTTATGCTGCTCCTGCCTTTCCTTCACAAATTCTAGTGAATTGTGCTATCTAATTTTACCATGCAATCTGGTGCTCTAGTGTATATGTTCTATATGTCCTGCAGTGTGGTGCTCACTTATTAACTGTTTTGTTAATTAGTTGTCATCTTCAGTTAACTATTTGGTTCAATTTTGCAAATGTGATGTTCAATTCTTCAGGCTGCAATTTTGTATTGTCTTCCATGTGAGAAATAAATCGAATTTATCTTTGCAAAATACATGAGAAACGAATACAATTGCTATATTTCCAAGTTGTCAAGCATGCCTGGTTTGGTTATATATTGTGCAATGTGGTGCTCAGGTAACGTTTGGTTCATTTGTGTAGTGGTGTTTAGTTAATTGTTTGGTTCAACTCTGCAATGCGATGTTCTATAGTTGTGGGTGCATTCTGTTATTGTATACCATGTGAGGAATAAACTGAATTTGGCTGTAGTAAATACATGAGAAACAAATACAATTGCTACAATTGGTTGTAGTTAGCTGTTTGGTTAACTGTCTGATCTTCTATTAGGAGTATGTTATATTGCACAATGTGGTGCTCAGTTAATGTTTGGTTCATTTGTTGTGGTGTTTAGTTAACTGCTTGGTTCGATTCTGCAATGCAATGTCCAATTGTCGTGGGTAGAATTTTGTATTGTTGTGCATGTGAGCAATAAATCAAATTTGTATGCACTTAATACATGAGAAACATATAGAAGTGCTATACTTCCTAGTTCTTATTCACGCTTGGTTTGGGTAAATGGGTTTTTTGAGTGGCTTCAATTAATCTGATGAATCTACAGTGTGCTTATTTTTCATCAACATATTTTACTAATAGCATGCAAACCCATACTTAACCTGATGACTAACTACCTTATATGTGTTGCAGGGAAATAATGGGAAGTAGTGAGGTTTACAATCGAGGTTAGCACGTGCATGGTCCATTCTCTAATAGCACATTATTGTGCAATTGCAGGAACCATTCTAATATTTTGGTTTTTAACAATTTGGTCTTGCACATGTAGGTCCTGCTGTCAGAGGTTTTGACCTACTGTTTGACCCTTTTTGCATATGGGGAAATGAGTTGTCCATGAATATCAATCAAATCGAGAAAATAAGAAAGATTGTTATGGTAAAGAAATTAGTGACAAAAAACAACAAGATCTTTGTCTGCACAATGAAGAAGACATCAGTTCACTACAAGATGGTACTAACTATTATACCTTGCGTTTTTATTCTTTTGCCCCATTTATGCACATCCTTGTTTTCAGGCCTTTTCAAAGCAGTTCACTTATGATTACCTCTCAAACCACCTCTATGGTCAGGAGGCGAGGAAGGTATTCATACAACACCCACGGTTCAATATTGAAGTGTTCCTGAAGAGGACGAAGGATGGACGGTCAATCATCCACAGGCACTGGCCTAAAGGTGCAAAGACCTTCAACATGAATGAAGGCTCAATATTCGCCTTCCGCTTCAGCAATTTTACGGATGAGATGCATCTGTCTATATACCGTCTATGATGCTAATTTCAAAAGGTTCTACATGTTGCATGTGGAACTAGCTGCTGGTGCAGTTATGTAATGGGGTAGCTGAGTGCTGAAGCTAAATCATGTTGTAATCTGATGTATTTCAATTATGAAATTCTGCTTCCTTAATATGGAAATGAAATATATTGTGTGCCTAATAGGAAATGTCAATTATATTAATAAATGGATTGTGAATAATCGGATAATTAGCCTGCTTATGGCGAATTAGCCTCCTAATTGGGTTTTGCTATTCCAAACGGTTGTTGAAAAAATACCGTGAGCCATGAACTCAGGCAAAGCACACAGTTTCTCGAAATAATCCGTGTTGGATCAATGAACAATCACACACGACTTTCTCTTGAAAACTGTTTGTGTTAGGCCACCTTGCGCAAACGTTTACCACATAAAAACTGTGTTGGTGGATAGCTGGTCTAGTTGTGATAGAAGAAAATGATGTAAATGTCCATAAAAAATAAAAGAAAACGATGGAAATGTCCAAAAAATAGAAGAAAATAAGTTTCCTATGTGATATGTGGTCTAGTTGTTGGGAAAATTTACAAATATTAATTTCGACTTTATTTGCAAAATCTCTCTAAAATTTGTAAAATGGGCATAACTTTTGCATACGAACTCGGATTAAAAAGTTTTTTATATGAAAAATCATATACTCGAAAAGTTACATCCGAATTTAACAAGGGGAACCCCGTTAAACATTTTCAAAATCCCCAAAAACCTAACAGAAAAAAGTTACGTGGCTTTTAAGATCCGGAGGGAAAAAATTCAAAAAATTTCAAACTTACTAGTGGTGCACCGTATGCTAGGTGCGCCACTAGTAACAAAAAAAATTGGTTTCGAAAAAAAAAATGAATTATTTTTCAAAATATGATATGTAATATGACCGGGAAGTTTGAAATATTTTTTCAAAATTTCATCATACTCATGAACATGAACAAAGTCCTAGACATCAGCAATGTTTAATAGGATTGATATGATAGATATATCAACAAGTGCCTGTGAAGTGAGGTGGTGCTGGGGCTGGAGTAGTGTGAGGATGGGTGACCTTCCGGGAAGTTTGACCACAGAGTGCGATTTGACCTAAGATTAAGCATATTGACACGAGATTAAGCATATTGAAATTTTTTAAAAAAAATTTGAAAAAATTTGAAAAAAATTTATTACTAAGTCTGATAGTAATGGCGCGCCTCTAGGCATACTAATGGCGCACCAGTGGTGCGCCATTAGTATACAAATACTAGTGGCGTGATACTAATGGCGCACCAGTACTGTGCCATTAGTACGCAAAACTGGTGCGCCATTAGTAGGCCTTTTCCTAATAGTGTCTATACAACAAAATACCAAAATATTTATCTTATTATCTCTATCTGATCTCACTTTCGCAAGTGACCGTGAAGGGATTGACAACCCCTTTATCGCGTTGGTTGCAAGGTTCTTGATTGTTTGTGCAGGTACTAGGTGACTTGTGTGTTGTCTCCTACTGGATTGATACCTTGGTTCTCAAAAACTAAGGGAAATACTTACGCTACTTTGCTGCATCACCCTTTCCTCTTCGAAGGAAAACCAATGCATGCCCAAGAGGTAGCAATGCCCGATCCTCGCAGGTGGCCCAGACACCGACTTGATGATCCTATGAAGGTTATTGTTGTGCTACTCGACATGCTACCACTACCCGTCCACCTGTCCTTCATGCGCGGCCACTACTGGGCAGGCATGACGGCCATCTAGATCGTCGTCATCCACCAATCGAGTAGTTCGTGGTGTGTCATGGATATCTACACCCAAAGAGATCACCCTTCCATCGCTGGATACCGTCGACATCGAACCTCACGGCCTGCCGACACTCTTGCCTACTACGCACGAGACGCGTCGAGCTTTTGGCTCGACCACTATTTGCTAAAGGTTGTAATCTGCGAAGTTCCCACGCCATCAGAAGACTACATGGATTTCAAGCTCATTGCCTTGTTCAACATGGGATTAGTCTATCTGGAATCCGGTCGCCATATATGGTTATGGCTCATCATCAACCCTGTTGAGGCAACATTTCTGTCTGATGCTATAGTGCATGATGGCAGCGTTTACACGGTCGACGCACAGACTGGCTGCCTATACTGGTGGAATCTATCATCGTGTAATTGTTCTATCGCATCTCATCTTTACCTTACGAATATGACCATCTGTTCGTTGTTACAAATTTAGAATAGATAGTATGTCTGTAACCACATCATTGCTATATGTTCCTCTCATTTCCTAGATTTTTATTACCACACATGTTATTGTTAGAGTTAATATGAGAACAATTGGCATCTAATGATTGTTAGAATACATATTATGAGCATAACGTCATGATTTCTATATGTTACTCTTATTTCCAAGATTTTTATAACAACGCATGTTATTGCTTAGAGTTGATATGAGAACAATATTAAGTGTTATGGTAGAATATGAGTAGGCCCTGTCATAGATGTTTTCCTCTCATTGTTACATGATGTTTGAACCATGAAAGATTGCTAGAATATGAAAGTCATTGGCTTATTTTTTAACTTGGGGTATGATTATGACCATGGCATTGCAATTCTCTGTCTATGATATGTGTCACTGTTATAATAATCTTAATTCCACACATACACTGTACATGATTGTTTATTTTTGTCCTTTTGGTCTCCAATTTGAATTGTTGTAGCAGACGCAAATGCGCTGGCCTTCATGATTCAAGGACCTGGAATCATACCAGCGGATGGGTGGTGGTTTATCGCTCATTCAGCTGACGGCTGTCATTTGATGCTCATTCACACGTACCAAATTGTCCAAACCATTACATCAAACCACATGCAGTACAACGGGTGGGGCATTCGTGACATTGATGGCTATGGGTGCTTCATGTTCGAGAAAGATCCCAGCTCCGTTGGGCCAGGCGTATTCAACTGGAGGCGGGTTTATAGCCTCGGTGACCACTCCATGTTCCTCGGGCTCAATTATCCATTCATCCAACCAATCATCGATCATATCACCGGCGATGATTATCATGCTATGCAACTTCCATTCGCCAGGGGAACTGTGTTTACACATCATACTATGGGTTTCATGAATCACCATATCCTTAGATTCGTCGACACAGCTTGTCGCCAGGTAATCTTCAGTGTGTGAAAGGCATCAAGCTTCCATGCGATGGATGGCTTTTGCAAACCCGACATGCAACTATGTGGTTCACGCCAATAGAAAATATGCACAACTTGATTTGTACTGATATCTAGACTAAGCCATGTATCCTGCTGCTGTAGCACGACCCTCTTTTGTTGGATATTATGTACTGTTGTTAGTTTGATGCACTCCTCTGGTTTGAAGGATAGATACCTTTATGGGATCAAGTGCATCCTAACTCAGCTGCGTAGGATATACTGATAATGATGACGGATATGCTGTGCAGAAGCCATATATATATATATGTCAATTAGGCTTCAAGTGCGTACTTGTTAGTTAAACCTATGGTTAAAATGTGACACTAAATATGACTAGTACGTAGTACAATAGCAGTACTAGTATATGTCGGTCAAATTATTCATCATGTCCACACATTGAATTGATGTGACAAACACTGCACGTGAGGTGACACAAGAATCACAGCGACATGTTTGGGTATTGTGGACTTCAGATTTGGAGTACCACTTATGTGTTGAAATATTTTATCATTCACTTAAAATAGTCGATTGATCATACATTGAGTACCATATAACTGGAATTAACCGATACAAGTCCAAGAAGGATTGGTCGATGCTGCTGGTTGGCGTCAAGCTGATCGAGCACCTTGTAGCCAAAGTGAGTGCTGACAGTGGGAGATCTCACCCTCTCATTGATTTGTTCATACCAACCATCGACAACGAGCACGACATATGCTACACTCATCCTGAGAAACTTCCAGGTAAGACATCGATCGGCCGTCTACTTGCACAAACATATTCATTTCTTTATAGCTCTATTTTGCTTTTTAGACGCAAACCTAGTGAAGCAATTACAATTTGACAGTTAATAAAAAGTGAAACAAGTGACTGAACATGCCAAAGATGTTATGAAAATGCCAACTACGTACACTAAACCCTATATTAGATAATACTGCAGGTATCACACTAAGTGACCTAAGCAAGCATTTCTTCCAGTGCAATTCCACAGCATTCAAAAGGGGCACATGGACGCGTCGCAAGATACACTCAGAGTGCGGCATGCACGCGATGTGGCACAAGACCCGTAATACTTTGTCGGTGATGGTCAACGGTCGGCAGACGGGCAACAAAAAGGTTCTGGTGCTGCACACCAACAAGAACTTTGCCCAGCAGAGGACCAACTGGGTGATGCACTAGTACCACCTCGGGGACCTAGAGCTAGAGAAGCAGCGGAAGCTGGTCCTCTGCAAGATTTTCTACTAGACGAACACTAGGGCCAGGAGTAAAAAGATTATATGTTAGTTTGGTATTGGTACTTGTACTACCTTGTCGTCCGCAAGTTGGTATTGTTGTTAACGATCTTTCCGTACGAACTTAGCATTTGCTTCCAACCATCATGTCGAGGGTAGACGTGGATATAAAGTTGAATCATTTGTTTCAAAACGAATTTTCAGGCACCTAATTTTTATTTGATGGGTAGCATAAGCACCTGCCGTTCGAATTCCCAGTTCTCCAAATTTTTTGAAACAAGTGCATGCACTTATTATCATGGTAAAAAAACAATATACCTGCTGCATCCAAGTTACCAGTCTGTACTTGCAGAATTCTCTCGTTTATTGAGTAGGTATATTGTTTTTTCAGGTCGAGCAAGTTTCAACTGGGTTGTAGACTGTGCAGGCTTGGTTTTGTTTTTAACAGGCCCAGCCTATGATGACAACGGGGCACAAAGATCTAGCGGGTATCTACTGGCCTCTAGCCCACCATCGTTAGTTATATTTTGTCTTACAACATCCGCAGGCTGTTTTTTGACTGAATCAAACACACAACCCAGTTCTGTTTTCCTCTTGAAATGCCATGTCCTTGTTCCGTTTTCTAATCTGTACCTATAGTTTTACTAGTTCATATACACGTATCATTATATTCAAAATACATAAAGTTCTCTTTTCATATTTACATCCTTATTTTTGTTGTTGTTTTCCCTCCCAGCGCTGATTTTTTACCACTGGTTTTCCCTTAAACCAACTCAATTGTCCCATGTCTTATTTGCTTACAAAAACAAAATGATTTTTTTTGGAAAATCAATAAGTTCTTAAAAAATGCTTATCATTTCAAGATTACAACAACTCAGACTCCACGGAAATATGCAAAATAAGGTTGAACTTTTTAACCATGGTCCTCGGCAGAAAATAGGCCGTAATAAATTACTTAAGAATTAGCAAATGGGCTGCAAATTATTAAAATAATAGCAAATGGGCTCTATGTTGTCTGCCATAGATTTGGAGGCTGACTTGTGGGCCTTCTAAGTTCATGCGTAGACAAGGTTTCTCAAAAAAAGAAACTTAGTCAACAATCGACTCTACGAGCGTCTGGCCGTTAGATGCCAATCTAACGGCTATCGTCCTTCCTCAGTCTCTGAACTTCCCGCCCTAGCCTCCCAAACCAGCGTCGATGGAACCGCCTGCTCCCACCTCCCATGGCCGGCTGTGCTGCCGGGTAGGCCTCACGGCCCCACCATACTTGCATCCCTGTCCTGTGAATCCCTCTACTCACCGACACCTCCTGTTATTTTCCGGCGACGGCAGCCGAACCAGTCAACCCTCATACTCCCCACCGCGTCGGCAGCCAGTGTCGTGTCTTCTGTGGCTCCGTGTCGTTCCCTTCGTAGGCCTCGCCGTCGTCCACCGCCCTGGTGCTCTTGGCGTGGCGTGGTCAACATGGTCAATGAATGTCATCCATCAGAACTGGACTGTACGTGGAGAGGCTCACAGCTGGGTCCACGACCGCACACAAGGAAATGCCTCCTTATTACGCGCAAAATAATGATTCCTCCACCTGACATCGGGGACCCACCGGACGGGCCACCGTATTTCGTGAAAAAAATGCCCCCCCCCCCCCGCTGACAGCTCCGACCCACCAGCTATATCTTTGCACGCAAGGAAGTGCTTCCTTATTACGCACAAAAAATGAATACTACCGACCCACCATATGGGAGGCTGACTTGTGGGCCTACTAAGTTGACGCGGACGGAGGGCTTTGTCAACTTAGTCAATATGAACTATTCTACCTCCAGTGACTGTACGATGTCCATCCAACAAATGTAGTGCTTCTTCAACCTCTGGTCTTCTTGGTCCAGCCACCCAAAGCAGCGCCGATCTTGCCGCCTGCTCCTGCCTCCCGTGTCCAGCTATCTGGCCATGGAGGCCTCGTCGCGCCCTACTACTCCCACTGCTGGCCAGGCCATCCCTCTACTCACCCACACCCCCTGTTATTCTGCACCGACGAAAGCCTCACACAGCAGCCGAACTATTGAACCCTCGTACTCCTCTTCGCGTGGGCATCCACTGCTACTTCTTCCCCGGCTCCGCGTCGTCGCCTTCCTAGGCCTCGCCGTCATCCACCGCCTTGGTGCTCTCGACGCGGCGTGGTCAATGTGGTCAAGGAACGACTTCCATTGGAAGAGTACTATACGTCGAGAAGCTGACAGTTGGGTCCACGACCGCAACAAGGAAGTGCCTCCTTATTACGCGCAAAATAATGATTCCTCCACCAAACAGCTGGGACCCACCGGAAGGGCCTCTATATTTCACGATAAAACATTCCCCCCGCTGACAGGTCGAACCCACCAGCTATATCTTTGCACGCAAGGAGGTGCCTCCTCATTACGCACAAAAAATGAACACCCCCAGCTAGCTGGGACCCACCATAGTGGGAGGCTGACTTGTGGGCCTACTAAGTTAACGGGGATGGAGGGCTTTGTAAACTTAGTCAATATGAACGATTCTACCTCCAGTAATCGTACAATGTCCATCAAATGGCCGTAGTCCTTCTTCAACCTCTAGTCTTCTTGCTCCAGCCGCCCAAACCAGCGCCTGTCGTGCCACGTGCTCCTGCCTCCCGTGGCCAGCTGTGATGTCGCGGAGGCCTCACCGCCCCCTACTACTCCCACCATTGGCCAGGCCATCCCTCTACTCACCCACACCCCCTATTATTATGCGGCGACAGCAGCCTCACACCGCAGCCGAACCAGTGGACCCTCGTACTCCACTCCTCGTGGGCACCCACTGGCGCGTCTTCGACAGCTCCGCTTCGTCCTCTTCCTAGGCCTCGTTGTCGTCCACCGCCCTGGTGCTCTCGGCGTGGCTTGGTTAACATGGTCAAGGAACAACTTCCATCGGAAGAGTATTGCCCGTGGAGAGGCTGACAACTGGGTCCATGGCAGCAGTAAGGATGTGCCTCCTTATTACGCGCAAAATAAGTATTCCTCCACCTAACAGCAGGACCCACCAGACGAGCCACCATATTTTGCGAAAAAATGTTTTCCACCTGACTGCTGGGACCCACCAGCTACATCTTTGCACGCAAGGAAGTGCCTGATAGTCGGGACCCACCTGGTCGAAGCGTATGTAGCGTTGTCATTCTGGTCGTGAAAGTGCATGTACATACTGGTCGATCGGTCTATCTGCAGGCTGCAGCATTGAACTGTGGCCATGTAAGGAAGGGCATGTGTCGTACTATAGGCGCGCATGTAGCATATACATGTACGTACAACCAGGGTGCAAGAAAGTAAATACGGCCACGTACGTACATAAGGGCGGGGTCTCGAACGCCTACTCGTGCATACGTATAGCCAGGGCTCGTGTACATGGCTGGGTCGGAATGGAGAAACTGCGTTGTCGTGTTCATGGGGAGGCAACGGAATGCGTCATGTTCATTGGGAGGCAACGGAATACGTCGTGTTCATCGGGAGCCAACCGGCTTGGACAGAACAACCGATCGAAACAAGCCGTGGCAAACCGCAGAACGAAGGAAACGACCCTGTGTTTGACCAGCCACGGTCGTAATGGGATCCTGTTCATTGGGAGGGGTTTGGCATACCACAAAATGGAGGAAACGCACTCCTATTGGACCCCCTATGGTCGAAATGGGGTCCTGTTGATCGGGATGGGTGTGGCATACCGCAAAACGGAGGAAACAGACTTGTGTTGGAGCGCTACAGTCGAAACGGGGGTCTTGTTCATCAGGAGGGGTGCGGCGTACAGCAAAATGGGACTCCACGGGATACTGTTCATCTCCACCATCGACCTCCTCCATCCTCCACGGGCTACTGTTCATCCACCGTCGACCGCCTCCAGCCTCCACCTGCGACTGTTCATCCATGGGTTCCTGTTCATCCAGCCTCCACTGCTCCTCCACCAGCTACAGTTCAACCATCCCTCTCCAAGAGGTCCTGTTCATCCACCCCTCCATGGGCTACTGGTCATCTAGCCCTCCATTGGCTACTATTTAACCAGCCCTCCACGGGGTCTTGTTCATCCAGCCCTCCACGGGGTCCTGTTCATCCACCCCCAACCGGCTCGATCGGGGTCTTGTTCATCCAGCGGCAACGACCTCTACTACCATGGGGTCCTGTTCATCCAACCCCCCACTGGGAACTGTTCATCCACCCCCCCAACAACGCTCATTGTTCATCCAGAGGCAGCATCGATCGGCTTCAGTTAGCAACACTAGTGAAGGACTCGCTCGATCAGGTTTAGTTAACAGCCGTCGATCGATCGCTCAGGTTCAGTAACGCGTAGCCTGTAGTGCAATCGCTCGAGATCAGTTAGATCCCAACACCTCGCACCCACACACGTGTACGTGTACAAGAGAAACGCGCACCGCTCAGCCCCCGACCGCTCACCATAACCGGGAACTCCCTGATATTTTACTCGCCCTCGCTTCTACCACGGTTTTTTCCGTCATGGACGGCCCAAAGAATGTCATGTAGCTGCGTCTCCGCCCCGCCCAGGATGAAAAGCCCATTTTCTGGCATGATTTCTTGTCATAGAAGTACGAGCCCACCACATCTATGATGATACCGGGTTTTGTCACAATTATCATCACAGAAGTGTAATAAGCATGACAAAAAAAATTCGTTCAGCCCAAAATGTCACGGATGTGTCTTTTTTTGTAGTGATGACACAATTTCACATGTATGATGGCTAGCTAAACAGGATAGAATGGCATACTTCAAAATATGATGACTATATAAACAGGATGACATGATATAACAATAAGATGTGTCTATTAAAGTGGTTGGCATGCCATAAATCACAAACATGTCGTCGATGGAAACATGATGGCATGATATAATTCACATATAGAATGACATAATTCAAAATATGAGGACTATGTAAACATGATGAGATGATATAACTATATTATGTCTTTAGAAAATGGGTTGGCATGCCATAATTCAGATACATGCTGTCTATGTAAACATCATGGCATGATATAATTCAAATATATGATTTATATACTAAGAAAGTGAGCATAGGTCAATCGCATATATGATGTGTCAACCAAGGAGATGGCATTCAATATTGTGTATATGATGTAAAAACTGAGCATTGCAATTCAACATATGCATGATATGAGTAATATAACCCTGCCAAGTTTGAGCATACACCTTAAGGGGATAATAGGACTGGTCATTTGCCTATGAATCCTCCTCTGAAGAGCTATCTAGAACCAGCAAGATATCTGCTTCAGCGGGTAGCATTGTCTGCTGTGAAGACCTTGATTTCACTCCAGATTTCTCCATCACCAATTCAAATGGATGATGCATAGGAAGAGCAGTTGAATATACAAACATTGTCGACATATGCAATGCGAAATACAAAAAAAGGACGACATGATATAATTCACATATATTATGCCTGGATAAACATCATGGCATTGCATAATTCACATATATAATGCCTTGCAACAAGATAGCATTACATAATTCACATATACAATGTTTTGCAACAAGATGGCATTGCATAATTCACATATATGGTAATTAGACACTAAACAAGTGGCATTCACACAAAGCATGTCTAAACTAAGCAAATGACATAGCAATGCAAGATACCATATGCACGATATGAGCAACATAAGCCTGCCAAGTTAGAGCATGCACCTCGTGGGGGAAATAGGAGTAGTCATCTGTCTCTAAATCCTCCTCCGAGGAGCTATCCGTAACCAGCAAGACATGTGCTTCGTCAGATAGCATTGTCTGCTCTGAAGACCTTGTTTCCCCTCCAGATTTTTCCATGATCGTGTCGAATGGCTGATGTACATGAAGAGTAATTGAATGTACTAAAATTGTTGACAAATATAATACGTAATAAAAAATGATGCCATGATATAATTCACATATAAGATGACTGGCTAACCAGGGTGGCATTGCAAAATTCACATATATGATGCCTGGCTAAACAAGATGGCATTGCATGATTCACATATATGGTAAAGAAACTAAACAGATGGCATTCACACAAAGCATGTCTAAACTAAGCAGATGACGTATTTGATGTATAAAGTAAGCAATGCAAGGCACCATATGCATGATATTACCAACATAGGCATGCCAAGTTAGAGCGAAGACCTCAGGGGGTAAATAGGAGTGGTCTTCTCCTTCTGAATCCCCCTTAGAATAGTTATCTTCCTCTACATATTCAGTTTCATTGTGTACAGTAACTGGCATGCATATGAATAAAACATAGTGAGATTATGTAAGGAGGGCATGCACAAATCCAGAGTGATGGTAGCAAACTATGGATAGACCCAAAACCAATGATAGCAGGCAGATAATAGCTTTAGTTAAAAAATACAGATAATGGCTCCTTCAATGTTTGTTTGCAGCCAACATGAAACTCAGAGCAGACACCCGAGATTAACCAGATAGTAGACAAATAGTACTGATTGTTGCCCCAATATGTACGGCACAACCATTTAAAACTCAAGTTTCAGCATTAGTTTGGACCTGACTCGGAGTCTAATAGTTGAACACGGTGATAAAGTAGCATGTCATCATATTAAGCGATGCATAACGTAAGCAGACATGGAAGAGTGTGACCTCTCTTGCGGACCCGTGTAGTCCTCAAGGTCATATGCTCAGTTGATGATGGTAATGCAGTTGTCATGGCTGCCTGTGGCGGGGAAGAAGATATGAGGCGGCGAAAGACAGTCTGGAGAGCGGACCCCTGCTGTGGTGAACCCTTTCATCGTTGGAGTAACTAAGCTGGGGTGGAACATAGCGCCGCAGGAGCGGGACAAACCACACAAGGTTTTCTTTGACACATATCTGTAACAAAAGTAATTGTGTAAAGGCTTGTTTGAATTTGAGGATTCTAACAATGTAGGGATAGGAAATACACATGAATAGGATAGGAATGCACATGCAAAATAGAGAATTTAAAAACACAGGATTTTTGCCAATCTGGGTGTTTGGTTCACAAGATTTGGAAGATCACAGGATGCAAAGAAGCATGGTGATATTAAGTCAAACCACAAGAAAATGTACGGTTATATTGCTATTATGCTACTATCTCTTAGTCTTGTGCTTCATGAATAGGAATTTGAAAAGGAGGACAAGTGGATATTAAAATTCCTACAGTTTTTCTTTCAAGGAGACACCAAAGGAACAAATCTTATAGTTTTCCTTTGCTCCATTCCTTTGAACCAAATGCATGAATAATGGTACCATAGGTAACTTTCCAATTCCTATGTTTTTCCTTCACTTTTCCTTTCAAGCACTTGTGATTCTGGTAGGCAGGCTTGAGCAAGGAAAAGCCTACACTCAAAAAATGTTTCTATGCTACTTCTACTACTTTGGACCCAGGCCACTACACTACTAGCTCAACTCCCAGGCCCATCGACAAATGCATAGCTCAAATGCGCAGAGATAAATAATGATGGCATTCAAAAGAGTCCATCACGGATAGCTAAGTTGCCTGGCACCTCACTACTTGTCATATAGTAGGATAAAATAATCATATTTCACGTTACTACGTGTGCTCAGTGGACAATATATATAACATGTAGAGTAAAAAAGAGATGCAACAAGTGTACAACCTCTTTGGCGAAGCCATGTCGATCTCAGCGTGATTGGGTTGGTCGGTGAGGATGCTCCGGCTAACTTGGCTGTCGGAGGAGGGGAAGAAGATCTTAGGCGTCTAGAGATGGAGCCCGGGGTACTGCTCCGCTGTGATGGAGGGTTTCGTCGTTGGTGCAGCTTCGGTGAGTTGTACGACACCGAGGCTGAAGTAGGACAAGAGAGACAACATTAAGCTGAGTGGAATTCTAATAGCATCTACAATAGATGACATAAAATACATAACCACAAAGTCCTAGATGTAAAATACATCAGTCGCTCATATCTGAACTTAACTGTCGAAACCGAATTTAACTGTCGAAACTGAACATAACTATCGAAACTAAATTTTGTTGTCGAAACTGAATTTTACTGTCAAAGCTGACGCACTAGTAGCAGAAAAGCAGAGCAGCAGCAGCAGCAGCGCCCTGATACGTCTCCAACGTATCTATAATTTTTTATTGTTCCATGCTATTATAGTACCCATCTAGGATGTTTCATGTGCATTTATATGCTATTTAATATGATTTTTGGGACTAACCTATTAACCTAGAGCCCACTGCCAGTTTCTGTTTTTCCTTGTTTTTGAGTATCGCAAAAAAGGAATATCAAACGGAGTCCAATTGACCTGAAAATTTACAGTGATCATTTTTGGACCAGAAGAAGCCCACAGAGCATCGAAGATGGACCAGAACAGTCCCAAGGCCACCATGAGGGTGGGGAGCACGCCCTACCCCCCTTGGGCGCGCCCCCTACCTCGTGGCCGCCTCGTGGACCCCCCTGACTTGTTCCCGACGCCAATGCCTCTTATATATCCCCAAACTTCCAGAAAATAACCTAGATCAGAAGTTCCGCCTCCGCAAGCCTCTATAGCCACCAAAAACCAATCGGGGCCCTGTTCCGGCACCCTGCCGGAATGGGGATCCATCACCGGTGGCCATCTTCATCATCCCGGCGCTCTCCATGACTAGGAGGGAGTAGTTCACCCTCGGGGCTGAGGGTATGTACCAGTAGCTATGTGTTTGCTCTCTCTCTCTCTCGTGGTCTTGATTTGGCATGATCTTGATGTATCATGAGCTTTGCTATTATAGTTTGATCTTATGATGTTTCTCCCCCTCTACTCTCTTGTAATGGATTGAGATTTCCCTTTGAAGTTATCTTATCAGATTGAGTCTTTAAGGATTTGAGAACACTTGATGTATGTCTTGCATGTGTTTATATGTGGTGACAATGGGATATTCACGTGATCTACTTGATGTATGTTTTGGGGATCAACTTGCGGGTTCCGTGACCTTGTGAGCGTACGCATAGGGGTTGGCACATGTTTTCATCTTGACTCTTCAGTATAAACTTTGGGGCACTCTTTGGAGTTCTTTCTGTTGGTTGAATAGATGAATCTAAGATTGTGTGATGCATATCATATAATCATACCCATGGATACTTGAGGTGACATTGGAGTATGGAGGCGAAATTAGGGTTTTGGTTGATTTGTGTCTTAAGGTGTTATTCTAGTATGAACTCTAGGATAGATTGAACCGAAAGAATAGCTTCGTGTTATTTTACTACGGACTCTTGAATAGATCGATGAGAAAGGATAACTTTGAGGTGGTTTCGTACCCTACAATAATCTCTTCGTATGTTCTTCGCTATTAGTGACTTTGGAGTGACTCTTTGTTGCATGTTGAGGTATAGTTATATGGTCCAATTATGTTATTATTGTTGAGATTAAAAGTATGAAAGTATGAACCCCAGGCCTTGCTTCGAATCATTGCAATACCATTTTTGCTCACTTTTATCATTAGTTACCTTGCCGTTTTTATATTTTCAGATTACAAAAACCTATATCTATCATCCATATTGCACTTGTATCACAATCTCTTCGCCGAACTAGTGCACCTATACAATTTACCATTGTATTGGGTGTGTTGGGGACCCAAGAGACTCTTTGCTATTTGGTTGCAGTGTTGTTTGAGAGAGACCATCTTCATCCTACGCCCCCCACAGATTGATAAACCTTAGGTCATCCACTTGAGGGAAATTTGCTACTGTCCTACAAACCTGTGCACTTGGAGGCCCAACAACGTCTACAAGAATAAGGTTGTGTAGTAGACATCAAGCTCTTTTCTGGCGCCTTTGCCGGGGAGGTTAGCGCTTGAAGGTAAATCTTTAGATCTTGCAATCAAATCTTTTTTTTCTTGTTTTATCACTAGTTTAGTCTATAAAAGAAAACTACAAAAAAATGGAATTGAGGGTGCCTCATATGCTTCATCTTTTTAATAACTTTCGTGAAAATAAGGATTCCGATAATTGTGCCAGAATGCTAGAAGAAGAATGCATTAAAATGTTTGGCACTAAATCTTTTAGTGATGATGATGATTGTAGTGTTGTTAGTACGAACTCTTTGAATATCCATAGTACTAATGATGATTGTACTGGTCATGATGAAAATGTCTCTTATAAGCATGTCAATTTTTGTGGAGTGGATAGAGTTTGCAAGTACACACCAAATAGGGAAGATAGATTTTGCAAGAGGCATAAATATTTAGAAACTAAATGGTTGCAAGAAAGGCTAGCTGTTTGTGCCGAAAATTTAAATTTTCTTAGCCATCCTTGTGAACTTTGCAATGAACGTGGCCATTTAAATATCCAATGCAATTTTTTCATGATCGAATCATGTCCAAAAATTGTGATGACTTGATTTCCCTTGCGCATCATAATGAACTTAGTTTGCTTGTGGGTTATGAAGAAATGAAATCTATAACTAAGGATACTCCAGAATTTGCCCTTGGTAAAGTTCTTGATTTTGATCTAGAGGAAATTTATATGTATTGTTCGGTGAATTGCATTGAAAATCCTTATATTGCCAATTACATAAAGACAAGAAAACAAATAAAAGATGAAGAGAATACTAATGAAAGGGAAGAGATTTCCCAATATCCTCCTATTCTTTCTTATGATGAATCAAGTAACGAGGAGGAGCCATCTATTCAACCAATCTCATTAATTATGAGCTCAAAAAGGAGGATTAAATCCATACTTAATGTGAAGAAGACAAAGAAAAGACGGAGAAGAAAAGATAAAAAGGTATCCCTCCCAAATGATGTTGCTCCTATTACTCATTGTGATGATGATAATTGCTATACTATTGGTGCTATCCATACTACTAATGATGAGAGTGATTATGCTTATGATATGCAAAGCCCCAAGCTTGGGGATGCTATGTTTGATGATAATGACATGTTTGAGAATTTATTTTCTGCAATTAATGTTTGTCCCAAGCTTGGGGATGTTATGTTTAATGAAGATGATATTTTTAGTCTCCCAAGTTTTTATGAGCAAATTTATTATGATGATAGCATGCCTCCTATTTATGATGATTATATTGATAAAAGTGGGTTTGGAAGAGTGTCAACTTTAGGAAGTAATGATACGACTATTTTGGAGGATGTTGAATATCATTGTGATAATTATAAAAGTGGATGTGGAGAGGTCATGACTTTATTTAGTAATGATTCCACTATCTTGGAAGAGGTTTCAATTGATTATGATGAGAACAAAGTTGTTACTTATGATGATTATTGTGATGATACTTATGTTATAAAAAGTAGTGATGATTATATTTACAAAACTTGTCATGATTTCGATTACCCTTTTCCTGAACATTACTCTTTTAATGTGGAAACAATTTATAGTATTCGAGTTTCTTATGATACTGCCACTATTCCGAATGAGAAGAATTTTGCTTATGTGGAGAGTAATAAAAATTCTACGCTTGTAGATCCTGAAAAAAATGCTTTATGTGATAGTTATATTGTTGAATTCATTCATGATGCTACTTAAAATTATTATGAGGGGGGAATATGTGTTTGTAGGAATTGTAATAATATCAAGTTTCCTCTCTATGTGTGGAAAATCTTGAAGTTAATCTTGTTTTACCTTCCTATGCAAGATGATTCTTGTTCCCATAAGTTGTTTTCTCACAAAATCCCTATTCATAGGAAGTGGGTTATAATTAAATGTGATTGTCATATGCTTCATGATGCTCCCGTTATGTTTCAATTCTTATCTTTTATGTGAGCATCATTGAAATTATCATGCCTAGCTAAAAAGGCAATAAAGAAAAGCGCTTGTTGGGAGACAACCCAACATTTACCCCTACTATTTTTGTGTGTCCTCATGATTAAGCTACTGTAGTAATCATGTTTTTTAGCTTTTGTTTCAATAAAGTGCCAAGTAAAGCCTTTAGGATCTTCCTGGGTGATTGTTGTTTGATCTTGCTGATAAAAACAGAAAGTATGCGCTCACGAAGATAATTTACATTTTTCTACCACTGAGCGATAAAATACAAATTCCAACTTCACTAGATCAATATAAAAATTTCCCTAGTCGTCCAAATTTTTCAGAATTTTTGGAGTTACAGAAGTATTCGAAACCTCCAGATTGCTACAGACTGTTCTGTTTTTGACAGATTCTGTTTTCATTATGTTGTTTGCTTATTTTGATGAATCTATGAGTAGTATCGTAGGGTATGAACCATAGAGAAGTTGGAATACAGTAGATATTACACAAATATGAATTTAGAATGAGTTCACAACAGCACCTAAGTGGTGATTTATTTTCTTATACTAACGGAGCTTACGAGTTTTCTGTTGAAGTGTTGTGAAGTTTTCCAGGTTTGGGTAAAGATTCGATGGACTATGGAATAAGGAGTGGCAAGAGCCTAAGATTGGCGATGCCCATGGCACCCCAAGGTAATATTCAAGGACAACCAAGATCCTAATCTTGGGGATGCCCCGGAAGGCAACCCCTCTTTCGTCTTCGTCTATCGGTAACTTTACTTGAGGCTATTTTTTTATTCACCACATGATATGTGTTTTGCTTGGAGCGTCTTGTATGATTTGAGTCCTTTCTTTTTAGTTTACCACAATCATCCTTGATGTACACACCTTTTTGGAGATACACACATGAATCGGAATTTATTAGAATACGCTATGTGCTTCACTTATATGTTTTGAGCTAGGTAATTTTGCTCTAGTGCTTCACTTATATCTCTTTAGAGCATAGTGGTGGGTTTATTTTATGGAAATTATTGATATCTCATGCTTCACTTTTATTATTTTTAGAGTCCTTAGAACAGCATGGTAATTTTCTTTGGTTATAAATTTAGTCCTAATATGATGGGCATCCAAGATGGGTATAATAAAAACTTTCATATAAAGTGCGTTGAATACTATGAGAAGTTTGATACTTGATAATTGTTTTGAGATATAAAGATGGTGATATTAGAGTCGTGCTGGTTGAGTAATTTTGAAATTGAGAAATACTTGTGTTGAGGTTTGTAAGTCCTATAGCATGCACGTATGGTAACCATTGTGAGACAAATTTGAAGCATGAGGTGTTCTTTGATTGCCTTCCTTATGAGTGGCGGTCGGGGACGAGCGATGGTATTTTCCTACGAATCTATCCCCTAGGAGCTTGCGCGTAGTGCTTGGTTTTGATGACTTGTAGATTTTTGCAATAAGTATGTGAGTTCTTTATGACTAATGGCGAGTCCATGGATTATACGCACTCTCACCCTTCCATCATTGCTAGCCTCTTCGGTACCGTGCATTGCCCTTTCTCACCTCGAGAGTTGGTGCAAACTTCGCAGGTGCATCCAAACCCCGTGATATGATGCACTCTATCACACATAAGCCTCCTTATATCTTCGTCAAAACATCCACCATACCTACCTATTATGGCATTTCCATAGCCATTCCGAGATATACTGCCATGCAACTTTCCACCGTTCCGTTTATTATGACACACTTCATCATTGTCATATTTCCTTGCATGATCATGGAGTTCACATCGTATTTGTGGCAAAGCCATCACTCATAATTTTTATACATGTCACTTTTGAATCATTGCTCATCCCGGTACACCACCGGAGGCATTCAGATAGAGTCATATTTTGTTCTAGTATCGAGTTGTAATTTTTGAGTTGTAAATAAATAGAAGTGTGACAGTCATCATTATTAGAGCATTGTACCATGTGCAGAAATAAAAAAATAGAAATGCCAAACAAAGAGAAGGCCCAAAAAAGGTGAGAAAAATAGAGAAGGGACAATGTTACTATCCTTTTTTCACACTTGTGCTTCAAAGTAGCACCAGGATCTTCATGATAGAGAGTCTCTTATTTTCTCACATTTAAATACTAGTGGGAATTTTCATTCTAGAACTTGGCTTGTATATCCCAACAATGGGCTCCCTCAAAATGCCCTAGGCCTTCGTGAGCAAGCAAGTTGGATGCACACCCACTTAGTTTCTTTTGTTGTGCTTTCATACATTTATAGCTCTAGTGCATTTGTTGCATGGCAATCCCTACTCCTCGCATTGACATCAATTGATGGGCATCTCCATAGCCCATTGATTAGCCGCGCCGATGTGAGACTTTCTCCTTTTTTGTCTTCTCCACACAACCTCCATCATCATATTTTGTTCCACCTATAGTGCTATGTCCATGGCTCGCACTCATTTATTAGGTGAAAGTTGAAAAAGTTTGAGAATACTAAAGTATAGAACAATTGCTTGGCTTGTCAGTGGGGTTGTGCATGATGGGAGCATTTTGTGTGACGAAAATGAAGCATGGCCAAACTATATGATTTTGTAGGGATGAGCTTTCGTTGGCAATGTTATTTTGAGAGGACATAATTGCTTGGTTAGTATGCTTGAAGTATTATTGTTTATATGTAAATATTAAACTTTTGTCTTGAATCTTATGGATCTGAATATTCTTGCCAAAATAGAGAAGATTACATTGAATATGTTAGGTAGCATTCCACATCAAAAATTCTGTTTTTATCATTTACCTACTCGAGGATGAGCAAGAATTAAGCTTGGGGATGCTTGATACGTCTCCAATGTATCTATAATTTTTGATTGTTCCATACTATTACATTATCCATCTAGGATGTTTTATATGCATTTATATGCTATTTTATATGATTTTTGGGACTAACCTATTAACCTAGAGCCCTGATAACCCACAAGTCTAGGGATCGCAACAGTTTTCAAGGATAGAGTATTCAACCCAAATTTATTGATTCGACACAATGGGAGCCAAAGAATATTCTCAAGTATTAGCAGCTGAGTTGTCAATTCAACCACACTTGGAAACTTAATATCTGTAGCAAAGTGTTTAGTAGCAAAGTAATATGATAGTAGTGGTAACGGTAGTAAAAGATAACGGTAGCAAAAGTAATATTTTTGGTGTTTTATGGTGATGATAACCATAGCAACGGAAAATTAAATAAGCGAAGAACAATATATGGAAAGCTCATAGGCAATGGATCGGTGATAGAGAATTATGACGGATGCGGTTCATCATGTAACAGTCATAACCTAGGGTGACACAAAACTAGCTCCAGTTCATCAATGTAATATAGGCATTTATTCCGAATATAGTCATATGTGCTTATGGAAAAGAACTTGCATGAAATCTTTTGTCCTACCCTCCCATGGCAGTGGGGTCCTATTGGAAACTAAGGGATATTAAGGCGTCCTTTTAATAGAGTACCAGACCAAAGCATTAACACATAGTGAATACATGAACTCCTCAAACTATGGTCATCACCGGGAGTGGTCCCGATTATTGTCACTTCGGGGTTGCCGGATCATAACACATAGTAGGTGACTGTAGACTTGCAAGATAGGATCAAGAACTCTCATATATTGATGAAAACAAAGTAGGTTCAGATCTGAAATCATGGCACTCGGGCCCTAGTGACAAGCATTAAGCATAGCAAAGTCATAGCAACATCAATCTCAGAACATAGTGGATACTAGGGATCAAACCCTAACAAAAATAACTCCATTACATGATAAATCTCATCCAACCCACCACCGTCCAGCAAGACTATGATGGAATTACTCACGCACGGCGGTGAGCGTCATGAAATTGGTGATGGATGATGATTGATGATGACGATGGCGACAGATTCCCCTCTCCGGAGCCCCGAACGGACTCCCGATCAGCCCTCCCGAGAGAGTTTAGGGCTTGGCGGCGGCTCCGTATCGTAAAACGCGATGAATCCTTCTCCCTGGTTTTTTCTCCCCGAAAGTGAATATATGGAGTCAGGGTTGAGGTTGGTGGAGTGTCAGGGGGGCCCACAAGGCAGTGGGGCAGACCAAGGGGGGTAGGGCGCGCCACCACCCTCGTGGACAAGTGGAGGCCCGCCTGACGTGGATCTTCCTTCCAGTATTTTTTATATATTCCAAAATAATTCTCCGTTCATTTTCAGGTCATTCCGAGAACTTTTATTTCTGCACGAAAATAACACCATGGCAATTCTGCTGAAAATATCATCAGTCCGGGTTAGTTCCATTCAAATCATGCATGTTAGAGTCCAAAACAAGGGCAAAAGTGTTTGGAAAAGTAGATACGATGGAGACGTATCAACTCCCCAAGCATAAACCTTTTCTTGTCCTCAAGCAATTCAGTTGATAAACTGAAAGTGATAAAGAAAAACTTTTACAAACTCTGTTTGCTCTTGTTGTTGTAAATATGTAAAGCCAGCATCCAAGTTTTCAGCAAAGATTATGAACAAACCATATTCACAATAACATTTAGGTCTCATGTTTACTATTATCAATGACATAATCAACTAGCGAGCAATAATAATAAATCTCGGATGACAACACTTTCTCAAAACAATCATGATATGATATAACAGGATGGTATCTTGCTAGCCCTTTCTGAGACCGCAAAACATGAATGCAGAGCACCTTTAAAGAACAAGGACCGACTAGACATTGTAATTCATGGTAAAAGAGATCCAGTCAAGTCATACTCAATGTAAACTAACAGTAATGGATGCAAATGACAGCGGTGCTCTCCAACTGATGCTTTTTAATAAGAGGATGATGACTCAGCATAAAAGTAAATAGGTAGGCCCTTAGTAGAGGGAAACAGTGATTTGTAGAGGTGACAGAGCTCGGTTTTGAAATAGATATGAATAATATTTGGAGAGGTATACTTTCATTATCAACATAACAACCAAGAGATGGCGATATCTTCCATGCTACACACATTATAGGCGGTTGCCAAACAGAATGGTAAACTTTATACTCCCCTTGCACCAACAAGCATCAATCCATGGCTTGCTCGAAACAACGAGTGCCTCCAACTAACAACAGTCCCCGGGGAGTTTTGTTTGCAATTATTTTGATTTGATTTGCATAAAGCATGGGACTGGGCATCCCAGTGACCAGCCATTTTCTCGTGAGTGAGGAGCGGAGTCCACTCCTCTTGAGAATAACCCGCCTACCATGGAAGATACGGACAACCCTAGTTGATACATGAGCTATTCGAGCATACAAAATGGAATGTTTATTTGAAGGTTTAGAGTTTGGCACATACAAATTTACTTGGAACGGGAGGTAGATACCGTAAATAGGCAGGTATGGTGAAGGCTAGAAAAAGACTGGGTTTTATGGAATTGGATGCATAAGCAGTATTCCCGCTTAGTACAGGTGAAGGCTAGAAAAAGACTGGGAAGCAACCAGCTAGAGAGCGACAACAGTCATGAACATGCATTAAAATTAATCAACACTGAATGCAAGCATGAGTAGGATATAATGCACCATGAACATTAATATCGTAAAGGCTATGTTGATTTTGTTTCAACTACATGCGTGAACATGTGCAAAGGCCAGCCACTCCAATCGTTCAAAAGAGGATACCACCCTATCATACCACATCACAACCATTTTAATAGCATGTCGGCACGCAAGGTAAACCATTAAAAGCTCGTAGCTAATTAAGCATTGCATAAGCAACTATAATCTCTAATTTTCATTGCAAACATGTTTATTCATAATAGGTTGAATCACGAACGATGAACTAATCATATTTACAAAAATAAGCGAGGTCGAGTTCATACCAGATTTTCTCATCTCAATAAGTTCATCATATAATCATCATTATTGCCTTTCACTTGCACGACCGAATAGTGTGGATAACAATAATAGTGCACGTGCATTGGACTAAGCTGGAATCTGCAAGCATTCAATTCAAGAGATAAGAAAAGGTAATATGGGCTCTTTGTTAGATCAACAACAATGCATATGAGAGCCACTTTAACATTTTCATTATGGTCTTCTCCTCTCGACCCCCAAAGAACAAGAAAGAAATAAAACTATTTACACGGGAAAGCTCCCAACAAGCAAAAGAAGAACGAGAAATCTTTTTGGGTTTTCTTTTTAGTTACTACTACAACAATGGAAAGTAAACTAATTAAAAGCAACAACTAATTTTTTTTGTTTTTCATAAGGTTTATTAAACACACAAGAAGAAAGCATAAAAAGGAAAATAAACTAGCATGGATGATTCAATGAAAAAGTATGAGCATTGACAACTAGCAATGAGTGTGTGAACATGAATGTAATTTCAGTGGGAAATACGTACTCCCCCAAGCTTAGGCTTTTGGCCTAAGTTGGTCTATGGCCACCGCTGGCCTGGCGGATATCCAAAGTAATAGTTGGGGTCGTACTGTGAAGAAGCCTCGGATTGCCACTGGTTGGCAATCACCTCCGGATCCCACTGGTAATCAGACTATCATGGAGGATCAAATTGTGGTTCTGGCTCTGGCGCTGTAGCTGATGTAGGGTTCCGGTAGGGGTGAATATCCTCCAAAGGAACAAGGTACTTGCCTGCAGATAAATCAAACAAGGAAGGAGCAGGCAGGGTAATAGTCTCAGGATGATTTTTACCAAATATTACTTTGTACTTTAGCGCCTTTTCCCTATTCTTAACAATAAAATAACGTGCCACCATACTCTTATAATCTAGATAAATAGGAGGCAGCAACTTCTCTTCCTTCTCACAATGCCTAATATGTATGTTAAAGTGTGTAGCGAGGCACAAGGCGAAGATGCCTCCAAGGACGGGGCCCTTAGTACGGTTAAGATTTAACCGCTTTGCAACAATAGCGCCCATAATGAATGTGTCGTCACGAAATAATGCATGAAAAAAAATAACAATATCAGGGGCACTCAGGTTTCCACAATTTCCGTGCCCAATTAAGCATCTACTAGAAAATATAGCAAAGTAACGTAGAGCAGGAAAGTGTATGCTAGTAATTCGTGTGTCGGAAACCTTCCTCGTTTCCCCTACCGCAATGGTATCAATAAACCCATCCACATCATCATGATGTGGTTCCTCTATGCTTCCCTCGAAAGGGATCAAACAAACCCGACAAAAATCACGAAGTGAAATCTCCTTATGCTCATCATATAAATAAAATTCCACCGTAGGTGGTGAACTCCTAGCATGGAAATGAAAGTTTGGCACAAAGATATTGGTGAGTAAGAGATACTATTCGTGTTGGTCGTGGAGGAAGGCGGTGAGGCCTGCATTCTCAGCCAATTCATAGAAATCATCATAAACCCTGGCTGCTCTCAAGAAAACATCACCAGGCCATCCACATGGCCGAACCTCCGCGGTGCGAGGAAGATTATATTTGGGCCTCTTATCCTCCTCACTTTGATTATCTTCGAGCTTCGGCTCGATGAGCCCCTCAAAAATATCTTCATCTTTTTCTGAAAATTTCTGAAATTTTTAGTAACTTCATAATAAAAGTGAACCAAACTCAACAATATTTATAACAACTACTCCTACAAGTGCCTGGAGGCAATATCATGCATCAAAACTACTTTTGACCACATAAATTTGACATGCAAGCTCAAGAACGGGGTCACCTAAGCAGCAAAAATATGCAATGAATAAAGCACTAGAACAAGAACTAATTGGACCATTGGAGGAGTCACATACCAAGGAACAATCCCCCAAAGCAGTTTTTTGAATGGAGCTTTGAGCAAGGAGATCGAAAATGGCAGCAAAATGAGCTTGGACTCAGGTTTGAGCTGGTTAGTGATATTTGTGGGAGGAAGAAGGAGTGTGTGGTAGCTGGAATAAGTGGAGGGGAGCCACCATGGGCCCACGAGGCAGGGGGCGCGCCCAGGCGGTAGGGTGCGCCTTCCACCCTCGTGGCCAGGTGCTTGCTCCCATGCTGTATTCTCAGTGCCAACTATTCTCAAATATTCTAGAAAAAACATTTAATTTTCAGGGCATTTGGAGAACTTTTTTGGGGGGTATTTGTTATTGCATTGATAATTCACAAAACAGACAGAAAAAATACTATTTATGGTTTGTTTAATATAAATAATAGAAAGTAAAAAGAGGGTAAAGAGAGTTGTGTTTTCTAAATTCATCCATCTCATGCTCATCAAAAGGAATCCACTAACAAGGTTGATCAAGTCTTGTTAACAAACTCATTCCGAATAATATGGAACCTGAGAATTTTCGAATAACACTAGGTTACCTCAACGGGGATATGCACATCCCCAACAATAAGAATATCATATTTCTTCTTGACAGTAGGAAGAGGAAATTCAAAACCTCCAAAAATAATCGATGGAATTTTTCCAATAGAGTTTATACTATGAACTTGAGGTTGTTTCCTTGGAAAGTGTACCGTATGCTCATTGCCATTAACATGAAAAGTGGCATTGCCTTTGGTGCAATCAATAACAGCCCATGTAGTATTCAAAAAGGGTCTTCCAAGAATAATAGACGTACTATCGTCCTCAGGAATATCAAGGATAACAAAGTCGTTAAAACAGTAATGTTTGCAACCACAACAGGCACATCCTCATAAATACCAACAGGTATAGCAGTTGATTTATCATCCATTTGCAAAGATATTTTAGTAGGTGTCAACTTATTCAAATCAGTCTACGATATAAAGAGAGAGGCATAACACTAACACCGGCTCCAAGATCACATAAAGCAGTTTTAACATAGTTTCTGTTAATGGAGCATGGTATAGTTGGTACTCATGGATTTCCAAGTTTCTTTGGAATACCATCCTTAAAAGTATAATTAGCAAGCATGGTGGAAATTTCAGCTTCCGGTATATTTCTCTTATTAGTAACGATATCCTTCATGTACTTAGCATAAGGATTCATTTTGAGCATGTCAGTCAAACGCATACGCAAAAAGATAGGTCTAATCATTTCAGCAAAGCGCTCAAAATCCTCATCATCCTTTTTCTTGGATGGTTTAGTAGGAAAAGGCATGGGTTTCTGAACCCATGGTTCTCTTTCTTTACCGTGCTTCCTAGCAACAAAGTCTCTCTTATCATAATGTTGATTGTTTGATTGTGGGTGATCAAGTACAATAGCAGGTTCAATCTCTACTTCATTGTCATTACTAGGTTGAGCATCATTATTACCATTTTCACTAGGTTCATGCTCATTACCAGATTGTGTTTCAGAATCAGAAATAGAAATATCATTGGGATTCTCAGGTGCATCAACAACAGGTTCACTAGAAGCATGCAAAGTCCTATCATTTTTCTTTTTCTTCGTTTTAGAAGGACTAGGTGCATCAATATTATTTCTCTGAGAATCTTGCTCAATTCTCTTAGGATGGCCCTCAGGATACAAAGGTTCCTGAGTCATTTTACCACCTCTAGTCATAACTCTAATAGCATTATCATTTTTCTTACTATTCAATTCATTGAGCAAATCATTATGAGCTTTGAGTACTTGTTCTACTTGAGTGGTAACCATAGAAGCATGTTTACTAATAAGTTTTAGTTCACCTATAACATTAGCCATATAATCACTCAAGTGTCCAATCATATAAGCATTGTATTATAATTCTCTACCAAAATAAGCATTGAAGTATTCTTGCTTAACCATAAAGTTATCAAACTCATCCAAACATTGGCTAGCAATCTTAGTAGGAGAGATTTCAGCTTTATCATATCTATAGAGAGAATTTACCTTTACTACCTGTGATGGGTTATCAAGACCATGTATTTCTTCAACAGGAGGTAAATTAAGACCATGTATTTCTTCAATAGGAGGTAAATTCTTAACATCTTCAGCTTTAATACCTTTTTATTTCATATATTTCTTTACCTCTTGCATATCTTCAGGACTGAGAAATAGAATACCCTTTTCTTCGGAGTTGGCTTAGGAGTTGATTCAGGAGCTGGATCAGGGATTGGATCAGGAAGTGTCCAATTATTTTCATTAGTCCACATATTATTCAACAGAATTTCAGCTTCATCTGGTGTTCTTTCCCTGAAAACACAACCAGCACAACTATCCAGGTGGTCTCTGGAAGCATCGGTTAGTCCATTATAAAAGATATCAAGTATTTCATTTTTCTTAAGAGGATGATCAGGCAAAGCATTAAGTAATTGGAGAAGCCTCCCCCAAGCTTGTGGGAGACTCTCTTCTTCAATTTGCACAAAATTATATATTTCCCTAAAAGCAGCTTGTTTCTTATGAGCGGGGAAATATTTAGCAGAGAAGTAATAAATCATATCCTGGGGACTACGCACAAAACCAGGATCAAGAGAATTAAACCATATCTTAGCATCACCCTTTAATGAGAACGGAAATAATTTAAGGATATAATAATAGCGAGTTTTCACATCATTAGTCAACACGGTGGCTATATCATTTAATTTAGTAAGATGTGCCACAACAGTTTCAGATTCATAGCCATAGAAAGGATCAAATTCAACTAAAGTAATTATCTCAGGATCAACAGAGAAATCATAATGCTTATCAGTAACCAAGATAGGTGAAGTAGCATAAGAAGGATCATATTTCAATCTAGCATTCAAAGTTTTTTGTTTCAACTTAGCTAATAATTTCTTAAGATCACTCTTATCATTGCAAGCAAGAAAATCTCTAGCAGTTTCTTCATCCATAACATAGCCCTTAGGCACAACAGGTAATTCATATCTAGGGGGAGAATCTTCATCATCACTTTCATCAATATTATCTGTTTCAATAATTTCATTCTCTCTAGCCCTAGGAAGTTGTTCATCAAGAAATTCACCAAGTGGCACAGTAGTATCAAGCATAGCAGTAGTTTCATCATAAGTATCATGCATAGCAGAAGTGGCATCATCAATAACATGCGACATATCAGAATTAATAGCAGAAGCAGGTTTAGGTGTCGCAAGCTTACTCAAAACAGAAGGTGAATCAAGCGCAGAGCTGGATGACAGTTCCTTACCTCCCCTAGTAGTTGAGGGATAAATATTGGTTCTTGGATCTTTCAAGTTCTTCATAATGATAAGCAGATATAAATCCCAAGTGACTCAAAGAATAGAGCTATGCTCCCCGGCAACGGCGCCAGAAAATAGTCTTGATAACCCACAAGTATAGTGGATCGCAAAAGTTTTCGAGGGTAGAGTATTCAACCCAAATTTATTGATTCGACACAAGGGGAGCCAAAGAATATTCTCAATTATTAGCAGCTGAGTTGTCAATTCAACCACACATGGAAACTTAATATATCTACAACAAAGTGTTTAGTAGCAAAGTAATATGATAGTAGTCGTAACGGTAGTAAAAGGTAACGGTAGCAAAAGTAATATTTTTGGTGTTTTATAGTGATGATAACAATAGCAATGGAAAAGTAAATAAGCGAAGAACAATATATGGAAAGCTCATAGGCAATGGATCGATGATAGAGAATTATGCCGGATACGGTTCATCATGTCACAGTCATAACCTAGGGTGACACAGAACTAGCTCAAGTTCATCAATGTAATGTAGGCATGTATTCCGAATATACTCATACGTTCTTATGGAAAAGAACTTGCATGACATCTTTTGTCCTACCCTCCCGTGGCAGTGGGGTCCTATTGGAAACTAAGGGATATTAAGGCCTCCTTTCAATAGAGTATCGGACCAAAGAATTAACACATAGTGAATACATGAAATCCTCAAACTACGGTCATCACCGGGAGGTGTCCTGATTATTGTCACTTCGGGGTTGCCGGATCATAACACATAGTAGGTGACTATAGACTTGCAAGATAGGATCAAGAACTCTCATATATTGATGAAAACATAGTAGGTTCAGATCTGAAATCATGGCACTCGGGCCCTAGTGACAAGCATTAAGCATAGCAAAGTCATAGCAACATCAATCTCAGAACATAGTGGATACTAGGGATCAAACCCTAACAAAACTAACTTGATTACATGATAAATCTCATCCAACCCAATACCTTCCAGCAAGCCTATGATGGAATTACTCACGCACGGCGGTGAGCATCATGAAATTGGTGATGGAGGATGGTTGATGATGATGATGGTGACGGATTCCCCTCTAGGGAGCCCCGAACGGACTCCAGATCAGCCCTCCTGAGAGAGTTTAGGGCTTGGCGGCGGCTCCGTATCATAAAATGCGATGAATCCTTCTCCCTGGTTTTTTCTCCCCGAAAGTGAACATCTGGAGTCAGGGTTGAGGTCAATGGAGCGTCAGGGGGCCCATGAGGCAGGGGCGCACCCAGGGGGGTAGGGCGCCCCCCACCCTCATGGACAGGTGGAGGCCCCCCTGACATGGATCTTTCTTCTAGTATTTATTATATATTCCGAAATAATTCTCTGTTGATTTTCAGGTCATTCCGAGAACTTTTATTTCTACACAAAAATAACACCATGGGAATTCTGCTGAAAACAACGTCAGTCCGGATTAGTTCCATTCAAATAATGCAAGTTAGACTCCAAAACAAGGGCAAAAGTGTTTGGAAAAGTAGATACGACGGAGACATATCAAGCCCAGTGCCAGTTTCTATTTTTTCCTTGTTTTTGAGAACCGCAGAAAAGGAATATCAAATGGAGTCGAATTGACCTGAAAATTTACGGAGATCATTTTTGGACCAGAAGAAGCCCACGGAGCATCAGAGATGGACCAGGAGATTCCCAAGGCCACCATGAGGGTGGGGGAGTGCCCCCTGCCTCGTGGACCCCCTTGACTTGTTCCCGACGCCAACGCCTCTTATATATCTCCAAACTTCCAGAAAATAACCTAGATCGGGAGTTCCGCCGCCGCAAGGCTCTGTAGCCACCAAGAACCAATCGCGATCGTATTCCGGCACCCTGCCGGAGCGGGGATACATCACCGGTGTCCATCTTCATCATTCCGGCGCTCTCCATGAAGAGGAGGGAGTAGTTCACCGTCGGGGCTGAGGGTATGTACTAGTAGCTATGTGTTTGATCTCTGTCTCTCTCTCTCTCTCTCTCTCTCTCTCTCTCTCTCTCTCTCTCGTGGTCTTGATTTGGCATGATCTTGATGTATCGCGAGCTTTGCTATTATACTTGTATCTTATGATGTTTCTCCCCCTCTACTCTCTTGTAATGGATTGAGATTTCCCTTTGAAGTTATCTTATCGGAATTAGTCTTTAAGGATTTGAGAACACTTGATGTATGTCTTTCATGTGCTTATCTGTGGTGACAATGGGATATTCACGTGATCTAGTTGATGTATGTTTTGGTGATCAACTTGCGGGTTTCGTGACCTTGTGAACTTATGCATAGGGGTTGGCACACGTTTTCGTCTTGACTCTCTGGTAGAAACTTTGGTGCACTCTTTGAAGTTCTTTATGTTGGTTGAATAGATGAATCTGAGATTGTGTGATGCATATCGTATAATCATACCCACGGATACTTGAGGTGACATTGGAGTATCTAGGTGACATTAGGGTTTTGGTTGATTTGTGTCTTAAGGTGTTATTCTAGTACGAACTCTAGGATAGACTGAATGGAAAGAATAGCTTCATGTTATTTCACTACGGACTCTTGAATAGATCGATCAGAAAGGATAAGTTTGAGGTGGTTTCATACGCTACAATAATCTCTTCGTTTGTTCTTCGCTCTTAGTGACTTTGGAGTAACTCTTTGTTGCATGTTGAGACATAGTTATATGATCCAATTATGTTATTATTGTTGAGAGAACTTGCACTAGTGAAAGTATGAACCCTAGGCCTTGTTTCGGAGCATTGCAATACCGTTTCCGCTCACTTTTATCATTAGTTACCTTGATGTTTTTATATTTTCAGATTACAAAAACAAATATCTATCATCCATATTGCACTCGTATCATCATCTCTTCGCCGAACTACTGCACCTATACAATTTACCATTATATTGGGTGTGTTGGGGACACAAGAGACTCTTTGCTATTTTGTTGCAGGGTTATTTGAGAGAGACCATATTCATCCTACACCTCCCACGGATTGATAAACCTTAGGTCATCCATTTTAGGGAAATTGGCTACTGTCCTACAAACCTCTGCACTTGGAGGCCCAACAACGTCTACAATAAGAAGGTTGTGTACTAGACATCACACCCGGAGCAGCAGCGTGTGCGAGAGCCAGGGCAGTGGGTCGTTGTCGGATCACGGGTTCCAGCAAAACCCTTAAGGTTCGAACACTAGGGTGCGCGTGAAGATCTCCCCGCTATCGATCTGCGTCCTACTTAGCCTAGATCTCACGAACTAACTCGACGAACTCGCAACACAAAGGACACAAGATTTATACTAGTTCAGTGTAATACCCTAGTCCAGTGTGGTGGTAGTGGATTGCCTATTGGGCTGATGACGAATCGTACAAGGGGAAGAACAGCCTCCTCGGGTTGAGGTGTTCTTATGCTTGGTGCACTTGTGTGGCTGAGGATGATCTTGATGATCCTTCTTCGTCCCCCCGCCTATGGTGGTGGCTAGGTCTATTTATAGAGGCCCTGGTCCTCTCCCCAAATATTCAGTGGGAAGGGAGCCAACAACGGCCAATTTGAAAGGGGACAGCTAGTACAAGCAATCTGACAAAAGGTGGTCTTCGCCTGCCAAAGGTTCTGGTGGTGACTCCATGGTGACCTCCGTCTTGCCGTCCTTCTGGTCTTGGTATCGTTGCACCAATATGGAAACCTTTTCTTGATGCCTCAGTACTCCACGCATGCGCTTGCCCCCTTAGCACCAAAGAGGAAACAAGGACGTTGCGCGCGCTGGCGCCCGCCTAGTCTCGATCATCATGGCTTACGTCACGAGAACCTCGCGAGGTTTACCCGACCTTGAACTCTCCGCCCATCGCGAGCCGGCATGGCAAGGTGCTCCTGAGGAGGTCTTGTGTCATCCGCCTCATGAGGCTTGGCCCCTCGCGAGGGTCTTGATTTCTAGTTGATGAAGATGGGTCGTACAGGCCTGCCAGCAAAGCCACGTCGTGGGCCGCAGGCAGGGAAGTCTGGGGACCCCCGTTCCCAGAACACCGAGGAGTAGCCCCCGGGGCCAAGGCACGCTCGGGCTTGGCTTCGAGGCGAAGCCAAGGGTCAAGTGCGAAGCACCGCGGGCCCCAATAGCCTGCGGCCTCGGTCGACGCGTGGCGGTTGATTGGACATGGGCGTCTCCGCTTCCCCATTCTGCCTCGGCAACTGCCGGACTGTCAAAAGGCTGGCGTAGACAACTTTCGCCTTCACGGCTTCCTTTCGCCTTGCTCAGATCCCCTTTCTTAATCCCCGCTTCCGAAATCTTCAGATCCACTCTCATCCTTTCCTGTATCAGCGACCGATGGTGCCCCGGAGGGTTAAGCACGCCTCATCGCCGGTGCCATCTGAAGTGTAGGCTTGGTAGGAACCGGCCCTTTACTCGCCCAACGTCTCAGAGAAGGGCCTCGCCGCCACACGCCTGCTGACGGTAGGAGAGAGTAACAAAAGGTAGAAGACGGAGCTCCGGGTTGCCTCCGATGTGCCGGAGCCCGAGGGGAGCGCGTTCTTCCCGTTCTTCACGAGCAGTATCGCCGTCGGGTTGGTTCCTCCCTTCTCCAATTTCTTCTATGAGGTCCTCGACCACTACGGGCTGAAGGCGCTGCATCTCCATCCCAACTCCATCCTTCTCTTGTCCATCTTCGCCTACTACTGTGAGGCGTATGTGGGCGTGATGCCGTTCGTGGCCCTGCTACGCCACTTCTTCTTCCTCTGAGCTAGCGAGGGCCATATCTCCGGGTGCACCAAATTCATCGTGGCCGGCAAGGGCAACTCGATCTTAAACACCGGAAATAAGGCCGACAACCTCAGGGACAAATGAGTCATGATGAGCGCCAAGCGCGTCCACCCGCGCTTGGCACTGCCGACGGAGAAGCCCCAAGCCGACAAGGCGTGGTCCTATGCAAAGCTCACCGACGAGCAGGCGGCGTTGGTGTTGGAGCAGATGAACTCCGACCTGAAGCCTGGCAACGCGAAGGCGGCGAGGATTACATGGGCCATGCTCCTGAGGGACTTCCTGGTGCTACGCATGGCCCCGCTTCAGGCTCGCTCTCGCCCCTTGTGGGAGCTTGGGGATGAAGAGGACAAGGTTCGCCTGAGCTCGGATGCCTTCACCGAGGAGGAGATGTCCGCAACTCTCCATCTCCTGGTTGGGGATGATCTGGAGTATCCTCCAAATGTTTTCACTCCCTTGTTCCACCACAAGGATAGTGCGCTGATCGTGGCCTCCAAGCTGACCTTTGACAGGCGTGGACTGGTGCCTCCAGTGCTCATCGGGGCCCTAGCGGCGCCGTGCCGGTGGAGCTGTCTTTTGGTGAGTCCAATGAGGAAGAATAGGAGGACGAAGACTCGAAGGTGACCCCCGAAGGGACAGGGGAGACCTCCCCCTGAGTAAGGCTGACATCCTCCACGCCTTCCCTGACGATGAAGAAGCCAACGCTTCACAGGAGAAGGAGCAACTGCCTGTGATCCCGACGAGGAGAAGGTCAGCGCTGGTCCTTCAAGATTCTGCTGCTGCTCCGGTGCCAGCTGGAGCCGCTTTTGGTTCAACTGTCGCTCCTGCTTCAGCTTTTGGAGCAGCTGCGCCCGCGCCTCGGGTCACGATGCTCTCCGGCTTCAAGCTCACCAAGAGGAAGGTGGAATACGTTGCTGTATACCAATAAGTGCCCTGCCTTGCCTTGTTCCTGCTGCCGATGCTTGTTTCTGACTCTCTTTCCCTGCTGTGTAACCAGGCTGTCATCTGTGGCGAAGAGGAGAAGGGAGAACGAGGTGGTGCCCCTTGAGTCCGTGTCACCTCCTGCGACCGTGTCCCTCTCCATGGGCAAAGGTGGGGATGGTGCTCATGCCTCTCCGGCCCGGTCATCCTCGCGAGGCCCGATGCAGCATCCTCGGGAGGAGTCAGCCCCCGAAGCGCCGCTGGCTCAGGAGGTGCCAGTGTCCAGCACGGCTGATGAGGTTCTGAAGGCTCAGGATCCCTTGATCTCCCGGGCTCTGGTGACAATGTCGCCCCCTTCTCCTGCTGCGCCCCTAGCCCCAGGTTCTTCTACTTCCTCAGCCATCTTGGAGCGTGCCCTTTCGGAGATGGCCCAGCTGCGGGAAGATCTCCAGTGCACAAACTCGCGCCTAATGGTCGGGCGCCTGCAGCTGGTCTTTGGCTGGCTTCACTTTGACTCAGCGGTTCGAGCATCGCTGAGCCAGGCTACGGCGGCCTCCGAGAGGGAGAAACAGGCTGCTGCCAAAGCTGCGGCCGATCGCGAGGTGGCATTAAAGGACACCGAGGCCGCCCCGTGGCCACTGTCGAGAGCTGGAGGGCGAGCTAAAGGGCCTGCGGGACCATGATGCGGAAGAAGCGCGCGGCCGCCAGGCGAAGGAGGAGGAGATGAAGGCCTGGGAGGATGCCATCAAGGGCTGCGACGCCGAGCTCGGGGAGCTGGCGAAGGCGCAGTCAGCGGAGCGCAACCGGCTGGAGGAGCTGGAGCGGGAGGCGAGGGCAAAGGAGGCTGACCTTGACGCCAAGGCGAGGTTCCTTGCCGAAGACCGCGCAGCCTTCTCGACCTTTGAGGAGAGGACCCGTGTGGCCCTGAAGACACTGTACGAGATGGGCTTGGAGAAGCCGCTGGCCAGCGACGAGGATGGCCCTGCTCAGCTGCTTCCCTTCCTGGTGAAGGCGCTCGAGGAGGTCATGGAAGGCATTGGTCCTATGGCGGAGGCAGAGGCTCGCGTCCTTTGCTCAGCCGCGCTAACACGGGTCTTCAGCCACCTGCACCTTCGCGACCCCAGCGCTCGTCTTGACGAGCTACTGGAACCTGTAGCTGAAGAACACTGCACGGCTGCCGCCGCGGCCATGAAGGGTCAAGTGGAAGCCTTGCTAAAGAAGTTCGACGCCTTCGCCCCCGCGCCCTCAACCGGTGATGCAGGTGAAGGCGACGCTACCTAGGAGTGGGCACCTTTTGCAGGTGTCGGCGGTGTCCAGGGGTGACTTGTGGCTGCTTTTCTGCTTTGTTCCTGCAACATGTACCATGCCTCGTCGAGGCGTTAAACTTGCATTTGATATTGTGAGAAAAATATGTATTGTAATATTTGCTTTGAGATTTTGCGATTTTATTCCTATTTGCTTTGTGTTCCGCGTCGACAGAGCACGGCCCCGTGCATACCTCAACTGCCATTGGGCCGACTGGAAACCAGGACGGACCAAGGAGCGAGGGTCTACGTGACTAGTTAGGCTCCTGTGTCGCGATGCTCAGGAGTCCCCCTTGAGGCGCAAACAACCTATAGGAAGGATACGCGTGGATAGGTTGATGTTCTACGTCAGCAGAGCCCGGCCCTGCGCAAACCTCAACTGCCGTTGAGCTGACCGAAAACCAGGATGGACCTAGGAGTGAGGGGCTACATGACCAGTTAGGCTCCCGAGTCATGATGCTCAGGAGTCCTCCTTGACGTGCAAACATTCTCCATACATTTGCCCTCACCGAGGCTCGGGTCAGGAGGGGCGTGCGACAACCAGGTCCGGAGGACCTTGTTGGGTGGCGCATGCTTGGGCGTGACCCGAGCGCAGCCCCCGTGCCCAGCCCCCTCGCACGGCTCTCCCGAGGGGAGGCATTGCGGTGAGGTTGGACACTGAGCTCTGGGGCTCCCTGAGGTTGGTACGGCCGTGGGGCCGCCCTCAGTTGTTTATCACCAGCGCGGAGCATAGTGCTTCCTCTTGTGCATGGGCATAGCCGCTCCTCGGCAGTGTCGACGGCCAGCACGGAGCATGGTGCTTCCACTAGGGCGTGGGAGGGGGAGTCCCTACTTCGGAGAGCCCTCGGGGCGTGTACATCCCCCCCTGACACATGGCTTGCACGGCAGGGCTAGACGAGGTGTATCTGGGCACTCGTGAGCCAGCGCGGGACTCACGAGGCCCTACCTCAAGGTGGGTTGCACCTGGTCTTGATTTTTGTTTGTTGTCTTGGTCTTGTGAAGTGGTTACACAACCTGCACCGAACGAATCACCTGAGGTCATCGCGTGAAAAATCCAAGCAACAACGGCCCCAGGAGGTGACATGAACGAGCCCGGCCCACCAGACAGAGCTCAGCCACTGTATTTATCAACGCTGCAGGGACGGGCCCGAGCACAGACACTGTGCTTAACTTACTCACGCGAGGGGTTCTGAAGAAAGACGGCTGGTGCGCGGCTCCCATGGTGGGTGACAATCAAGCAGGCGATAGTCATAGATAGATTAAGCATGGAAAGCAACCTAGCTCAGGTAAGTGCAGGGAAGATGCATGCCATCGGGTCCGGCCAGAGCGGATTGCGGATGATGTAGCCCAAGGGGCGCCCCCAACAGGGTAAGCTAAAGACATAAAAGGAAAGATACATGCCATAGGGACGGACCCCACGTGACCGGGGAATGATGCAGCCCTCGGTGCGCTCCCAGTTGAATGAACTTGGGAAAATGTCACCTGGTTCTGTTGATGAATGATAGTTGGGGTAGCTGAAGGTGTGCGGCGAGAGGGCTGCCCCTCATGAGCCACCGGGGCCCTGAGCCTCGGGAGGCTCTAGCGGTCCAGGGGGTTCCTTGAGGACCGTCTTCATCTCTGTTAGCACGACGTGGTGCCCGGCCTCCTGAGATGCCAGGATGCTCTGCAGGTTGCGTTGATAGGCGGCCACCACACTCGGCAGGCCAAAGGGCATGCAAAGGTAGCTGTGAGGTGGGCCCTCGCAGCATCCCATGCGCGAAGGCGAGAGAAGCTCCTGAGAGGCGGCCCGCTTGAGCCCTGGGATGTCGATGCAGATGCGCGGCCTGACATCCTCGCCTGGATGGGGAGCTACGCCTGGTGAGCGGTGAGGGAGTCCTGGACTAAGCGGTCCTCGGGCGTCCGGCCGGTTATCCATGGGTCGGACTGATGGGCTATGAAGACATGAAGGCCGAAGACTGCACCGTGTCCGGATTGGACTCTACTTCGCATGGACGGCAAGCTTGGTGACCGAAGATTCGTTCTTATGTAACTGACTCCATGTAAACCCTAGATCCCCTCGGTGTCTATATAAACCGAAGGGGATAATCCAGAAAGGACAACACATGTACTCATTACCATACCCATATAGGATAGACTTCTAGGGTTTAGCCATTACGATCTCGTGGTAGATAAACTCTTGTAATACTCATATTCATCAAGATCAATCAAGAAGGAAGTAGGGTATTACATCCATAGAGAGGGCTTGAACCTGGGTAAACATCGTGTCCCCCGTCTCCTGTTACCATCGATCCTAGACGCACAGTTCGGGACCCCCTACCCAAGATCCGCCGGTTTTGACACCGACAAGCGGCGGTTGCCGTGCATGGCCCTCATGTCTTGCAGTTCCTGTGCGTTTTTGGTGATGAACTCCTGAGCGATGGGCACTCCTTGCCCTGTGTTCTCTTGAGGGAAACGTGCCGCGAAGCACGCCTCCAAGTGGTGCCCAAGAACCTCCCTCATGATGCTGGCAAAGTCTGAGGCCCTCCAGAGGAGAGCCCCCGAGCCCTGCCCAAGAGGGGCGCTGGGCGTGCTTCCCTATGCGATGGAGGGCGGCGCCCCAGGCACAGACACCGATCCTGACGAGGCGCCGCTTGCCGGAGGCCCTACGTGACACAACTGCTTCTCCTTCTTGGGGGTGGCCTCAAGAGGGCGCTCGCCCTGACTGTCGGGGTCGTTGATTGCTGCAGCTTAGAAGGCACACTCGAGGGAGCACACCGCGTCTCTTTCTTCTCACGGGACTGTGATGATTTCACCGCTTCCCGGCATCTTAAGGACATTGTAGCCGTGATGGGTCACTGCCATTCACTTCGCCAGGGCTGGATACCCGAGGATGGCATTGTAATGCAGGTGGATGTAGGCGACGTCGAAGTCGATGAGTTCAGTGCGGTAGTTGTTGCGTTCTCCGAAGGTAACGGGGAGGCGGACCTGCCCGATCAGGGTAGTAGAGCTGTCGGTCACTGCTAAGAAAGGCTTGGTAGGCTGAAGCTGGTCATATGGCACTTGGAGGTTGTCGAACATGTTGGTGGACAGGACGTTGAGCCTTGCCCCGCCATCGATGAGAGTCTTGGTAACTTGCATGTTGCTGATGACTGGTGAACGTAGCATTGGGAGGACGCTAGCAGTGGCCGCGCACTTGAGCTGATCTGCCGAACTGAACGTGATGGGGGCACCTAGACCATCTGAGTGGGCGCATGGCCTCGAGCTTGGGGAGAACTGCATTCACTTCACGGGCAAATTGTTTGAAGATACGCTGTGAGGCAGGGGCTTGAGCTCCACCCAAGATGCAGGCGATAGCGCGTGGCTCCTGGAAGCCCCTAGCCCCCTCGTCTTGATGGTGGTCATCGTTCCTTCTGGCTGGTGGCGGTAGTGGAGGAAGGCCCGTGTTGCCGTGAGGACGAGCCTCATGAGGCTGGTGCCTCCAGGTGCCCTCGCGAGGCTGATCCTGCCAGCTGTCCTCATGAGGCCGGTCATGCCACTACTGGCATGGGCCATGGTCTTCCCAGCGTCCGCTACCATGTCCTCTTACTTGGCGGTAGCCCCGGTCGCTGCGCTTGGGGCGTCGACCGAAGCATCCTTCTCGAATGGATCTGAGCTCTTGACAGTCGCTGGTGTTGTGGGTATGCAGGTTGTGGAAGGCGCAGAACGGTCGGCGGCCCTTGGATGACTCAGTCTGGTCTCTATAGCGCTTGGTGTCTGGCTCCGCCACGAGCACGGCTGCTCCCTCGCGCTTCACGTCCTTGGCCTTGTTCTTTTTCTCCTCTAGGTCTGTAGCAGGGAGCTCGAGGAGGGAGATGCTCCCTTGCTTAGCTCTTGCACACTTGGTCGCGATGTTGAACAACTCCAAGGTCGTGCACAGCACCTCGTGGATGGCGAGCTCCTCCTTCATCTTGACGTTGCGGACACTGTCGGAGAACGCTGAGATGATGGCCTCATTGGTCACCTTGGGGATTTTGATGCGTGCGATGTTGAAGCATTGAATGTACTTTTGCAGGGTCTCTCCTGGTTGTTGCTTGATGTGGCGCAGGTCACCCGCTACTGGGGGCGGTCGCGAGTGCCCTGGAAGTTGGCGATGATGCGGTTGCGTATCTCATCCCAGGAGGAAATTGAGCCCGGAGGCAAGTTCAGGAAACAGGAGCGGGCGCCATCCTTGAGAACCATCGGAAACCAGTTCGCCATGACTTTCTCGTCGCCGTTGGCCGCCTCGATGCTCAGCTCGTAGAGCTGCCGGAACTCCGTGGGGTCGGGGGTGCCGTAGTAGCGAGGAGGCAGATCTGGCTTGAACTTGCTCGGCCAGGCGATGCTACGCGGCTCGGGGGTGAAGGTGCGGCAGCCGGCTGTGGTCACCAGGGCCCACCTTCGAGGTGGAGCTTGGCCTTGGCTCCCGCGCGTTGCTACAGCCAGCGGCGTGGGGCCTTGCCGCAGCAAACGATCCTGGCGTGGCGGAGCGAGGAGTGGCGGAGCATTCACTTGCGGTCGAGGGACTTCTTGGCGGCTTCTTTCTTCACACATGGGCGCCGGACACGGTGGGTCACACCGTGGAGCCACGTGCCTCGGCGCTAGGGCGCCGTCTTGGGGCTGAGGTGGTGGAGGTGCTTGATGAGCTACGTCGCCCTTGGCTGGCAAAGGGCGAGGCAGAGAGCGGGATGGCGCAGTGGAGCCCCTGCAGCGCGGACAAGCTCGGCGCTGCGGTCAAGCCAGTCCTCGTAGAGGTCGTCGACTGGGCGGTAGAGCAGGAGCTCGTGCGCCATGAGGAGCACGGCTCGTGCGTCCGTGGCAACGCGATGAGCGTGAGATGACGAACCAACGGGAGTAAGCAATGGAGTGGCGGTGCGACCGTCCTGCCGCACCAAGGGGTGCAGCGAGGATGCTTGCTGCTCGTTCCCCGCTGGGCCGATGGCGGCATTGGCGGCAGGCGACGGAGAGCGACGGGGGCCGTCTGAGCAACGCGAGTGGCGAGGGCAGCTCGGCGCTCGGCACGAGCGAGACACACGTTCTCCATGGAGACGATGAAGCGACATGATGCGGAGCGACGGAAGGGAAGCTTCGGAGAACCCCTACCTGGCGTGCCAAATGTCAGATCACGGGTTCCGGCAAAACCCTTAAGGTCCGAACACTGGGGTGCGCGCGAAGATCTCCCCCCTATTGATCTGCATCCTACTTATCCTAGATCTCACGAACTAAATCGACGAACTCGCAACACAAAGGACACAAGATTTATACTGGTTTGGGCCACCGATGTGGTGTAATACCCTAGTCTAGTGTGGTGGTGGTGGATTGCCTCTTGGGCTGAGGACGAACCGTACAAGGGGAAGAACATCCTCCTCAGGTTGAGGTGTTCTTGTGCTTGGTGCACTTGTGTGGCTGAGGATAATCTTGATGATCCTTCTTCGTACCCCCGCCTATGGTGGTGGCGAGTCCTATTTATAGAGGCCCTAGTCCTCTCCCCAAATATTGCGCGGGAAGGGAGTCAACAATGGGCAATTTGAAAGGGGACAGCTAATACAAGCTATCCTGACAAACGGTGGTCTTCGCTTGCCAAAGGTTCTGGTGCTGACGTCGTCCTGGGATCCATGGTGACCTCCGTCTTGCCATCCTTCTGGTCTTGGTCCCGTTGCACCAATATGGAAACCTTTGCTTGATACCTCGGTACTCCGCTCCTGCGCTTGCCCCCTTAGCACCAAAGAGGAAACAAGGACGATGCGTGCGCTGGCGCCTGCCTATTCTCGATCATCATGTCTTACGTCATGAGCACCTTACGAGGTTTGCCCGACCTTGAACTCTCAGCCCCTCGCAAGCCAGCATGGCGAGGCCGCTCCTGAGGAGGTCTTGTGTCATCCACCTCGCGAGGCTTGGCCCCTCGCGAGGGTCTTGATTCCTTGTTGATGAAGATGGGTCGTACAGGCCTGCCAGCAAAGCCACGCCGTGGGCCGCAGGAAGGCATGTCTGGGGACCCCCGTTGCTAGAACGCCGACACTCGTGTTGTAGCATCAGGGTGAGGCTACATGTTAGTCGACTAACCTTTTCATCTTTGGTCAGTCAATTTTCCAGTTGTTGGATACAAAATCAAGGGTCTGCAGTTCATCTTCTACCTCCAACCCCCTGAGCTGCCAGCCACCACCGGCCAAACCACCGCCCCCACCGCCCGCGGCCGGCGGTGCGCCACCCCGCCCACCCCGAAACCCCACTGCCGGTCCGCCGCCGCCCCGGCCATCCCTCTAGCCCCCCCCCCCCCGTCCGTGCCGAGCTTTTTCTCCGGCGATCCCCACGCCACCACCCCACCACCGCCGGTGACCACCTCCCCCGCCCTGAACCCTATGATAGATAGTGGGGTACCTCTCCGGCGAGACCCCCTCCCCATTGCGGCTCGTTCTTCCTTAAATCCAGCGAGCCCCCCACCCCCTGAAAATCGACTGACCCAAAAGTCGATTCAGTGGACTGAAGTGTAGGTAAATTGGAGCAGCATCGCAAGCAAGAGCGAGAGCAACAACGCGAGCAAGAGCAAGAGCAAGAGCAGACCAGGAAGGGGACCGAGAGCAAGAGGAGAGCAGCAGCGCGAGCGAGAGGGAGCGACGACGTGGAGGAAGTGGCCGGCGACGCCGTCGTGGATGGATCCGCGCCATGTCGGCTCGGGACCGAGCGCTGGCAGCACCATGAGATCGAATCGAGAAGAAAATGCGGCGATTAGTGTACAACCTCTTTGGTGGCGCCGATTAGGCCTCAGGTTCATCCGAGGAAATGGTGATGATGCTCCTCTTCCGGTGGTGCAGGTGAAGCCGGCGGTGTGGGAATGGAGTGGTGCGAAAGACGAGGGGAACGTCGGTGCAGCTCCTTGGAGGTGGAGGACGGGGTGACTGAACCGGCGGGACGACAAGATCGACGAGGGACCCTCATCCGGTACGGTGGATGAGGGATGTTGAGGTGTTGCTGTGGACGACATTATCGGGGAAGAAGCTCCAGCTAGGTGACGAACGGAGGAGGGTGTGGGGCTTCGCGGGTTTTTGTGGCCTCGGTGTACGAATAGGTTGGCGGATGGGATGGGAGTGGGGATCTATGGCTTAGGGACACACTTGTCCGAAATATGGGGTAAGTTACGAAAGTACCCCGACTGATTTGAGCTAGGCAGTTCTTTTGGTTCAGGGGTATCACGGGCATTTTGCGTGTCGGGATTTCGCAGTAGGTGGGAGTTTTCGCGCGCGTTGTAATTTTGAGATAGCAAGGCACAGGTTGAGATGGAGGGACTTTTCAGAGCACAAAGAGACAAAGATATATCTTAAATATTTCAGGGTAACAAGGCGCGGGTTGAAGAGGCGGGAGTTCCGCAGCACGATAGATAGAGATGCTAGCTTGAAATTTCGACATAATAAGGCGTGACTTGAAATTTTGGGAGAATAAGCTTAAAGTGTACCAGAAAAAAGAAAATTCGCACCTCATCACTAGAGAGATCCATGTCCCGTTTTACAATATTACTAGAAATGCATGCAAATACAAAAAAAACTAAAAAAATCGGGACGACAAAAATAACGTGTAGAGTACCAAAACAATTTGCACTTCCCTCGACAATAAAAAACAATGCATGTTTTCTAGCATATGGACTAAATTTGAGTACATTTTCCTATTTGAATGGGATTGTACTCGGGTTAGTTATATAACCATCTAAATATTATCTTCATAACACATGACATGAATATAGGAGAAGTAAATTCCTATATAAATTTGAACTACATGTCCATACGATCTCAAATTCAAATATATGTATCCATTTTATGTTGAATTCAAATCATAGTACATGTATGATACTACGTACAATGTGTTTAACACGCACAACACACACATAAACACCATTTAGACTAGTAAGGTACACGTGCATTGCACGCATGAGATTTGGCAACAAAATTATGAAAAAAATACCACATTATAGCATGTAAGCTTTGACTCATATATGCATGATGTAGATGTTCGTTTAATTCTTATAGTTCATTTCATGCAAAATTATCTAGTTTGTATAATAAGAAAGCTAATCTATTTTAAGATCCATGGAATTGTGCGTTGTAAAGCATAAAGTAAAAACAAATAATGGAAAATCATGTTGAAAAACACTTGGGCAATTCTGATACGGAAGATTCTAGAACAAAGGAGAAGTTCTTGTGTTTGAGGTTTGTGCATTATGCTTAAGTTCAACCATGGACTCTTCTAGATTGTACATGTGGCAAAATTTGGGGGAATCTAGATGATATCCAACGGCCAGTAGCGCTCGAGATTACAATCTCTGCACCATCGGATTGGTTTCATCCAATGACCATCTTTCAAAGTTAAAGTTATCCGCACACTATTTAAAAAATAAAAAATATAATATATAGGGGTATAGATATAGATATGTGATGCGAAAGCCACCCATCATCTCCAGTTCAAATAGTGTGTCCATGCACAGATCCAATGTGGCCAAAGGATGCCTGCCATCGGTATCTCAAATTCATATCAGTCTGACCTTGTTCAATGTGTATACAGTACAACATGCTTGTTTCCAAACCACGCCGCATATCTCAGTTATATTCACGCATGCATGGGTTTCAAACATCATGATCTCTTATTCAAATATTTGAATTCAACTTTCCATTGATTATGAACTCAGCTAGTCATTTACACCCACACAGTCGTCTTCTCTTTATAATTGTAACACTAACTTCCTCTCGTGCATGCATGCACATACACTACCGCTCGACATTATCCATCGCACACATGAAATCTTTTTCTTCAGATCGGTCTCCCTGCATGCACACACACACACCTCCCCCTCCTCATCATATCGGGCATTCTTTATCTCTCACGTGCATGCGCAACAATCAATGTTCCTCTATGTGTGTGTGTATATAGCTAGGTCTTTCCCAGTATTCCACACAAACCGATCAATCTATATATCTAGTGAGGTCTCACCCTCTTTCCCACATACACATCGATCAATCTATACCTCTCTATATAGGATTACATAGCTAATACACCCACATTAATTATATATCCAACGTCCCCCTCCACTACTAGGGAAAACCCTAGTAGTAGCGCGGGTTTTGAGGCTATCAGCATCGCGAGCAGCCGCGCTACCAATAAGGCGCTACAGCTAACTGTTAGAAGTAGCGCGGTCTATACCCGCACTACTACTATGTACTATATCAGCAGCGCGTTTCTGGAACGCGCTACTACTGCTGTAGCGATTTCCTGGCCCAGCGCTACTGCTATATCTTTCATCACCCCCCAGGCTTCCTACCCCGTTTCAGCTTCAATAAATAGCAATTTCCAGATAGTAGGTAGTACTAGATATCAATTTCATAAAGCATTATAGGTTCTTGGTAGTACTCCCTTGGTTCCAAATTACTCGTCGTGGTTTTAGTTCAAATTTGAACTAAAACCACCATGAGTAATTTGGAATGGAGGGAGTACTAGATAATAATTTCATATATACTCAACATGCATCCTCAAGCAGTACAAGGTGATATCGACGACAATCATCATATGTAGTTCTAGATAATATCGATGATGATCATCATATGTAGTTCTACATGATATCGACGACGATCATCATATGTAGTTCTAGATGATATAGCCACACAGACACACATATGTAGTTCTAGATGATATCGGCGACGGTCATCATCCTCAAGCCTGGGCAGTGGGTGTTCCTGATAGTAATTAGGATGGCCTATCCAACACGAAGATTCTTGCCAACGAGGAATCTCTTCCACCAAACCAAGTTTAAGTGTGTGCTACTGTCTGTGTCCATGCGGTAAGTACAGGTGGTGACGGAGCCCCTTGCGGTAAGGCATAATCCATCTGAGCCTTCTTCATCAGGATCGATACCACAACTCACAGATAGGTTCTTTGGCAATTTCTGAATAAAAACAACATATCAATTAATAAATAGCCTCGCACATACTCTTGCAAAAATATTTCTATTAAGTCTAGATTTCTACACTATCAAAAGACACACTAGTACGCATTTGTACTAACTAATCATGAATTCTACTAATAAGTATGTATGGATTGTCTACACTATTAATAATTCCTTAGATTCTACACTAATAGGAGCATGTGATCAGACTCTACACTAAAGCATATCATCGACTAGATTCCACAAAGCATATCATTGGACTCTACACTAAGCATATCATCGGATTCACTAAGCATATCATCGATTAATTTGCATTTGTAAGTATAACAATAAATCATATATATATATCATAAAATTACTATAGGCAGTACGTATAACATACCATTTCATGCCGATCGACCATGGTACTTGTCAGGCAGGTCACGAATGGCACCCCGACAAAGTCATCACGTGGCGGAATTATGTCCCATAGGTTGCACACCTCCTCCTCGCTCAGCCTCATTCTTTGAGCTATGATGGCTTCATGAAGTGGGTTCTCATCATCTTCATCGAGTGGGTCCTCATTATGTTCATCATCTTCATCATCTTCATCACCTTCGTCATCTTCCACCGGGTTGAGATAAATGACAGCCAGCTTGGGTCTTTCTGCTCTGAAGGAGAAGCTGATCAACTCACCACCATTAAGACGCATGTGGGCAAGGAAACGGGCCCATCCATGTCCTCCAATCTGCGACATATTGCGTCCTTTCTCGACCTCCATAGTGTACGGCCCACAAGAGCCTCAAATGTCATAGTGTCTCCTATAAACTTGTTGAATTTCAACCTCACATTGCATGGGACGATCTGTGTAAAAAAAGCAAAATGACACATTGCAGTAATGCCAACACTAAAAATAAAATAGTTGTTACATTTCATCTAATTTCTTACCGCCGCATGACAAAAACTCGGCTGGAAGTAGATGCCGAAAAGCTTGCCAGTTGAAAGGCTGCTGGCGCACCTTGACTTGCATAGTCAACATAGTGGTGGTGGTGGTGGCGCCATTTTATAAATCAACTAAATCCACTAGCCTACTAAATCAAAATGTTCTAAATAAACTAAATCAACTAGCCTACTAAATCAACTAAATCAACTAGCCTACCAAATCAACAAAATCAAGATGTTATAAATCAACTAAATCAACTACATACTAAATCAACTAAATCAAAATGTTCTAAATCAACTAAACCAACTAGCCTACTAAATCAACTAGCCTACTAAATAAAAATGTAGCAGGGAGGAGGGGTTGTGGATGGAGGAGGGAGGAGGGAGAAGGAGGGGCGACTCGAGGAGGGAGAAGAGAGTAGGACGGAGGAGGAAGACGGAGCGAGGAGGGGCCAGCTGGCGGCGAGTGGAGGGAGGACGGAGGAGGAAGGCGGAGCAAGGAGGGACCGGCCAACGGCGACTAGAGGGAGGACGGAGGAGGAGGTCGGTACCGAGTCTAGCGAGGAGGAGGAGGTGGCGACGGCGCAGATTGGAGGAGGAGCGATAGGGGACGACCGGTGTGGGGGGTTGAGGGGGAGATTGAGTGAGTGTGAGTGTGAGTGGATCGGATAGGTCGGAGAAGGGGGGAGATGGAATGGCTTAGTAGTAGCGCGCTATAGCAAAAGGCTCTAGTGCTAAACGACGTAGCAGTAGCGCCTTTCACATAGAGCGCGCTACTGCTATGTGTCAGCATGTAAAAATAGACATCAAAAATACATTGATCATCAATGATCGTTTTGTGTACAATCTGATTTGTGAATATGAGTCCTCACCAATTTAGCAACTGGTGAAGACCCATATTGCAGCCACAAATTCTACACATAGAGTTCAATGAAGACCAAGTGGCTGTGGAAGTTTGAGAAGTAACATATTTAAGGTGGTACAAACTCTCTTCACGAAGCGAGGTGGGACTAATTTTTTTAGTAAACTTAGCAGTAGCGGTTATGGTGTAAATGCGCTACTGCTATGGTCCCTAGCAGTAGCGCTCTCCATATTAGCGCGCTGCTACTAGAACTAGCCTCGCGACGGCGGCGTGGCAATTATAGCAGTAGCGCGTCTTATAGTGGGCGCGCTACTGATACATTTATTTCAGCAGCGAGGTTAGTGCGCGTGCTACTGCTAGTTAGTAGCAGCGCCTTATTTTAAAGTGCACAGCTGGTAAGATTTTGTGTATAGGCTTTTCCCTAGTAGTGCTCTCATCATCCATGTCTTCCGCTTCATCTCTCAGACACGTGCACATTACTGAAGACAGGGGGAAGCAAGGGCCCTGCCCCCTAACATCACTATATATTGAGGATAATATGAATGTGATCATTAGACAATTGCTGGTAAAATGGTTTAAGTTGATGAATTGGCCCTCCTCGTAAAGGATTAGCAATGCTTGGCCCCATAGCTCATTTATTTTTCATGGCTCCACCACTGCACGCAAAAGCGCATGTTCTCGCCCCCTCTCTTTAAATATCGATCTCGCACTTGGGCACTCCTTCATAGTCTCCCTCAACTTGGCCCCTCGCACCATCTTCTAGCCCCCACCGGATTTTGCCACATGTACAATCTAGCAGACTCCATGGTTGAACTTAAGCATAATGCACAAACCTCAAAACACAAGTGCTTCTCCTTTGTTCTAGAATCTTTCGTATCATAACTTCCCAAACTTCGTTGCTAGTTGAATTGCCATTATTTGTTTTTTACTTTATGCTTTATAGCGCACAATTCCATGAATCATAAAATAGATTAAGGGGTTCTTTGATTCAAAGGATTCTCAAAGGAATTTTGGAGGATTCTAATCGTTAGGAATTTTCCCTATCTTGGTTGTTTGATTCATAGAATTGTAAACCATAGGAATTTTTCCATAGGATTCATTTCCACTAGATTTCAAAGGAAACATTCCATCCACTCAAACCTCTTTGAAAGAATCCTACATTTTTTCTATGCACTATCAAACACTCATACAATCCTGTAGGATTCAAGATGACATTCCACTCTAATCCCATGTTTTTCCTATTCCCGCGTTTTGGAAATATTATGAATCAAAGAGGCCCAAGCTTTTTTATAAAAACTAATTGATTTTGAATGAGATGAACTATAAGAATTGAACGAACGTCTACATCATGCATATATGACCCAAAGCTTACATGCTATAGTGTGGTATTTATTCATAATATGGTTGCCAAATCTGATGCATGCAATGCACGTGTACCTTACTAGTAATTCGAGTATGTACAAAACACGTAAATTAGAATTCCAATGGCACGCTACACAGTGTCTCTCTTTCGGTTCATGAAGCCACGTGGCACATGTGGAGGCGTTGCTGCGACCTCCTTGTGTGGATTGATCACAGTGACGTGCTGCTGGTTCCAGAGGAATGTACTCGTCCTCTCTGAGGCACACTGGCAGTACATGCACGAAGCGAAGATGTGCACGCATGCCACACACGCACTCATTCCCTCGCACGAACATGCGGGTACACGGGGGGGGGGGGGGGGGGTGGCGGATTTTTGTATGAAGATCCACCCCATGTGACAGTTTAACGTGTGTAAAGCCCTTCACTTCATTGATGGTCAATTAATACAACGCATGCAAATTGAGTGGACGTGAGGGAGGAAGAAAGACATTACTACTCCACTCCGTGCATGTGAGTAGTTAAATCATGGGTTGCTACTTCCATTGTTCTCCTTCGTATTTTGTGCCAATTTTTGACAACATTTTAAGTAAGATAATATTTATGCATCTCATAAAAAGTGGCACAAAAAAGGGGGGCCAATAAACCAGGACACATGTAACATGATCAATTTTTGCTAGGGCTACTTTTGGTGGCCTTTGTATTTAAATATGGACTGAGTGGAGTAGTACTATATTTATCTTAGCCTCGTAGGGCTCTCCCAGCGCCTAGGCTCGCCTCCCCGCCACGTCCACCGGATCCTGCCATGGATAATCCCTTAGATCCCAGGATCCTGCGGGCTGCCCTCTCGCTGCGCCCCGCAGCACTGGCGCCTTCGAGCGAAACCCACATGTGTTTTAGAGGGGATCAATTGCACTGGAATCACAGATCGGTGGCACCGGAGGACATGCCAGGGCTATGTTTCAGGTGGTGGGCAGCAAAGGCAAATCAGATCGAGGAAGCGTCGCATCGATTGGAGAGAAGTTCCAAGGAGCTGCGCGTGGCGCAACACAAGCTGGAGGTGCAAGTCGATCTCAGGGCAGAGATGCTAAGGGATGTCAGCATATGGCAGCGTCGTGTTGATCTCGATCTAGGTCTAATGGTAGAGATCATATTCACTGAGGCGACTGCGGAGAAAAGAATGTGCATGCATGTGCAATGGCATGAGCAGCCAGTGCAACTGTTCAAATGGGCGGTAGGAGAAGCCAAATCCCGGTACTAATTGCGGCGGCACCACTGGGCATGCATCATAGGCGAGGTGAGCTGCCCTCCTTCCCCGCCAGCGATGAAGTGACCTAGTCTGTTGCTGCTGCAGTGAACTTGCAATGCCATGTCGGTTTGCAACCTCGACAATCACTCCATCTATAGGTATTGTATTCCCATGAAATTACTTGGTAGTTTGGAAAAAGATGGTAATTGATTTATCACTAGTTTTTGAATGCTTGGTCGTGACAATCAACCGAAGCCACAACTAGAAGTATCCATTGCATAATATTTTATGGTCGGTCGCACCAACAAACGCTTGGTCAGACCTGCGTCTCACCGAAGGGACACACATCGGCTTGGTCTGACATGTACGACCAGTTACATAACTGACTTGTGCGACCGCATTTGAGCAGTGCAGTACTCCCTCTATCTCAGTTTACAAGTCTTGCACATGTACCTAGGTCATTAATTTGACCAACTTAATAAGAGGCATACATTACGAAAAATATATCATTACAAACTTCAAATATTCTATTTTTAATGATATATTTTTATGCTAAACAATTTATTTTATATAAGTTAAATTGAAGACCTAGATACACGTGCAAGCCTTATAAACTGAGATGGAGGGAGTTCTTGAAATTTATGTTCCACTAAACTCATCGGGAGCCGTTTCGGGCCTCGAAACCAAAACCATCAATTAATCTTTACCTTGTTCCCATCACATTCCAAAGTACTAGTGCTACAATTAAGTGCTAGCCTACTCACACGTACTAGTACATAACAAACCTGAACGTGTTCCCACTATGCATGTTTTAGTACTAGTGCTAGTACTTAGGTTATAAAAAAGGGAACTACCTAACCGAAAATTGCTCTACCTTCCTCCTGATAAGTCCTTCTTTGTCCTTCCTTGCCATGGTCGGTGTGCAGAGCTCTAGGTCAAGAACTACTCATAACAAGGGAGCGGCAACCAAGGCCGTGGAAAAAAGAGAGGGCTTGCCGCCTCGCAGAGACCTCGAAAGATCTCTCACGGGCAGGCGATGGCTCCCAGGAGCGCCCTAGCTGTGGAGGCAAGTGGTCCCAGGAGCGCCCTAGACGCAGATGCGAGGGATCCCAGGAGTGCCCTAGCCGCGGAGGTGAACATGCCGAACTGGCGGCGATAGAGTCGTTATCCCTTGACGGCATGCCCAATGAGAAAAATAAGCAGAAGGAGTTCCTCCATGGCTTGGTGGAGCTGCTGAGCTCAGTGAGCAGGGGGAGTTGACCGCCAGCTTGGTGATGCTGCTGAAGAAGAGCATTGCCTCGGAGAAGAAGGCGACCGACGAAATCTTGCAACTTCAGCAGGACAAGGCGAAGCTCTGCCACGAGCTCGACCTGCGGAAGGATGAGAACGTACGCTAGAAGAAGTTGGATGAGAAGAGTAGTTCCTCGATGAAGATGCTGCAGGCCCTCTTCATGGAACAGAAGGGGGAGTTGGCGAAGGTCCGCATCGAGCACCCGGCTATGTCAAGGTATGTAATGTGACCATGGAACAGATGATGAAGGCTCACATCGAGAAATCCCGTGTCATGGACAGAATGAAGAAGTTGGCGGAGGAGACGTGCAAGGAGATAGAGGTCATGGAGGCGATGAAGAAGCAGTTACGACTCCGAGGCCAGCAACCTTTCATGTAGTAGAGAGCAGCGCCCCAGACTTCTGTGTGCGTCTTCCTTCTTTTTGGGGGGTGATAATCTTCCTTCTTATTTTGCTCCTGTGTTTCTTATTTTGCTTCAGGTGTTTTGCCACACGTGTCATGTTCTCTACGAGGAATGAATAGAATAATGCAAACAATGAGATTACTAGCAAATTAGATCATTTTTATCGCCATATGGCACTGGGCTGCTAGGTTTCGTGCTCCCCGTCATACTCCAGTGGAAAACTTGAGTATAGCGCACGGTTCTTTGCTCCTCCTCGGGTCCTCGGCACATTTATACGAGTAGTCAAATCAGAAGGCCCTGCCTTCCACCAATAATGAGCTGTCAAATCACAAAGGCGCTCGCCTCTTGTGAAACCAACCAAGCTAGAGTGGCCCGCCCTCTAGCCTTTTAAAAAATGTATACTTTTGTACAGTAGTACTATCGATGGATTACACCAAGGAGCGCTCATCGCAAAATTATGCATATAGCACTATTAAAAAAGCTAGTACATGCTTAAATGGGGTGCTCAATTCTATTAAAGAAAATAGCATACCTATTTATTTCTTGGGTTCTTATTATTTATGCCACTAGTTGTGTATCACTACTCAGTTTTGCCATTAGAAGTTACAACTACTCAAAAGCACCATCGATCCGTGAGATGCCTGCTCAAAACTGCAATTAGACATCTCAAAAATGCCATCGTTAAGTTAGAAGTTTGCTCAAAAATGCCATTAGTCATTGTTATTTTCACGTCAAACCCATTGACTATGTTACATGAAAAAAATAAGCCGATTCTCACAATGATAAGTGTGGCCCCGCTTGTTAGGAGTAACCAACCGAATAATTTTACAAGAAAATAAGAACGCTGTTGGGATCAAGTAGGCCCCACAGTTTATTTTATTGTAGTGAGATAGAGGGAGAGCTGGCATGTTGGTCCATCGGTATTTATGTCATTATAACATGGAAAAAGAGATTTGAGTCACAATAATGGTGTCTAGCACAATACACCCCTCAAATAAATCTAAGCACCCTAAAATTCTTTGACAAAACTAAGCACCCTGAAATTCTTTGACAACTAAACTGCTGGCTATATGATGTTGGACATATATATTGTACGTATATAATGTGAAGAAATGAGTGGTAGTATGTGGCACCCCGGCTCAGAGATCGATGTGAAGTCTTCTGGAATACGACACTGCTTAGAATAGAACAAACCGGCTCTCTATTACAACACGAATATGAATACACGGGTTCCGATATTACAATGAATAACATCGGCACAGCGACACTACGCCAACCACGGTTGCTCTATACAAGCAGCATAAAAACTCGAAGCAGCGGAACAACTACTAGCAGCGGAACAACGGACGATGAAGATGGACTCCAATCCGTAGGGACTCTGTCTAGAACTTTTATCCTAGCTCGCGAACAAAGGAACAACACCAAACAAGCAAGCAATCCAGGCTCGACCTGCAAGCTGGAATGAGATGCCAGGTCAGTACATTGAATGTACTTGCAAGCTCACAATAACCAGAAGCATTCAAGACAAACAACAACATGGAAATTACAGGTTAAGCAGGAATTATCATGAGATCATCAGAATAACATGGCATGAACAACATGAACATAATACTACTGGAACAATATGATCATGGCAAGAACATATAAATCTGATGATACTAGCATGCAACATGATGACACTACATGCAACATTTATTCTGCTTGGGTTACCTCGTAACCAGCACATGCATCACTTACCAACCTGAGACATCACATGATCATCTTAGGATCAAATCAAGCTTGGTATAGACAATACCGTAGTAATCAGTAAATCACCACAAGGAGCTTGATCTTGACCCACGATTCTCGCACAACATCATGAATATCCAGCAACTCGGTATCCTCAATACCACGGTGATCCTTCCGGCGATCACAACCAAAGTAACTCAAACAGTGATCCTTCCGGCGATCACAACCATCTTATCACCAACGGTGATCCTTCCGGCGATCACAACCAATGTAACTCATGATCCTTACGGTGATCACCACCAAAGTAACTCGTGATCCTTATGGCAATCACCACCAAAGTAACTCGTGATCCTCATGGCGATCACCACTAAAGTAACTTGTGATCCTTATGGTGATCAGCACCAACTTATTTCATAACCGAACCAGGGTTGTCATTAATCAAGTTATTATTAATACTGTTGACTCACGGTGGGACCGACACAAACTGGGCCGTTATCCGCGGGTGCGGCTATCGATAGATTTAATATACACTCTGCAGAGGTAGCACACTATACCCACACCACGGAACCCATGGGCTCGCATTCCCATTCGGGTGGACCAACGACATTCCGACGAAACCGACCTACTACCATGACACTCTCCCGACCACTCCGACCCACTTCCCAACTGGGCTATTCTTGGGTGGCCCCATGCCTACCAAAGGCACCAACGGCCACCGTTGCAGCGAAACGGTCCCAAACGGGGACGAGGATCCATACTCAACAACAACGGGCACACAAGCTTATGTCCGCCTACCTAATCAGGGTAGTGCGCGCCCATAACCTTCCCTCGTTGGAGACACCGGCGAGAGGCACGACAATAGACCCAGTTAGGACATTCCCATAAAGGTAAGCATGGTTGCACTAGTCAGTTTCGATATGGTGGCACCATGACTCAGCCAACAGTTGTTCATGTTCAATTTAATTTGGTTAAAATTGAATGCAAATATGTTGAGCCATGATAAAATAACATGATGCAATTACAATGCAGGAGCATGACATCAACAATGAATCATATCGAACTAAGCATGGCATACCGACTGGCATGAACATCACAAGTAAATACTTCTTCGAAAGATAGCATGACCACTAGCATCAACAATAAATATCATGCAAGAACATATCAACAATGCCATCATGCAAGCATTTAACCAACTGTATGCAATAGAACATGCATAAGAACGATACTCGGGGCAGACAACAGTCATGCACCAAAGACCATTACCAACATCAACATGTACTACTAGCAAGCATCAACATATGAAAGGAATACTGGCAACTAGCAAGGCATGACAACCAAGTGCATAACAACATAGCAAGTGAGTAAGCATGAACCCATAAGCATTACCGAAACAACGATAACCATATTTTAAACAAGAAATCATTTAATAAATATTTAAGTTGAAAACCATGGCTACTACATGACTATCATGCAAGTGGGTATTGTGGCTTGCCTGGGGATGAAGAAGGCACCGGGAAGAAGTGCGGTGAATCCGCGGAAAGACTTGCCGGAAACAGTTCTCTCCGGAGGGGCTGTTTACGTGCAAGGGGAAAAAGTTCATTTTCACAGTGTCAAACCATCCTGAAAATGAAACTAACAGAACGGGTTCGACGAGACGAAGAAATGGGCTTTGGAATCACCTGATTTGGAGTTGTAGTTAAAAAGATAGGAAGGGTTGAAGTTCAGGGACTTTTGTGCAAAAATATCATCACAAACAAGTCCCTGAGTGGATAAGGCAGAAGTGCAAAGTTAGAAATATGCTTTCTATTTAAGAAAACACATTCTGGGCTGAAACAGAGAGGAAATAAGCTTTCAGTAAAAGGAAGCGTACTTTGAGCTGAGACAGAGGGAAAATGCGCTTTCCCGAAGATGAAAACGTACTTGCCCGAGTACGCCTCCACTTAATCCAGTCGATCGAGGCGGGACCGGGGCGTGTGACGCTGACGTGTGGGTCCCACGCGGGTGGGGCCCATCACTTATCCATGCTGGCACCAGGGGTCAACGCGCTGAGGCTGCCATGCGGGGCCCGCAAGGAGAAGAGGGCCCGCCTGGCCTTGTCTTCTTCTTCCTCGTCCTGCTCCCGCACGGGACAGAGGAGGCAGGGAAGGGCGTGTCACCGGCGATAGGCTCCTGTGCCACAGGCCACCTTCGGCGACGCGCTGGCCACCAGGATGGTCAGGGAGACGAGGTGCATCCATCCAGTGGCCACACGCACGTCGGAGAGGTGTGGAACGACGACGTGCCATGGATGCAGAGAACCACGACGGCGGACTACTTCGGTGGCGCGTGGCCACGCTGGCTCCAGGGAGAAACGGAGAAGACAGGGAGGTTTGGTGAGGGGAGGAGTGCAGCCGTGCTCGAATTTGAGCCAAGTAGAGCGACGGCCATGGCGGCGATGCGGGTCTAGGAGAGATGCTCGAGCTTGGGGAAGAGGTCGGGGAGGCTTGGTGGAGTGGGCTGAGGTTGGTGTTGTGCTCGAACAGCTCCGGGGAGGGCTATATATAGCCGGGCAAGGGAGGAACCGTGCTGGCGTCGCCGCGGATGTGTGGCCCGCGCCGCAGACGCATGTGCTCACGTATGAGCTCGGGGAAGGCGACGGAGAGGTGCAACAGAGCTACAACGATGCACAGGGACGAGCAGAGCTCGGGGACAAGAGGAGGAAGAAGCCATGGCGCGAATAGAGACGGTTGACTACATGTCTCTCATGGGCGCGAGGCAACGAGAGCTGACGGAGGGGCTGACGGAGGGGGAAGTGGCTCCGGGAGGACGGCGACGACGCGGGGAACCCACTAGACAGGCCCGTGCTCACTGAGACGCCGAGCAGCGAAGGGGCCCGAGCAAGAAGCCATTCTGGACGTGCCCACTTCATGCCAAGTCGGTGGTCATCGCGCGCACTGGTGCACACAGTGCCACAAGTGAAACCATACAATGTCTGGGGGCTTGTCCTTCCTGGGGAGGTTGCAACTGCGGTGGTAGCTCGGGTTAAAGTGATCTGGTTAAACGGTAAATAGTCTTTGAAGTTTATTGGAGTATACTTGTGTCAGCACTAGTGATCAACAGGAAGGGTTTTGGAGTCATAGAGTTTGTCTGCGAGGTTTAGGGTAAAAAGTACTTTCACCCTGGTAACTTTGAGGGGATTAGGATCAAGATTTAATGTAGTTGCTTTGCAACTGCCAAATCTAGTCCAGAAATGAGATTTGGATGATACACTGACATACTTGATCTCTGTGAGCTGAAATTTGGTAGAGAGGGGTTATATGATGATATGAAGCTGCTGTAAAAAGTTCATGCCATTTAGAAATACCAAAGTGGCACTTGCTTCACAAAGCTTCATTCTGGAAAGAAACTTGGAAAATTTACACAAGGTAATTGGATTAACCAATTGAGGTAAAACTTGGTGGGAGTAGTTGATATAGGTAGAAGCATGTCATGGTAAAGTTTCAGCTCAATTGAAGCAATATAAATATAGTTGCTTCACAAACTGAAAATCTAACCAGAAATTAAGATTTGGAGTTGGGCTCACATAGATGAGTTACATGACCTCATATTTGGTGGAGAGTCATTATTGGACCCTAGGAAAGACCATGAAAAATTGCAACTCATTTGGATATGCCTAGAATATAACTCCTTCACAAAGTTCCTTCCTAGACAGAAACTTTGGAAAATTGCTGAAAAATATTTACTAGGCAAATTGAGTTGAATTTCTGGCATGAGCCAATGAGATGGACAGGAAAAGATGTCCAAGAAATTTGGGGTCAATCAAGCAAATATAAATAGCACTTCCTTTGCAAAGTGCCATTTAGGGTAGAATAGGAAAAGAATTATTAGAGGATTATTTTTGAACATGGCAATGAAATACTTTGCCATATTTGAGGAAGATATGACCCAAACAATTTATGAGAATTATTTGGGAATTTTAGGAGTGACAGAAATATAGGTTGCTTCACAACCTAGGGTTTAAAGGGTTATTCCTTTATCAGAAAAGGAATATTACCAACAAAAGAAAATTGGGTTAGGTCAAGGATGGAAATGAGATGATCTTGAGATGATGATGAGGGTGAAAAGCCACTAGAAAGCCTAGGAAGACATGATCTTCCCAAGTTTCAGACCGTCATAACCATGGAAAAGCAAATCAAAACAGGAAATCCCAGAAAATCAAAGGAAAAAGAAAAGGGCAAAAATCCAGGCTGTTACAAACCTTCCCCCCTTAAAGAAATCTCGTCCTCGAGATTTGGTTGCTCGGGGTTAAATAATCTTTCTGACTTGAAGAAACCGCTTCCAACTCAGATTTCTTTTATTCATAATGTTTCCACTGAATTGGATCTGACTGATTGTCTTGATTGGGGGTGGTTTGCTTCACTGGATCTGACATTCTCATAGGACGTACCTCGGATGTCCCTGTTAATACTGACTCAAAATTTTCTTTGGCTGAGTTAGCATCCAAAATATTATTTTTACGGACATACTTGTCCTTCTTGATATTGATCCTTGCTGAAAATGTTATTCTAATATCGAGTACCGAGAACATTCCATGGAGTTGGGGAACATATCTTCCCGTGGAACAACGAATCCCTTTTATCCAGGCATCGAATTCCTTGAATATAGACATGCCTTCTGGTTCAAAAACAGTGATGTGGATCATATGTATTTTTTCTAAGGGATGCTGACATCTTGCATGAGTTTATGTCTTATCTTGACTGGCTTCATAGTCTTGAGTATCCAGGTTGTTCCAAAGGTTTGACTGTCGTGACAAAAATGCAATATCTCCTGATGATAAGATTTGCAGACTTGGCTGGCGGTGATCTTGGCAAAGAATCCCAATCACACATGCTATTCCTTTAATTGCTTCCCCTATGCGAGAGATAACGATCATCAAAGTATATGTTTGCACACCGATTCTTCATTGTTGCTAGTATCTTTCTAGGAACAACAGTTTGGGCAAAGCTCCATCGTGGGTGTTGAGGTTAATACATTGAGTTGTCCAGTACCACAATGGAGTATACTTCTTGGGTGGATCTTTGCTTGGGTTTGTCGTGGAATAAGGCGGTCTTGGGCATCCACATTTTTCACATAATAACCGGCATACATTGGTCTGGTTCATGTTTTGAGCCTCGGTATACTTATCCGGCTCATGTGTGGTTATACAGATCTCAATACCGTTGTGGATTATGTCGGACAGAGACAGGGTTAATAATATCACCTTGTGAGGCTGATTTTTATAATCACTGCCAAGATTATGGTCTCAATGTTGTCTTTCCTTCAAGACTTGTTGATTTTGGCATCACCCACTGGTTTTTGTTTCTTGAATAACCGGTGAGGTTGTCGGATGTGTACCGTGAATTCTTCCTTTAGAGACTTGCACGGACTTGGCCGCATACTAAATGAACTAATATCTGATTCTCAAGGCATACCTTTGTTCTGACTGATTTTTGTTTCAGACCAAACTGTTGCAGATCTGCCACTTGGAAAACACTGCCATATGCTGATAATTCATAATTTAATATCTTGTATTAGTGTCGTACAGAAGAATACTGGGCAGCTTGCGTTCGGAAGCAATCGGGGTATCGTGCTGAGGAAGGCTTGGGGGCTTATGCTCGAAGCCATCGGTGGATATCTTATTGAGGAAATTGGGGTACCGTATCTTATAAGCTTCCCCCCTTAAAGACTTGCCAGGGAAGACTCGATACCTTATGCCGGAAGCTTTTGCAGTATTTCATCGAGAAGACTGAATATCTTGCATGGGAATCCATTCATACTCTATCGGTGCAGACTGGGAACCTTATCTTTGTACACTTCGTCAATACATTGTGGAGAAGGATGGGACTGATTTTCTTGGTGATTGGAATGACATATATATATATATATTTGTCAGTCCGGGAGCTGATTATTGATATGACAAGAATTGTCTGACTGTCCTGATACGTCTCCATCGTATCTACTTTTCCAAAAACTTTTGCCCTTGTTTTGGACTCTAACTTGCATGATTTGAATGGAACTAACCCGGACTAACGCTGTTTTCAGCTGAATTGCTATGGTGTTATTTATGTGCAGAAACAAAAGTTCTTGGAATGACATGAAATTTCACGGAACATCTATTCAGAAATAATAAAAATCCTTACAAAAGATGAAGACCAGGGGGCCTGCCCCCCTAGGGCGCGCCCCCTACCTCGTGGGCCCCCTGGAGCTCCTCCGACCTCAACTCCAACTCTATATATTTGTTTTTGGAGAGAAAAAAATCAGAGAGAAGGAATCATCTCATTTTACGATACGGAGCCGCCGCCAAGCCCTAAAACCTCTCGGGAGGGCTGATCTCGAGTCCGTTTGGGGCTCCGGAGAGGGGAATCAGTCGCCATCGTCATCATCAATGTAGCGACCAGACCTCAAACGATCCAATCTCTATGCTCAGATGTCATCCCTGGATCAGTAATGCTGACACCACACAGTAATTGAAGGATTTATAACAGAGTAACAATCACACACTTATTACATCGAGTGTCTCAAAAGAGAACTTATTACAATAAATATGGCTTAAGGCCATCTAATAACGATAACAGCGGAAGGCTTGAAAGGTAAGTGAGTCCATCAACTCCAACGGCATCACTGAGTATAGAACCACGATCTAAAGGCACCTTAATCGTCGTCTGAAAAGTCTACAACATGAACGTTGCAGCCCGAAACGGGTCGGCACATGGAATATGCTGGCAATGTAACACATAGAGAGTAATGAAAGATATAGGCTATACTATATGCATATTTGGCTGGTGGAAAGCTCTATGGTTACAATTTTGCGTAAAGCCTATTTTTCCCTACTGCAAAGGAATAAATTTTAATTAACTATCATGGTAGTTGTTAAACATTGAGAATGGTTGACAGCATTCTCAATCCCAATTAAGCATCATCATTAAACAAACCCAACAAAATTAATTTAGAGTAACATGATGATATTCACATGATAATCCAGGTAATAGATACTCAAGATGTCCATAACCGGGGACACGGCTAACCATGATTAGTTTATACACTCTGCAGAGGTTTGCGCACTTTCCCCCACAAGACTCGATCTCCTCCGTTGGATTTCTCACACTACATGGTGTTTGAGAAACGGATGACCGAGACATAGTCTTTCAGAAGCGCTAGCACCTACGATCGGGTAGACCGTTACACCTACTTTCCCCTACATTTGCTAGTCTACCACTGTAAGAGTTCGCACGACTTAGTCAACTATGCTAGATCCCATAGTAGCTTGTGGCTGCACACGGAAGTTTCTAGCATGAATAATCTCATGATCCCTTTGAGCCTGGGTGGCGGTCCAAAAGAAAAACAAGCAATCGCTGGAATACCCAGGTGCCTCAATCCACCCAAATGTGTATTTAAGTTGCCACCTTAGATAAACCATTAATTTAACAATCTCACATCTGTCATGGATACACTCACCCAATCCACGTCTACTAGCATAGCATAGCACAATAAGCAAACGTAGAAGTAACTCCCAAAGGTTTGATAATAAACAGGTAATAGGTACTACCTCAACTACTTCCCAAACCCACAATTTAATTAGATCCTAATCATGCAATGTGTGAGGGTTGATCTAATGCAATAAAACTGGGTAATTGAAAGTATGATCAAAGTGTTACTTGTCTTGCTGATGATCCGTGAAACCTAGCGTTTCGAAGTAGCAAGCGGCGCAATCCGGGTACTCTATCGCAAAGAAACAAGCATACAATAAGTACTCATCTAATGCACAGGTAAAACTCGAATAAAAGATCTAAACAGAAAGTTCAACTTAAGAACTCCGGTTGGCAAAAGAATCAAATCGAACGAAGCAACGAAAGACAAACGGCAAAAGCAACAGGCTTTGTTTACTACTCTGGATCTAGGGAAATTTTTACAGTGGCAAAAACTTGTTTGAGTTGGTTAAACAGAAAGAGGGTTTCGAGACGAAACTCCAGGCGCTTGAATCGCCTCATTCCGATAAACGACCGAAAATTTATACTAAAACGAAAATCGGATCAGGAATCACGATCAGAAAAATCATGGATTTAATCCTAGAAAAAAGAAAACGACGAACTGATTAACGAACGAACGTTCGTTATCTGGATCTAACCAGTGAGCGCGTTCGTCAAAATGAACGAACCAGCGAACACTCACTAATTAAATAAACCGGAAAAACCGATCTATAAAAAACGAAACCAAAAAAACCGAACGAAAACCGACGGAAAACCGAATGGTTTTTCAAGAAAAACCGGCGACGGCGAGGTCTACCTCCGGCGAGCGGAGGGGCGGCGGGGTCGGCGGGCGGCGGTGGCATGGCGAGGCGGCGGCGGCGGGGCGGCTAGGGTTTGGGGGGGGGGGGTTCGGCTGGGCCTCCCTGGCTTATAAAGCCGGCCGGGCCAAGTGTCCGGGTCGGACACGGCCCGTTAGGTCGGTTGCGTTTTTTTAAATAGTTACTCTCAGAAAAAAACAAAAGGAATACTAAACGGACTCCAAAAATCCCGAAATAAATTTTCCCCGGCTTCTAAAATCAAGCCACACAGGATGAACATTTATTTCTGGCCTAAATGCACTTATGAAAAATGCGCATTTTTCCTAAATTCAAATAAAATAGCAAATAAAACCAAAATAAAATCTTATTTGATTTTCTTATTAAACCCTAAATATTTCTTTATTTTGGGGAAGTCATTTTATTCCCTCTCTTATATTTTTGTAATAGAAATAATTGAAGATAAATTAAATTAAATCAAATGATCCCATTTTCAAAATTTGAGAAAACTCAAACAAGAAAATAACGAAATCCCCAACTCTCTCCGAGGGTCCTTGAGTTGCGTAGAATTTTCTAGGATCAGCCAAAGTGCAATAAATTATGATATGCAATGATGATCTAGTGTTTAACATTCCAAATTGAAAATTTGGGATGTTACAAACCTACCCCCCTTAAGATGAATCTCGCCCTCGACGTTCGGGTTGGCTAGAAAATAGGTGAGGGTGGTCCTTCAACAATTCTTCCTCTCGCTCCCAGGTGGCTTCTTCCTCCGTGTGGTGGCTCCACTGAACTTTGCAAAACTTGATAACCTTGCTGTGGGTTACTCGGCTGGCATACTCAAGAATCTTGACTAGTTTCTCCTCATAGGTCAAATCACTATCCAACTGAATCATGTCTAGCGGCACTGTGTCTCTCAGCGGTATATCAGCCATCTCTGCGTGGCACTTCTTCAACTAGGAAACGTGGAACACATCGTGAACTCCTGACAATCCTTCGGGCAATTCCAATTTGTAGGCCACTTCTCCCATACGCTCCAAAACCTTGTATGGTCCTACAAAACGTGGTGCTAACTTTCCCTTAACTCCAAAACGCTTAACTCCTTGAAGTGGAGATACTCGAAGATAAACTCGGTCTCCGACTTCGTAAACTGTCTCCTTGCGTTTAGAATCTGCATAGCTCTTCTCCCTGGACTGGGCTACCTTGAGCCTATCGCGAATCAATTTTACTTTCTATTCAGACTCCTTAATCAGATCTGGTCCAAACAACTGGCGGTCTCCAACTTCATCCCACGACAATGGGGTCCTACACCTCCTTCCGTACAAGGCTTCGAAAGGGGCCATCTTCAAACCGGATTGATAATTGTTGTTGTAAGAGAACTCTGCATATGGCAAATTCTCGTCCCAACTAGATCCGTAATCTAGCGCACAAGCTCTCAGCATATCCTCCAAAATCTGATTGACTCTCTCGGTCTGTCCATCTGTCTGCGGATGGAAAGTTGTACTGAATTCTAGCCTGGTACCCAAAGTTTCATGCAACTGTTTCCAGAACTTTGAGGTAAACTGGGTTCCTCTATCTGATACAATGCTCCTTGGAACTCCATGCAGACATACGATTCTGGTCATGTATATCTTTACTAACTTTGCACCGGTATAGGTAGTCTTCACTGTAATGAAATGAGCTACCTTTGTCAAACGATCGACTACAGCCCAAATTGAGTCATAGCCTGAACGAGTTCTGGGTAAACCCATAATAAAATCCATGCCTAGCTTATCCCACTTCCATTCGGGTATCGGCAATGGCTGTAGCAATCCTGGTGGCTTCTGATGCTCTGCCTTTACTCTCTGACATACATCACAAACTGCTACATACTCCGCAATGTCCTTCTTCATTACGGTCCACCAGAAAATGTCCTTCAAATCCAAATACATCTTGGTATTTCCTGGGTGAATCGAGTATGGTGAATCATGGGCTTCTTGCAGAATTAACTTCCTGATCTCTGGGTCGTTAGGCACATAAACACGGTCTTCAAACCATAAGGTATCGTTCTCATCCTCACGAAATCCTTTAGCTTTTCGCTTGCTTATTTTCTCCTTAATAGAAGCGATCTTCTTGTCGGTCTTCTGGGCTTCTCTGATCTTATCCATCAAAGTCGACTGAATCTCCAATGCTGCTACATAGCCTCTCGGGACTATCTCGAAACATAGCTCACGAAGGTTTTCGGCTAACTCCCTTGGTAAATCTCCGGTCATTACTGTGTTGACATGGCTCTTACGGCTCAGCGCGTCAGCTACTATGTTAGCCTTTCCAAGGTGATAATGCCATCTCATATCATAATCCTTGATGAGCTCCAACCATCTCCTTTGTCTAAGGTTCAACTCCTTCTGTGTGAAAATATACTTCAAACTCTTGTGATCCGTGTACACCTCACAATGGTTTCCAATGAGAAAGTGTCTCCAAGTTTTCAATGCATGCACTACGGCTGGTAACTCCAAATCATGTGTAGCATAATTCAACTCATGAGGCTTAAGCTGTCGTGAGGCATATGAAACAACTCTTCCCTCCTGCATAAGCACTACTCCAAGTCCTCAACGTGAAGTGTCGCAATACACCTCATAATCCTTGGTCTGATCTGGCAAAATCAACACAGATGACGTAACCAAACATTTCTTCATCTCATAGAAACTGGCCTCACATTCCTCAGTCCATATGAACTTCGTATCCTTCTTCAACAACTCCGTCATCGGCTTTGCAATCTTCGAGAAATTTTCAATAAATCTCCGGTAGTATCCTGCGAGTCCAAGAAAACTCCGGATTTCTCCAACTGTTGTTGGGGCTTCCCAATTTGTCACAGTGTCAACCTTAGTGGGATCTACTGCTATACCTTCTCCAGATATAACGTGTCCGAGAAATCCTACTTCCTTCAACCATAACTCACATTTGCTAAACTTGGCATATAACTGATGTTCTCTGAGCTTACCAAGTAGCAAATACAAATGATCCTTATGCTCCTCTTCATTCTATGAGTAAACCAGGATATCATCAATGAACACTACGACAAACTTATCTAGAAACTCCATAAACACTTTGTTCATCATGTTCATAAAATAAGTAGGTGCATTAGTGAGACCAAATGACATAACGGTATACTCGTATAGCCCATACCTAGTGGTAAAAGCTGTCTTAGGTATATCCTGTTCTTGAATCTTCTACTGTTGGTATCCTGATCGCAGATCAATCTTGGAAAATACCTTAGCTCCTTGCAATCGATCAAACAAATCATTGATCATCGGTAGTGGGTACTTGTTCTTGATGATTACTTCATACAATCCTCGATAATCAACAACCATCCTTAATGATACATCCTTCTTCTCCACTAGAAGTGCTGGCGATCCCCAAGGCGAAGAACTTGGGCGAATATATCCTTTATCCAGTAACTCCTTAATCTGCTTCTTTATCTCCACCAAATCCTTTGCGGGATCCTATATGGTCTCTTAGATATTGGCCTTGTTCCTGGCAAAAGATCAATCAAAAATTCAATATCTCCATCCGGTGGCATGCCTGGCAACTCTTCTGGAAATACATCAGGGAAATCCTTCACTACCGGTACTTCCTCCTTCACAACTCCTGTTAAACAATTTACTTGAGTCCTCTTCGGCACATGCCGGGATACAAACTTGATCCTTCTTCCTTCTAGGGTGGTAAGCAAAATTGACTTATTGGCGCAATCGATGTTTCCTCCATACATCGACAGCCAATCCATACCCAGAATTACATGCAATCCTTGTGAGTCCAAAATGATCAAATCCGAGGGAAACACATGCATACCTATACTCAATGGCACTTGAAAACATCCCTGGCTAGCCATATACTCCACTCCTGGTGAGTTACTAACATAGGTGTTCTAAGAACTTTGGTGGGTAAGTTATAATTATCCACAAATCCCCTTGATATGTATGAATGCGATGCACCAGTATCGAAAAGAACGAGTGCAGTAAATGACTTAACCAAAAACTTACCAATTACTGCATCCGGCTGCTCTTCAACCTCGTCCACGTTAACGTGGTTCACCTGTCCCTTGTTGAAAGGGTTCGGCTTCCTCCCAGAACTTCCATTGCCATTTCCAGTCTAGGATTCAGGACATTCATTTGCATAATGTCCGGTCTTCTGGCACTTGAAACAAGTGACTTGGCTCAGGTCTCTTTTGGCTGGTGTTATTGGTTTGTGCGGTTCTGGCCATTGCTTGCTCCATTCCCATTACCATTCTTGTTGCCATTGTGATTGTGCGAGCTACCTCCTCCATGGGTATGCTAGAAATGTCCTCCCGGCCTAGGGGTAAAACATGGCTTCTGCTGAGCTCCAGAATTGTACTTCCCTTGTCCATACGTCCTCTTGCGGTTCTCAATTTGCCACTGCTTCCCTTCAATCATGAGAGCACGGTCTACCAACTCCTGGTAGCTGTTGAAGGTTGCTACCATCAACAGCATGCTCAACTCATCATTTAGTCCTTCCAGAAACTTCTCCTGCTTAGCTGCGTCCATATCTACGTCATCTGGGCATAACGTGCTAACTTACTAAAGTCCTCCACATACTGGCCAACTGTCCGTCCTCCTTGGCACAAGTTGCGAAACTCTCGCTTCTTCGTGGCCATAGCTCCTGCTGAAAAATGGGCAGTACGGAAAGCCTGCTGAAACTGGTCCCACGTGACAGTGTCGACAGGGAAAGTGGCTGTGAAATTCTCCTGCCATGATGTTGCGGGTCCTTCAAGCTGATGTGCGGCAAACTTCACCTTTTCTGCATCTGTGCATCCTGCCGTGGTCAACTCCCTTGCTGTCTTGCGGAGCCAATCATCTGCTACTATCGGCACGGTGCTACTGGAAAACACCGGCGGATTCAGCCTGAGAAAACGAGCTAAGTGATCAACAGGTGGTGGTGGTGGTGGGTTGTTGTTGTTGTTCCCCTGATTCTGATTCTGGACTAGCAACTACATCAATGTGTTCTGCTGCTGGATCAACTGGGTGAGCACCGGTGGGAAGGTAAATCCGGGGTCACATCTCGGAGGCATCTGAGGGTTTAGAAAAGATGATATTTAAGAATAGAGAGGGGTCTAGAGAGAAAACACTACCCATATGCTCATGAGGCAAAAGCATACAATTCACTTCATTCAATCAAACGAGGGCACACAATCGATCTAATTATCGCAAAAGTGCTCGGACTACTATATTTACATGGTGGACTACTACTACTACTGATGGGGTGGTCTACTAAAAAAATTCTTCGGTTGTAGACTCCATGATATCTGCTCCAGCTTCATCAACATAGTCATCATCGCTATCATCTGGATAGTCGGTGTCGTCGATGATGATGTAGTCTTCCGGGCGAATCTCCTTGGGTTCTTCATATTCTTCTACTGGTGTAGGGCCTCCCATAAATATTCCAATCTTCATTGTTAAGTCGGCATTTTTATCCACGAGTACTTCAATTTCCTCTTCATAATCTTCACGTGTAGCCTTGAGTTCTTCCTCCAGTTCCTTGATTCTTGTCCTCGCCTTCTTCAGATCTATCATGTCGGCGCACATTTGGTTCTCCTGACGTCGAATGTGCTGGTTTAACTCCTGGATAAAAGCTGCAATTGATCTATCGTTCCTGGTACTGATCATCTCCCAGTGCTCATCTCGGCACCCACAAATCTGGTAGATAGTATCCTTGAGATCATTGTGGTAAACTTCTCCAATGCGTCCCATGGCGATGTGAGCTGCCATGCTCTTCCCTAGATTCCAAGTTGGTGCATCAAAAGAAAACTCTATGGGCTCAGTGACTGGCATGAACGTCCTTCCTGGAACTTGAACTTGAATCATCCAGTGCTCTTCTTCAGGTAAAGTGGCGTTGTAAGTCCCGTTGAAGCTTGGTACTCCTAAGTTCAGGTATCTAGTGACTTCCTCCAAGTGTCGTCCAAAGGGTGTATCTTCATCCGGTTGCGTGAACTTATTCCTTGCATCCGCCATCCTAAAAGAGTAGAAAAGATGAGAAGTCAGAATGAGAAGAGAGTGAGTAGTGATCTAGGGCTTTAGCTTAGTGGTCGTGTCCTACAGTCAACGTGGCCTCTGATACCATCTTGTAGCGACCAGACCCCAAACGGTCCAATCTATGTGCTCAGGTGTCATCCCTGGATCAGTAATGCTGACACCACACAATACTTGAAAGATTTATAACAGAGTAGCAATCACACACTTATTACATCGAGTGTCTCAAAAGAGAACTTATTACAATAAATATGGCTTAAGGCCATCTAATAACGATAACAGCAGAAGGCTTGAAAGGTAAGTGAGTCCATCAACTCCAACAACATCACCGAGTATAGAACCACGAACTAAAGGCACCTTAATCATCGTCTGAAAAGTCTGCAACATGAACGTTGCAACCCGAAACGGGTCAGCACATGGAATATGCTGGCAATGTAACCCATAGGGAGTAAGGAAAGATATAGGCTATACTATATGCATATTTGGCTGCTCGAAAGCTCTATGGTTACAGTTTTGCGTAAAGCCAATTTTTCCCTACTGCAAAGGAATAAATTTTAATTAACTATCATGGTAGTTGTTAAACATTGAGAATGGTTGACATCATTCTCAATCCCAATTAAGCATCATCATTAAACAAACCGAACAAAATTAATTTAGAGTAACATGATGAGATTCACATGATAATCCAGGTACTAGATACTCAAGATTCACACGACTAACAGAGGTTTGCGCACTTATCCCACAAGACTCGATCTCCTCCGTTGGATTTCTCGCACTGCATGGTGTTTGAGAAACAGATGACCGAGACCTAGTCTTTCAGAAGCGCTAGCACCTTACGATCGAGTAGACCGTTACACCTACTTTCCCCTACATTTTCTAGTCTACCACTGTAAGAGTTCGCACGACTTAGTCAACTATGCTAGAGCCCATAGTAGCGGTCCAAAAGAAAAACAGACAATCGCTGGAATACCCAGGTGCCTCAATCCACAAAGATGTGTATTTAAGTTGCCACCTTAGATAAACCATTAATTTAACAATCTCACATCTGTCATGGATACACTCACCCAATCCATGTCTACTAGCATAGCATAGCATAATAAGCCAACGTAGAAGTAACTCCCAAAGGTTTGATAATAAACAGGTAATAGGTACTACCTCAACTACTTCCGAAACCCACAACTTAATTAGATCCTAATCATGCAATGTGTGAGGGTTGATCTAATGCAATAAAATTGGGTAATTGGAAGAATGATCAAAGTGTTACTTGCCTTGCTGATGATCTAGGAAACCTAGCGATTCGAAGTAGCAAGCGGCGCAATCCGGGTACTCTATCGCAAACAAACAAGCATACAATAAGTACTCATCTAATGCACAGGTAAAACTCGAATAAAAGATCTAACCAGAAAGTTCAACATAAGAACTGCGGTTGGCAAAAGAATCAAATCGAACGAAGCAACGAAAGACAAACGGCAAAAGAAACAGGCTTCATTTACTATTATGGATCTAGGGCAATTTTTATAGTGGAAAAATCTTTTTTGAGTTGGTTAAACGGAAAGAGGGTTTCGAGACGAAACTCCAGGCGCTTGAATCGCCTGATTCTGATAAACGAGCGAAAAGTTATACTAAAACAAAAATCGGATCAGGAATCGCAATCAGAAAAATCGTGGATTTAAACCGAGAAAAAAAGAAAACGACGAACAGATTAACAAACGAACGTTCGTTATCTGGATCTAACTGATGAACGCGTTCGTTAAAACGAACGAACGAGCGAACGCTCACTAATTAAATAAACCGGAAAACCGATCTATATAGAAAAACAAAACTAAAAGAACCAAATGAAAACCGACGGAAAACAGAACGGTTTTTCAAGAAAAACCGGCGGCGGCGGGGCGGCGGGGTCGGCGGGCGGCGGCTCCGGCTCCGGCGGGCGGCGGGGTAGGCGGCGGTGCTGGGCGGCGCGGGCGGTGGCGGCATGGCGCGATGCGGCGGCGGCGGCAAAGGCGGCGGCGGCGGGGCGGCTAGGGTTTGGGGCGGTTCGGCTGGGCCTCCCTCGCTTATAAAGCTGGCCGGGCCAAGTGTGTGGGTCGAACACGGCCCGTTAGGTCGGTTGCGTTTTTTAAATAGTTATGCTCAAAAAAACAAAAGGAATACTAAATGGACTCCAAAAATCCCGAAATAAATTTTCCCCGGCTTCTAAAATCAAGCCACACAGGATGAACATTTATTTGGGGCCAAAATTTAATTTTGAAAAACGTGCATTTTCCTAAATTCAAATAAAATAGCAAATAAAACCAAAATAAAATCTTATTTGATTTTCTTATTAAATCCTCAATATTTATTTATTTTGGGAAAGTCATTTTATTCCCTCTCTCATATTTTTGTAATAGAAATAATTGAAGATAAAATAAATAAAATCAAATGATCCTATTTTCAAAATTTGAGGAAACTCAAACATGAAAATAACAAAATCCCCAACTCTCTCCGAGGGTCCTTGAGTTGCGTAGAATTTTCTAGGATCAACCAAAATGCAATAAATTATGATATGCAATGATGATCTAGTGTATAACATTCCAAATTGAAAATTTGGGATGTTACAATCAACCATCCTCCATCACCAATTTCATGATGCTCACCGCCGTGCGTGAGTAATTCCATCATGGGAAAAATGCCTAACGTCACCTGGCTCGAAGGCTCCTATGTGGAGACCATAAAGGGGTGGCAATCAGGGTGGTTCTACATCACCGAGCCACGCGACACCACCTGGGTGGTGGCCCCTGAATTTGGATCCGCAATCCCCACGCGGCTCACTTCCTGGAAAAAGAAGGACTTGCCCTAGGGTTCTCCGGTAGAGCTGACTGGACTCCAGACCTGCATCAAGAACATGATGAGCAAGAAAATCAAGCTTGTCAATGTGGTCCAGGTCATGCTCTTCTGCCGGATCCTCCCGTGTCAACGACGGGTGTTCAATTTGTGGGAGTTCGACCCGACCGAGCACCAGACACTGCGAGAGCTCTTCGCCATGATGCACAAGGACCTCTAGAAGGTGTTGTTCAAAGGCGCCGAGGTACCTCCTCCCCTTACCGAGGACCGCGGACTCAACGCAAAGCGCCATGCCAATCCGGTAAATTTTTATATCTCATAGGATATTTATTTGCCCGAGTTTAATCATGTGAGGGATCTAATCTTCCATGTTTGAAGATCCTGCAGACGCTCTCCTAAAGGAGATGCTGGCTCCGGCGCCTTACGAGGTGCCGGTGAAGAAGGCCACGGGGACCCGAAAGGGTCTCCGGCGCAAGGTTATATCGGACCCATCGTCCGATGACTCTGAAGCGCACTCCTCCAACGAAAACGAGGAGGAGGAAGAGAAAAGTTCTCCCCCGCAGCCGGGGGAGACAAGAAAAGGAAGGCCGCCCCAACCAGGGAGGCCGAAGGGTCCAAGAAGGGAAGCACCCTCCTTCCGGACTGCTCCACGACAGCCGCCTACAGCGGCGACGAGTGGTTACCTAGGGACAAGCCCCTGGCGAAGTTGTCAGTATCCGGATGCCATAGTAATTCATGGTACGGTTTATTGCACTGCTTCTCCTCACGCCGAATATGATAATGCAGTCCGTCCCGAGCTCGTCTTGACGTATCTTCTTTGGACGGTTCTTTGGACTCGTCGGATATGAATAGCGATTTACTTCCGACCGCCTCCACCCCTTGTCCTACGGACAATGTCGAGGTGTTGTCTCAAAAGGCACCGAACTGAGGGGAGGTGGTCCTGGGGCGCCTCGAGGCGACCTTCTGGACCTTGGGCGCAAAGGGAGCAAGACTCCCACGGGCTCCAAGTTCGGCCCCCAGCCGAACACTACGCCGGAACCTTTGATGGTTCCGGACTCCGGCAGGGGATCCCCCGTTAAGAGGGGCAAGCCGCCCGTGCCGGTGGCCTCTGTCCATCCAGAGGCACCGGACAACTTGCTGGAAGCGCTTCGCGATGCTTCCATCGACGAAGAGCACCGCACTATCATGAGTGCGGTGATCGATAAGGTTTAGTCCGCCAAAAATGGACTAACCGAAGCTTGTGCTAGCCTCCTAACAGGCTTTCAGGTAAGCAATCAAAATATAGGAAAATATTACCGCATAGACAGTAACCCCTGATGCTCTGTTTGGCGTTTGCGAAGAAAGGCCGAATAGAGGATCAAATAATGACTCAGGAGTATAATCAAAATATGTATGTGTGCACGCGCAGGCTTCACTGCTGGCCGCTGTCGCACGTACTGCGGAGGTCGCTGCACTGAAGCAGGACCTGGAGCGGTCCGAGGACGAGCTCGGCCTTACCAAGAGGCAGCTCGAGGAGAGCCAAGGTATGCAATACCTTGTCTATATATTAGAAATAAGTTCGGTTTCTAAAGTTATAGGATCATCATGAATTTGCCAGGGGCCACGTCCGAGGTGGCGACCCTGAAGAAGGCGCTGTCCGAGGCCGAAGACAAAGCGGCCAAGGAGCGCATTGAGCAGGAAAAGCAAGAAGCCCGGGTAGGTGAGGTGCAGCAAGAGCTCGAGGCTCTTGCCAAAAAACACAAGTCCTTGGAGCTTGACTTTAGGACGCGAGAGTCCGAGCTTGCGAAGGCACTCGAAAGCGCCCGGAGCGCCAAGGCTGAAGCCCACAAGGGCCTCCAGGAGATTGATGCGGTGAAGAAGATAGCTGCGGGTAAGGCATTCATTATGCAAAGCAAGCATGTGAAGAAAACTTTCCTTTTACTTACCCGAGTTCAGAGCTCTCCATGAGCGCTCGCAGATCTTCCCCGCAGTGTACTGGATGCCGCGGAGTTTTACCGAGCTGAGGAGGGGAGCTCGATGCAAAAGTTGTTCTGGTCTCAGTATACCGGGACCGAACACCCAATGCCCTTGAGCGACCAACTGAAGCAACCGGTCGAGCTTCACAAGGCGACCGAACAGGCCATGAAGGGTCTTATAGTTCGGATGTGGCCTGGCGATCCCCTGCCTGGCAGCTACGTCGGCTTGGTAAGGCAGCTTATGGATGCCTGCCCATGGCTTGAAGTCCTAAAGCGGTCCGTCTGCATCGAGGGTGCGCGTAGGGCTTTTGCCCGGGCGAAGGTGCACTGGGCGAAGCTGGATGCCGTAAAGCTGGTGAAGGAGGGGCCACCGGAGGGCAAGGAGCATCGCTGCCCCAAAATGTATTATGACAGTGTCCTAAAGGGTTCCCGCCTTGTGGCAGAGGAATGTGCCAGAGATGTAATTTTAGAATGAACATGCTCATGTGATCCTGTAATATGAAACGAGTTCATTTGCGCTATGCAACACTTTTTGAATTTAAAATATTACCTTTTGTGCGGCCGTTTATAAAATCTGAGAGTTGGCCAGTCGTCGGCTTCTGCCCCCATGTACCTAGTACTGGGGTGTTCGGGATAAACCTGAGCACTCTTTATCCCAATTTTGGGTCCTTCGAGGGAGGTGTTCAGCACAACAAACCAGGCAATCGGACTATTAGGCTGTATCACTCTCACTTAGCCATAGATGTCTACAATTTTAAATTTTGGCTAAGCCCCTAGTATTCGGAAGGCCGAACTTGGGGCGCTATATACGCCTAAGTCGGGCAAGGCCGACTCCTCGCCTGAAGCGGAAAAAGTCTTTAAGGACTTGAGACCTCTCAAACAGCGACCATCTCTCACCTTATCATGACAGCCAGTTTTCGGCTTTCTCTACTAAGGTGCTCGTCCGGAAGAACCAGTACACAGTCGCAGTAGTTCTCCTAGTGCTACTTTCGCCGATATAATGGAACGTAAGGTACCAAAACATGGGAGCCGGGAAAACCCAACTATTGACCCAAGACATGATTCGGAGTTTATGCATATAATGCTATAAGGTCGGGGTGCCACACTGTCGAAAGTTTTCGGACTTCTCACGCCGTATTATGGGGTAAACGGAAAGCCCCTAGCGTACTGACCATACCAGAATGTACGGGTGCAAGTTGTCGAAATGAACATATAAGAAAAAGATGGATAATGCAATGATAGACTAATGCTATGCATTGTTATTTAAATAATACGTCGAAGCATACTGATACAAGTAGTGCAATAAGCAAAAAAATAGGGCTATTTGACATGTCCTATCCAAGGGCAAGCTGCGTATGGGAAGTAAAAAGCGGGTATATCTATTGTTATTAGAGACCACCAGGGGGTTCCCTTGGATGTCTTAGCTTCTTGTCTCCTTGGTTGTTCCTTCCCGTAATGTGTTCGGCAATCATACTGCCGGAAAGGGCTTCCAGAGAGTAAGGTCCTGAAAGAGAAAAAATGATAAAGGTATGCAGCCCCTAGGGCGGTTAAGCCGCATTGCGGGATGTGCCCTAATCGTGCCCCCACCTATGCCCATGGTATTTTCAGTGCGTAATTATGTACGCGCGGCATGGATTTCGTTGCTTGACTGGGACTGGGACGGGGGCCGGATTGCTAGGCGAGCTCTGAACGTGCCAGGCGATCCTGTAGTAGGTTACTCCGGACTCTCTTGGTGGTGCCCGGGAGCTGTATCGCCGAATTGGCGGTTTGCCTAAAAGGCTGCTTTGTGCTTCTGCTGCGTGGGCCGCAGTATGCTCTTCCGTGCAGAGCGAGCGTTCTGTGTTTCCATTGACTATTATGACCCCCCTAGGTCCTGGCATCTTGAGCTTGAGGTATGCATAATGCTGTACCGCATTGAATTTTGCAAATGCGGTTCGCCCGAGCAGTGCGTGATAGCCACTACGGAACGGGACAATATCGAAGATTAAATCCTGGCTTCGGAAGTTGTTCGGAGCTCCGAAGACCACATCCAGTGTGATTGAGCCCGTGCAATGGGCCTCTACACCAGGGATGACGCCCTTAAAGGTGGTTTTGGTGGGTTTAATCCTCGAGGGATCTATACCCATTTTGCGCACTGTATCCTGATAGAGTAGGGTGGGTTTAATCCACGAGGGTTTAATCGTCGATGATGGGGTCTAGGACCAATGTGACGGATCCGCCATGAGAGATACTAGTGGGGTGGTCCCTGCGATCGAAGGTGATCGGACAGGAGGACCATGGGTTAAATTTTGGGGCGACGAGCTCCATCACATAGACGTCCCTCAGTGCACGCTTCCGTTCCCTCTTGGGAATTTGGGTTGTGTATATCATGTTTACCGTCTTCACTTGTGGGGGGAACCTCTTCTGTCCTCCTGTCTTCGGCGACCGGGGCTCCTCCTCGTCACCACTATGCAGCCCCTTGTCTTTCTTTTCGGCATTCAACTTGCCGGCCTGCTTGAACACCCAGCATTCTCTGTTAGTGTGATTGGCTAGCTTATCAGGGGTGCCGTGTATTTGACACGAGCGATCGAGTATGCGATCCAAACTGGACGGGCCCGGAGTACTTCTTTTGAATGGCTTTTTCCGCTGACCAGATCTAGAGCCTTTGAATCCAGCATTGACTGCCGTATCATCGGCATTATCGCCGTTGTTGCGGCGCTTTTGTCTGTTACGACGTGGTCTGCCGTTGGCATCTTTGGTATCCGAATTGCCCAGATTCCTTGATGTGTTGTTGCTGTGAGCCAACCATCTATCCTCGCCCGCGCAAAAGCGGGTCATAAGTGTCGTGAGGGCTGCCATAGATTTTAGCTTCTCCTGGACGAGGTGCCGGGCAAGCCACTCATCACGGATGTTATGCTTGAATGCCGCTAAGGCCTCTGCATCCGGACAGTTGACAATTTTATTTTTCTTGGTTAGGAACCGTGTCCAGAATTGCCTGGCCGATTCCCCTGGCTGCTGAGTTATATGGCTCAAGTCATCAGTATGCAGTGGTCGCACATAAGTGCCCGGGAAGTTGTCAAGGAATGCGTCTTCCAAATCCTCCCAACTGTCGACGGAGTCTACTGGCAAGCTATTCAGCCAATGTCGAGCTGGTCCATTAAGTTTTAGTTGGAGGTACTTGATGGCATGCAGATCATCACCGCGAGCCATGTGGATATGGAGGAGGAAATCCTCAATCCATACAGCAGGATCTATTGTACCATCATACGATTCGATATTTACGGGTTTAAAACCCTCCAGGAATTCGTGATCCATGACTTCATCACTGAAGCATAGGTTCATATGAGTCTTGTCTGCTGTGTTCGGCCCGTCCGGATTTACTTTTATTGTATCTGGCGTGACGGTCATCATCGCGCGTTGGAGCGCGCCCCTTTGACCTATATATCGACCTTGCATGTTTTGCCCTACTTTCCAATACGTCTCGCAGGTCCCGTGTGTTGCCCCGGGCCTTGGTATTTTTGTGGCGGCGGGGTGCAAGCTGAACTTCAGGCTGAAACACCTCTCTGGCTCGGCCACGAGGTGGCCGGTCAGCCGCATCATACACTGGTGTTGTAGGTTTCAATGCTTCCTCCTCGAGGTGAGGTAGCAACTTACGCTTTGGGTAACTCTAGGAGGGGCGCTCGAGTTCGTATTCCTCGGCCGCAAGGATTTCAGTCCATATGTCTGGTAGAAAATCTTGGTCAGCTTGAAGCTGTTGTTGCTTTTTATTCAAGCTGTTTGATGTGGCCATAAGCCTGCGCTCGAAGCGCTCCTGCTCGACCGGATCCTCAGGCACGATAAATTCCTCGTCGCCGAGGCTCACCTCGTCTTCGGAGAGAAGCATGTAATTGTCTTCCTCTGATTCTCCATCTGCTGCTTGCTCTGGAGGGCTAGCATCTTCACTCTCCCACTCTAAATCGTGATGGATGGGATTGTTATCGTCTTCGGCACTATCCGGAGTGTTATTGTCTCTTGTGCCGGTATCACTACTTTTTCTATGGCAGGACTTAGAGTGGCGCCGCTGACGTCGGCGCTTGGGTTGTTTCTTGGAGGGGTCACCCCTGCTGTCTCATCGCCATTGTCTTCTTTGGGGGTGTCCACCATGTATATATCATATGATGAGGTGGCGGTCCAGCGCCCTATGGGCGGTGGTTCCTGTTCGTCTCCTGCATCGTCGTCCATACCGTCGATGTCTTCGGAGTCGAAGTCGAGCATATCGATTAAATCATCGAGAGTGGCTACTAAGTGGGTGGTGGGTGGGGAGCGAATTTATTCGTCATCCGCATCCCATTCTAGCCAAACATAGTTCGACCAAGGTTCTCCTGACAAGGAGAGAGACCTTAAGGAATTTAGCACGTCACCAAAAGGTGAGTGTTGAAAGATATCCGCGGAGGTGAACTCCGTGATCGGCGCCCAATCGGATACAATAGGCATGGGCGTAGGTGGCTCAGAGTCCGTGGCCGGAGACGAATCCAGTGGTTCGGCAACACGGCTCTCATAAGGGGTGAAGTCAGTATCCGGCTCCATCGCCACTAAGAGTGCGGTCTCCACGGCGGGGTCTATCCACCCGTCCTCGGATGGCACAATTTTTTCCGGATTGAAGACCGGAGTAGTTGTAGGTGTGATCTCCTGAACACTGTCCGACGGCACAGCTAAATCATGCTCGTCGCGATCATGCGGCGCACCTGACATGGGCTCGAATCCGTAGGAGATCAAGTCTCCGCGGATGTCGGCAGTGTAGTTTAAGTTTCCGAACCTGACCTGACGGCCAGGGGCGTAGCTCTCGATCTGCTCCAGATGGCCAAGCGAGTTGGCCTGCAGTGCGAAGCCACCGAATACGAAGATCTGTCCGGGGAGGAAAACCTCATCCTGGACCACATCGTTACCGATGATCCAAGGAGCCATCAAGCCTTACGGTGACGGCACAGTGGGACTCTCAATGAAAGCACCAATGTCGTTGTCCCGAACTGTAGGGGGTCCCGAACTGTGCATCTAAGGCGGATGGTAACAGGAGGTAGGGGACATGATGTTTACCCACGTTCGGGCCCTCTCGATGGAGGTAATACCCTATGTCCTGCTTGATTGATCTTGATGATATGAGTATTACAAGAGTTGATCTACCACGAGATCAAAGAGGCTAAACCTTAGAAGCTAGCCTATGGTATGATTGTTTGTTGTCCTATAGAGTAAACCCTCCGGTTTATATAGACATCGGAGGGGGCTAGGGTTACACAGAGTCGGTTACAAGGGAGGAGATCTACACATCCGTACTGCCAAGCTTGCCTTCCACACCAAGGAGAGTCCCATCCGAACACGGGACGAAGTCTTCAATCTTTTATCTTGATAGTCCAACAGTTCGGCCAAAGGAAATAGTCCGGCTGTCCGGAGACCCCCTAATCCAGGACTCCCTCAGGCTCCATGACTCAGCCAATAGTTGTTCAAGTTTAATTTAATCCAGTTAAACTTGAATGAAAATATGTTGAGCCATGATAAAATAACATGATGCAATTACAATGCAGGAGCATGATATCAACATATTCATGATAGGACCACATAACTATCCACCACATCAACAATGAATCATATCGAACTAAGCATGACATACTGACTGGCATGAACATCATAAGTACATACTTCTTCGAAACATAGCATGACCACTAGCATCAACAATAAATATCATGCAAGAACATATCAACAATGCCATCATGCAAGCATTTAACCAACTAGATGCAATAGAACATGCATAACAACGGTACTCAAGGCAGACAACAGTCATGCACTGAAGACCATTACCAACATCAACATGTACTACTAGCAAGCATAAGCATATGAAAGGAATACTGGCAACTAGCAAGGTATGACAACCAAGTGCATAACAACATAGCAAGTAAGTAAGCATGAACCCATAAGCATTACCGAAACAACGATAACCATATTTTAAATAAGCAATCATTTAATAAATATTCAAGTTGAAAACCATGGCTACTGCATGACTATCATGCAAGTGGGTATTGTGGCTTGCCTGGGGATGAAGAAGGCACCGGGAAGAAGTGCGGTGAATCTGTGGAAAGACCTGCCAGAAACAGTTCTCTCTCAAAGGGGCTGTTTACGTGGAAGGGCAAAAAGGTCATTTGCATAGTGTCAAACCATCATGAAAATGAAACCAATAGAACAGATTCGACGAGATGAAGAAATGGGCTTTGGAATCACCTAATTTGGAGTTGTGGTTAAAAAGATAGGAATGTTTGAAGTTCAGGGACTTTTCTACAAAAATATCATCACAAACAAGTCCCTGAGTGGATAAGGCAGAAGCACAAAGTTAGAAATACGCTTTCTGTTTAAGAAAACGCATTCTGGGCTGACACAGCAAGGAAATACGCTTTCAGTAAAAGGAAGTGTAGTTTGAGCTGAGACAGAGGAAAAATGCGCTTTCCCGAAGATGAAAACGTACTCGCCCGAGCACGCCTCCACTTAATCCAGTCGGCTGAGGCGGGACCGGGGCATATGACGCTGACATGCGGGTCCCACGTGGGTCAGGCCTGTCACTTATCCATGCTGGCACCTGGGGTCAACGCGCTGAGGCTACCATGCGGGGCCCGCGAGGAGAAGAGGGCCCGCCTAGCCTCTGTGTTCTTCTTCCTCGCCTTGCTCCCGCATGGGATAGAGGAGGCAGGGGAGGGTGTGTCACCAGCGACGGGTTCCGGCGCCACAGGCCACCTCCAGTGGCGCGCCGACCACCGGGATGGTCAGGGAGACGAGGCGCGTCCATCCAGTGGCCACACGCACGCCAGAGGGGTGTGGAATGACGACGCGCCACGGATGCAGAGAACCACGGCGGTGGACTACTTTGGTGGCACGCGGCCACGCTGGCTCCGGGGAGAAACGGAGAAGATGGGGAGGTTCGGTATGATCTGGAGGATCTACTTGTGGTGGAAAGGGGAGGGGAGGAGTGCTACCGTGCTCGAATTTGAGCCTAGCAGAGCGGCGGCCATGGCGGCGATGGGGGTCGAGGAGAGCTTCTCGAGCTCGGGGAAGAGGTCGGGGAGGCTTGCTGGAGTGGGGTGAGGCTGTTATGTGCTCGAACGGCTTGGGGGAAGGCTATATATAGCCGAGCGAGGGAGGAACCGTGCTGGCGTCGCCGCGGACGCGTGGCCGGTGCCGCGGACGCGTGTGCTCACACATGAGCTCGGCGAAGGCGACGGAGAGGTGCAGCAGAGCTACAGCGATGCACAGGGACGAGCAGAGCTCGGGGACAAGAGGAGGAAGAAGCCATGGCACGAATAGAGACAGTCTCTCGTGGGCGCGCGGCGACGACAGCTGACGGAGGGGATGACAGAGGGGGAAGTGGCTCCGGGAGGACGGCGCCGACGCGGGGAACCCGCTGGACAGGCCCGTGCTCGCTGAGACGCCGAGCAGCGAAGGGGCCCCAGAAGAAGCCATTCTGGACGCGCCCACTGCATGCCAAGTCGGTGGTCACCGCGCGCACTGGTGCACACAGTGCCACAAGCGAAACCAAACGATGTCTGGGGGCTTGTCCTTCCCAGGGAGGTTGCAACTGCGGTGGTAGCTCGGTTAAAAGTGATCTGGTTAAACGGTAGACAGTGTTTGAAGTTTATTGCAGTAAACTTGTGTGAGCACTAGTTATCAACAGGAAGGGTTTTGGAGCCATACAGTTTGTCTGCGAGGTTTAGGGTAAAACGAACTTTCACCCTGGTCACTTTGAGGGGATTAGGATCAAGATTTAATGTGGTTGCTTTACAACTGCCAAATCTGGTCCAGAAATGAGATTTGGATGATACACTCACATACTTGATCTCTGTGAGCTGAAATTTGGCAGAGAGGGGTTATATGATGATATCAAGCTGCTGTAAAAATTTCATGCCATTTAGAAATACCAACGTGGCACTTGCTTCACAAAGCTTCATTCTGGACAGAAACTTGGAAAAATTACACAGGGTAATTGGATTAACCAATTGAAGTAAAACTCAGTGGGAGTAGTTGATATAGGTAGAAGCATGTCCTGGTAAAGTTTCAGCTCAATTGAAGCAATATAAAATATAGTTGCTTCACAAACTGAAAATCTGACCAGAAACTATGATTTGGAGCTGGGGTCACATAGATGAGTTACATGAGCTCATATTTGGTGGAGAGTCATTATTTGACCCTAGGAAAGACCCTGAAAAATTGCAACTCATTTGGATATGCCTAGAATATAGCTCCTTCACAAAGTTCCTTCCTGGACAGAAACTTTGGAAAATTGCTGAAAAATATTTACTAGGCAAATTGAGTTGAATTTTGGTCATGAGCGAATGAGATCTACAGGAAAATATGTCCAAGAAATTTGGGGTCAATCAAGCAAATATAAATAGCACTTCCTTTGCAAAGTGCCATTTAGGGCAGAATAGGAAAAGAATTATTGCAGGATTATTTTTGAACATGGCAATGAAATATTTTTTTCCATATTTGAGGAATATATGACCCCAACAATTTATGAGAATTATGTGGGAATTTTCGGAGTGACAGAAATATAGGTTGCTTCACAACCTAGGGTTTAAATGGTTATTCCTTTATCAGAAAAGGAATATGACCAACAAAAGAAAATTGGGTTAGGTCAAGGATGGAAATGAGATGATCCTGAGATGATGATGAGGGTGACAAGCCACTAGAAAATCTAGGAAGACATGATCTTCCCAAGTTTCAGACCCTCATAACCATGGAAAAGCAAATCAAAACAGGAAATCCCGGAAAATCAAAGGAAAAAGAAAAGGGCAAAAATCCAGGCTGTTACATAGTACTATACCAACTAATAGGTGAACTGTAACAAATACTAGTATGTACGTACTGGAGAGTTAAAGTAACAATAAGGAACATAACATAGTTCTGCTGGGGTCTCAGCACAACACACCCCTCAAATAAAACTAAGCACACCTGAAATTAAACTAAGCAACTAATCCGGTAGACACTGCATTAGAACCACCACGAGCAACAACATTGCCACCATATTCGGACACCTCGTCCACGTGCTTGACTTCGTCCTTGTCCCTCTTCCCCTTGGCTGATACTTTTTTGGTTGAACCGCACACTTGGCTCTTGCTCTTCATCAAACCCTTATAGATATTGAAACAAAGGTAGGCATCTATTGCAGCATAGTGGATGTGGTCCATATCTAGTACATTCCACTGCCATGCACGATGAAACTTAGGTGGAGGTTTCTTCAGTTTACCATACGAAGGATGAACCATGGCTCCTGCAAGGGTCAGCATTGAAGGTTGATGACGGGAGGGCACCAGCCCATTCTTTTGGAGGTCGAAGGGCTTGCCTACAACGAGGCCTATCCGACCCAGGACTCTTATGTCGGTCGTAAAGTATACAATAACGAATTTGACTAGGTCGCCCGCAAGGAACTTCTTAAATTCCTCTCCCTCAACGTCGCCATGGCATATGTGGTAGACCAAGCACAAGTTATGCACGCAAACCTGGATTACGACGGGCTTCATCTTCACTTCGTCCTTTAGATTCTTCTATTTGCCCAGGGTTGTGGTGTACTCAACATCTAGCCCAGCGACCCACTCATCATTTGAGTTTTCAAACATGCGTCTGAGGCGAGCTAGGCATCCTTTCACCATCGTGGAAGATCCGGCGTAGATGACGTCGAACTCATCGCTGGTGATGGTTCTAACCTTGTACTCACCGTCGATCATGGAGATTTGGGACACCATGGATTTGGGAGGATGGTTAGCATTAGTGGAACTACCGTAATGTGAAAGGACGAGACGACTAGGAGCGAACTGCCGTAATGTTAAAGGACGTCCGGGGACGAGTAGGAGCGAACTGCTAGGGGTTTTTCGATTGTAAAAATTCTGAGTGGGGCATGCGAACGACAGGGTAGTGGCTTGCCTGGTGGATAAATGGATTCATGCACAGTACTATGGGGGGCCCAATTAGATTTCATGTCTACTCGACGCCGAATTAAATGGCTTTCGATGTCATGTCAATCGTCACGAAAATTACAGGTGATATGAAGCCTTCCATTCTCCCATGATATGGGCTTCTGAGAGCCCTTGGTTCTTAGATCGAACGGTTGCATGGCATGATTCTAGACCTATGCGTCAATATCCTATCCTGGAGGGTTATTGTACAAAATTTCAGCAACTTAGCATGCGACCGTTCGATCTCAGATCTAAGGGTCTCCAGCAGCCCGTATCATGGTCGCGCCTACCACGACTGTCGCCTCGCTCGCGCGGTCATGCCCTTGGAGATTTAACACGGTGCATTAGGCTATCTGACGTTGGCATGTCATACATAGACAACACTTAGTCACGCATACAACAAGGTTAGCTATAAGGTTGGCTATAAGAGTATTTTTTTTTACTTCTCTCTATCTCTTTCTTCGTAGTATTTATTGCATTTGCCAAGGAGTGACCTTTTCCAATGAAATGGTGCTTAGATGAGGTGCTAAGGGCATCAAATGGCATAGCAACTCAAGCCCCCAATGCATAAGTGCTTAGTTTTTTGTTGCTAAGTTTGCTTCATTTAATTAGCTATAGACTCAAAATTGTCTTTTCACCTAGGTACACGCGCTTAGCACCATTTCTTCCTGGGGTAACCAAACTAGTCTCTCTCTTATTAATTAACTTGCCACCTCAGACTTTATGCCTATGTGGCAGGCTTAGCACCTGAACGAGAAAGTACAATAGTGGGCTATAAGCCTGCTTACATGCCATTTTTTCATATGTGGACGAAAGTGGCAAGGAAAAAGTGGATGAGGGGGCTCTCATGCAAGAGACGGCCTCTACATGGTGGAGCATTGGGAGATGCACCTGTATACCATGGAGGTGGTTAGGAATCGGGAGACTCACGCCGGTCGTAGCGCCACAGTTAAAATGATAATGGCAAGTAAAATCACGGGGCCCCACCTGTCCAGCAGTAACTCGCTGTCAAATCACACAACACTACATTTATAGCAGCCTACTCCCTCATCCTCTCGCGTCTTTGTCGAACCTACTAGGTGGAACTTCCCCGCCCTCGACTTTTAAATAGTACAATATACTAATTTTATATGCATGGATTGCGCCATGGAGCAAAGCCTCAAGAAAACGTTGGTACAGATGTATGGTGTATACAACATGCCCATCGCGTTCCCATCGCACCCTAGACGGTCGATCAGTCTGGCATGCCGCTCTCCGACTGGAACACACATCATATTGCATTTGCACACACATGTGGGACCGCAATTAAGAACCGACCATAGGCACACTCCCCAGCCCTGCAAGTCAGGTGAGTTAATAGAAGAGAGAGACGAGCGATAGTACTAGAGAAGTGTTGTACACACATTGGTGCTTGGATGATCCTTGCATGGCACGGAAGATCAGTTCGTCCATGCATGTGACCAGACTCCAGCAGACATGGCTGGATTGGCTATCGTCTACATATCGTGCAGGCTGTGTTGTACAGGGTTGTAGTTCTGATGAGAAATCCAAAAAAAGGTTTCTTGTCATCTCGCAATATTAGGTGTCATGTGCTTCAGATCACTTTGAGGTTTAAATAGCGACAATTGAGTTCCTCCAAGGCGCTAGTCATTGGGGGCACATGCATAAAGACTACTCGGCTGCCATCTAGGTCAAGCCGGCTACGTTAATTAGGACATCTATCGATGGACCCCTTTTCTACGAGTTTATCATTAAGTTGAGCTTTGATCCTCGTCTAGTTTGTCTGTGGGGATTCATGTTGTCTCCTTGGGGCATTGAGGTTATGGTTTCTTGTCATGTGCATTCTTTCATGTTATATGTTATAGTCTGGTGGTTCAGATCAAAATGACGACAACTGCGCCCCCAGGGCACGTGCATGAAGACTTCTCGACAGTCATTGACGAGGTCAAGACGGCTCCGGTAGATAAAACAAAACTACTCCACTATATAGGCATGAACCTCCGTGCTTGCTTCCTACTGTTGCTGTCTTCATACCGTCTCGTCCTCTCCAGATGTAAACATGTTAGCGATGGCCACACTCTCTCTCTCTCTCTCTCTGGTCACTGCTGGTCACCGATCCAGCCGGATCCGCTCCGTTGGGGAAGGTGAGAAGGTGCAACATTCACGTGGTCGTCCTCGGCAACGGCTCTTACCCACTATCGGCGCATCCCGATCAGTGTGCCTTACCGTTCTCTCGCAAGCACCGCTGGCTAGGGAGGGCCTCCGACCCCTTCTTTCGCGCTGCCGTAGTGTGGGCAGATCCGGCCTCCCGCCGCCCACCTAGCGACATCCCCCTCAGGTATAACTTCCTTTGAAACATGCCTTACTCTACTTCCCGAGCTCCTGACATCGCTACATTTGTATCTTTTACTATATCTCAGGGCCCCTTGTAGATAGGATCGATCGGCTGTTTGAAAGCCACCTTAATTTTTACTGTTAAGAGGTAAAACTAGTTCATGCACTCGAATCTAGTACTACTTGGTTCAAACAAGGAAGAAAGGGGGTGGGAGTGGGGGAAGATTTGTTACCTGAATCTAGCACTTGGTCGAAAGAGGAAATAATGGGACGAAAAGTAGCAGAGACTGGCTATCCAACTAGTCTCTTGGTCTAACAGGGAAATAAAGGTAAACACAGTACAGACTCAATATAAACCTGATCTATTGGTTGAAAAAGGAAAGAAAGTGGGGACTGGGGGACAAGTCAACAGAGTATGTCCAGCACTAGATTTGCTAGCCTCACACAGTATAAGGTGGCTATACCGAAAAAAATGGGACCAACCCAGATATCTTGTTCTGATGTTTGTTGCCCTGAGCCACTCTTATGTAATGCCACTGGTAAAATGTAGCAGTCGCACTGTTACAAGTAAGGACACGTTAAACCAATGTTGTTTTCAATGTAATGCCTCTAGTAATATGACTCAATGGCACTTTTTTTAATATGATGCTAAATTTCCCATTGAGATAAGTTGCTTCTTTTCATTAGAAATGCAACTGTCCTAGTCCGCCTACTCTCCCATGCCCAAGTACCAACTCTGTAGTAGTTTTTAATGTAATGTTGCTGGTAAAATTAAGCAATGGCACCATTAAAGTAATGTCGTATTTAACGGTTGTCATAGTTAATCCTAATGCCCACACTAATATCTAGCAATGCTGCTGCTTTAGAAATTGCTACTGTCCTTGTAGTATTGCCATTTAGAAAAGGAACATGATTCTTTTCATTTGATGTATGTTTCATCACTTGTTAGTCACCGTCCTTTCCACCTTTTTTGTGAAAACAGAGATATACATTTCATGCTTGATCTTAGTTGAACTTCACAAATGATATCCAAACTATAGTTGAACACCCCAGGAGCTTCAAAAACAACCTTGATGTTGCTCAATTTTATTGCAACTAATGAAGAAGAAGCACTGTAGGTTTCGTTTTCTGATGGAAATGTAACCGGGGCCGGAGCCCTTTTCTTAAAAAAATGAAGAAGAAGTTGCTAGCTCATGGGACATTGCTTCATTTTAGGTGAACTGCACCAAAAGGTCTCGTGAATTGAATCATCCATGTTGGTGACTGGTGTCATCCCTTGTACTATGGTGTTGACTGCAGATATGGTTCCCATCACGAGGTATGTTCCGTTTTGTTCGGACTGTTTGCGAAAGATCCTGCATATTGTGTATGCTCTTGTGCTACTATTTTGGCACTGCCATGATAAAGCAGTAATGCTATTATTTTGCACCTTAATCTAGTGGCACTATTAATTTGAGGCAATGTTTTGGCACTGCTAGTGCCATTGCTTTTTTTATATATCGAAAGAGGGGGTTTCCTCTGATTTCATTAATGAAACCCAACCATAGAGAACCATTATCCAATAACATCTCAGTGTAAACAGGAAGTTATGCAACTACTACTAAAACGAACTGAGTACTAGCAGGAGACAAGATCTACACATAAACTAGGCAGGTAGGGGGACGCAGCACCAGCTCGACCAAGTTTGGATTACAACCCAAATGCTACCACAGAAACATCAAGGGGGAAGATAGGGACTGAAATAGCCAGCTTCAGCATCCCAGTCTAAGCACCCTCGGCCTCCATCCTTGCAACGCACGGTACACCTTGTTTGCGATGTAGATAAAGAAACTACTTCTCTTTGTTAGTATATGTTTCATCAATTAGTCCCATTGTTAATGTTTAAGCGTTTCTACAAACTGGGGTGCTTAATTTTAGTTGGTCTGCACAAAAATAGAGATTGGACTGTCTCAAGGCCCCTCCTTGTACTACCGTTGTACACTGATGTTCATCATTGGCAGAAGGTGTATCGGGGAGACTTGGGTCGATTTCCAGTATGAGGTGTACTATATGAGGCGTTACAGGGCCCATCTCGCCCTTGCGGAATGTCATACTATGATACTATCACAATATTTTCTTCTATTTATTAGTGTATGTTTCATCAACTACTGCCACTATAATGTAATCATGCCTTTTCATTATCTGTTCAAACAGGGTTATCCAGTTGCATTTCGGTGGAACTTCACAAATGTATGGATGGAACCAGCATATATGCAGAGTGCGAGGTGCGCCAAGTAAAAATTACAGACACCAACCATGTTTCATGCACGCATTGTTATCGACCACCACCAGTGGGATGTGTGGCGCTCTTTGTGGACGGATTGTTCTCGGCAACAAATCCTCTAACCAAATACTAGTAGCTTATATTGGCAGTTTTCTATGGAGTACTCTTTTCTGAAAGAAGCACCAATCTATTTTTCTTTATTTGTACATAGTGTCACAACTTTGACCCAAAGGTCCAACGCTATTTTAGGGTGATTGTCGTAGTACTCTGAGACTGATTGTAAGCATGATTTCGATTAGATGTCACACTGATTTTAAGCATGAGCACATGGAGGATTAGGTTAGTGCGAAGCTTGCCCTAAACCCTACTGCCGCCATTGAAACAAGGCAAGGGTCGAGGGAACCGCGGAGAACGACGGGTAAGCGATGTCGCGCCATCCAGCCTCCTCTTGCGGTGGGAGAACGAATATTCCTGTGGCTCCAGCTGGCTCTGCACCTTCACGGACGGCACACCATACTCGATCCATTCGTTATCCTCTGGGTGCTCAACCTTCGACCTGTACGCCCACCACCTCTACCTGACTTTTGCCTCGGGTGAATCTATCTGCTCCATCGCCCAGAGGAGATACCGGATGAAGTCGAAGGACTGCGGCGTGACTGACGCCATGGAGTACATTGTCGTCCTCATCGCCGATGTCTCGCTCTTTTGCATACATTGCCACATGGCCCTCACCGTCCTCAAAATCTCCCACACATTGTCAAACCAAGTAAGGATCTCCTTCAACCTGGCTAACTTTGCCTGGTCGTCACCGGCGATCTGCCCGATTTGCTGCTGCATCCTCTCCATAGATGTCCTTTTGAGTGGTCCGGTGCTAGCTTTGGAAGATGGGAGGAGATAAGGTGGTCTTGTAATAGACAAGAGGGAGAGGCGAGACGATGGTTTTCGAATGGAGATGATGGAGAGGAGAGGGGGTGGGTTTTCAATGGAGAAGAGGGAGAGGCGAGATGGTGGTTTTGGAATGGAGATGATGGAGAGGGGAGGAGGTGGTTTTGCAATGGAGAAGAGGGAAAGGAGCGTGCGGCGGGGATTTAGGATTGGACGAGAGGGCCGGCGCGCTGTGACTGGATCAAAATCAAAATCAAATTACCATTCAATTAAGAAAGTGACCCCACATTAACTAGTCTCCCTTTTTTCTGGGTCATAAATGACCATGATTTTCACACAAAAAGGTCATACATTGCAAAAATAATATAATTTGAAGTACATTCTGATACGATCCAAAAGATACAATTTTTGGTGACATGCATTTGCATTTTTCTTGTCAAATACAATATGTGGTCAAACTTTGACCCAAAATACGCAAAACAAAAAACACTTCCAAGACCAGCGTCGCTCCTCTCCTCTTAAACCACCGCCGCTCCTCTCTTATTCCAATCAAAATCCAGCGGCGCTCCTCTCCTGTTCTAATCCAAAACCAGCGCCGCTCCTCTCCCGTTCTAATCGAAAACCAGCGCCACTCCTCTCCTCTTCCATTCAAAAACCACCATCGGTGAGTGAATGTGTTGTGGAGAAGTAGACTGATGGAGGAGTACAACCGATACGTGACGATCGCAGATGGCGACCCTGTGAAGCTAGCTAGGATGTTGGAGATACAATCTTGGTTTGACAACAAGGACCAACTAGCGGCGATGGCGACATCCATGGCCAAATATCTGCAATAGAGCTAAAAGGCGGTGATACTCCCGATGGGAGTCGCGCAGGAGTACATAGAGCTGCTCCTCTGTGCCATGGAGCAAACAGATTCACCGAATCCGATCGTGAGACAAAAGTGGTGGGAGTATCGATCCCAGATGGAGCATCCACTAGAGATTGAAGGATCAAGCATCTACAGGGTGTCGTGTGTGAGGGTGTCGTGCCAGAGTGAGCCGGTGGAGTCTTCGTCAACCGAACCCAACTACAAGAGGAGAAAAGCAGTTGGCTTGAGGATGTTTCCCTGCCATCCTATCCCTCGCCATGCACTTCGTCTCATGGGGCGGCTGTCTGCCGCCGAGGAATAGGAGGGGACTACCCTCTAGCCCAATAGTCGGGCATGTTGTGAATTGTCAGGAGGAGCTTAGGGTTGTCAGTATTTGCAGGTTGTGAATTGTGTTTTGTGTTGTGTAGTTTGAGAGTACTTTCAGATATGAATGTCTTTTGAATTTCAGATTTGCAGTATGGAGCATATGAAGTATTTTATGAATTCTAGAGACCTATTTTTAGCACTTAAAATGTAGTTTCATAGGAGTATAAAAGTGTAGACAATGTGATTCTCAGAGAAGAAACTGCAAGTTTCAGTTTCAGATAAGAAACTGCAAGTTCAGTTTTAGATAAGAAACTACAACTTTCAGAGGCGAAGCATTTATATTAACATGGCCTTTTCAAACAAGGATAACATCATGTTGGAAGTCTTATTCATGGTCGAAAATGTAACTACCAGCCAGTAAACATCATGATGATCAACATTCATGCATAGCACATCTTCATATGATACACAGTCAAAAAGATATGCTATTTTCAAAATTCCCACACAATGTCGAGTGTGCAAAAAACAGAGAAAATGAGGGACGAAGTTTTGGCAAGTGTTGGACGTGGTGTGTGTAGATGACAATGGGGACCCACATGTCAATAATGGCAGAGGCAAAAAATTGGGAGATATTTTCCCTGCATCAGGTGGAATCGAACCCGGGCCGAACAACAGTCGGCTAGTGTCACTTGGCCAGTGGGCTAGTTCAATAGTTTCGGTACAAATAAGGCATTACCTCAGCTGATCCGATCTCGTCCTGCGCCTTTGTGCGCTTGCTATGGCGCCGCTATCTGCCATTGTGAACATGCTGAACAAACGAGTGGAATCTGGAGAGGACTGTACGTGGAGAGGCGAATAGTTTGGACCCACCAGGTCTATGGCCGTACGCAAGCAAGTGCCTCATTGAAAAAATACTTCCTCCTAATGCTATACTGATGTCGGGGCCCACGGGTTTGTCAACATAGTTGCATTTTTTAGGTGCTTCAACGTAGTTACTAAAGGAGATAAACTTACAGCAAAGCCGGGGAGCTGGCAGGTATCATTTATTATCACTGGGCAACAACTATCTGCTGGGTTGTGGGCTGCTCCGTCTAGGCTTTCTTTTTTAACCTGCATAGCCCACGACATGCCAGTTTTTATTTTCTTGAGGGCCGTCATGTATCGACCGGCCAATGGACCTCCCATCTGAGGTTTTTATTTTCCTGAAACATCGACAGCCCAACTTATGTATTTTTTTGAAGAAAACGCAGAGGTCTGTTCTATTTCTCTATATAAGATTAGGACCGCCTGGTCCAACTTATGTTTCCCTTCTAACTATATTATATATATTTAAATTATTTTATATGTTATTATATATTGTTGTTATTGTCATCGTATATTTAACAAATACTTACATATGTAAGAAAACAATATCCCACATCTTATTAACTTATAAAAATAATTTCTTAACAATAAAATCCTAGATTTTTTTGGCAAGGAAAATCTTGGTGATTGTGTACAAAAGCTAGATAAGATTTAAGGACCAATGTAATAATAAATCACTTATTATTTAAATATATTTATAACAAAATGCTCAGCCCCTGTTTATTTTTTGATAACCTTGCTGTGCCCAACCCAACATTATAATTAGAATCAGCCCAGCAAAATCGTGTATTTCGAGAAAGTGCAAATGGCCTGTAATTTTTTTGGAACAAAATAAATGGGCCGCATGGACGCTACATTATTAGTTCACCCAGCCTAGCAAACAGACTGTAATTCTAAAAAAGAGATCAAATAGACTGTAAATTCTAAAAAAATGGCGGCAGAAAAACAAAAAAGCCGCGTCCGGCGCCTAGTCTAGTCTTTGACGTCTTCTCACCAACGCGGAGCTAAGTGCTGCCACTAGGCGTGGGTGGGAGCCCCAGGGCCTGAGGCCGGCGCTCCTGAGACTCTGGGGCGTGAACAACCCCACTCATTATTATGTGAGAGTGTCACGGGGTGGCGACCTTGACAGGCACTGGGCCTTCTTCACAGGTACTGGCCTTGCTTCGTATCGGCAGACGAGGGCCCCGCCTTGCGCCTCACTCTGCCGCCATTGACGGCGACCGGAAACCAAGGATGACGCCAATGGGGTAGAGCGGTCGCCAGCGGTTCCCCCGATGACCATGGGTCCTCCGCCGGGGGCAGGCCATGGGGCACCTCCCCGGCAAAGGGCCTACCTCCAGAGAACATCTTCACCCGACCGCCGCGAGGGGGAGCCCGGATCTCGGCCCCTTTCCTGCAGCCCCCTGCACCCTCCTCCCGAGGGATAAGAGGCTGCAGCGTTGGGGCAGCCATCCGCCGCGGCGACCTGTACCTCCTGCGACCCATGGTTAGCGTAAGCTTGCTCCTAAGGGATGAGTGGTACTCAATAGTTGCCGCTGTAGGCGCGATTGTCGATGCTCTCTTGGGGTTCCTGAAAGAGCTCGGCTTCCGGCGCCGCCTTGTCCCAGCCGGGCCTGAGGAACGAGCCGTGACCTTCTTCCAGCTCGCGCCCTTGATCCACCATGCGGGGTACGTAGGCCTCCGGGGCGACCACCTCGTGGACCTCGGTGTAGTGCCCTGCATGCCACGAAGTCTGGCTTGGGGTGTCGCCTTGTATGTGATGACGTGCTGGTCCGCCGAGGCCAAAGGCCACAGCGTGCATCCCTTCATTGGCCTAGGGAAGGGCCAGCGCGATCTGCCGCCCGGTGCCGGCGGACGTGTTGGCGCTGGACCGGCCCTGGGGCCCGCCTGAAATCACGCGGGCATGCATAAAGCCGTCGTGCGACCTGTCCTGGATCTAGGGCGGCAGCTGGATGCATAAGGGGGGCGCTCCCGAGGCGGCGGTGTCCAGGAGCTCGGCCACGCGCTCCAACAACACGTCGCGGCCGACTTCCAGCAAGCGGCATCGTAGTAGCTCTCGGGCCACCGTGAGCGCGGCCCTGGAGTTCACCTTCTCCCGTCGGGTGTATGGCGCCGTGGCAACAGCGTGGTTCGAGGCCCTTGCTGCGGCCCGCACCTTCCGTGGCGTGAGGGCAGGCGGCGTCTGGCTGCGTCGCCCGTGCCCCGCAGCGCCCTGCGGAGCGCGAGCTGCCTGAGGCGCCAGGTTGAGGTCGCCTTGAGACGGTGACACGACGTGGGCGGGCCACGCCGCCCAGCGGTTGGCATTGGCAGCCGCATTGCTTGACATCTGGTGTAGAAGCGGCGGAATGCGACGCGGAGGAAGGAGGACTCCGGCGCACCCCTACCTGGCGCGCCAAATGACGGGTTTCGGGTTCCGGCAGACCCTTGAAGTTCGAACACTGGGGTGCGCGCGGAGATCTCTCCCCTACCTATCTATGTCCGATCCTCTCGTGCGAACTAAGATGAAAATGATGAACAACATAAGAGACACGATGTTTATACTGGTTCGCGCCACCGTTGTGGTGTAATACCCTACTCCAGTGTTCTTGAGCTGGTGCCATGAACTGCTAGGGCGAGTTCAGTCGCCTCTCTCTCTGCTGGGGTTCTACCAGATCTCTCGATGTTCTTGGGGTGTCTAGATGTCTCTACTCTGTGGTGGCTAGCTCTATTTATAGAGGCCCTGGGCCTCTCCCCAAATAATGAGCGGGAAGGGCGCCAACAATTGGCCATTTCGAAGGGGAACATCTAGTACAAGTTATCCTGACCAAAGGTGGTCTTCGGCTGCCAAAAGCACTGGCAATGACGCCGTCTTGGGCTCCATAGTGACCTCCGTCCTGCCGTTTGGCTGGTCTTGGTCTCGTTGCACCGGAATGGTAACCTTTGCCTAATGCCTTGGCCTGAGCTTGCCCCCTTTGCACTAAAGGGGAAACAAGGACACTGCACAGGCCGGCGCCCGCCTGGTCTCGATCATCATGGCTTGCGTCATGGGTTCCTCGCGAGGTACCCCTGCCTTGATCTCTCCACCTCCTCGTGAGCCTGCCTGATGAGGCTGCCTCTAAGGAAGCTTCCGGTCGTCCGCCCCGCGAGGCTTGGACCCTTGCGAGGGTCTTTGAGCTTGAGCTGATGAAGATGGGCCGCCTGGGCCCCCGCTTGAGCCATGCCGTAGGCCGGAGGCAGGCAAGTCTTGGGACCCCCGTTCCCATAACGCCGACAATAGCACTGTGGAAAGAGACACTGATGCCAATTGGAAGCCCAAGGTCATCGAGGTTGATGCTGGGGTTTTCAAACCATTCATCAATGAAGTTGTTCAAGATATCCACATGAAACAGGGGTAGATCATTGAAGATCACCGCCTCCCCTTTTCTCTTTATCAATAGCTCAAGAGCATCATCGCCAAGATCGTCGTCACATGACATATCAATGGCTTCATTTTCGTTCCTCAGAACGGCAGCTGGGGTCAGTGCTTGACCGGAAATCTGGATGGGCTTCTTCTTCTTCTCAGTCTTGGAGATGCGAGAGAGATCTTTAGGTTGCACACTGGCTTCAGGAGGTGCAGTGGCTAGAGGCTTCGCACGCGAAGCTTTTGGTGCAGTGGAGGGCTTTGAAGCCTTTGGTTTCTTCTGCTTCTGTGGCTTAGGTGGTGCAGGTGCTTCATCAAAATCAGCATCGTCTGTAGAGTGCTCCACGGCTGCCCGCTGAACAGCAATGTGAATGAGGAGACTGTCAAGGTTGTAGTAAGGCACGATAATATTGGGTTCGGCATCACGACTACCATCAGCCCGAGGAGCAGATGGACCAGGGTTGAAGTCGAGTCCAAGGTACTTCTTATTCTTCTTGGCAGACTCTTTGGCAAACTGGAAGTTGCGCTTGAAGAGATTGTCTTCACGACACCATAGCAGACTGGATGGGTTGGCATTTTCAAGCTGTGGTCCTTGGACCATGCAAAGATAGAAACCTTGAGCTATGGCTTCAGACTTGGACTTGGGCTGAAGACCTTTGTATACAATATCTCCCCAGGGGCCCTTGATGGCATTATTTTCAGCATATTCGGCAGTAACAAATTTGTACTTGAACCATTCCTCTGCCCAATATCTTCGAGTCCATTGTATTCGGTTCTTGCGTTCCCCATAGATCTCTTCAGGATCTGACTTGTATAGTTCATAGAGATCTGGTGGAAGGTCCTTGGCTGTGTTCCCACGATGCTGTCTGCCACCCTTTCTTGCTGACTTTTCTGTTGCCATGAAGTTTAGACTGAATGGCTTCAGAACTTGCAAAGGCTTCCTTCTGCTGGTCAGACAGTGCTTCGGGAGAATTGATGTGACGCTATAAGAACTGCGCAAATGAATCCAGACTATGAGAACCAAGGGATTCTTCCACGGACATGTACCTGTGACAGCATTAGAGATGCGAGGGAAGGGGAAGAGGTCATATGCATTCTCAGAAGATTTTGAAGATAAATCAGTTTGAAGACATTGACCTCATATCATGAAGACATTAACTTATATGATGAGAGTTAGTTCCAGATTTGTACGAATCCAAGAATAAGTACAAGTGAGGAATCGAACTACTTTGTGAAGCATAAGTGAATATACTAGGCATGATATGAGATGCCGAATAGGATAGAACAAATTTTGAAGGTACATAAACCACTTCCGATTGAAACGGATGAATCTATCGGATCAAAAGGACAGTAAAAAGGAGGTTTTATTTACAACACGAAGAACTGCTAGACGAAGTAGAGAGGAAGCTGAGCAGTTCGATATTCCGTGCCCTAACTAGGTGACAGAAGACACCTACGGCGACGGCGGAGGAGACGAGGTCCGCGGCCGGCATGAGGACGGCGTCTGTGAGGTCACAGTAGCTAAGTGCTTCGTCGCCGGTGTCGTCGAGGGCTAGCGGTGGCGCTAGGGTTTGTGGAGAGGTGGAAGAGAATATAATGACCGCGGTGTGGTGTATATTTATAGGGACAGGGACGGCACAACGTTATTACGCAGGTGCCCCTAGCGGTTCACATTTGAGGGACATGTGGCGAACATGCAACACATTAGAATTTGTTCCATGTTCCCGCGCATGCCTGGATTGTCGGGTGGTCGTTCCCACTTCACCGGTTTTTAGGGAAAAGAGATATAGCATTAAAACAGATTCAATTTTTATCTCTATGTCTTCTGCTGAAAAGGACTCAGAGAAGACAATCGATAGTTTCAATAGAATGCATATGATTTGGATAGATACAATCTGAGGTAGAAGCATATAGGGGGTTAGGGTTCGATCACATTCACTTAGATCAAAAGATTCGAACTTGAAGACATAGCTATAAGTGAATGTTGTAGAGGACAAAACACCAATGTATATACCAACATGATACCAAATCAACATTGTGAAGATAAACATGAAGTTGAATCAATGTTGAAGACAAACTAAATGCGAAGACTATGCAAATGGGATGCCAATAAAAACACTTCAAATAAGAGTTTGGTGGTGGTGTATTAGACACGACGCACAATATAGGAAGTATTAGACCCAGACACGACGCACAGTTATCGTGGTGCTCCGAAGTCAATTTCTGCATTAATGTATTCACACTTAGAGTGTATGTCTTCATTATGTGAAGATATACGTTACTTTGTGTGTTGCACATCTAAGTCATCACATGCATAAGCGTTAGGATGTGTGTCCAATTAAAGGACATTTGAGGATTCTAAGATATTTAGCTCACACCGCAACTTGCAAAACCTTTTCTCATCCAAGGGCTTTGTGAAGATATCCGCCAATTGCTCTTCATTGTTGACATGAATGATATCAATATCTTCCTTCATGACATGATCTCTGAGAAAGTGATGACGGATCTGAATATGCTTTGTCTTAGAATGCTGAACTGGGTTGTTGGCAATCTTGATGGCTCTTTGATTGTAGCAGTAGAGTGGCATATGCTTCAGATGGATGCCATAGTCCATGAGAGTTTGCTTCGTCCATAGAAGCTGAGCACAACAAGATCTAGCAGCAATGTATCTAGATTCAGTAGTGGAGAGAGATACACAGTTCTGCTTCTTTGAAGACCAACGGACAAGAGATCGTCCAAGAAAGTGACATGTGCCTGATGTAGACTTGCGATCAACCTTGTCACCAGCATAATCGTCCAAGAAACTCTGAGCCCTTTGGATACCATAATCCTAGTGTTGGGGTGTAAGCCAAATATCGAAGAATTCGTTTCACAGCTAAGTGATGCGACTCCTTTAGTGCCGCTTGGAATCGGGCACACATGCAAATTCTAAGCATGATATCTAGCCTAGATGCACATAAATAGAGTAAAGAACCAATCATGGAGCGGTATACCTTTTGATCGAACTCTTTACCATTGTCGTTAGGGCCCAAATGACTTTTGGTTGGCATTGGCGTCATGTATCCCTTGTAGTCTTGCATTCCAAACTTCTTCAGGCAGTCTTTGAGGTATTTCTCTTTAGATATGAAGATGTCGTTGCTTTGCTGACGAATTTGAAGACCAAGGAAGAACTTCAGCTCACCCATCATGGACATCTAATATTGTTCTTGCATCATGTGTCCAAACTCATCAATGTATCTTTTGTTAGTGCAGCCGAAGATAATGTCATTCATATAGATCTGGCACACAAACAGTTCACCGTCGTATGTGTTCGTGAGTAGAGTGGGATCCTGTGAACCAGGTTTGAAGCCTTTGCTCTTCAGGAAGTCTTTGAGTGTGTCATACCAAGCACGAGGGGCTTGTTTGATGCCATACAATGCCTTGTTGAGCCTGTAAACCATGTCAAGATGTTTGGGATCTTCAAAGCCAGGTGGTTGTGCAACATACACTTCTTCTTCAATCTTGCCATTGAGAAAAGCACTCTTCACATCCGTTTGATACAGGAGGATGTTGTGATGGTAGGCATAGGCTAGCAGAATGCGAATGGCTTCAAGCCTAGCCACCGAAGTGAATGTTTCATCGAAGTCAATTCCTTCAACTTGAGTATATCCTTGAGCAACGAGACGAGCCTTGTTTCTCACAACTTGACCATGCTCATCTTGTTTGTTGTGATAGATCCATTTTGTGCCTATGATATTGAGCTTGAGAGGATCAGGACGCTTGACCAATTGCCACACATTGTTCAGTTCAAACTATTGAAGCTCTTCTTGCATAGCTTGAATCCACTCAGGTTCCATGAAGGCTTCAGCAACTTTCTTGGGTTCAGATATAGAGACAAATGCAAAGTGCCCACAGAAATTTTCCAGTTGTGTTGCTCTTGAACAAGTAAGGGGACAAGGTGCATTGATGCTATCAATTATGTTCTCAATCTATACTTCATTCGCAACACGAGGATGAACTGGACGAAGACTTCACTCTTGCTGATCAATGTCTTCTTGTTCATTATTGGTTTCAGGCTGAGCAGAGTCTTCGGGTTGATTTGGGGCAGAAATGATAAGTCCCTCTTCAGCCTGCACCTCTGAAGGTATGATTTCTCCAGTACCCATAAGTTTGATGGAGTCACTAGGTGTAACTTCATCTAGCACATTTGGCAGGTGCTCTCTTTGCGAGCCGTTAGTCTCATCGAACCGCACATCCACAGTTTCAACCACTTTATAGTGAAGGAGGTTGAAGGCTCTATAGGAGTGCGAATCCTTCCAATAACCAAGCATAAAACCTTCATGTGCTTTCGGTGCACATTTTGAAGTGTGATGTGGATACTTAATCCAGCACCTTGCACCAAATACTTTGAAGTAGCTTACGTTTGGCTTCTTACCAGTCAGTAGTTCATATGATGTCTTGTTTAGAAGCTTGTGAAGATAAACACGGTTGATGACATGGCATGCTGTATCAATAGCTTCAGGCCAGAACTTCCTTGGAGTCTTGTACTCATCAAGCATCGTCCGAGCCATCTCAATGAGTGTTCTGTTCTTGCGCTCCATGATGCCATTCTGCTGAGGTGTGTATGGAGATGAGAATTCATGATTGATGCCCAATGTGTCAAGATAAGTGTCGAGGCCAGTGTTCTTGAACCATGTGCCGTCGTCACTTCTTATGTTCTTGATCTTGATGCCATAGTTTGTCATGGCATGATTGGTGAATCATCTGAAGACATCCTGCACTTCAGTCTTGTAGAGAATTATATGCACCCAGGTATATCCAGAGTAATCATCAACAATAACGAAGCCATAGAGACAAGAAGTTGTAGTAAGAGTGGAGTAATGAGTAGGGCCGAATAGGTCCATGTGAAGCAGCTCGAAGGGACGTGATGTAGTCATGATTGTCTTCGAAGGATGCTTTGCCCTAGTCATCTTCCTGGCTTCGCACGCACCGCACAAATGATCCTTGTTTAACTTGACGCCCTCGATGCCTACGACATGCTTCTTCTTCGCGAGAGTGTACAGGTTCCTCATTCCAGCATGCCCTAGCCTCCGATGCCAGAGCCAGCACTCTGAAGCTTTTGCTAGAAGACATAGTTCCAACTGTGGTCCTGCTGAGAAATCTACCATGTATAGATCACCTTTTCGATACCCTTCAAAGACTAGAGACTTGTTAGATTCCATTAGCACAAGGCAACGATATTTTCCAAATATCACAATCATGTTCAAGTCAGAAAGCATTAAGATAGACATTAAGTTGAAACCAAGGGATTCAACAAGCATCACTTTATCCATGTGCTGATCCTTTGAGATTGCAACTCTACCTAGACCCAATACCTTGCTTTTACCAGTGTCAGCAAATGTGATATGACTCTTGTCAGATGGACGTAAGGTTGAGTCCATGAGAAGACTTCGATTGCCAGTCATGTGGTTAGTGCACCCACTTTCAATAATCCATTCTGAAGCAGCTGGCGTCATACCCTACAGTGCAGTTAGGGGATAGACTTCACAAAGAGTATTGTGAAGCATAAACATTTGACGAGCAAGTGGATTATAAAAGCTTAGATCCAGGTTAGGACTGATAGGATGCATGGCAACCGACTCAGGAACGAAATACGTAATAAGACCATTTGGGAATTTTATCTTGCGCCCCACAAGATGTTTTAGGTCCCTAGCTATAGCATCTGGCGCCTTTGATTTCTGGCTACCTTATAAGACCATTTGGGCATTTTATCTTGCGCCCCACAAGATGTTTTAGGTCCCCAGCAATAGCATCTGACGCCTTTGATTTCTGGCTAGAAAACTTTCCCTACAAAAGAGTGTTAACTTTTCTTAACCACCCACATCTTCAGCGGTGGCTTCGAAGCAATGAGTCTAAGTGCAACATATGAGAACTTTGGCTTTGGGGCCCTAGCAAATAGTCTTGCAGGAGGTGAATAATACTCATAAGAATAAGCAGAGTAGTTCTTAGTCTTATGAACGTGGTGGTTTGATGAAACACGCTCATATTCATTGGCCTGAGTATGGTTTCCCTGCAAAACATTTGTGTTAGGGCGACTCTGGTGAGTCACCTGTTTGTATGAAACCTTTGGACCATGTGAAGACTTTGGTCTGGGTTGAAAGTGCAACTATCCCTAGGTGGTTTTGGTAATTCATAACAACATATAGGTCATTGAGCTAATGTTATTCCAAGATGATTATTTCAGGAAAGCTCAATGATTGGCATGGCATGGATGTGAAAGTGGAACCCTCAAAATGCTAAGGACAAAGGATTGGCTCAAGCTCAAAAGCTCAAGACTCTTCATTCTATATTTTAGTGATCCAAGATCACATTGAGTCTTTAGGAAAAGCCAATACTATCAAGGAGGGATGAGGTGTTGCTTAATGAGCCTCTTGCTTCATGTGCTTAGTGATATGCTCCAAAACCCTCAACTACTTTCCCATATCCACATATGACCTAAACCCTAAGCCAAACTCGGTCCTACCGATTCTTCCTATCCGGCGCCATCGAGTTTTACTTGTCATAAGCCACTGCCAAACCCTAGCAATTCGGTTCTACCGATAGGGATCTCGGTCTCACCGAGATGGGATTGCAAACTCTCTGTTTCCCTTTCGTAACTTTTCGGTCTCACTGAAAGAGCGAATCGGTCCCACTGAGATTGCAATGTAAATTCAGTATTTCCCCTTTGTAACTTTTCGGTCTCACCGAAAGAGCAAATCGGTCCCACCGAGTTTGCCTGACCAACTCTCTGGTTAGCTAATTACCAAATTCGGTCTCACCGAGTTTGTGTAATTGGTCTCACCGAGATTATGTTATGCCCAAACCCTAACCATATCAGTCCTACCGAGTTGCATGTCAGTCCCACCGAAAATCTCTAACGGTCACTAGGTTTACATTTTCGGTCCGACCGAGTTTGTTGATTCGGTCCCACCGAGATTGGAAAACTGTGTGTAACGGTTGGATTTTGTGTGGAGGCTATATATACCCCTCCACCTCCTCTTCATTTGAAATGAGAGCCATCAGAACACATACACCATTCCAACTCTTATGTTCTGAGAGAGAACCACCTACTCATGTGTTGAGACCAAGATATTCCATTCCTACCATATGAATCTTGATCTCTAGCCTTTCCCAAGTTGCTTTCCACTCAAATCTTCTTTCCACCAAATCCAAATCCTATGAGAGAGAGTTGAGTGTTGGGGAGACTATCATTTGAAGAACAAGAGCAAGGAGTTCATTACCTACACACCATTTGTTACTTCTTGGAGAGTGGTGTCTCCTAGATTGGCTAGGTGTCACTTGGGAGCCTCCAACAAGATTGTGGAGTTGAACCAAGGAGTTTGTAAGGGCAAGCAGATCGCCTACTTTGTGAAGATCTACCGCTAGTGAGGCAAGTCCTGTGTGGGCGATGGCCATGGTGGGATAGACAAGGTTGCTTCTTCGTGGACCCTTTGTGGGTGGTTGCTTCTTCGTGGACCCTTCGTGGGTGGAGCCCTGTGTGGACTCGTGCAACCGTTACCCTTTGTGGGTGGAGCCCTGTGTGGACTCTCGCAACCGTTACCCTTTGTGGGTTGAAGTCTCCATCAACGTGGATGTAGGATAGCACCACCTATCCGAACCACGGGAAAAACATCCGTGTCTGCAATTGCGTTTGAATTCTCCAAACCCTTCCCTTTACATTCTTGCAAGTTGCATGCTTTACTTTCCGCTGCCAATATACTCTTTGCATGCTTGCTTGAATTGTGTGATGATTGCTTGACTTATCCTAAAACAGCTAAAATCTGCCAAGAACTAAAATTGGGAAAAGGTTAAGTCTTATTTGGTCAAGTAGTCTAATCACCCCCCCCCTCTAGACATACTTTCGATCCTAGAAGTGGTATCAGAGCTTTGGTCTCCATTTGCTTTGATCTCCATAGCTTTTGGTGGTCATAGCCTTGGTTTCACAACCTAGGAGAGTATGGCGTCTATCGAGGGAAATTATCACCGTAGAGGTCCCTACTTTGATGGTACTCATTTTGCTAGTTGGAAGCATAAAATGAAAATGCATATTCTTGGACATAACCCCACCGTTTGGGCTATTGTGTGTGTTGGTTTGCAAGGTGACTTCTTTTATGGGAGAGAACCAAACCGTGAAGCTACCGCGGATGAGTTGAAGATGTTGCAATACAATGCTCAAGCTTGTGATATTCTCTTCAACGGATTGTGCCCCGAAGAATTCAACAAAATCAGCCGTCTTGATAATGCAAAGGAAATTTGGGACACTTTGATTGATATGCACGAAGGTACCAACTCCGTCAAGGAATCCAAGTTGGATGTGCTTCGAAGCCAACTTGACAAGTTCAAGATGAAGGATGGTGAAGGTGTCGCTGAAATGTACTCTAGGCTTGCTCTCATCACAAATGAGATTGCCGGCTTAGGAAGTGAAGAGATGACCGATAGATTCATCATCAAGAAGATTCTAAGAGCCTTGGATGGAAAATATGATACCATGTGCACATTGATCCAAATGATGCCTAATTACAAAGATCTCAAGCCAACGGAGGTGATTGGAAGAATTGTTGCTCATGAGATGTCACTTAAGGATAAAGAGGAACTTCACCACAAATCAAGTGGTGCCTATAAAGCCTCATGTGAAGCCCCTACATCATCAAGTGAGAAACAAGACTTCAATGAAGAATTGAGCTTAATGGTGAAGAACTTCAACAAGTTTTACAAGAGTAGAAGCAAAGATAGAAGCTTCAAGTCAAGGTCTTACAATGACAAAAGATCTTCTAGTCGAGAGCGAAACTGCTACAGTTGTGGAAGACCCGGACACTATTCCAATGAGTGTACGGCTCCCTACAAGAGAATAGAAGATTCTCCAAAAAGAAGAAGCAAAGAATCACCACCAAGAGAGAGAAGGAGTAGAGATGATCGTTATGAACGAAGATACTCACGGAGAAGCAAGGATTCGGAAAGGAAGGAAAAATCATCAAGAAGCTACACAAGACGAAGACATCAAGCTCATGTTGGTGAATGGGTATCCGGCTCCGACTCCGACAGCCACTCCGAGAGAAGTTATCACTCCGACTCAGGTGTTGCCGGTCTAGCACTTGTGTCAACCAACTCCTACGACATATTTGACTCACCAAATGAAGGAATTGGAAGATGCTTCATGGCCAAAGGTCCTAAGGTAACACACCCCGAGTATGTTGATTCAATAGTGATGAAGATGACTTGTTAGGTGATGATTTGCTTGTTGACAACTCTAGTGATGAATACTATGATGAAACGTCAATTAAACATGCTAATCAAGATAAAACGAATGACAATGATAAGGAGAAGGTTGAGGCTCTAACTAAAGAACTAAACACTCTTAAGTTAGCTCATGAAACTATCTTCGAAGATCATCGAGAACTTTTAAGAGCTCATGAGAAATTACGCTTTGAAAAGCTCAATCTTGAGCAAGAGCATGAGTTCTTAAAAGCAATCAATGATGATCTCCGCAAGAAAAGTTCTTCTCACATTGCCAAGCGTTTACTCTTATCCACTTACATGCCTCAAGTCAAGTCTAGTAACAAGAACAAGAAAGATTCTTCCTCTAGTAGTAACAATGATCATGCTAAATCCAATATTGTTGCTTCTAGTAGTTCTCTTGATTCCACTAATGATTCTCTTAGCCAAGTTACACTTGAGCAAGAAAATAGCTTATTGAAGGGAATTATAGAGAAAGGAGTGTACAAAAGCCTTGCCGGGAGTAAGCAATTCGAGGAAATTGTGCGCAAGCAAGGAATGCACCGGAAGAATCAAGGTGTTGGTTTTGAACGAAAGTTCAATGCCAATGGAGTTGAGTGGGAAGAAGATCAATACCCCAAGACAAAGTTTGTTCCTCAACAAGAGAAGTATGATACTTCTTTCAAGGGGACACAAGCTCAAGATGATCTTCCACCACAAGACTACAAGCAAAAAGGCAAGGACAAGCTTCAAGAGGAAATTGACGCATTTGAAGAAGCTCCTAAGACCTTAGTCAAGTGGATTCCCAAGACTACTTCAAGTTCCACTTCATCAAGTACGACTACAACTCCAAGGATTCCCATCAAGATGATGTGGATCCAAAAGAAGAAGAACTAGAGAGTTCCTTGAGGGTGACTCCGCCAACATACTTCACTCTTATCATTTTGGCAAGAACAAGTGCAATCAACTTCCACATCTTGCACTAGTTCAAGGAGTCACAAACCCTCTTGTTGGTAAGACAAGGGACAAGGTAACCTAAAAGTTTTCATGGACATCATCTTGTGTGTGCATCACTCTATGTCTATGGATATCCTTGTTTGTTCCTTGTGGGACTAACCCATGTAGGTATTGAAAGTGCAATTCACTCAAATGGATAGCTCCAAGTGATCTACATCAACATTGAGCATCCACATCTTCAACATCTACATGAAGTCATCATCGACAAAACCCAAGGTTAGTTCATCCCTCTTAGGGGGGTATCACATCTAGGGGGAGCTTTACTCTAAGACTTGAGCTAAAGCAACTCTAAAGATGTGAACACAACAATGCTTTATGTAAAAGTGGTAACCCCACTTGAGCTTAAACGATGAGTATGACCTATGATCAAGTGTTCTCACTTGACTCCTAAGTCAATATACTCATATATAGATGACCTAGTCATCGCAAATTGCTTGATAGATGCTAGAATTGGTTGTGCATGCCTTGTCACATATTTCATTTGCCATCTTATTGTGTGAGCATGCTGGTTGCATATTTTACTCATTCGAGGACATCCACTTCTTGTTTTGATTGTTTGGTTTTATTTTCTTTTGCCAAGTGGATGGACAAGAATGTCTAAGAACCTCCTCTAGCTATCTATGCTTTTCTCGTCTCAAACTCTATTCATGCTGCATCACAAAATTTGATCAAGTCAGATTCAAACCACTCTGTGTGAGGAGCGCTCGGAGTCCCCGATTCGTCATAGACTTAAACTTCCAAAACCTCTTTATGATTCTCGGTCTGACCGATACCCCACATTCGGTCCTACCGAGATCACTAAGTTGATCTAGGTTTTCGATCTCGGTGCAACCGATTTGAACCTTTCGGTCACACCGAGTTTCAGTAACTGCTTGCAGTTATGAATCTCGGTGCCACCGAGTTGTTCCACTCGGTCACGCCGACAGGGTCGGGCTATATATAGTCACGGGCAAAATTTGGAAATTTCTCCGAACTCCTTCGCCCGCGCGATAGCCTGCTCTGCCAACATGGTCTCCGGATCGTCTCCTCGCTGCCAGCCGCCTCCAGTCGCTGGTCTCCGTCGCCGTCAACGGGAATTCTGCCCCGCCGTTGCCGCCGTAGCGAGTCTCCGCCGAACTAGGGTATGGACTCGATCTTTGTGCTATTCCCCAATCCGATTCTTAGCACATTGTGATCATCATGATTCTTGCCACGATTGAAACACTCCTATCCAGTCAATACGCTCATAGATTAGGTTTGATTCAAAAAATTTAGGGTTAGGTTTCCGCCGAAACCATCTCGGACCTACCGAGTTGAAAAACTCGGTCCCACCGATTTGGCTTATGCCATTGCACAAGTGAGACTCGGTCTGACCGAGAATTACTTATCGGTGTGACCGATTTTGGAATTCTGTGAAACCCTAGCAGTCTCGGTGCCACCGAACTGTGACTCGTTCCAACCGAGTTCACTAGTTTAGGTTCCACAACTGCTTCGGTATCACCGAGTTTGAAAATCGGTAGATCCGAGATGATTTCAGTGGGAAACTAAAACTAAGTTTTTGGATCATTCTTTTTGCAAAAATCTCTGCATTTTGTGATGCTCATCCACTCTACCTCATCTATAAACTATTCACAGGGTCAGCAGTCAGAGTTTGCAGCATGTCTGATCAGAGTGATAGCCAAAACATGTCAGAAGAGCAAGTGCAGATGAGTGAGGGCACTAGCCCCTCCAACTCTTCAGATGATGGCAGCAGAAGTACCCCAAGCAATCTGCCAAAAGCTGCCACTAGACAAAGGAAGAAGAGAACTTCTGATTCTGAAGATGAAGATTATGTGGCAGAAGAAGAGGCCACATCAAAGAGAGTTGAGCTAGCTCAAGGCACAAAGCCAGGTCTAAAGATGAAAAGGCCAGCAGGCAGGCAGCCTATGTCAAAGGCTAGAGCTTCAACTGAAAAGCCTGCACCCAAAGAGCCAGTTGCAGCAGAAGGCAAGAAGAGGAAGGAAAGGGTCAAGAAGACCGTAGCCAGAGTGCTTGGAAAGGCTTCCATTATGGAAGAGGAAGAGGAAGAAGAGGTTGCTGCACCAGCACCTAAAGCACCTAAGCTTATGGGTGATGCTATCAGGACAGGGGCTGCTGCATCTAAGCCCAAAGAAGCACCCAAAGCTGCCTCCAAGCCCAAGTCTGCACCAAAGAGGAATACAAGGAGCATTCCTGCAGCTGAGAAGAACAAGGCCCCAGTGCCTGAGACTGTTGCTGAAGAAGAGGATGAAGAGAAAATTCTGAGAAAGCTCAAGCCCAAGATCCCAGACCACAACGATGCTCATCCTGTGGCTGAGGACATGAAGCTCGGGAGAGACTCAGGGCTGAGGAAGTGGAGAGAAGCAGATCCATATGCTTTAAGGAGAAGGACTGCTTTGGACTACAGATTTCACACCAAGGAGCAGCAAGATTTTTATGAGACAGTTTTGCTTGATAAGAAGCCCATTGTTTGTTACATGAGATGGGTCGACTGGACCTACATGAAGGAAAATGAGGAACACTACCCTAGAGTGTATGACAGCTTTAGTGCTTGTGGAGTTGCTGACTTTGTTGGGCAGAAGCTCACAAAGTGGAACGAGGAGCTCATCATGCAATTCTACTCCACGGCACACTTTTATCCAGATGGGAGGATCACATGGATGTCTGAGGGTACGAGGTACCAATCAACTGTTGAGGAATGGGCAAAGTTGATCAATGCCCTAAAGGAGCAAGTAGATGACTTGGATATCTATGCCAAGAAGAAAATGGATCATAACTCAATGTCCAACATGTACAAGGAAATTCCCAATGAAGCTCTTGACACTTTCAAATTTGGCTCAGTGCATTATCTTCTGTCAGGGCTGCCAACCATCAATTGGATATTGAGGCACACCTTATTGCCCAAGTCTGGAGATCACAAGATGATCAGAGGCCATGCAATCAACTTGCTACATGTATTTGATGTGCCACAGAAATTCAAGGTCATGAGCCTCATAGTAGAGACTATCAAGAGGACTGCAGCAGATCAGAAGAGGAGCTGTGGTTATGCCCCTCAAATTCAGGAGCTCATCAACTCTAAGATGGGCACGGGCATATATTTATTGGACAAGGAACACCTACCCGTCCGTCCAGATTTTGAGGACAATCAAGTTGTAATGACTGAGAATGAGCCATCAACAGTTCAAGCACAAGCAAAGAAGGAGAAGGCAAGGAAGGAGAAAGCTGCCAAGATGCCAACTCAAGAGGAGGCATCTGAGTATTTCTTGAAAACCAAACAAGAGCAGCTTGGTTACCTGATTGCATCCACCCTGTGGATTGAGAAAGGACTAGCCACCCTAACTCAAAACCAGGCAAGCCTAGAGAGAATCATGGAACAAAAGTTCTATGACTTGGATGTCAAGGTGATAGAGATTCAGACTGTAGTGGAGCAGCTCCAGGATGACATGCAGGAGAGGAGAGGCAGGACTACCACTGATGCCTTTGCCAGAGTGCCACGAGGTCCGAGGTCGTCTGCAGTGCCAGTTCCTGACACAAGAGCAACTGCCTCATCTCCAGCCGTAGCACCAGCCCAACCTGCTCCAGCGTCTACTTCAGCTCCAACTCCAGCGTCTACTTCAGCATCTATAGAAGCCTTCGTCCTTGGAGTGATCCGGACTCCACAACCACCTGAAGATCAAGCCCGAGCGTCGATCTAGCACTATGCATTTTCTAGGAACTTTTTGGTAAATTGTTGCCAAAGGGGGAGAAAAATGTATAGATCATAGGCTTCGAGAGAGAGAGTGTTGCTTTTCTCTCTTGCTTTATTTGGTGTTCTTTTTTCGAACTTGTTTGCTTTTGAGTGCTTGAGATACTATGCTCGTGAGACATTGATGATCATGTGTTTGATCATAAGCTACACTTAATGTTTGATTAATGTTATTATCTTGTCTATCTTATGTGATCATTCACTATTCTTGGTGATGAGTGCATGTATTTCATTCTTATCATTTTAAGCGCTCCACCAAGATGTATGTGACATGGAAGAGTAACCCATGACTCTAACTCCTTGTGCATTTATATGGAAACCAGTCCAAAGCAAATTTTAAATATGCACAAATTTAGGGGGAGATCTTACTTATCACATACTTCTCAAAGCAACGATATATTTCATGCTTATTATCATTTGTCGAAGCTTTGATCTATATGTTGTCATCAATTACCAAAAAGGGGGAGATTGAAAGTGCAACTATCCCTAGGTGGTTTTGGTAATTCATAACAACATATAGCTCATTGAGCTAATGCTATTCCAAGATGATTATTTCAGGAAAGCTCAATGATTGGCATGGCATGGATGTGAAAGTGGAACCCTCAAAATGCTAAGGACAAAGGATTGGCTCAAGCTCAAAAGCTCAAGACTCTTCATTTTATATTTTAGTGATCCAAGATCACATTGAGTCTTTAGGAAAAGCCAATACTATCAAGGAGGGATGAGGTGTTGCTTAATGAGCCTCTTGCTTCATGTGCTTAGTGATATGCTCCAAAACCCTCAACTACTTTCCCATATCCACATATGACCTAAACCCTAAGCCAAACTCGGTCCTACCGATTCTTCCTATCCGGCGCCACAGAGTTTCACTTGTCATAAGCCACTGCCAAACCCTAGCAATTCGGTTCTACCGATAGGGATCTTGGTCTCACCGAGATGGGATTGCAAACTCTTTGTTTCCCTTTCGTAACTTTTCGGTCTCACCGAAAGAGCGAATCGGTCCCACCGAGATTGCAATGTAAATTCAGTGTTTCCCCTTTGTAACTTTTTGGTCTCACCGAAAGAGCAAATCGGTCCCACCAAGTTTGCCTGACCAACTCTCTGGTTAGCTAATTACCAAATTCGGTCTCACCGCGTTTGTGTAATCGGTCTCACCGAGATTACGTTATGCCCAAACCCTAACCATATCGGTCCTACCGAGTTGCATGTCAGTCCCACCGAAAATCTCTAACGGTCACTAGGTTTACATTTTCGGTCCGACCGAGTTTGTTGATGTGGTCCCACCGAGATTGGAAAACTGTGTGTAACAGTTGGATTTTGTGTGGAGGCTATATATACCCCTCCACCTCCTCTTCATTTGAAATGAGATCCATCAGAACACATACACCATTATAACTCTTATGTTCTGAGAGAGAACCACCTACTCATGTGTTGACACCAAGATATTCCATTCCTACCATATGAATCTTGATATCTGGCCTTTCCCAAGTTGCTTTCCACTCAAATCTTCTTTCCACCAAATCCAAATCCTATGAGAGAGAGTTGAGTGTTGGGGAGACTATCATTTGAAGCACAAGAGCAAGGAGTTCATTACTTACACACCATTTGTTACTTCTTGGAGAGTGGTGTCTCCTAGATTGCCTAGGTGTCACTTGGGAGCCTCCGACAAGATTGTGGAGTTGAACCGAGGAGTTTGTAAGGGCAAGGAGATCGCCTACTTCGTGAAGATCTACCGCTAGTGAGGCAAGTCCTGTGTGGGAGATGGCCATGGTGGGATAGACAAGGTTGCTTCTTCGTGGACCCTTTGTGGGTGGTTGCTTCTTCGTGGACCCTTCGTGGGTGGAGCCCTGTCTGGACTCGCACAACCGTTACCCTTTGTGGGTGGAGCCCTGTGTGGACTCTCGCAACCGTTACCCTTTGTGGGTTGAAGTCTCCATCAACGTGGATGTAGGATAGTACCACCTATCTGAACCACGGGAAAAACATCCGTGTCTCCAATTGCGTTTGAATTCTCCAAACCCTTCCCTTTACATTCTTGCAAGTTGCATGCTTTACTTTCCGCTGCCAATATACTCTTTGCATGCTCGCTTGAATTGTGTGATGATTTCTTGACTTGTCCTAAAATAGCTAAAATCTGCCAAGAACTAAAATTGGGAAAAGGTTAAGTCTTATTTGGTCAAGTAGTCTAATTACCCCCCCCCCCTCTAGACATACTTTCGATCCTACAGTCTTCTTCCCAGGTGGTGTCATGATGACATTCACCTAAAGATTTTCAAGACAACTATTGGGCACCCAAATCTTCTTCAAAGGTGGTCCATTCCTGCAGTTAGTACCAATATACCTAGCAAACACTTCACCATTCTGATTCTTAAACAGTTTATAGTTTGCATCAAAGGATTCATCAATGATAATCGGGTTAGCACAAGTGAAGCCAGATAAGGTAGATGGATCCACTAAAGGTATTTTTGCAGCAACCCATGTGGTTTTGGGCTACTGCTCAGGCTTCCAGTAAGAACCATCAACATTCATTTTCCTCTCGAACCCAACACCCTCTTTCCTAGGGTTTCGATTTAGAATCTATTTCTTGAGGACATCACATAGTGTTCGATGCCCTTTGAGACTCTTGTACATTCCTGTTTCAAGCAACATCTTCAACCTGGTGTTCTCATCAGCAATAGTAGTGGTATCCTCAACAGAGGTGTTAGTTACCACATCAGCAGTTGAAGATATTGCAATAGCAGTAGCAGTAGAAAATCAAGCAACAGAAGTAGTGTTATCACTCTCAAGGAATTTTAGACATGGTGGATCAAATCCTTCCTAAGCGGGACTGATCTATTGAGCGCGAAGTGACTCATTCTCTTTTTGAAGATCTTCATGAGCCACTCTCAAGTTCTCAAGTTCTTGCTTCTTTTGAAGATAATCATAGGAGAGCTTTTCATGAGTAGTTGAGAGTGTTTCATGACGACTTTCATGCTCTTCATACTTAACATGAAGATTTTTAATGTCCTCAATTAAGGACTGAGTTCGAGTCATTTCCACATCCAACAAGTCATCGCTTTTGTCTAACAATTTTGGAATATGTTCCATAGTAGTCTGTTGCTGTGTTGCAATTTTAGCAATTGTTTTGTAGCTAGGTTTAGATTCATATTCAGAGTCATCTTCACTTGATGTTTGATAGTGTGCATCACATGAGTTTACCTTGGAACCACGTGCCATGAAGCAGTAGGTGGGGCAGAGTCATCTTCGTTAGCATCAGCGTTGGTGAATAGGCCATCGTCTTTAGTGTTGAAGATGGACTTGGCGACGTACGCTGAAGCTAAAGCCAGGCTTGCCACGCCTGAATCAGATTCCTCTTCAGACTCCATCTCCACCTCCTCAGATGCGGACTCCTCCTCTGAATCCATTTCCTTGCCAACAAATGCACGACCCTTGCTAGATGAGCTCTTCTTGTGTGATGAAGACTTTGACGAAGACTTAGAAGAAGACTTCGAGGATTTCTTCTTTTTCTTGTCATTAGAATCATATTCCTTGCTCTTCTTCTTTTTGTTGTTCTCATTGTCCCATTGAGGATAGTCAAAGATGTAGTGACCATGTTTCTTGCACTTGTGACACGTTCTCTTCTTGTATTCACTGGAGGAAGCTTCATCATTTCTTGAGCTATATCTTGAAGACTGTATGGAGCCTTTCTTCCTAGTGAACCTTTGGAACTTCTTCACGAGCATGGCAAGCTCCTTTCCAATGTCTTCAGGATCCTTAGAACTGCAGTTAGATTCTTCTTTAGATGAGGAAACAACCTTTGCCTTCAAGGCGCAAACTCAGCCACGGTTGGGACCATAGATATCTCGTTTCTCAGATAGCTGGAATTCATGTGTGTTGAGCCTCTCAAGTATGTCAGACGGATCGAGAGTCTTGAAGTCAGGGCGTTCTTGAATCATCAGGGCCAAGGTGTCAAATGAGCTGTTGAGTGATCTCAAGAGTGTCTTGACGATTTCATGCTTGGTGATTTCAGTGGCGCCGAGTGCATGTAGCTCATTTGTGATATCAGTGAGGCGATGAAAAGTCAGCTGAACATTCTCATTATCATTTCTCTTGAAGCGGTTGAAGATCTTGCGAAGAACACTGATCCTTGAGTCTCGCTGGGTTGAGACGCCTTCATTGACCATGGAGAGCCAGTCCCATACTAGCTTCGGAGTTTCAAGAGCACTCACCCAGCCATACTATCCTTTGGTCAGATGACCACAGATGATGTTCTTGGCAGTAGAATCCATTTGAATGAACTTCTTGAAATCAGCTGCGGTGACGCCTTCACCGGCCTTGGGAACGCCATTCTTCACAACATAGCAGAGGTCGACATCAATGGCTTCAAGATGCATGTGCATCCTGTTCTTCTAGTAAGTGTAATCAGTGCCATCAAAGACAGGGCACGCAATGGAGACTTTGATTATCCCTCCAGTCGACATAGCTAAAACTCCAGGTGGTTAAACTGAATCACACAGAACAAGGGAGCACCTTGCTGTGATACCAATTGAAAGTGCTAGTTATCGACTAGAGGGGAGGTGAATAGGCGATTTTTATGAAAATCTTCAAAACACGGGGGGTTTGAAGACAAACAGTAGAAATGAACCTATTGATATGCAGCGGAAGGTAGACTACACTAGACAAGCCATAGTCAAGTAAGCAATGAAGTGAAAGCATGAAGACTATTAGCAGCTAGGTAGTATGGATCAAGATGGAAGAAAGTATGAAACCAATCAACAACAGTCTTCACATAGTGAAGTCAATCATATCATGCAAGAAGGCAATGACTTGAAGAAGACAAAATGTAAGTAAAGAGAGATGTAAGGATAGAACCAGTTGCTTGGTGAGGACAGGTAGTTGTTGGACCAGTTCAAGTTGCTGTGACAACTGTACGTCTGGTTAGGGAGGCTGAGATTCAACTCAGAAGACCGCGTCTTCACCTTCTTCCCCTTGAGCTAAGGACACATAGTCCTCGCCCAATCACTCTGGTAAGTCTTCAAGGTAGACTTCCAAACCTTCACAGACTTCGTTCACCGGCAATCCACAATGACTCTTGGATGCTCAGAACTGATGCCTAACCGGCTGGAGGATTCACAGTCCTCAAGTGTAACAAGTCTTCAGATCACGCAGACAGAAAGACTTCAGTGATGCCTAACACTCTTTGGTTCTCGGTGTTTAGGGCTTTGTCCTCGTAAGGATTTCTCTCTCAAAGGCTTCGAGGTGGGTTTCTCTCAAATGACAAAAGTCGTGCACTAACTATGAGCAGGGACCAATTTATGGTGTAGGGGGTGGGCTATTTATAGCCACTACGCAACCCGACCTGATTTGTCTGAAATGACCCCGTGGCACTAAGGAACTGATACGTGTTCCAATGGTCAGATTTCAAACACACACATTAGCTTGACTTGGGCTACAAGTAAAGCTGACTTATCCAGCTCTAGATAAGATTTGCTCTCATTGTCTTCGCTCGAAGACATAGAATTTGGTTGAGCATCACTTCCGTCACTCTGACTTTGTTCACTTGGACCCCACTTAACAATACGGTGGTTCCTATGACTCAACAAAGAAGAAAAGGAAACTACAGAACAACTATGTCTTCGCAATTCATAGTCTTCACACAATGTCTTCTCATGTCATAGTCTTCAATGTGAAACTATTCACAGACCACCATTGTCTTTAATGTCTTCACACATTTTTAGGGGTCATCTCTAGTAGGTAAACCGAATCAATGAGGGACTACTACCTATGTTATTCTGCAATTCTAACAAACACATTAGTCCCACAACCAGGTTTGTCGTCAATACTCCAAAACCAACTAGGGGTGGCACTAGATGCACTTACAAGTAGTTACTTTTATTCTTGAGCTCACGGGAGAAATCTTGTTGCAAGTAATCATGTGAACTTGATATGTGTTCGATATTTTGAATTTATGTATCTTGTGATTCCTTTAGTGGTGTCATGTGAACGTCGACTACATGACACTTCACCATATTTGGTCCCAAGGGAATGCATTGTGGAGTAGTTATTAGATGATGGATTGCTAGAGTGACAGAAGATTAAACCCTAGTTTATGCGCTATTCCGTAAGGGACCGATTTGGATCCAAAAGTTTAATGCTATGGTTAGATTTTATCTTAATACTTTTCTCGTAGTTGCGACTGCTTGTGAGGGGGTTAATCATAAGTAGGAGGCTGGTTCAAGAAAGAACGGCACCTAAGCACCGGTCCACCCACATATCAAATTATCAAAGTAGCGAACACAAGTCAAATCAACATGATTAAAGTGACTAGATGAAATTCCTGTGTACCCTCAAGAACGCTTTGCTTATCATCAGAGACAGTTTTGGCCTATCCTTTGCCACAAAAGTATTGGGCTACCTTGATGCACTTTATTTACCATTACCGTTACTTGCTCATTACAAAATATCTTGCTATCAAACTATCTGTTACCAACAATTTCAGTGCTTGCAGAAAACTACCTTGCTGAAAACCACTTGTCATTTCCTTCTGCTCCTCGTTGGGTTTGACACTCTTACTTATCAAAAGGGCTACGATTGATCCCCTATACTTCTGGGTCACCACTACTCTTTTCTGGTGTCGTTGCCATGGAGTGAAGTGCTCTTGGTAAGTGGAAATTGGTAAGGAAAAATTATTACTACGTGCTGAAATTTAATGTCACTTGGTACTATGGAGAACAATCATTTTACGGGTTTGTTCGGGGTATCTTCACCTCGAACGGAACCTTAATTAGTTACCCCTGAACATACTGCACCTACAGAAAATATTGGTTATGAAATTCCTTCGGGTTTGATAGAACAACTACTAGATAATCCTTATGCAGGAGATAGAACGGAACATCCTCATATGCACTTCATATATATGTAGATGAAATTTGTGGACTACTGAAGCTTGCAGGTTTACCTAGAGATGAAGCTAAGAAGAAGGTTTTCCCTTTATCTTTGAAGGGAAAAGCATTGGCATGGTATATGCTATGCGATGATATTAGATCTTGGAATTGGAATCGATTGAAATTTGGAACTTCACCAAAAAATTATCCTATGCATCTAGTTCATCGTGATCAGAATTATATATATACTTTCCCTCATGAAGGAGAAAGTATCGCTCTAGCTTGGGGGACGCTTAAGTCAACATTATATTCATGCCCCAATCATGAGCTCTCAAGAGAAATCATTATCCAAAAAAATTATGCTCGGTTTCTCGTGATGATCAGTCCATGCTCGATACTTCTTGCACTGGTTCTTTTATGAAGAAGACTATTAAATTTAGGTGAGATCTTTTAGAAAGAATTAAACGCAACTCTAAAGATTGGGAACTCTACGAAGGTAAAGAGTCTTGTATTAAGCTTAAGTTTGATTGTGTTAAATCTTTTATGAATACCGATGCTTTTCACAAGTTTAGCAATAAATATGGACTCGACCCTGAGATAGTAGCCTCTTTTTGTGAATCATTTGCTACTCATGTTGATATCCCCAAGGAGAAGTGGTTTAAATATCATCCACCTATTAAATAAGAAATTAAAGAACTAGTAGTAGCTAAGGAAGAAACTATTATTTACAATGTTGATCAAGTTGTTCCTACTACTTATATTGAAAAACCACCTTTCCATGTTATGATAACGGGATATGCTAAGGTTTCAACTATGGTCCGCAAAAGTAATATCAAAGCACCTAAACCATTGGAACAAATCATATTAGAACCTAGCGTTGCTACGGTCAAAGATCTCTTGGTAGAAAATATAGATGGGCATGTTATTTACTTTTGTGATGAAGCTGCTAGAATTGCTAAACCAGATGAGAAAGATAAACATAGACCTGTTATTGGCATGCTTGTTGTCTCAGTTAAAACAGGAGATCACCGTTATCATGGTTTAGTTATTTAGGTCCTAGCATAAGTGCTATTCCTTTTACCTTATATCAAGAAATTATGAATGATATAGCACCCGCTGAAATAGAAGACATAAATGTTACAATTAAACTTCCTAATAGAGACACCATCACACCACCTGGGATTGTTAGAGATGTTGAAGTCTTGTGTGGGAAAATAAAATATGCTACTGACTTTCTTGTTCTTGGTTCCCCACAAGATGACTTTTGTCCCATTATCTTTGATAGACCCTTCTTGAACACTATCAATGCTACTATAGATTGTCATAAACAAACCGTCAGTGTTAACTTTGGTGATGAGTCTCATGAGTTTAATTTTTCCATGTTTAGTAGAAAACATCATAAAAAATAATTACCTAGTAAGGATGAAATGATTGGTCTTGCTTCTATTCGTGTGCCTGCTACTGATCCACTAGAACAATATTTGTTAGACCATGAAAATGAGATGCATATGCATGAAAGAAATGAGATAGATAAAATTTTCTTTGAACAACGACCTCTGCTTAAACACAATTTTCCTATTGAAACTCTAGGAGGTCCTCCTCCACCTAAAGGTGATCCTATCTTTGAATTAAAAAAATTGCCATATACTTTGAAATATGCTTATCTCGATGACAAAAGATATATCCTATTATTATTAGTGCTAACCTTTTAGAACATGAAGAAGAAAGATTATTGAAAATTCTGAAGAAGCACCGAGCTGCTACTGGATATACTCTTCATGATCTTAGGGGCATTAGTCCCACTCTATGTCAGCACAAAGTTAATATGGAGCCTGGTGCTAAACCCATTGTTGATCACCAATGATGTTTGAATCGTAAAATGAAACAAGTGGTAAGAACTAAAATACCAAAGCTTCTGAAGCAGGTATAATCTATCCCCTAGCTGATAGTAGATGGGTAAGTCCCGTTCATTGTGTCCCTAAGAAGGGAGGTATTACTATTGTTCCTAATTATAAAAATGAACTAATTCCACAAAGAATTGTCACTGGATATAGAATGGTAATTGATTTTAGAAAAAATAATAAAGCAACTAAAAAAGATCATTACCCTTTGCCTTTTATTGATCAAATGCTAGGATGATTATCGAAGCACACACGCTTTTGTTTCCTTGATGGATATTCTGGTTTTTCTCAAATACCTGTTTCACAACCTAATCAAGAGAAACCCACCTTCACTTGGCCTTTTGGAACCAATGCTTATAGACGTATGCCTTTTGGTTTATGCAATGCACCTTCTACCTTTGAAAGATGTATGACTGCTATATTCTTTGATTTTTGTGAAAAGGTTGTTGAGGTTTTCATGGATGATTTTTCCATTTACGGAACTTCTTTTGATGATTTCTTAAGCAACCTTGATAGAGTTTTGCAGAGATGTGAGCAAACAAATCCTGTCTTGAATTGGGAAGTGCCACTTTATGGTTAATGAAGGTATTGTCTTGGGGCATAAAATGTCTGAACAAGGTATTGAGGTGGATAAAGCTAAAGTTGATGCAGTTGAGAAAATTCCATGTGCTAAAGATATCAAAGGTATTCGTACTTTCCTTGGTCATGCTAGTTTCTATAGGAGGTTTATTAAAGACTTCTCTAAAATTTCTAGACCTCTTACAAATCCTTTACAAAAGTATGTTCCGCTTGTTTTTGATGATGATTGTGTAGAAGCCTTTGAATCACTTAAGAAAGCCTTAATTTATGCACCTATTGTTCAACCACCTGATTGGAACTTGCCGTTTGAAATTATGTGGGATGCTAGTGATTATGTTGTTGGTGCTGTCCTAGGACAAAGAGCTAATAAAAAATTAAATGTTATCACAGAAAAAGATTTTTTTTAGCAGTTGTATTTGCTTGTGATAAATTCATATCTTATATTGTTGATTCTAAAGTGATTGTTCACACCGATGATGCTGCTATAAAATATCTTATGGAAAAGAAATATGCTAAACCTAGACTCATTAGGTGGGTTCTCTTGCTACAAGAATTTGGCTTACATATCACTCATAGAAAAGGAGCTGAGAACCCCGTAGTTGATGACTTGTCTAGGTTAGAAAATATTCTTGATGACCCACTACCTATTGATGAGAAACTAGCCGCAATAAATGTTTCTCATAACACTCCATGTTATGCTAACTACACTAATTATATTGTTGCAAAATATATACCACCTAGTTTCACATACCAGCAAAAGAAAAAAATCTTATATGATTTAAGACATTACTTTTGGGATGACCCACATCTTTACAAAGAAGGAGTATATGGTATTATTAGACGTTGTGTACCTGAGCATGAACAGGAACAGATCGTATGAAAATGTCACTCCAAAGCTTATGGAGGACATCATGCGGGATATAGAACTACTCACAAAGTATTGCAATCTGGTTTTTATTGGCCTACTCTCTTCAAGGATTCCTGTAAGCTTGTTTTATCTAGTGATGAATGTCAAAGAATTGGTAATATTGGTAAGCGACAGAAAATGCCTATGAATTATTCTCTTGTTGTTGAACCATTTGATGTTTGGGGTTTTGATTATATGGGAACTTTTCCTTCCTCTAATGGGTATACACATATTTTGGTTGCTGTTGATTATGTTACTGAGTGGGTAGAAGCTATTCCAACTGGTAGTGCTGATCACAACACCTCTATTAAAATGGTTAAGGAAGTTATTTTCCCAAGGTTTGGAGTCCCTAGATATTCAATGACTGATGGTGGTTCACACTTTATTCATGGTGCTTTACGTAAAATGATTGCCAAGTATGATGTTAACCATAGAATTGCATCACCCTATCATCCTCAGTCTAGTGGTAAGGTTGAACTTAGCAATAGAGAAATAAAATTAATTTTACAAAAAACTGTCAATAGGTCCCGAAAGAATTGGTCTAAGAAATTAGATGATGCAATTTGGGCTTACAAAACAACATATAAAATTCCTATGGGTATGTCTCCTTATAAAATGGTTTATGGAAATTCTTGTCATTTTCCTCTTGAGTTAGAACATAAAACATATTGGGAAAATAAAGAACTCAACTATGATTTCAAACTTGCCAGTGAAAAGAGGTTATTTGATATTAGCTCACTAGATGAATGGAGAACCCAAGCTTATGGAAATGCCAAATTATTGAGATAAAGAGTTAAGAGATGGCATGATAAAAGAATACAAAAGCGTGAGTTCAAAGTGGGCGAATATTTCCTTTTGTAAAACTCTCGTTTCATATTCTTTGCAGGAAAACTTCTCTCCAAGTGGGAAGGACCTTATGTTATTGAAGAACTATATCGTTCTGGAGCTATCAAACTAAATAATGCCGAAGGTACTAACCTGAAGGTTATCAATGGGGAAAGAATTAAACACTAGTATATCTCAGGTACGCCTATTAATGTTGAAAGCAATATTATTCAAACCATGACACCGGAGGAACACATAAAAGAAACCTTCCGGAACATTCCAGAATCGTGAAAAAGATGAAGTACGTGATACGGTAAGTACATGGACTTCGAAAAATCTGCAAAATTATTTTTTGTCAGTTTTGGAAAATAATAAAAAATAGAAAAATAAGAAACAACCAGGAAGGCAACCCTGGTGGGCACAAGACACCAGGGCGCGCCTGGCTTGCCAGGCATGCCCAGGTGGGTTGTGCCCACCTCGGGTACCTTCCGGACTCCATTTTTATCTCGTTTGCTTGTTCCCCAAGATAAAAAATCATTATATACCCCCTGAACCTATTGACCACCGTATCGATGAGAAATCTTCTGTTTCTTTTCATGCTGTTTTCTGTCAGATCCATCAAAGATAGCATTATGTCTTCCCCCTCTTCCAAAAACAGAGAAGGTGATGCATGGTTGTTATAGGAGGAGCTAGAAGGGGAGGGTATTGAAGATGTGGCCATGGAGGGATATGAGGGGAAATTACTTGGAGTTCACCCTCCAGCCTCCAAGAGAGGCACCCTAGCTGGCATCTCCACTCGTCCTAACCCTCACCAGGCCTTGAGACTAATGAATAGTCAAGAGAGCCCTGAAGTGCATGAAGAACTCCCTCCAAGGAGGCCTCTGCACATGTTACATCGAAACAATTTTTTCAATTTGATTCATAATTAGGGGTTCGAGAATACTCCTCGTGTGCACCTACTATCCAATTGGGACGTACCTCGTCCAAGAGAAAGTGATGCAAGAACAAAATCTTGGGGCCTAGAGAATAAACACATTGTGGCTAAAGTGGAGAAAAATACTGAATTACTTCATCGATCCCTTCAAGTGATTCAAGACATGAAGGGGCTACTCATGAGTATATTGGGGAACATGACCTCACCACCACTACCTTCTTCATCACCAAAGGAAACTTGAGTATTGGGTATGGGTACTACCCCTGGCTTGTGCCAAGGTTGGGGGAGGTGCCCTGGTATCTTATCACCACCACTATCTTTGCCTTTATTCATTTTAGTTTGTTCCTTACCTATCTTTTGCTTTAGTTGAATAAAAAATTAGTTTGATCTTTCTTCGAGTGTTTGTTTAGTGATCTATCTATCCTTGTAATCGTGTGAGACATATACAATAAACATTAGTTTGAGTTTTGCTTTCTTTACTTTCATGTTCACTAAAAAGAAAGGGAAATAAATGAAAAATATCATATGCTAATCTTATGGTAAGTGATGACATCACATAAGGAAGAGTATAAGTAGCAAAATTTATTGGAGATTGACAAACATAACATTGGTCAATGATGCAATTCATGAAAGAATTAATAAGGGAAGAGAAGATTCACATGCAAATACTGTCACATCCCCAGCTTTACCTTGCACTAGGCTAGCACTTGTCTGTTGCATCATGTTTAAATTTTATGTAAAGCTGAAATGGGGATTGATCAAACCCTAGCACCAGAAAGAATTCAAATAGGTTCAAATAAAATATTTTCAAAGAACCCAAAATGCCTTTGAAAATGTTCATGATTTCTGATAAAGGTGAAAACCTCTGCCAAAAATGATGAGCATATTTCTTGGCCATTGATGGATTTTTGAGTTAAATCATATTGTATTTGTATTGGAGCATTTAATGCCTATAAATTTTTTTAAATGCTTCAATACTTCTGAAACCAATTGTGGGCTGTTGTAAATAATTCAAATAATGCCCACAATTATTTTCAGGATTTTACGAAATGAATTAGTATTTCTACTAATTCAAAATAGATCAAAAGAATTAGAAAACAGAAAATAAAAGAGAGGGAGAGGGAGAGAAAGAAATGGGTACTTACCTGGTTGGCCCAGTTATTGTGCAGCCTAGCACACCGCAGCCGCCACTGTCTTCAACCTCCTGCCAGTACACAGGAGGACGTGTGCCCAATGCGCGCGCGCATGCGCCGACCACCTCCTGCATGCCTGCTCGCCTGCTCGCCTCTGGACTCACCCGAGGGCACCATGCAACCCCTGGTCACTCCCCCCTCTCTCCCGTGTCTCTCCCTCGTCTGCCCTCTCCCCCGAGCACCACTGAGCGGAGCTCGTCGCCGCCGACACCGCTCACCGCGGCCATCGGCCCTCCCCCGGCCATCCCGCGTGTCCAGAAGAACCACCGTCGTCCCCTGCATCATCTACACCAAGTCGTTCGACGCCGGGAAGCCTGCAAGGATGCCAGCGACCCCTTCCTCAACCTCTAGTCCCTGAGATCGCCGACGACCCCGCGCTCACCTCGCTGCCTCCCTAACCTCGCTGACCCACTCGCCGTGACTGCTGTGAGCCACTGACCTCCCCCTCCTGTCCTTTTCCTTCCTCATGCACCGTAGCGACTGCACCGCTCTCACCCGCACACGCCACCGCCCGCGCTCGTCGCCCGTGACGCTCTAGTGAAGATTTTGTCCCGGGAGTGCGCCCAACACGCTCCCCGCATCGCTTAGAGCCGTCGTAGCACCTCGCCGTGCTCATTTGCGCACCGCAGCCCATCCCCGCTTGCACCCAAGCTCCGGCCACTGCAAACCTCGTCGTCGGCGCAGCTCTCGGCTACCCCAGCCTCTGCCACCGCCACCATTGGATGCGCCACTCCACCCTACTCCCGTAGCTGCTCCCTGCGCGCCAAAAGACCCCCTGTAGGTGGATCCCGATGCGCTCCGCCACGTCTGGCCATGCCGGTGGCTAAACGCCGGCAGGTTGACCGCTTTGACCAGCGGGATTTGACCCCGTTTGACCAGGGGTTTGACCCCTCTGTCTCACTGACATGCGGGCCCCGCACGGCTAACTAAGTTAGTTAGGGCTAATCCTATTTAGGTTAGTTAGGTTAACTTAATTTTAAACACATAGCCACTGACGTGTGGGTCCAGGGACTAAATAGCCTAGATTAACTTTTAGTTATTGCTAATTAACCTTGTTAGTTGACTGAGTCACTGAGTAGTGGACCCACTGGTCAGGTTTGACCTGGACCGGCCCTGTTGACTGCTGACATCATAGTGACGTCACCCTGACGCAATAAGTGTTTTTTCTGGATTATTTATAATTCAGGAAAATTCTAGAAATTTTTAAAACTTCTAAAATCCATATAAAATCAACTGTAACTCCGAATGAAATAATTTATATATGAAAAATTATCAAAACAATTCATGGAATCCATCTGTACCACTTTCATGCATGTTTGAACAACTTATACCTGCTGATTAGGTCAAAACAAATGATTGGCATTTAAATAATCACATATGGAGCTTGAATTTGAACCTTTGGTTCAAACCAACTTCATTTAAATTGTTGAAAGTTGCATTAGCTCAAATCACAGCATATTGCCATATCATGATCATGCATCATATTGTTGCATTTCATTGATTATGTTCTTCGTTGTTTGCCGGTATTTGTCCCCTCTCGGTAGACGTGGTTTCGACGATGAGTTCGATGACACCGATGAAGAGCTATACTGTCTTCAGAAGTGCCAGGCAAGCAAAACCCCCTTGTTCATTCCGATAGGATCCCGCTCTCTTGCTTCTGCTCTCTTTTACTGCATTAGGACAACAACAATTCAACTGTTACATGTTGTGGTAGTTGAACCCCTTTCCTCTACATGACTTGTCATTGCCAAAGTAAATAGATGTGCCTACTAATTCATGCTTGTTTGTCATGCCTGCTATTGCTTAGAGTTGTGTCAGGTCTAATTCATCGGGGATTAATTGGAAACATGTGAACATGTCCTACTATTGAGAGCTAAGTGTGCGAACACGATTTGGTAAAGGTAGTTGTGAGAGGCCAAGTAGGAGTACATGGTGGGTTGTCTCATTGAAACCGTCCTTAGGAACTGAGTTCTGTGTTTGTGATCCATTAATAGTTACTACCACACATTGGGTTCCCGTAACTCGATCCCTCTCGGCTTATTAACCACCTCGATCTCTGTCCAGGAGTTGCAATTAGTTTCTGGTGTTTGTAGGTTGTGTTAGTAGTCTACCAAGTGGTACTCGATACAGGTGGGCTTGGGACAGACTAGGCACCGTGTACCAAGCGTAGATCCATCCGTCGAGGTGGGCTTGGGAACCCTGCACACATCATTTTGGGGCCGTGAGCGACACCCCGGTCGGATATCCTTGAGGATGGAACCCGAATAGGCGATAAACCTAGACTAGAGACTTGTGTGGTTAGTCAAGTCTTGGCCGACTCCCTCTCCAGGCTTCCGCTTGAAGGTTGCCGAGATACATGATGTGTACATGGTGGTAACTGGCGAGAGCGTGTGTGAAGAAGTACACCCCTGCAGGGTTAACATGATCTATTCGAATAGTCGTGTCCGCGGTAAAGGACTTCTGGGTTGCCTGTACAGTTCATAGACAAGTGAAAGTGGATACTCCAAAATGCGCAAGATAAGCGTGAGTGCTATGGATGGAGTTCTCGTAGGGAGACGGGAGTGGATCGATTGTGGTGTATTGATATGGTGAATATGTGGACTCGCGTGCGCCATCTCAAAAGGGTTACTAGTAATCGTAGTTCAGGATAGCTAATGAGTCAAAGCTAGCTTGCTGTAGTTAAACTCCACCACCCCCCTTTGTTGATACCGATGCATATGTAGCTAGTTATGATGTAAGTCTTGCTGGGTATATTTGTACTCACGTTTGCTTAATTTATGTTTTTGCATAGAGACTTCAGTCTCGCTAGTAGTTCCGCATGGACTTCGACGTTTAGTTCGTTACCTCAGCTACGATCTTGTGCCCTCGGCAGGGTCTTGTAGATAGTCAGGCTTCTCAACCTTTTTCTTTTATAGTTGTCTGTACTCAGACAAGTTAAGCTTCCGCTTGTGCTTGTTGCTTGTATGCTCTATATATTGGGTCATGAGACCTGAGGGAGTCCTGGATTAGGGGGTCTCCGGACAGCCGGACTATATCCTTTGGTCAAACTGTTGGACTATGAAGATACAAGATTGAAGACTTCGTCCCATGTCCGGATGAGACTCTACTTGGCGTGCAAAGCAATCTAGGCAATATGGATATGTATGTCTCCTCCTTTGTAACCGACCTTGTGTAACCCTAGCCCCCTCCGGTGTCTATATAAACCAGAGGGTTTTTAGTCCGTAGGACAACATACAATCATACCATATGCTAGCTTCTAGGGTTTAGCCTCTCCGATCTCGCGGTAGATCAACTCTTGTACTACTAATATTATCAAGAATAATCAAGCAGGACGTAGGGTTTTACCTCCATCAAGAGGGCCCGAACCTGGGTAAAACATCGTGTCCCCTGCCTCCTGTTACCATCCGCCTTAGAAGCACAGTTCGGGACCCCCTACCCACGATCCGCCGGTTTTGACACCGACAATGGTGCTTTCATTGAGAGTTCCTCTGTGTCGTCACCATTAGGCTTGATGGATCCTTTGATCATCGATAGCAATGCAGTCCAGGGTGAGACTTTCCTCCCCGGACAGATCTTTGTGTTCCGCGGCTTCGCACTGCGGCCCAACTCGCTTGGCCATCTGGAGCAGATCGAGAGTTACGCCCCTGGCCACCAGGTCAGCTTTGGATGCTTAAACTATACGGCCGATATCCGCGGAGACTTGATCTTCGACGGATTCGAGCCCCTGCCTTGTGCGCCACACGGCCACGATGAGTACGATTTAGCTCTACCATCAGACAGTGTTCAGGAGATCGCACTGGCAACCACTCCGACCCTCAATTCGGAACCAGTTACGCCATCCATGGACGGGTGGATAGACCCCACCACGGAGGCCTTGTCCTCAGCGGCAATCGAGCCGAATATCGACCTTACCCTTCATCAGAGCCGTGTTGCCAAACTGCCGGATCCTTCTCCGGCCATGGACTCCGAACCACCTGTGCCCGTGCATATCGAATTCGGCTGGGCGCCGATCATGGAGTTTACCTCCGTGGATATTTTTCAGCACTTCCCCTTCGGTGACTTACTGAACTCATTAAGGTCTCTCTCCCAGTCAGGAGATTCTGGGCCGAACTATGTTCGACAGGATTGGGATGAGGATTACGAAGAAATTCACCTCCCACCCACCACTCACTTAGTAGCCACTGTCGACGATTTGACCAACATGCTCGACCTCGACTCCGAAGACATCAACGGTATGGACGACGATGCAAGAGACGAACAGGAACCACTGCCCACAGGGCATTGGACGCCCACTTCATCATATGATGTATACATGATGGACACACCCAAAGAAAACAACGACGAGGAACGGAAGGACGCAACAAAGGGTTGTCCCCTCGAGAAGCTGTCAAAGCGGCGGCGCAAGCGCCACTCCAAATCCTGCCTCGGCAGAAACAACGGTCATATAGACCCAGCGATAGAGCAGGGTGAACGATCGCCTGACCAGGGCAACACGGAGAATCAAACCGAACAACCCGACTCTGTCGAAGATAACAGTCCAGACGACATCACACCGGACAGGCACCCGAAGCAACAGAATGCCCACCAAAGGCTTGTTGCCACTACGAGGAGTCTGAAAAAGCAGAAGCAAAGGCTCAGGGCTGCACAAGACACAATCAGAATCAGATGGAGTGAAGTACTCAACACTGCAATGAAGTACGGCGGTAATCGCCACACCAAGAGCTACCCGAAGCGAAAATTGCTACCTGAATTCGACGTGGAGGCCTTAGATTCCCATCAAACGACGCTGCACTTAAGCCAGTATGCGATCCACGCGAGGGCTCGCATTAAAAGGACGGCGCAACCAGATCCATATACGTGCCACGCAAGCGCACTCAAGTATGCAATACAACACAGCAAACATCCAAACACCACGGTACACCCAAATACAGGGGTGCCGCACACCCCCTATGTTTCACCGATGAGGTATTGGACCATGAATTTCCAGAGGGATTCAAACCCATAAACATAGAGGCGTACGACGGAACAACAGACCCTGGGGTCTGGATTGAGGACTATATCCTCCATATACACATGGCTCGAGGAGACGATCTCCAAGCCATCAAGTACTTACCCCTCAAGCTCAATGGGCTAGCTCGGCACTGGCTTAAAAGCCTCCTCGAAAACTGCATTGGAAGCTGGGAAGAGATCAATGACGCCTTTCGAGAAAATTTTCAAGGGACCTATGTCCGACCACCGGATGCAGACGATTTAAGTCATATAACTCAACAACCCGGGGAGTCAGCCCGAAAGCTTTAGAACAGGTTCCTCACTAAGAAGAACCAAATAGTCAACTTTCCGGACGACGAAGCCTTAGCAGCTTTCAAGCACAGCATTCGAGACGAATGGCTCGCCAGACACCTCGGCCAAGAAAAGCCGAGAACAATGGCAGCATTAACAAGCCTCATGACCCATTTTTGCGCGGGCAAGGACAGCCGGTTAGCCCGATGCAACACCAGCGACCCAAGTACATGCGAAGTCAGGGACGGAAATGGGAAATCATGACGTAGCAAAAACAAGCGCCGAAATAAAGAAGATAGCCAGAAGAGCATGACGGTAAACGTCGGATTCAGAAGCTCTCGGCCAGGTCAGCAAAAGCCGTCCTCCAAAGGCAACAAATACGAATTGTCCAGCCTAAAGAAGATTCTGGACCAAATATGTCAGATCCATAGTACCCCCGACAAACCTGCAAATCATACCCATAGAGAATGTTGGGTCTTCAAGCAGTCCGGCAAGCTCAACGCCGAACATAAAGGGCAGGATACACCAAGCGAAGACGAGGACGAGCCTCGCAAGCAAAGCACCGGGGAACAGAAGAAATTCCCACCAGTAGTCAAAATAGTCAACGTGTTACACGTAATAAAGGGGAGAAGCAAAGCGTCCTATCACCGCGGAGTTCTGCCACTGGTCATCCCAACCGATCACTTTTGACCATCGGGATTACTCAGCAAGTGTCCGGTGTGTAGGATGGGCTGCCTTGGTATTAGACCCAATAATTGACGGATACCACTTCACACGAGTTCTAATGGACGGCGGCAGCAGTTTAAACCTGATATATCAGGACACAGTACGCAACATGGGGACAGACCCAGCAAAAATTAGCCATAGCAATACTACCTTTAAAGGAGTAACGCCAGGCCCAGAAGCCCATTGCATGGGCCCCCTGCTACTAGAGGTTATATTCGGCTTCCCCGATAACTTTCGCAGCTAAAATTTAACCTTCCACATCGCTCCATTCCAAAGTGGCTATCAAGCACTACTCGGACGTGAAGCTTTCGCTCGCTTTAACGCAATACCGCATTACGCTTCCCTCATTCTTAAGATGCCCGGTCCACGCAGCATCATTACAGTAAATGGAAATATTGACCGCTCCTTGCGCGTGGAAGACCGTGCGGCTGCCTTGGCAGCCGCACACTAAACGACCTCACCAACTAAAGCATTTGACAGGTCATTAAGACCACGAACACGGTTGGACGAGTCCGGTACAGCTATATGTAATTGATATAGGTTTGATGGCTATACCCCTATTACAATACAAGGGGCTCAACACGCGCGCACAAGTGGCAATCAGGCTCAACTTTACTCATTTTGAACTATATATTGTTTATTTAGTATAACTTAACTTTTGCATGGCAACTTCTCAATTATGTTCCTCTCTTTTTCAGATGACCATCGTGCTACACCCATCCAGAATACGGCACAACGGAGACACAAGCGCAGACGTGTAGCAGGGACCCGTTCCAAGGATTCTTTTTAGATTAAGACCCTGCATAAACCTTTTTTACTGTCTCTTGTTGATACACATCCCCCGGATTCTCAGTACAATGGAGAAGGATGCTGACGTATTGGCATGTGGCCACGTCAGAATATTGCATGTACCTAGACACCAGGGGCTTATTACAAAGGGCACTCTTTAGGCCCGGTTTACACCATAAAGACCGAATACCTTAGGGAGTGTTCGGCGTCGCGAGTTTGGCCTTATATGCATCAGTTCCGAATCATGTCTTTGGTCAAATGTTGGGTTTGCCTGGCTGCTGTGTTTTGCTGCCGTACGTTCCACTCTATCGGCTAAGGAGGCACCAGGAGAAATACTGCGATTGTGCCCTGGTTCATCTGGATGAGCACCTCAGTAGAGAAAGCCGAAAACTGGTTGTCATGATATAGCGTGAGATTGGTCAACCACTCGATGACCTACCGGAATCTTCTGGATTCCTCCGCCTTAACGATGGGCCGTTTCCCTAGGCACCCCGAATTCGGATGAATTCGGATGACCTACCTCACGTCTTCAATCTCGGTACGATATTCTTGTTTAGTGGGGGTGAGTTGTCACATCCCTAGCTTTACCTTACACTAGGCTAGCACTTGTCTATTGCATCATGCTTAAATTTTATGTAAAGCTGAAATGTGGATTGATCAAACTCTAGCACCAGAAAGAATTCAAATAGGTTCAAATAAAATATTTTCAAAGAACCCAAAATGCCTTTGAAAATGTTCATGATTTCTGATAAAGGTGAAAACCTCTGCCAAAAATGATGAGCATATTTCTTGGCCATTTATGGATTTTTGAGTTAAATCATATTGTATTCGAACTGGAGCATTTAATGCCTATAAATATTTTAAATGCTTCAATACTGCTGAAAGCAATTGGGGGCTGTTGGAAATAATTCAAATAATGCCCAAAATTATTTTCAGGATTTTACGGAATGAGTTAGTATTTCTACTAATTCAAAACAGATCAAAATAATTAGAAAACATAAAATAAACAAGAGGGAGAGAAAGAACTGGGCACTTACCTGGCTAGCCCAGTTACTGTGCAGCCCAACAGCAGCCCAGCCCACCGGAGCCGCCACCGTCTTCAACCTCCTGCCAGTAGGCAAGAGGGCGTGTGCCCGATGCGCGCGCACGCGCCGGCCACCTCCTGCTTGCCTGCTCGCCACTGGACTCACCCGAGGGCGCCACACAACCCCCTGGTCACTCCCCCCTCTCTTCCGTGTCTCTCCCTCATCCGCTCTCTCCCCCGAGCACCACCGAGCAGAGCTCCTCACCGCCGACACCGTTCACCGCGGCCACCGCCCCCCCTGTCCATCCATTATGTACAGAAGAACCGATGTCATTCCCTGCATCGTCTACACCAAACCGTTCGATGCCGGGAAGCCTGCAAGGACGCCATTGACCCCTTCCTCAACCTCCGATCCCCGAGATCGCCGGTGACCCCGCACTCGCCTAGCTGTGTCCCCGACCTCACTGGCCCGCTCGTCGTGACTGCACCGCGCTCACCCGCACACGCCGCCACCCGCGCTCGTCGCCGGTGACCCTCTGGTGACCATTTTGTCCCAGGAATGTGCCCAATGCGCTCCCCGCATCGCGTAGAGCCTTCGTAGCACCTCGACGCGCTCATTTGTGCACCGCAGCCCATCCCTGCTTGCACCCAAGCTCCGGCCGCTGCAAACCTCGTCACCGGCGCTGCTCCCGGCAACCCCAGCGTCCGCCATCGCCACCGTTGGATACGCCACTCCACCCTCTTCCCGTAGCTGCTCTGTATGCGCCAAAAGAGCCCTGTAGGTGGATCCCAACGCGCTCTACCGTGTCCAGCCACGCCGGCGGCTAAACACCGGCAGCTTGACCTCTTTCACCGATGAGGTTCGACCCCGTCTGATCAGGGGTTTGACCCCTCTCTCTCACTGACATTTGGGCCCCGCCAGGCTAACAAAGTTAGGTAGGGCTAATCCTATTTCGGTTAGTTAGGTTAGCCGCCGACAAGTGGGACCTGGCCCCTGTTAATTAGCTAAGTGTCAAATTAACTTAATTTTAAACCCACAGCCACTAACATGTGGGTTCAGTGACTAATTAGCATAGATTAACTTTAGTTAGTGCTAATTAACACTGTTAGTTGACTGAGTCACTGACGAGTGGACCCCACTGGTCAGGTTTCACCTGGACCGGCCCTGTTGACTGCTGACATCATAGTGACATCACCCTGATGTAATAAGTGTTTTTTCTGGATTATATATATTTCAGGAAAATTCCAAGAATTGTTAAAACTTCAAAAATCCATATAAAATCAATGTAACTCCAAATGAAATAATTTATATATGAAAAATTATCAGAAAAATTCAAGGAATCCATCTGTACCACTTTCGTGCATGTTTGAACAAGTTATACCTGCTGATAAGGACAAAACAAATGATTGGCATTTAAATAATCACATATGGAGCTTGAATTTGAACCTTTGGTTGAAACCAACTTCATTTAAGTTGTTGCTAGTTGCATTAGCTCAAATCACAGCATATTGCCATGACATGATCATGCATCATATTGTTGTGTTGCATTGATTGTGTTCTTCCTTGTTTGCCGGTATTTGTCCCCTCTCAGTAGACATGGTTCCGACGATGAGTTCGATGACACCGATGATGAGCTATACTATCTTCAGAAGTGCCAGCCAAGCAAAACCCCCTTGTTCATTTCGATACAATCCCACTCTCTCGCTTCTACTCTCTTTTACTGCATTAGGACAACAACGATTCAACTACTACATGCGGAGGTAGTTGAACCCCTTTCCTCTGCATGACCTGTCATTGCCACAGTAAATAGATGAAACCCACTTGCATGAGTAGGAGTTGTTTGAGCCCTGATGTGCCTACTCATTCATGCTTGTTTGTCATGCCGGCTATTGCTTAGAGTTGTGCCAGGTCTGATTCATTCGGGGATGAATTGGAAAGGTGTGAACACAATTTGGTAAAGGTAGCGGTGAGAGGCCATGTAGGAGTACATGGTGGGTTGTCTCATTGAAACCGTCCTCAGGAACTGAGTTCTGTGTTTGTGATCCATGAATAGTTACTACCACACATTGGGTTCCAGTAACTCGACCCCTCTCGGCTTATTAACTGCCTCGATCTCTGTCCAGGAGTTGCAACTAGTTTCTGGTATTTGTAGGTTGTGTTAGTAGTCTACCAAGTGGCACCCGGTACAGGTTGGCTTGGGACAGACTAGGCACCATGGCACGGTGTACCAAGCGCAGATCCATCCGTCAAGGTGGGCTTGGGAACCCTGCGCACATCGTTTGGGGCCGTGAGTGACACCCTGGCCGGATGTCCTTGCGGATGGAACGTGAATAGAGATTAGAGACTTGCGTGGTTAGTCAGGTCATGGCCGACTCCCTCGCCAGGCTTGCACTTCAAGGTTGTCGAGATACACGACGTGTACATGGTGGTAACTGGCAAGAGCGTGTGTGAAGAAGTACACCCCAGCAGGGTTAACATGATCTATTCGAATAGCCTTGTCCACGGTAATGGACTTCTGGGTTGCCTGTCCAGTTCATAGACAAGTGAAAGTGGATACTCTAAAATGCGCAAGATAAGCGTGAGTGCCATGGATGGCATTCTCTTAGGGAGACGGGAGCAGATCCATAGTGGTGTATTGATATGGTGAATATATGGACTCGTGTGCGCCACCTCAAAAGAGATAGTTGCAGTCGTAGTTTAGGATAGCCACCGAGTCAAAGCTGGCTTGCTACACTTAAACTCCACCACCCCCCTTTGTTGATACCGATGCATATGTAGCTAGTTCTGATGTAAGTCTTGCTGGGTACATTTGTACTCATGTTTGATTAATTTATGTTTTTGCAGAGAGACTTCGGTCTCACTAGTAGTTCCGCGTGGACTTCGACATTTAACTTGTTACCTCAGCTGCGATCTTGTGCCCTCAGTAGGGTCTTGTAGATAGTCAGGCTTCTCAGCCTTTTTCTTTTATAGTTGTCTGTACTCATACAAGTTAAGCTTCTCTTGTGCTTGTTGCTTGTATGCTCTGTATGTTGGGTCATGAGACCCATGTTTGTAATACTTCGCTCCTCGGAGCCTAATGTTAAATACTTTGAGTTGTAGAGTTTTGTTGTGCTGCCATGTTGTATTTACACATATCGGGCATATTGTGTGTATGATTAAAATGCTTGGTATGTGTGGGATCCGACAACCTAGTTGTTTATCCTTGGTAGCCTCTCTTATGGGGAAATGTAGTCTAGTGCTTCCACTGAGCCATGGTAGTCTGCTACAGCCCGGTTTACCGGAGTCCTCCTGGCCCAGTTACTACTGCTCCGGAACACTTAGACTGGCCGACATGTGATCCACTTCGTTCCTATGTATGTCCCTTCAGGAAATGTCACGCGGTGTCTTTCGGAGTCCTGCTAGCCTGCTATAGCCCGGGTTCCCTGAGTCCTGTTAGCCCAGTTTCTATAGCCCGGATTCACACGCTAATGACCGACACGTTCAATGCTGGTTCATGTATGCCTGTCCCTGTAAGTCAGCGCCACTTTGGGTTCACGACTAGTCATGTCGGCATGGGTTCTCTGTCATATGGATACTAGCGACACTATAATATATGTGAGCCAAAGGGCGCAAACGGTCTCGGTCCAGGTAAGGTGACACCCATGGGAATACCGTGCATGAGGCCACAAAGTTATATGATGTGTTACATGCTAGATCATTGTGACTTAGAATCGGGGTCCTGACAAATACACTATCTTGGACATCTTTTATGATTGTGAGCCCTCGTCAAAATATAATATGCCAAAATTGTTGATGTTGGACAAGGAAGACAACACAATGATCTAAGTTTGTTCATATTCACATAGAAGTTATATTATCATAGATCCTTTAACATGTGGTGCTTCCCCCTATCTTTGCAAGCCAAAAATTCCGCACTAAGTAGAGATACTACTTGTGCATCCAAAAACCCTTAAACCCAAATCTTGCTTTGAGAGTCCACCATACCTACCTATGGATTGAGTAAGATCCTTCAAGTAAGTTGTCATCGGTGCAATAAGGCAATAAAAATTGCTTCTAAATGTGTTAGATCATTTAGTGTAAGATAAAATTGAGCGTGTACGAACTTGTGATGGCAAAATAATAAAGCAACATACTGCATAATACAGGTTCCTATCACAATCAGCAATATAGCATGACGTTCTTTTGCACTAAGAGATTGAGCATACAACCAAATAGCGCATGGCAACCTCTCCTTCCCTCTGCGAAGGGCCTATCTTTTACTTTTGTGTATTTACTTTTATGCAAGAGTTAGAGTATTCTTCCCTGTTTCTTTTTATTTTCACTTTTGTGAACATCATGTGTTGAGGAAAGATCTAGGCACATATATCCAGTTGAATATGGGTGGGCATGAGTTATTATTGTTCACTTCACCCCTGAGGTGAATACGTTGGGAGGCGAAACTATAAGCCCCTATCTTCCTATGTGTCTAGTTGAAACTTTTTGCTCATGGGTATGCGGTGAGTGTTAGCAATCATGGAAGACTATCTGATGGTTGAGTATGTGGACTTGCCAAAAGGCTCCGATATGAGACCCTTCTTGAAAAGATGATGAATTGTAGTTGCAAAGTTGACTAAGAACATAGTTTGTTGGTTTTCAATAGAGTTTATGCTTTATACTAGTTCATGAGAAGTTTATGATAGAAGTTATGTAATAAAAGTTCTATGCTAAAGTTTGTTGTTGTTATAATAATATACATGATGCTTCTATGTCTGTATTTTTTTTATCGACACCTCTCTCTCTTTCTAAGTATGTGGACATGTTTTTCGATTTTGGTTTTCGCTTGAGGACAAGCAAGGTCTAAGCTTGGGGGAGTTGATACGTCCATTTTGCATCATGTTTACCTACTTTATTTACTATGTTTTATCGCATAATAATGCTTTTTGGATTAATTCTAATGCCTTTTCTCTCATAATATGCAAGGTTTACACAAAGAGGGAGAATGCCGGCATCTGGAATTCTGGACCTAGAAAGCTACATAAGAGTTACCTATTCTGCACATCTCCAAATGAGCTGAAAATTTATGTAGAATTATTTTGGAATATATGAGGAGTATTGGAGCAAATAACCACCAGAGGGGGCCACCAGGTGGGCACAACCCACCTGGGAGCGCCAGGGAGCCCAAGCGCGCCCTCGTGGGTTGTGCCCTCCTCGGCCCACCTTCGGTGCCCCTCTCCTGGTATATAAATCATTTTGACCAAGAAAAAATAAGGGAGGACTTTCGGGACGAAGCGCTGCCGTCTCGAGGCAGAACTTCGGTAGGAGCACTTTTTCCCTCTGGCGGAGTGTAACACCCCGGATGTAACTTTCCCAATTTGTACTCCAACTCTTACTGTTTCCGGCGTTAAGTTATATTTATTTCTCGGGTTCGGGTCTTTGCCTCCGTGTGTTGTTTTCATTGTCATGCATCTCATATCATGTCATCATGTGCATTGCATTTGCATACGTGTTCGTCTCATGCATCCGAGCATTTTCCCCGTTGTCCGTTTTGCATTCCGGCGCTTCGTTCTTCTCCGGTGGTCAATTCTAGCCTTCTTTCATGTGTGGGGATTAAACATTTCCGGATTGGACCGAGATTTTCCAAGCAGCCTTGGTTTACTACAGGTAGACTGCCTGTCAAGTTTCGTATCAATTGGACTTCTTTTGATACTCCAATGGTTAACCGAGGGACCGAAAAGGCCTCGTGTGTGTTGCAGCCCAACACCCCTCCAATTTGGCCCAAAACCCACCAAACTCTGCTCCATGTCCTAGAGCGTTCGATCACGATCGCGTGGCCGAAAACCGCACCTCATTTGGACTCTCCTAGCTCCACTTATGCCTATAAATAGACACCCCCCGAATTCGGATCTCTCCCTCTCCCCGAAACCCTAAAACCACCCCGCACCGACGGACGTGTCCGGCGCGGACCGGACAAGTCCGCCCAGCCCCGCCACCGCCACGTGTCAGTGCCGCATTCGCCGCGCCCGGCTCCCAGCTCGCCGCCGCCGCCGGCCCGGGAGGCCCAGGAGGGGCCCCCGCGAGCCCATCTCCGCCGCCACCGCGGGCCGCCCCGCGCCGCCGTCTTCTACCGCCCGCGCCACCGTCCTCCGCTGCCCGCGCCACCGCGGCTCCACGCTGGAGCCCGCGCCCCGACGCCGGCCGGCGACCGCCGCCCCGGCCACCGCCCGAGCCGGCCCCGCGCCACCGCCGCCATCCTCGGGAGCCGCGCCAAGGCCGGCCTCCTCCTCTCCTTCCCCCGGCTTCTTCCTCTCCTTCCCCGGCAACGACGAGCTCTGGCAAGAGCTCCGGCGAGCACGACCTCGACTCCGGCGACCTCGGAATCCGTGCGTGAACAGTGCTCTCAGATCTGGATCTGAGAGGATCGGTTGACTTTTTCGTCCCTAACCCTAATTTTTTTATGCATACTTGGACCGACCGTATCTCCGCATCCGTAGCTCCGATTTGGGCATATAATATATCAAAATGTTCGTCTTGACGAGTAAATCATTTCATTCCATTGTATCATTTTCATTTGAGTTCATCTTGATGCCCAAAATGCTGTTAGAAGGAGGCTTCGTGAGTTAATTGTCAGATCTGCTAGTTCATCTTAGACTATTGTCATTTTTGCCATGATTAATGTGTGCATGATATGCCTGTGAGTCCTTCATGTGTTTTGTTAAGCATTTTGTCTTCTTTCCAGAGGTGCAACCCATGCATTTTTAGGATGTGTGTGGTGACTTGTGCAAGCTTGCAAAGTGAGGCACCCGGTAAATCTGTTTTCAGAGACTTAGTTGTTTTCACTAAGTCTGGGATTATTTAGTTCATGATGCCATATGTTCAGCTTGTTTCCTAGTGATCCGTGCCTCTTTTGAGGATGATCAGTAAAGGAGTTTTGTTAATCATGTTATGCTCTATCCATCCATGTCTTTGTTTGCAATTATGGAGCACCCTAGCTTGAGTCAATCGAGCTCTACTTTTGCTTCGTTGTGAATCTGGGCAGATCGTCAACTCGTTTGCGATTTTGCCGATGTTATTGTAGTTGATCCGTGCATGCTATGCCATTGTTCTTGCCATTTCTAGCGTGTGTTTTGTGCCTTCTTAATGGATGTATGCTTGCCTTGCCATGACTTGCACCGTAGTGAGTGCATCGAGCTCGTTTACATGCCTTCGTGAGTTATATTTCAGCATGTCTCAGTTTTCACTAAGTCTGAAAACTGATTGTGTTTTGCTATGTTCGTGTGCCCGTTAGTATATTTTGTGATCCCTTTTGGCCCCAGGTCACTTTGGGACTTTTGTTAAGCTTGTTGAGTAGCTCCATGCCATGTTCTTACTTGTCTTAATCAAGTCATGTATCATGTTGTTTTGCTGCTCCGAAGAGGGCTTCGTGATCTGAAATTTCAGACAAGTGTTAATTCCACTAAGTCTGGAATCTGTTTTGCATTTGCGTTTTTGCCATGCTTGTTTGAACCTCATAATGGATGAATTAGCCGTAGCTCAGTGCTAGTCTTTTGTTAAGCATCTTGTGTGCATCCCTGCCATGTATTTTGTTGTCATGTTTGGTGGCTGTAGCATGTTCATTTCATTGCATTTAGATGCCTACTTGCTGTAAATCGCAGACCGACGTCATTCTTAAAACGCTTGCCATTTCCAAACCGTAACTCCGATTCCGATGATCTTTATATCGTTTTCAAGCGATTTCATCTCATCTTTCCAGTGGCACACTTGGAATTCCAAGTTGAGGCCAGGTTCATGCATTTCCTGTCATATCTTGCATTTTGCATCCCGCATCGCATCCCGCATAGCATATCATCCTTGCATCATGTTGTTTGAGTTTGCACGTGGTTGATTGTATCCTTGTTGCTTGTTTGTCTTGTTTGGGTAGAGCCGGGAGACGAGTTCGCTACCGAGGAGCCCGTTGAGTTTGCTTGTGAGGATCCAGTCAACTCTGACAACTGTGCAGGCAAGATGATCATACCCTCGAAATCACTACTATCTTTGCTATGCTAGTTTGCTCGCTCTTTGCTATGCCAATGCTACGATGCCTACCTTTTGCTTGTCAGCCTCCCAATTGCCATGTTGAACCTCTAACCCACCTTGTCCTAGCAAACCGTTGATTGGCTATGTTACCGCTTTGCTCAGCCCCTCTTATAGCGTTGCTAGTTGCAGGTGAAGATTGGAGGCCGTTCCTTGTTGGAACATCTTTTATTTACTTGTTGGGATATCATTATATTGCTATGTTATCTTAATGCATCTATATACTTGGTAAAGGGTGGAAGGCTCGGCCTCTCGCCTAGTGTTTTGTTCCACTCTTGCCGCCCTAGTTTTCGTCATATCGGTGTTATGTTCCCGGATTTTTGCGTTCCTTATGCGGTTGGGTTATAATGGGAACCCCTTGATATTTCGCCTTGATTAAAGCTTGTCCAGCAATGCCCAACCTTGGGTTTACCATTTTCCACCTAGCCTTTTCTTTCCCTTGGGTTCTGCAGACTCAAGGGTCATCTTATTTTACACCCCCGAGCCAGTGCTCCTCTGAGTGTTGGTCCACCTGTCAGCTACCGGTGGCCACCAGGCGCAACTCTGGGCTAGCCTACCCGTACCTAGGACAATCTGAGTGTGCCCTGAGAAAGAGATATGTGCAGCTCCTATCTGGATTTGTCGGCACATTCGGGCGGTGTTGCTGGTCTTGTTTTAACCTGTCGAAGTGTCTTGAGTTACCGAGATACCGAGTCTGATCGGAACGTCTTGGGAGGAGGTCTATTCCTTCGTTGACTGTGAGAGCTTGTCATGGGCTAAGTTGGGACTCCCCTGCAGGGATTGAACTTTTGAAAGCCGTGCCCGCGGTTATGGGCAGATGGGAATTTGTTAATGTCCGATTGTAGATAACTTGAACCTTATTTAATTAAAATGAATCAACTGAGTCTGTTACTGTGATGGCCTCTTCTCGGCGGAGACCGGGAAGTGGACACGGTGTTGGAGTAATGTTTGCGCAGGTTGTTCCCCTAGATTCTCGCTCGTGCTTCGCTTTCTCTTCTCGCTCTTCTTTGCGTATAAGTTAGCCACCATATATGCTAGTCGCTTGCTGCAGCTCCACTTATATATATTGCCTTATCCTTCCTATAAGCTTAAATAGTTTTGATCGCGAGGGTGTGAGATTGTTGAGTCCGTGTGGCTCATAGATACTATAACTCCAGATGCAGGTCCAAGTGATTCCGCTCCAGGTGACGAGTACGAGCTCAAGTGGGAGTTCGACGAGGACTCTCAGCGTTACTACGTGCCTTTTCCTGATGATCAGTAGTGGTGCCCAGTTGGGGGTGATTGGGACCTTGTCGCATGTTGGGTTTTCTTCTATTTTGGCACTGTAGTCGGGCCATGAGTGTTTGTATGATGGATGTTATTTATGTTCTTGATTGACATGGCGAGTGTAAGCCAACTATGTTCTCCCCGTTATTATTCATATTACATGGGATGTTGTGAAGATTGCCTAACTTGCGACATATGCCTTCAATGCGATTATGTCTCTAAGTCGTGCCTCGACACGTGGGAGCTATAGTCGCATCGAGGGTGTTACAAGTTGGTAATCAGAGCCTTCCCCGACCTTAGGAGCCCCATTGCTTGATCGTTTTTAGCAGCCGAGTTGTGTCTAGAAAAAAGTTTTGAGTCTTTAGGAATTATATATCGGAGAGTTTAGGAATTCTTTTTACTTCCCAGTCTCCTCATCGCTCTGGTAAGGCATCCTGACGTAGAGTTTTGACTCTTCTCTTCTCAAATTTCACTAAAAAAAATTTAGGATCACGCGAGTATCTTGGAATCGTTCCGATGGCTTATGATGAGAACATTGTCTTGGTGCCTCCTGTCAGGGGTTTAGTGGAAGTGTCCCGAGGAGTTGAGCTCTAAGGTGTTGTCATCATAATTTTATCGTTGCAATTCTGGAATACTTGAGATATGTTCGCCGACATCGAAAATCTCTTTTATGCAGTTCGTTGGTGAGATAACCTCGACGCCACCCAGTACTGGGGCGGGAGTTCGGGAGTATCGCCATAACTTGTATAACGGATGCTTTTCGAAGGTTGAGGTAGATGGTTTCCGAAGTTTTCTTGGTTATGTGTTGAAGGATGGATACAGCTGGATGTAGGATTTGCTAGTTTGGGTGAGATATTATGCTTCCCCTGTATCCCCAACACCTGATTGCATAACCGGAAAGGTTCGGGAGTTTCATAGGTGGGAATTCTAGTAGCTCTAGTTTTTCTTCCACGGATATTGGTTTGAGATTGGGATTTCTTACCGATTATTCGTTCTTGATCCGTACCTTGTTGATTTATTTCTCTACCTTAATTCTACGTGGCTTCTCAATTTATGGATATGTGACCATTGGAAGAGGAATGCATTCGTTCATTTTGTTCGGATGTGAAGACTATATGTTGCAATTTTCATTCCGTTGGATTCAGCTTCAATATTTATCTGTCAATGTGCTAATGGTGGTCAACCTCTTCAGGATGGCTCCTCCAACGCGCACGACTCCGAATCCTGATCCGCCACCGCCTCCACCTCCTCCAGAGGCATGGCAAGCTGTGATGGCCGCAACTAATGCAAACACTCAGCTGATCATGCAAATTCTTCAAGAGCGCAATCAAGGCAGCAAGGGAATCAAGGCAGCAATCAGAGTCACTTTGCTACACTCAACCAGTTCCTTGCTAACGGGCCAAAGACTTTCAGCAATTGTGTTGAGGCAACCGATGCTGACGATTGGCTTGTGGATCTGTGTAAGCATTTCGAGTGCAGTAACGTCAAGCCTGAGGACTTTGTGAAGTTCGCTTCCTTCCAACTCAAAGATCAAGCTGCAGAATGGTTCCAGCAGTACAAGGATTCCAGAGGTGGACGTGTTATCACTTGGGATGATTTCCGTCGAGATTTCCGAGCTCATCATATTCCGCAGAGCGTGGTTGAAAGCAAGCGTGAGGAATTCCGCAATCTGAAGCAAGGCTCTTTGTCTGTCTATGACTACAACAAGTTGTTCCAGAAGCTTGCCCGCTTTGCCAAGCAGGATGTTCCTGATGAAAAGAGCATGATATACCAGTTCAGGGGTGGTCTCAGAGAAGAAATTCAGCTCGCTCTTGTCCTCTTCGAGCCCTTGAGATACGGTGAGTTCTACAACATGGCACTGAAGCAAGAGGCTGCTCAGTTGAGGTGTGATGCTTCCAGGAAGCGAGTCAGAGATGTTACTCCTTCTTCCTCTACTCAAGTGGCCAAGCAGCAGAAGTTTTGGCTTCCTCCTCCTCCGTTCCGTCAGCCGTATCAGCAGAAGAGCAAAGGTGGCAGTGGTTCTTCCCACCCACCCAACCCTGGCTTTCAGAACAAGACTTCGTCTCAAGCTCCAAGGTCGAGTGCTCCGTATCACCGTCCGCTTTCAGAGGTCACGTGCAACAAGTGCCAACAGAAGGGTCACTATGCCAACAAGTGTCTCAACCAGAGGCGTCTTCCTCCTCCTCCTCCTGTGAGATCGGCAAGTACAGCTGTGGTCAAGCATAACCCCAAGCATGCCAAGGTGAATTTGATGAATGCAGCTCAGGCAGAGGACTCGTCAGATGTGATCATGGGTAACCTTCCTGTTAATGATATTCCTGCAAAAGTTCTTTTTGACACTGGTGCATCGCATTGCTTCATCTCGAGACCGTTTACAAATAGGCATGAATTGGTTTCACAAGTTTTGCCTAGTCCTTTAGCAGTTGTCTCTCCCGGTAAACGCATGCAGGCTAACTCCATCGTTCCGGATGTTTCTATCACTTTGGGTGACTACAAGTTTCTATCTTCTCCAACGGTTCTCGGTGACTCGGATATTGATCTTATTCTCGGTATGGATTGGCTTTCTAAGCACAAGGCTCAGCTTGATTGTGCAGCCAGGAAAATTCAATTGACTCATTCGTCTGAGGATGTAATTGTCTTTGCCGCTCGTGATGATACCATTCGTCTGTTTTCTCTCCATGAGAAGGGTGAATTGGATGCTATCGCTCAAATTCCAGTCGTTTGCGAATATCAAGACGTCTTTCCAGAAGAGCTCCCAGGAATGCCTCCGCACCGGCCAGTTGAATTCATTATTGAACTTGAGCCTGGCATAGAACCTGTGTGCAAACGTCCTTACAAGCTTGGACCTGAAGAGTTGAAGGAGCTGAAGAAGCAACTCGATGAGCAAGAAAGAATGGGTCTTATCCGGCCTAGTTCTTCTCCGTGGGGTTGTGGTGTTCTTTTTGTGAAGAAGAAGGATGGAACGGACCGACTTTGTGTTGATTACCGTCCAGTGAACAAGAAGACCATCAAGAACAAATACCCACTTCCCAACATCAATGAGCTGTTCGAACAACTCGAATGTGCCCAAGTATTCTCCAAGCTTGATCTCTGTATGGGTTATCACCAGATTCGCATTCGTGAAGAAGATATTCCCAAGACAGCATTCAGAACAAGCTTTGGTTCATATGAATACACTGTCATGTCTTTTGGCCTCGCCAACGCTCCTCCGACGTTCTCTCGCATGATGAACTTCATCTTCAACGCCTACACCAATGACTTCGTTTTGGTCTATCTCGACGACATTCTGGTTTTCTCCAAGAACAAGGAAGATCATGCCAAGCACTTGCGTTTGGTTCTTGATAAGCTCAGGGAACATCAGTTCTACGCCAAGTTCTCCAAGTGTGAATTTTGGCTCGATGAGGTTCTTTATCTTGGTCATATCATCTCTGCCAAGGGCATTGCTGTGAATCCTGAGAAGGTGTCTGCAATTGTGAATTGGGAACCTCCTCAGAACATGAAGCAACTCCGCAGTTTTCTCGGTCTCGCAAGCTATTGCCGAAGATTCGTTGAAAACTTTTCTAAGATTGCGAAGCCTCTCTCAAATCTTCTTCAGAAGCACGTCAAGTGCGTTTGGTCTCCGGAGTGTGATATTGCTTTCAACACTTTGAAAGAGAAGTTGATCACTGCTCCAGTTCTGACTCCGCCTGATGAATCCAAGCCGTACGAGGTCTTTTGTGATGCCTCTCTCCAAGGTCTTGGCGCAGTTTTGATGCAAGAGAAGAAAGTTGTTTCTTATACATCTCGCCAGTTGAAGCCTAATGAGAAGAACTACCCCACTCATGATCTTGAGTTAGCGGCAGTTGTGCATGCTTTGTTGACTTGGAGACATCTTCTATTGGGAAGAAAAGTGGACATTTTCACTGATCACAAGAGTCTCAAGTACATCTTCACTCAGCCTAATCTCAACCTCAGGCAAACTCGATGGGTCGAAATGATTCAAGAGTATAATCCGAGTATTGAGTATACTCCAGGCAAGGCCAATGTGATCGCTGACGCTTTGAGCAGAAAGGCCTACTGCAACAGTCTGATTCTCAAGCCTTATCAACCCGAGCTTTGTGAAGCTTTCCGCAAACTTAATCTGCAAGTTGTTCCTCAAGGTTTCCTCGCCAACCTTCAAGTCTCTCCTACCTTAGAAGACCAGATTCGCCAAGCCCAGCTTCTTGATGCTATGGTGAAAAAGGTGAAGATTGGGATTGCCAAGAGTCAGTCCAAGTACAAGTGCTACCGCCTTGATGACAAGGATACTCTTTTCTTCGAGGATCGTATTGTTGTTCCCAAAGGTGACCTCCGTAAAGTGATCATGAACGAGGCTCACAATTATCTCCTCTCCATCCACCCTGGGAGTACGAAGATGTATCAGGACCTTAAGCAAGCTTATTGGTGGACTCGAATGAAGCGCGAGATCGCTCAATTCGTGAATGAATGTGATGTCTGCAGAAGAGTGAAGGCAGAACACCAAAGGCCAGCAGGTCTCCTCCAACCTCTTGCCATTCCAGAATGGAAGTTTGACCACATTGAAATGGACTTCGTGACTGGGTTTCCAAAGTCCAAGCGTGGCAATGATGCTATATTCGTTGTCATCGACAAGCTCACCAAAGTGGCTCACTGTCTGCCTATCAAAGAGTCGATCACTGCAGCTCAATTGGCGGAACTCTATACCTCTCGCATTGTCTCTCGGCACGGTATTCCTCAAGTGATATCTTCAGACCGTGGCAGCATCTTTACCTCCAAGTTTTGGGATTCTTTCCAGAAGGCCATGGGCACTAACATCCGCTTCAGCACTGCTTTCCATCCTCAAACAAGCGGTCAAGTCGAGCGTGTCAACCAGATTCTTGAGGATATGCTCAGGGCTTGTGTGATCTCCTTCGGCATGAAGTGGGAGGATTGTCTTCCTTATGCTGAATTCTCATACAACAACAGTTTTCAAGCAAGTCCGGGAAAGGCCCCTTTTGAAATTCTGTATGGCAGGAAGTGCCGTACCCCTCTCAACTGGTCCGAAACCGGTGAACGTCGGCTTTTGGGTAATGACTTAATCACAGAAGCAGAAGAAATGTGCAAAGTCATTCATGATAACCTCAAAGCAGCCCAATCCCGCCAGAAGAGCTACTATGATAGTAAGCACCGTGATTTGGCTTTCGAGATCGTAGATCATGTTTACCTCCGTGTCTCTCCTATGAAAGGTACTCGTCGCTTCGGTATCAAAGGGAAGCTTGCCCCTAGATACGTGGGACCTTTCAAGATTGTCAGCAAGAGAGGCGACCTCGCCTATCAACTCGAGCTTCCTTCAAACTTTGCAAATGTTCATTACGTGTTCCATGTCTCTCAGCTTCGAAAGTGCTTCAAGACTCCTGACCGCACCGTCAACTTCGAGGACATTGAGCTCCAAGAAGATCTCTCTTATCGTGAGCACCCAGTTGCTATTCTTGAAGAGACTGAACGTAAGACTCGCAACAAGTCAATCAAATTTCTCAAAGTCAAGTGGTCACACCATTCTGACTGTGAAGCTACCTGGGAACGCGAGGATCACCTCCATTCTGAGTACCCGGAGTTCTTTCAGTCCTAGATCTCGGGACGAGATCTTTTTCGTAGTGGTGGAGTGTTGTAACACCCCGGATGTAACTTTCCCAATTTGTACTCCAACTCTTGCCGTTTCCGGTGTTAAGTTATATTTATTTCTCGGGTTCGGGTCTTTGTCTCCATGTGTTGTTTTCGTTTTCACGCATCTCATATCATGTCATCATGTGCATTGCATTTGCATATGTGTTCGTCTCATGCATCCGAGCATTTTCCCCGTTGTCCGTTTTGCATTCCAGCGCTTCGTTCTCCTCCGGTGGTCAATTCTAGCCTTCTTTCATGTGTGGGGATTAAACATTTCCGGATTGGACCGAGATTTGCCAAGCGGCCTTGGTTTACTACCGGTAGACCGCCTGTCAAGTTTCGTATTAATTGGACTTCGTTTGATACTCCAATGGTTAACCGAGGGACCGAAAAGGCCTCGTGTGTGTTGCAGCCCAACACCCCTCCAATTTGTCCCAAAACCCACCAAACTCTGCTCCATGTCCTAGAGCGTTCGATCACGATCGCGTGGCCGAAAACCGCACCTCATTTGGACTCTCCTAGCTCCACTTATGCCTATAAATAGACACCCCCCGAATTCGGATCTCTCCCACTCCCCGAAACCCTAAAACCACCCCGCACCGACGGACGTGTCCGGCGCGGACCGGACAACGTCCGCCCAGCCCCGTCACCGCCACGTGTCAGTGCTGCATTTGCCGCGCCCGGCTCCCAGCTCGCCGCCGCCGCCGGCCCGGGAGGCCCAGGAGGGGCCCCCGCGAGCCCATCTCCGCCGCCACCGCGGGCCGCCCCGCGCCGCCGTCTTCTACCGCCCGCGCCCCGACGCCGGCCGGCGACCGCCGCCCCGGCCACCGCCCGAGCCGGCCCCGCGCCACCGCCGCCATCCTCGGGAGCCGCGCCAAGGCCGGCCTCCTCCTCTCCTTCCCCCGGCTTCTTCCTCTCCTTCCCCGACAACGACGAGCTCCGGCAAGAGCTCCGGCGAGCACGACCTCGACTTCGGCGACCTCGGAATCCGTGCGTGAACAGTGCTCTCAGATCTGGATCTGAGAGGATCGATTGACTTTTTCGTCCCTAACCCTAATTTTTTTATGCATACTTTGACCGACCGTATCTCCGCATCCGTAGCTCCGATTTGGGCATATAATATATCAAAATGTTTGTCTCGACGAGTACATCATTTCACTCCATTGCATCATTTTCATTTGAGTTCATCTTGATGCCCAAAATGCTGTTAGAAGGAGGCTTCGTGAGTTAATTGTCAGATCTGCTAGTTCATCTTAGACTGTTGTCATTTTTGCCATGATTAATGTGTGCATGATATGCCTGTGAGTCCTTCATGTGTTTTGTTAAGCATTTTGTCTTCTTTCCAGAGGTGCAACCCATGCATTTTTAGGATGTGTGTGGTGACTTGTGAAAACTTGCAAAGTGAGGCACCCGGTAAATCTGTTTTCAGAGACTTTGTTGTTTTCACTAAGTCTGCGATTATTTAGTTCATGATGCCATATGTTCAGCTTGTTTCCTAGTGATCCGTGCCTCTTTTGAAGATGGTCAGTAAAGGAGTTTTGTTAATCATGTTATGCTTTATCCATCCATGTCTTTGTTTGCAATTATGGAGCACCCTAGCTTGAGTCAATCGAGCTTTACTTTTGCTTCGTTGTGAATCTGGGCAGATCGTCAACTCGTTTGCGATTTTGCCGATGTTATTGTAGTTGATCCGTGCATCCCATGCCATTGTTCTTGCCATGTCTAGCATTTATTTTGTGCCTTATTAATGGATGTATGCTTGCCTTGCCATGACTTGCACCGTAGTGAGTGCATTGAACTCGTTTACATGCCTTCGTGAGTTATATTTCAGCATGTCTCAGTTTTCACTAAGTCTGAAAACTGATTATGTTTTTGCTATGTTCGTGTGCCCGTTAGTATATTTTGTGATCCCTTTTGGCCCCAGGTCACTTTGGGACTTTTGTTAAGCTTGTTGAGTAGCTCCATTCCATGTTCTTCTTTGTCTTAATTAGGTCATTTATCATGTTGTTTTGCTGCTCCGAAGAGGGCTTCGTGATCTGAAATTTCAGACAAGTGTTAATTCCACTAAGTCTGGAATCTGTTTTGCTTTTGCGTTTTTGCCATACTTGTTTGAACCTCATAATGGATGAATTGGCCGTAGCTCAGTGCTAGTCTTTTGTTAAGCATCTTGGGTGCATCCCTGCCATGTATTTTGGTATCATGTTTCGTGGCTGTAGCATGTTCATTTCATTGCATTTAGATGCCTACTTGCTGTAAATCGCAGACCGACGTCATTCTTAAAACGCTTGCCATTTCCAAACCGTAACTCCGATTCCGATGATCTTTATATAATTTTCAAGCGATTTCATCTCATCTTTCCAGTGGCACACTTGGAATTCCAAGTTGAGGCTAGGTTCATGCATTTCCTGTCATATCTTGCATTTTGCATCCCGCATCGCATCCCGCATAGCATATCATCCTTGCATCGTGTTGTTTGAGTTTGCACGTGGTTGATTGTATCCTTGTTGCTTGTTTGTCTTGTTTGGGTAGAGCTGGGAGACGAGTTCGCTACCGAGGAGCCCGTTAAGTTTTCTTGTGAGGATCCAGTCAACTCTGACAACTGTGCAGGCAAGATGATCATACCCTCGAAATCACTACTATCTTTGCTATGCTAGTTTGCTCGCTCTTTTGCTATGCCATTGCTACGATGCCTACCTTTTGCTTGTCAGCCTCCCAATTGCCATGTTGAACCTCTAACCCACCTTGTCCTAGCGAACCGTTGATTGGCTATGTTACCGCTTTGCTCAGCCCCTCTTATAGCTTTGCTAGTTGCAGGTGAAGATTGGAGGCCGTTCCTTGTTGGAACATCTTTTATTTACTTGTTTGATATCATTATATTGCTATGTTATCTTAATGCATCTATATACTTGGTAAAGGGTGGAAGGCTCGGCCTCTCGCCTAGTGTTTTGTTCCACTCTTGCCGCCCTAGTTTCCGTCATATCGGTGTTATGTTCCCGGATTTTTGCGTTCCTTACGCGATTTGGTTATAATGGGAACCCCTTGATATTTCGCCTTGATTAAAGCTTGTCCAGCAATGCCCAACCTTGGTTTTACCATTTGCCACCTAGCCTTTTCTTTCCCTTGGGTTTTGCAGACTCAAGGGTCATCTTATTTTACCCTCCCCCGGGCCAGTGCTCCTCTGAGTGTTGGTCCACCTGTCAGCTACCGGTGGCCACCAGGGGCAACTCTGGGCTGGCCTACCCGTACCTAGGACAATCTGAGTGTGCCCTGAGAAACAGATATGTGCAGCTCCTATCAGGATTTGTCGGCACATTCGGGCGGTGTTTCTGGTCTTGTTTTAACCTGTCGAAGTGTCTTGAGTTACCGAGATACCGTGTCTGATCGGAACATCTTGGGAGGAGGTATATTCCTTCATTGACCGTGAGAGCTTGTCATGGGCTAAGTTGGGACTCCCCTGCAGGGATTGAACTTTCGAAAGCCGTGCCCGCGGTTATGGGAAGATGGGAATTTGTTAATGTCCGGTTGTAGATAACTTGAACCTTATTTAATTAAAATGAATCAACTGAGTGTGTTACCGTGATGGCCTCTTCTCGGCGGAGACCGGGAAGTGGACACAGTGTTGGAGTAATGTTTGCGCAGGTTGTTCCCCTAGATTCTCGCTCGTGCTTCGCTTTCTCTTCTCGCTCTTCTTTGCGTATAAGTTAGCCACCATATATGCTAGTCGTTTGCTGCAGATCCACTTATATATATTGCCTTATCCTTCCTATAAGCTTAAATAGTTTTGATCGCGAGGGTGCGAGATTGCTGAGACCGTGTGGCTCACAGATACTATAACTCCAGATGCAGGTCCAAGTGATTCCGCTCCAGGTGACGAGTACGAGATCAAGTGGGAGTTCGACGAGGACTCTCAGCGTTACTACGTGTCTTTTCCTGATGATCAGTAGTGGTGCCCAGTTGGGGGTGATTGGGACCGTCTCGCATGTTGGGCTTTCTTCTATTTTGGCACCGTAGTCGGGCCATGAGTGTTTGTATGATGGATGTTATTTATGTTCTTGATTGACGTGGCGAGTGTAAGCCAACTATGTTCTCCCCATTATTATTCATATTACATGGGATGTTGTGAAGATTGCCTAACTTGCGACATATGCCTTCAATGCAATTATGTCTCTAAGTCGTGCCTCGACACGTGGGAGCTCTAGTCGCATCGAGGGTGTTACACGGAGCGATTCCGCCGGGGGAACTTCCCTCCGGAGGTGGAAATCATCATCATCATCACCAACGACTCTCCCATCTTGGGGAGGGCAATCTTCATCAACATCTTCAACAGCACCATCTCCTCTCAAACCCTTGTTCATCTCTTGTGTTCAATCTTTGCACCAGAACCTTAGATTGGTGCTTGTGGGTGACTGGTAGTGTTGATTACATCTTGTAGTTGATTGCTATATGGTTTATTTGGTGGAAGATTATATGTTCAGATCCATTATGCTATTTAATATCCCTCTAATATTGAGCATGATTATCATTTGTGAGTATTTACATTTGTTCTTGAGGTCACAGGAGAAATCTTGTTGCAAGTAATCATGTGAACTTGATATGTGTTCGATATTTTGATGATATGTATGTTCTGATTCCTTTAGTGTTGTCATGTGAACGTCGACTACATGATAATTCACCATATGTGGGCCTAAGGGAATGCATTGTGGAGTAATTATTAGATGATAGGTTGCTAGAGTAACAGAAGTTTAAACCCTAGTTTATGCGCTATTCCGTAAGGGACCAATGTGGACCCAAAAGTTTAATGCTATGGTTAGATTTTATCTTAATACTTTTCTCGTAGTTGCGGATGCTTGCGAGGGGGTTAATCATAATTAGGAGGCTTGTTCAAGTAAGTACAACACCTAAGCACCGTTCCACCCACATATCAAAGTATCAAAGTAGTGAACACAAATCGAATCAACATGATGAAACTGACTAGATGAAATTCCCGTGTACCCTCAAGAACGCTTTGCTTATCATTAGAGACCATTTTGGCATTTCCTTTGTCACAAAATGATTGGGCTACCTTGCTGCACTTTATTTACCATTACGATTCTTGCTCATTACAAAATATCTTACTATCAAACTATCTATTACCAACAATTTCTGTGCTTGCAGAAAACTACCTTGCTGAAAAGCACTTGTCATTTCCTTCTGCTCGTCGTTGGGTTCGACACTCTTACTTATCGAAAGGACTATGATTGATCCCCTATACTTGTGGGTCATCATACCCTAGGTCTATCGGTCAATAACCAATAGTGGGACCTGGATGCCCATATTGATTCCTACATATTCAACAAAGATGTTTATCAGTTCAACCACGATATCGAGAATTCAGTTAATCCCATATGCAATTCCCTTTGTCCAGCAATATGTTTACTTGCCCGAGATTTGACCGTCGGTATCTCCATACCTAGTTCAATCTCGTTACCAGCAAGTCTCTTTACTCATTCCGTAATATAAGATCCTATGACTAGAATTATTAGTCACATGAAGCTTCTTATGTTTTTGTATTACCAAGAGGGCCTAGAGATATCTCTCCATCACACAGAGTTATAAATCCTAGTCTCGATCCATGCAACGTAATAGACACCTTCGGAGATACCTGTAGAGCACCTTTATGATCACCCAGTTACGACGTGACATTTGATAGAACACAAGGCATTCTTTTGGTATTCGTGAGTAGCATGATATCATGGTCTAAGTAATAGATACTTGTCATGAGGAAGTTATAGCAAATGAACTAAGTGATACGATATGTTTCTAAGCTTACAGTTGGGTGTTGTCTATCACATCATTCTCCTAGTGATGTGATCCTATTATCAAATGACAACTCACGTCTATGGTTATGTAACCATAACCATCTTTGATCAACAAGCTAGTCTAGTAGAGGATTACTAGGGACACTGTGTTGTTTATGTATCCACACATGTATTTAAGTTTCCGATCAATACAATTCTAGCATGAATAGTAAACATTTATCATGAATGGGAAATATGATAATAACCATTTTATTATTGCCTCTAGGGCATATTTCCAACAGTCTCCCACTTGCACTAGAGTCAATAATCTAGTTACATAGTAATGAATCTCACACCCATAGAGTTCCGGTGCTGATCATGTTTTGCTCGTGGAAGAGGTTTAGTCAACGGGTCTGGCACATTTAGATCCGTGCATACTTTGCAAATGTCTATGTCTCCATCCTTAATGTTATTACGAATGGATTGAAGCGACGCTTGATGTGCTTTGTATTCTTGTGAAACCTTGTCTCCTTGGCTATCGCAAAGGCGTCAGTGTTGTCACAATAGAGAGTCATCGGATCCGATGCACTAGGCACAACTCCTATATCGGATACGAACTCCTTCATCCAGACTCCTTCATTCATCACTTCCGAAATAGCTATGTATTCTGCTTCACGTGTAGATTGATGTCTACTACACAACCTTGACTTTGTTGGGCCTCCAAGTACAGAGGTTTGTAGGAAAGTAGCAAATTCCCCTCAAGTGGATGACCTAAGGTTTATCAATCCGTAGGAGCCGTAGGATGAAGATGGTCTCTCTCAAGCATCCTGCAACCAAATAACAAAGAGTCTCTTGTGTCCCCAACACACCCAATACAATGGTAAATTGTATAGGTGCACTGGTTCGGCGAAGAGATGGTGATACAAGTGGTATATGGATGGTCGATAAAGGTATTTGTAATCTGAAAATATAAAAACAGCAAAGGTAACTAATGATAAAAGTGAGCGTAAACGGTATTGCAATGTGTTGAAACAAGGCCTAGGGTTCATACTTTCACTAGTGTAAGTTCTCTCAACAATAATAACATAATTGGACCACATAACTACCCCTCAACATGCAACAAAGAGTCACTCCAAAGTCATTAATAGTGGAGAACAAACAAAGATATTATGGTAGGGTACAAAACCACCTCAAAGTTATTCTTTCCAATCAATCCGTTGGGATATTCCTATAAGTGTCACAAACAGCCCTAGAGTTCGTACTAGAATAACACCTTAAGACACAAATCAACCAAAACCCTAATGTCACCTAGATACTCCAATGTCACCTCAAGTATCTGTGGGTATGATTATACGATATGCATCACACAATCTCAGATTCATCTATTCAACCAACACATAAGACCTCAAAGAGTGCCCCAAAGTTTCTACCGGAGAGTTGATACGTCTCCAACGTATATATAATTTTTGATTGCTCCATGCCATATTATCTACTGTTTTGGAATATATTGGGCTTTATTTTCCACTTTTCTATTATTTTTGGGACTAACCTATTAATCGGAGGCCCAGCCCAGAATTGTTGTTTTTGCCTATTTCAGTGTTTCGGAGAAACATAATATCAAACGGAGTCCAAACGGAATGAAACCTTCGGAAATGTGATTTTCTCATCAGATAAGATCCAGGAGACTTGGACCCTCCATCAAGAAAGCCACGAGGCAGTCACGAGGGTGGAGGGCGCCCCCCTAGGGCGCGCCCCCTGCCTCGTGGGCGCCTCGAAGCTCCACCGACGTACTCCTTCCTCCTATATATACCTACGTACCCCAAACGATCGGGGATGGAGCAAAAAACCTAATTCCACCGCCGCAACTTTCTGTATCCATGAGATCCCATCTTGGGGCCTGTTCTGGAGCTCCACCAGAAGGGGCATCGATCACGGAGGGCTTCTACATCATCATCCAAGCCCCTCCGATGAAGTGTGAGTAGTTTACTTCAGACCTACGGGTCCATAGTTAGTAGCTAGATGGCTTATTCTCTCTTCTTGGATCTCAATACAATGTTCCCCCCTCTCTTGTGGAGATCTATTCGATGTAATCTTCTTTTTGCGGTGTGTTTGTTGAGACCGATGAATTGTGGGTTTATGACCAAGTCTATCTATGAATAATATTTGAATCTTCTCTAAATTCTTTTATGTATGATTGGTTATCTTTGCAAGTCTCTTTGAATTATCAGTTTGGTTTGGCCCACTAGATTGTTTTTTCTTGCCATGGGAGAACTGCTTAGCTTTGGGTTCGATCTTGCGGTGTCCTTTCCTAGTGACAGAAGGGGCAGCAAGGCACGTATTGTATTGTTTCCATCGAGGATAACAAGATGGTTTTGTTATCATATTGCATGAAACTATCCCTCTACATCATGTCATCTTGCTTAAGGCGTTACTCTGTTTTTTAACTTAATACTCTAGATGCATGATGGATAGCGGTCGATGAGTGGAGTAATAGTAGTAGATGCAGGCAGGAGTGGTCTACTTGTCTCGGACGTGATGCCTATATACATGATCATACCTAGATATTCTCATAACTATGCTCAATTCTGTCAATTGCTCAACAGTAATTTGTTCACCCACCGTAAAATACTTATGCTCTTGAGAGAAGCCACTAGTGAAACCTATGTCCCCCGGGTCTCTTTCTCATCATATCAATCTCCATCACTTTATGATTGCTTTGCTTTTACTTTTCTTTTACTTTGCTTTTACTTTTTACTTTGCATCTCTATACCAAATATACCAAAAATATTATTTATCATCTCTATCAGATCTCATTTTCGTAAGTGACCGTGAAGTGATTGACAACCCCTAAGCGCGTTGGTTCCGTTGAGCTATTGTTTTTGTGTAGGTACAAGGGACTCGCGCGTAGCCTCCTACTGGATTGATACCTTGGTTTTCAAAAGCTGAGGGAAATACTTACGGTACTTTGCTGCATCATCCTCTCCTCTTCGGCGAAATCCAACACAGTGCTCAAGAGGTAGCAATAAGAATTTCTGGCGTCGTTGCCGAGGAGTCTGCGCAAAAGTCAACATACCAAGTACCCATCACAATCCCTATCTCCCGCATTACATTATTTGCCATTTGCCTCTTTTTTTCCTCTCCCCCACATCACCCTTGCTGTTTTATTCGCCCTCTCTCTCTATCCTCCCTCTCTATTTGCCTCTTTTGCCCGTTTCTTGTTTGCTCATATGGTTGGAATAGTTGTTTATTTATTACTAAACAGGGAACCTAAGATCTATGTATCCTCATCCGCTTGCTAGTCTTTTTAAGAGATACAATTATGATGAACCAGTTGCTAGTAAGTTTTGTGCACTAGATTATCTTTATGAGGTTTTGCTTGAAATTCGTGAATCTGAAAAGTGTGATGAATTACTTTATGAAGCGATTCATGATAGATCTTTGAATAAAAAGCATGATTGCATTGATTTTACTATAAACTCTCTTGATGTCAATTGTGCTAATAATATGCAAAACCCTAAGCTTGGGGGTGCTAGTTTTGCTATGTCCTCTACTTGTTGCAATGATCATGATTGGGGTGATTCTTCTTATGATATTGAAAATTTATTTAAGCCCCATGATGAATATGAGATTGATAATAGTGTTTGCAATATTATTGAAAGTGGGTCTGGAAGAGTGTCAACTTTAGATCCCACGTATTTGGAGAATCATCAATCTTATGAAATTTTTGATAAAAGTGGGTCTGGAAAGGTCATGACTTCAGTTAATGTTAATCCCACTATTTTGGAAGAGTGTCAACTTTGCATGCATGTGGATCATGTTGAAAATATTTTATGTGATAGCTATTTTGTTGAATTTGCTTATGATCCTACATATAATTATTACGAGAGATGAAAATATGGTGGTAGAAATTTTCATGTTACTAAATTACCTCTCGTTATGTTGAGATTGCCATTGTTTCTTTCCGCTTCCTCGCATATGCTAGTTTTTGCTTGCCTTCATAATTTGTTTTCCTATAAGATGCCTATGCATAGGAAGTATGTTAGACTTAGATGTGTTTGTCACGTGTTTTATGATGCTCTCTTTGTGCTTCAATTCTTTTCTTTCATGTGAGCATCATTGAAATACTATGCCTAGCTATAAGGCCTTAAAGAGAAGTGCTTGTTGGGAGACAACACAATATTTATCCTTGCTGTTATTTAATGAATAAATTATTTAGCCTCTGTTTTGGTTGTGTTTTTTGTGTTTAGTTAGTGTTTGTGCCAAGTAGAACCGTTCGGAAGACTTGGGGAAAGTCTTGTTGAACTTGCTGTAAAACACAGAAACTTTAGCGCTCACGAGAACTACTGTCATTTTTATTTGGAAAGTGCTATTTAGTTAATTATTTTTAAGATGATTAATAGATAAATTCCTCACGTCCAGAAATTTATTTTAGAATTTTTGGGGTTCTAGATCTTGCACTAGATACAGATTACTACAGACTATTATGTTTTTGACAAATTCTGTTTATCATGTGTTGTTTGCTTATTTTGATGAATACATGGCTAATAAAATAGTTTATAATCCATAGAGAAGTTGGAATAAAGTAGGTTTAACAACAATATAAATAACTAATGAGTTCATTACAGTAACTTGAAGTGGTCTTTTGTTTTCTTTCGCTAACGAAGCTCACGAGATTTTCTACTTTAAGTTTTGTGTTGTGAAGTTTTCAATTTTTGGGTAAAGATTTGATGGATTATGGAACAAGGAGTGGCAAGAGCCTAAGCTTGGGGATTCCCATGGCACCCCCAAGATAATCTAAGGACACCTAAAAGTCAAAGCTTGGGGATGCCCCGGAAGGCCTCCCCTCTTTCGTCTACTTCTATCGGTAACCTTACTTGGAGCTATATTTTTATTCACCACATGATATGTGTTTTGCTTGGAGCGTCTTTTATGATTTGAGTCTTTGCTTGTTTGTCTACCACAATCATCCTTGCTGTACACACCTTTTGAGAGAGCCATACATGATTTGGAATTTTATAGAATACTCTATGTGCTTCACTTATATCTTTTGAGCTTTATAGTTTTGCTCTAGTACTTCACTTATATCTTTTCAGCTTTATAATTTTTCTCTAGTGCTTCACTTATATCTTTTAGAGCACGGTGGTGGATTTGTTTTCTAGAAACTATTGACCTCTCATGCTTCACTTAGATTATTTTGAGAGTCTTAATAGCATGGTAATTTTCTTAAAATCCTAATATGCTTGGTATGCAAGATTAATAATAAAACTTTCTTATGAGTGTGTTGAATACTAACAAAAGTTTGATGCTTGATGATTGTTTTGAGATATGGAGGTAATAATATCAAAGTCATGCTAGTTGAGTAGTTGTGAATTGAGAAATACTTGTGTTGAAGTTTGCAAGTCCCGTAGCATGCACGTATGGTAAACGTTATGCAACAAATTTGAAACATGAGGTGTTATTTGATTGTCTTCCTTATGAGTGGCGGTCGGGGACGAGCGATGGTCTTTTCCTACCAATCTATCGCCCTAGGAGCATGCACGTAGTGCCGAGGTTTTTGATGACTTGTAGATTTTTGCAATAAGTATGTGAGTTCTTTATGACTAATGTTGAGTCCATGGATTATATGCACTCTCACCCTTCCATCCTTGCTAGCCTCTTCGGTACCATGCATTGCCCTTTCTCACATTGTGAGTTGGCGCAAACTTTGTCGGTGCATCCAAACCCCGTGATATGATACGCTCTTTCACACATAAACCTCCTTATATCTTCCTCAAAACAGCCACCATACCTACCTATTATGGCATTTCCATAGCCATTCCGAGATATATTGCCATGCAACTTTCCATCATTCCGTTCGTTATGACACATTGATCATTTTCATAATTCTTAGCATGATCATGTAGTTGACATAGTATTTGTGGCAAAGCCACCGTTCATAATTCTTTCATACATGTCACTCTTGGTTCATTTCATATCCCGGTATACCGCCGGAGGCATTCATATAGAGTCATCTTTGTTCTAGTATCGAGTTGTAATCATTGAGTTGTAAATAAATAGAAGTGTGATGATCATCATTATTAGAGCATTGTCCCAAGTGAGAAATAAAAAAAAGAAAGGCCATAAAAAAGAGAAGGCCCAAAAAAAGGAGAAAGGCCATAAAAAATGGCCCAAAAAATGAGAGAAAAATAGAGAAGGGACAATGTTACTATCCTTTTACCACACTTGTGCTTCAAAGTAGCACCATGATCTTCATAGTAGAGAGTCTCTCATGTTATCACTTTCATATACTAGTGGGAATTTTTCATTATAGAACTTGGCTTGTATATTCCAACAATGGGCCTCCTCAAGTGCCCTAGGTCTTCCGTGAGCAAGCAAGTTGGATGCACACCCACTAGTTTCTTTTGTTGAGCTTTCATACATTTATAGCTTTAGTGCATCTGTTGCATGGCAATCCCTACTCCTTGCATTAACATCAATCGGTGGGCATCTCCATATCCCATTGATTAGCCTCGTTGATGTGAGACGTTATCTTTTTTTGTCTTCTCCACATAACCCCCCTCATTATATTATATTCCACCCATAGTTCTATGTCCATGGCTCGCGCTCATATATTGCGTGAAAGTTTATAGGTTTGAGATTACTAAAGTATGAAACAATTGCTTGGCTTGTCATCGGGGTTGTGCATGATGAGAGCATTGTTGTGTGACAAAAATGAAACATGACTAAACTATATAATTTTGTAGGGATGAACTTTCTTTGCCATGTTATTTGGAGAAGACATAATTGCTTAGTTAGTATGCTTGAAGTATTATCATTTTTATGTCAATATGAACTTTATTCTTGACTCTTTCAGATCTGAATATTCATACCACAATTAAGAAGAATTACATTAAAATTATGCCAAGTAGCACCCGCATCAAAAATTCTCTTTTTATCATTTACCTACTCGAGGACGAGCAGGAATTAAGCTTGGGATGCTTGATACGTCTCCAACGTATATATAATTTTTGATTGCTCCATGCTATATTATCTACTGTTTAGGACTATATTGGGCTTTATTTTCCACTTTTATATTATTTTTGGGACTAACCTATTAACCGGAGGCCCAGCCCAGAATTGCTGTTTTTTGCCTATTTCAGTGTTTCGGAGAAACAGAATATCAAACGGAGTCCAAACGGAATAAAACCTTCGGAAACGTGATTTTGTCATCAGATAAGATCCAGGAGACTTGGACCCTCCGTCAAGAAAGCCATGAGGCGGTCACGAGGGTTGAGGGCGCCCCCCCTAGGGCGCGCCCCCCTGCCTCATGGGCCCCTCGAAGCTCCACCGACGTACTCCTTCCTCCTATATATACCTACGTACCCCCAAACGACCGGGGACGGAGCAAAAAACCTAATTCCACCGCCGCAACTTTCTGTATACACGAGATCCCATCTTGGGGCCTATTCCGGAGCTCCGCCGGAAGGGGCATCGATCATGGAGGGCTTCTACATCATTATCCAAGCCCCTCCGATGAAGTGTGATTAGTTTACTTCAGACCTATAGGTCCATAGTTAGTAGCTAGATGGCTTCTTCTCTCTTTTTGGATCTCAATACAATGTTCTCCCCCTCTCTTGTGGAGATCTATTCGATGTAATCTTCTTTTTGCGGTGTGTTTGTTGAGACCAATGAATCATGGGTTTATGACCAACTCTATCTACGAATAATATTTGAATCTTCTCTGAATTCTTTTATGTATGATTGGTTATCTTTGCAAGCCTCTTCGAATTATTGGTTTGGTTTGGCGTACTAGATTGGTTTTTCTTGCCATGGGAGAAGTGCTTAGCTTTGGGTTCGATCTTGCGGTGTCCTTCCCCAGTGACAGAAGGGGCAGCAAGGCACGTATTGTATTGTTTCCATCAAGGATAACAAGATGGTTTTTTTTATCATATTGCATGAAACTACCCCTCTACATCATGTCATCTTGCTTAAGGCGTTACTCTGTTTTTAACTTAATACTCTAGATGCTTGTTGGATAGCGGTCGATGAGTGGAGTAATAGTAGAAGATGCAGGCAGGAGTCGGTCTACTTGTCTCGGACGTGATGCCTGTATACATGATCATACCTAGATATTCTCATAACTATGCTCAATTATGTCAATTGCTCAACAGTAATTTGTTAACCTACCGTAGAATACTTGTGCTCTTGAGAGAAGCCTCTAGTGAACCTATGGCCCCCAGGCCTCTTTCTCATCATATTAATCTCCATCACTTCATTATTGCTTTGCTTTTACTTTGCTTTTACTTTTTACTTTGCATCTCTATACCAAAAATATTATTTATCATCTCTATCAGATCTCATTTTCGTAAGTGACTGTGATGGGATTGACAATCCCTAAGTGCGTTGGTTGCATTGAGCTATTATTTTTGTGTAGGTACGAGGGACTCGCGTGTAACCCCCTACTGGATTGATACCTTGGTTCTCAAAAACTGAGGGAAATACTTACCCTACTTTGCTGCATCATCCTCACCTCTTCGGGGAAATCCAACGTAGTGCTCAAGAGGTAGCAAGAGTCAAGACGAAAACGTGTGCCAACCCCTATGCATAGGTTCATTGGCGGAACCCGCAAGTTGATCACCAAAACATACATCAAGTGGATCAATAGAATACCCCATTGTCACCACGGGAATCCCACGCAAGACATACATCAAGTGTTCTCAAATCCTTAAAGACTCAAGCCGATAAGATAACTTCAAAGGGAAAACTCAATCCATTACAAGAGAGTAGAGGGGGAGAAACATCATATGATCCAACTATAATAGCTAAGCTCGCGATACATCAAGATCGTACCACCTCAAGAACACGAGAGAGAGAGAGAGAGATCAAACACATAGCTACTGGTACATACCCTCAGCCCCGAGGGAGAACTACTCCCTCCTCTTCATGGAGAGCGCCGGGATGATGAAGATGGCCACGGAGAGGGATTCCCCCTCCGCCAGGGTGCCGGAATGGGTCTACATTTGTTTTCGGTGGCTACTGAGGCTTCTGGTGGCGGAACTCCCGATATATTGTGCTCCCCGATAGTTTTAGGGTATATGGATATATATAGGCGGAAGAAGTACATCAGGGGAGCGACGAGGGGCCCACGAGGGTGGAGGGCACGCCCATGGCTTCCTTGTTGATCCCCTAATGTGCATTCCAAGTCTTCTGGGTTGCTTCTGGTCCAATAATAAGTTCCATGAAGTTTCAGGTCAATTGGACTTCGTTTGATTTTTCCTTTTCTGCGATACTCTAAAACAAGGAAAAAATAGAAACTGGCACTGGTCTCTAGGTTAATAGGTTAGTCCCCAAAATCATATAAAATAGCATATAAATGCATATAAAACATCCAAGGTTGATAATATAATAGCATGGAACAATCAAAAATTATAGATACATTGGAGACGTATCATAGATCCCACTACGACACTTTCCTTGGAACTGCATCAACCGACTGCTCCACCATTCTAAATATATACGTACGCGGTCTGAGACTTAGAGTCATCTGGATCAGTGTCAAAGATAGCATCGATGTAACCCTTTACAACGAGCTCTTTGTCACCTCCATAAACGAGAAACATGTCCTTAGTCCTCTTGAGGTACTTAAGGATATTTTTTATCGTTGTCCAGCGATCCACTCCTGTATTACTTTGGTACCTCTCTGCCAGACTTATGGAAAGGCACACATCAGGTCTGGTACACAACATGACATACATTATATAGCATATGGTTGAGGCATAAGGATGACTTTCATCCTTTCTCAATATTCTGCCATGGTCGGGCTTTGAGTCTGACTCAACATCACACTTTGCAACATAGGTGTCGGTGTCAAAACTGGCGGATCTCGGGTAGGGGGTCCCGAACTGTGCGTCTAAGGCGGATGGTAACAGGAGGCAGGGGACACGATGTTTACCCAGGTTCGGGCACTCTCGATGGAGGTAATACCCTACGTCTTGCTTGATTGATCTTGATGTTATGAGTATTACAAGAGTTGATCTACCACAAGATCGTAGAGGCTAAACCATAGAATCTAGCCTATGGTATGAGTGTTTTTTCTCCTACGTACTAAACCCTCCAGTTTATATAGACACCAGAGGGGGCTAGGGTTGCACAAAGTCGGTTATAAGGGAGGAGATCTACATATCCATATTGCCAAGCTTGCCTTCCACACCAAGGAGAGTCCCATCCGGACACGGAATGAACTCTTCAATCTTGTATCTTCATAGTCCAACAGTCCGGCCAAAGGATATAGTCCAGCTGTCCGGAGACTCCCTAATCCAGGACTCCCTCAGTAGCCCCTGAACCTGGCTTCAATGACGATGAGTCCGACGCGCAGTTTTGCCTTCGGCATTGTAAGGCGGGTTCTTCTTCCGAATACTCCATAGAAGATGTTGAACACAAGGATAGTGCCTGGCTCTCCAAAACAAGTTCCACATACCACCGTAGAGAGAATAATATTTCCACAAATCTAATCTGCTAACACGTTTTGACAGCATGACATCATGTCATGGCCCGGTCATTATTCAAACTCTTTTTCTCAACCAGCACCGCACATATCGCGAGGCGGTTTTCTTGACATGTCTTGTCAAAGCAGAGATCGTCTACCCCTTATTACGGGATTCTCATCAATACGGACGTGGGTAACCCAGCCATGCCATCAATTACGATGCTTGGGGAATAAGCGATTTTACCAGGCAAGTGGGGAGGCGTATCACCTCTCTCGCCCTTATAAAGGGACAAGGATTCACCATTTTTACCCACGCCTTCTTCCTCCTTGCTTATCCATTCTCGCACACTCGAGCTCCAGCGCCCAAGTTCGCGTCTTTCTCCTCAAACCACTCCAAGCATGTCCGGAGCGGGAGGCAAGTGGATGGTCTCCTTTGTCACGGAGGAGCACATCGCAAAGTTACGGGAAGCCGGATATCTGGCCGCGGATATCGCGCACCGGCTGCCAGATGTAGGGAAGATCATCCCTACACCCAAACCCCATGAGAGGGTAGTTTTGTTACCCACTTCGTCTGCGGACTCGGATTTCCCCTCCACCCATTTGTCCGCGGGCTCATGTTCTACTACGGGCTGGATTTTCATGATCTGGCCCCCAATTTCATCCTCAACATCTCGGCGTTTATCATCGTGTGCGAGGCCTTCCTCCCCATCAGGCCCCACTTCGGCCTGTGGCTGAAGACCTTCAATGTTAAACCGAAGGTGGTGCTCGGCCAGCAAGCAGAGTGCGGAGGCGCCATGGTGGGCAAAATGCCTAACGTCACCTGGCTTGAAGGCTCCTATGTGGAGACGATAAAGGGGTGGCAATCAGGGTGGTTCTACATCACCGAGCCGCGCGACAACAACTGGGTGGCGGCCCCCAAATTTCGATCCAGAATCCCCACGTGGCTCACCTCCTCGAAAGAGAAGGGCCTATCCTGGGGTTCTCCTTTAGAGCTGACCGGACTCCGGACCTACATCAGGAACATGATGAGCAAGAAAATCAAGCTCGTCAACATGGTCCAGGCCATGCTCTTCCGCCGGATCCTCCCATGTCAACGATGTACATTCAATTTGTGGGAGTTCGACCCGGCCAAGCACCAGACGCTGCGAGAGCTCTTCGACACGACGCACAAGGATGTCTGGAAGGTGTTGTTCAAGGGTGCCGAGGTACCTCCTCCCCTTACCGAGGACCGCTGACTCAGCGCAAAGCGCCATGCCAATCCGGTAAGTTTTTGTATCTCACAGGATATTTATTTTCCCCAGTTTAATCATGTGCAGGATCTAAGCTTCAACGCCATTTAACAGGATCGGGTAAAGACAGCGGAGCAGCTCGATTGCCTAGCCCCCCTGCCTGAAGATCCTGCAGATGCTCTCCTAACAGATATGCTGGTTCGGGCACCTTACGAGGTGCCGGCGAAGAAGACCAAGAAGAAGGCCACGGGGACCCGAAAGGGTCTCCGGTGCAAGGTTATATCAGACTCATCATCTGATGACTCTGACGCGCACTCCTCCCACGAAAACGAGGAGGAGGAGGGGGAAAGTTCTCCCCCCCTACAGCCGGGGGAGACAAGAAAAGGAAGGCCGACCCAACTACGGAGGCCGAAGGGTCCAAGAAGGGAAGGACCCTCCTTCCGGACTGCTCCACGACGGCCGCCTACAGCGGCGACGAGTGGTTACCCAGGGAGAAGCTCCTGGCGAAGTCGTAAGTATCCGTACACCATAGTAATTCATGGTATGTTTTATTGCACCATTTCTCATTACGCCGCATATGATTATGCAGTCCATCCCGAGCCCATCTCGACGTATCTTCGGCGGACGGTTCATTGGACTCGTCGGATATGAATAGCGATTCACTTCCGACCCCCTCCACCCCTCGCCCTACGGACAATGTCGAGGTGTTGTCTCGAAAGGCACCGAGCCGAGGGGAGGTGGTCTTGGGGGCTCCTCGAGGCGACCTTCCGGACCCTGGGCGCAAAGGGAGCAAGACTCCCACGGGCTTCAAGTTCGGCCCGAGCCGAACACTGCACCGGAACCTTCGATGGTTCCAGACTACGGCAGGCGATCCCCATTAAGGGGGGCAAGCCGCCCGTGCTAGTGGCCTCTGTCCGTCCAGAGGCACCGGACAACTTCCTAGAAGCGCTTCGCGGCGCTTCCATCAACGAAGAGCACCGCACTATCATGAGTGCGTTGATCAAGAAAGTTCAGTCCGCCAAAAACGGACTGACCGAAGCTTGCGCCAGCCTCCTAATAGGCTTTGAGGTAAGTAATCAAAATATAAGAAAATATTACCGTATAGACGGTAGCCCCTAATGCTCTGTTCGGCATTCCCGAGGAAAGGCCGAATAGAGGATCAAATGATGACTCAGGAGTCTAATCAGAATATGTCTATGTGTATGTGCAGGCTTCACTACTGGCCGCTGCTGCATGTACTACCAAGGTCTTGCACTGAAGTAGGACCTGGAGCGGTCCGAGGATGAGCTCAGTCTTACCAAGAGGCAGCTCGAGGAGAGCAAAGGTAAGAAATACCTTGTCTACATAGTTAAAAAGAAGTTCGGGTGTAAAGTAATAGGATCATCATGAATTTGCTAGGGGCCACGACTGAAGTGGCGACCCTAAAGAAGGCGTTGTCCGAGGCCGAAGACAAAGCGGCCAAGGAGCGCATTGAGCGGGAAAAGCAAGAAGCCCGGGTGGGCAAGGTGCAGCAAGAGCTCGAGGCTCTCACCAAAAAACACGAGTCCTTGGAGCTTGACTCTAAGACGCGAGAGTCCGAGCTTGCGAAGGCGCTCGAAAGCGCCCGGAGCACCAAGGCTGAAGCCCACAAGGCCCTCTAGGAGATTGATGCAGTGAAGAAGATAGTTGCGGGTAAGGCATTCATTATGCAAAGCAAGCATGTGAAGGAAACTTTCCTTTTACTTACCCGAGTTCAGAGCTCTCCAGGTGCGTTCACAGATCTTCCCCGCAGTGTACTGGATGCCGCGGTGTTTTACCGAGCTGAGGAGGGGAGCTCGACGGAAAAGTTGTTCTGGTCTCAGTATACTGGGGCCTAACACCCAATGCCCTTGAGGGACCAGCTGAAGCAATTGGTCGAGCTTCACAAGGCGGCCGAACAGGCCATGAAGGGTCTTATAGTCCGAATGTGGCCTGGCGAGCCCCTGCCCGGCAACTACTTCGGTCTGGTGAGGCGGCTTGTGGATGCCTGCCCACGGCTTGAGGTCATAAAGCGGTCCGTCTGTATCGAGGGTGCCCGCAGGGCTTTTGCCCGGGCGAAGGTGCACTGGGCGAAGCTGGACGCCGTGAAGATGGTGAAGGAGGGGCCGCCGGACGGCAAGGAGCATCGCTGCCCCGAAATGTATTATGAAAGTGTCCTGAAGGGTTCCCGCCTTGTGGCGGATGAATGTGCTAGAGATGTAATTTTTGAATGAACATGCTCATGTGATCCTGTAATGTGAAACAAGTTCATTTGCGCTATGCAACGCTTTTTTAATTTAAAATATTACCTTCTGTGCGGCCGTGTATAAAATCTGAGAGTTGGCCAGTCGTCGGCTTCTGCCCCCATGTAACTAGTACTGCGGTGTTCGAGATAAACCTGAGCACTCTTCATCCCAATTTTGGGTCCTTCGAGGGAGGTGTTTGTCGGGGTATGGGGTCCCGGAAAACCCTTAAGGTTCGAACACTGGGGTACGCGTGAACACTGGGGTGCGCGTGAAGTCTTTCCCTCCAACCGATCTATGCTCTAGCTCACTAGGATCTTGTGGACGAACTCGACGAACTCACAACACAGAAGGACATAGGGTTTATGCTGGTTTGGCCCACCATTGTGGTGTAATACCCTACTCCAGTCTGGTGGTGGTGGATTGCCTCTTGGGATGATGATGAACAATACGAGGGAAGAACGGCCTCCCGAGGGTGAGGTGTTCTTGTGCTCGGCGAGCTTGTGTGTGTGGGGGTGGTCTCTCTCAAGCTCAGATCAGATCGTCCCCTCTACTGTGGTGGTTAGTCCTATTTATAGAGGCCCTGGTCCTCTTCCCAAATCTCGAGCGGGAAGGGAGCCAACAATGGCGGGCTAATTTGAAGGGGGGCAGCTAGTACAAGCTATCCTGACAAAAGTAGTCTTCGCCTGCACAAAGTTCTGGTGGTGACGCTGTTCTAGGCTCCACGGTGACCTCCGTCTTGCAGTCCATGGTCTTGGTCTTGTTGCACCGAAATGGCAACCTTTGCCCGAGGCCTTGGTACTCCGCAGCTGCGCTTGCCCCCCTTGCACCAAAGAGGAAACAAGGACGCTGTGCACGCTGGCGCCCGCCTGGTGTCGATCGTCACGGCTCAAGTCACGAGAACCTCGTGAGGTTCGCCTCGCCTTGATATCTCTGCTCCTTGTGAGCCTGCCTGACTAGGGCACTCCAGAGGAGGTCTTGCATCGTCCGCCTCCCGAGGCTTGGCCCCTCGCGAGGGTCTTGGGTGCTTTGTTGGTGAGGATGGGCCGTACGGCCTGTTGGCTCAGCCATGCCGCAGGCCGCAGGTAGGCAAGTCTGGGAACCCCCGTTCCCAGAATACCGACAGTAGCCCCTAGGCCCATGGTGCACGCGGGCTTGGCTTCTTGGCGAAGCCAAGGGTCAATCCCGAAGCACCGCAGGCCTCAAGAGCCTGCGGCCTTGGTTGACGAGTGGCGGTTGATTGGACGTGGGCGTCTCCGCTTCCCCACGCTGCCTTGACTACTGCACGACTTGACAAGTCCTTGCGACATGCAAGGGAAACCATCATTACCTGCGATCGTGGGGGACGCCGGTTGGCCTTCTCTTGCTATTAATGGGGAGGGGGCGGAGCCCCTGTTGCCCATATCTTCCTTTCTTGCTTCCTCCTTCTTGCTCCATTGCTTGCAGTGCCTCCAATGGCGCCTCAAAGGAAGTTCTCTGCTGCCGAGAAGGGTAAGGCCCCTCACGAGGGCCCTGGTTCCCATGTGCCCAAGCACGGTCGCGGCCGCCAACGCAAGCATGCTGCGACCCCTGCCGTGGCCCACCGTCGAGGCGGCGCCATGGCACACGGTGGGGGCCGTCCCAACCGCGGCGGTCCAGTCGACGGGGGGAGGTGGGCGATGGTGGAAAGGCCTCCCCGCCCACGCTTCCATTCAGCGGAGGCATCGCCGGAGTTCGTTGTTTGGTCAGAAAACCCGGCCGGCAACTGGCTCCAGCTTCCGCACTTCTTTGTCACCGAGCTGCCGGCCCCTGGTCTAGGGGCGCTCTGGTTGCAGGCGGATGGTTGCTGCAGCAAGGCCTCCTGGGTCGCGATCGAGACTTCTGTCGCGGGCAACATAGCCCTGGCCCGCGGCTGGTAGACATTCGCCCACGTGCGCGGCCTGGGCAGGCGGTGCACGCTCCACTTCAAGTATTACGGCGGGTCGACCCTCTTCATGAGGGTGTTCGGGGAAGATGGTCGCCGCGCCGGATGCTGTCCCGAGACGAACGATGGCGAGGAGGTGCTCGGCCTTGGCGATGGTCGTGACGAGGGTGAGGGCGAGCCTGCCCTCAGCAGCGACCACATCTCCTCCAGCTATGGCGGCTCTCCCTCTTGCGACAGCTCCAGTAGCAGTGGCTACGATCAGTCGCTGGAGGCAGCGGGTCATCTTGTAGCCGCGCCTCCGTGAAGCGTGAGGAGGGGTCTGGCTAGGCTTGGGCATCACTAAGGGCCTGCCCCTGCAGATTGTTGAAACGCCGCTTTGCTTGGTTTTTTCCTTTCTTTCCCTACACCAAAAAATGAACCAATATGGGCCCAGAGGGGCGTGTATAGAACTATGGTTCTTGGTTAATGCAATGTGCGTGTTATTCCCATGCCATGCTGTTATTTTGCACAGAGATAACCTAACTTGGTGTGTTTGGGATGCTCCTTCCTTCGCGAGATATCTGCGTTTGCTCAGGAACTGCAAGAATTTGTTAGGGGTGCGCTAGAGGATTTTGCCGTTCACCCGAACCTTGACTTGGCGCTTTGCATCGCGGTACCCGGGGGGCACGGATTTATGAGAGTTGCGCCAACTTCTAGTCTTGAACGAGGGTGACTCGCGAGAAGGCAGAGAGAAGGAAAAGCTTGCGAGGGCACCTGCCTAGCCCCCTCGCGAGGTACGCGAGAGAGAGATCATGGGTAAACCAGAGCCGAAAAACAGGGAAAATGGCGAAGGAACCAAATCAGCAAGGAACGCCAAAGGAAAACTCGATTAAGGAAAGGCAAGCCAACTACAGAAAGCAAATGAAAAGCCAAGTCAGGCACCTAATCTAGTCTTCGAGTCTTCTCACTAGCCTTGCTTCTCAGGCTCTAGGCCTTCCTTCATGGGTAGAACTTCCGGCGTTTTGGATGGGTGTCCCCTCTTGCGTCTCCAAGCGCACGACGCCAGGACTGGCAATGTGAACGACCCTGAACGGGCCCTCCCACATGTGCGAGAGATTGTGCAAGCCTTCCCTGGAGAGGAACTGCCTAAGGACCAGGTCACCTGTATCGAGCGTCCTGGAGCGAATGTTGCGGCAGTGGTAGCGCCGCAACAATTACTGGTACCTTGTTGCCCTTAATGCAGCTTCGCGATGTCGTTCCTCCCCCAGCACGAGATCCATCCCCCGCATGGCGTCCTGCTGCATTTCGTCAAACCCCAGGACCCCCGCGGAGCGATGCCTGAACTCGTGAGGGAGGACTGCTTCAACTCCGTAGATGAGGAAGAACGGAGTCTCGCCCATTGGCTTGGTAGCGGTGGTGCAGATGGACCACAGCATGGACTGGAGCTCGTCATGCCAGCCCCTGCCGCAGGCCTCTAGCTTCTTCTTGAAGGTCCTGGTCTTGAGGCCCCTCAGGACCTCAGCGTTGGCGCGCTTGGCCTGACCATTGCTCCTGAGGTGGGCTACCAAAGCGTAGCAGATCTGCGTTCCAAGGTTAGCATAGTAGGTTTTAAAGAGGTTACTAGTGAACCGCGAGCCATTATCTGTGATAATGCGGTTGGGGACCCCGAAGCGGCTCACGAGGCCCTTGATGAACTTGACAGCAGAGCCGGCTGGAATGGTTCGGACAGCTTCCACCTCTTCCCACTTAGTGAACTTGTCGATGGCGACGTAGAGATAGCAGTAGCCCCCTAGCGCTTGCGAGAACGGGCCTAGGATGTCCAGCTCCTAGACCGCGAACGGTCACGTGAGCAGGATGGTTTGGAGGCCCTGAGCAGGCTGATGGATTTGCTTGGCGTGTAATTTGCAAGCTTCGCAGGACTTCACCAACTCAGCTACATCGTTGAGTGATGTAGGCCAATAGAATCCACTGCGGAAGGCCTTGCCGACGAGGGTCCGTGATGACGACTGGTGCCCACAGTCCCCGCCGTGTATGTCAGTCAGCGGCTCCCTCCCTTGATCATTGGAGATGCAGCACAGCGTGATGTCGTTCGGCCGTTTCCTGTACAACTCGCCGTCTTGAATGCAGTATGTCGTGGCCTGCCAGGATACGCACTCTATGTCCTCTTGTCTCTTCGGCAATGTCCCGTGCATTAGGTACTCCCTGAACTCCTTGGTCCAGCACTCCTCCCGGGGCTCGAGCACCAAGAGCAGCCGAGCTCCTGAGGTTGGGCCGCAATCTGGGGCTCCCGAGGCCGGGGGCTGAGGGAGCTCCTCCCGAGGCTGAGTCATGCTCGAAAGAGGTGGCGTAGCTGACGGCTTGAAGAGCCGCTCTTCGAAGACGCAGAGCTCTTGCGGTTGCCGCTTGGATGCTCTCTTGGCGATGTCATTGGCTTCCTTGTTGGTGCCCCGAGGCACGTGCTGCAGCTCCAAGCCTGCGAATTGCTTTTCCATTTTCCGCACCTTAGCAACGTAGGCCTCCATGTGCTCATCCTTTGGCTAATACACTTTGTTGGAGAAGTTGACGAGGAGCTGCGAGTCACCCTTGACGGTAAGGCGCCTCACCCCCATAGCCGCCGCAGCCTTCAGGCCAGCTATGAGGCCCTCGTATTCTATAATATTGTTGGAGACCTTCTCGCCATGCTGAAAGCAGAGTTGCACGGCGTAGCAAAGCTTGTCCTCAGTGGGCGAGATGAGCACTACTCCAGCCCCCGCGCCCTGGTGCGCAAAGGCGCCATCAAAATACATGACCCAGCCATCTGGCGCCTCGCTTCCCGGGGAGGTGAACCTGTCTTCACCTTCCTCAAGAGCCGGGGCATCTGTCCATTCTGCCACAAAATCGGCGAGCGTGGCTCCCTTGATGACCCTGGTGGTGCTAAACCCCAGCTGAAATGTTTGCAGCATGATGTTCCATTCAGGGACCCTTCCGGCTGAGTTTGGGCTCTTGAGTATCCTCTCCAACGGGTAAGACGAGACGACCTTGATGGGGTGCCCCTGTTAGTAGTGCCGCAGCTTGCGCGAGGCCACCAAAAGTGCGAGCAGGAGCTTCTGTGGCATGGGTTAGCTTCAAGACAAGGGTAGAGCAATAAATGCTCGAGAGGCCGTGGTGCCACCATCACCGGGGGGCTGGTGAGGTATTTCTTGAGGTCTCGGAAGGTCTGGTCGGCCTACGGGGTCCACTCGAAGGGGCCTTTGTTCTTCATGAGCTTAAAGAAGGGCAAGGCGTGCTCGCGTAGCTTAGAGATGAAACGCCCTAACGCGGTCACCCGTCCTGCCAGTTTTTACATCTCCTTGAGGGTCCGTGGTGGGCTCATGTCTTCGATGGCCTTGATCTTTTCTGGGTTCGCGTCGATCTCTCTATGTGATACGAGAAACCCTAGCAACTTGCCAGATGGATGCCAAACACACACTTTTCCAGGTTAAGCCTCAAATTCACTTTGTGCAAGCTCTCGAAGGTCTCCTCCAAGTCTTGAATCAACGTCCTCGCCTCGTGAGATTTGACCACTATATCATCAACTTAGGCCTCTGTGTTCCCGCCGAGGTGCCGCCCCAAGCCGATCTGCATCAGCCGCTGAAAGGTTGCACCCGCGTTGCGAAGGCTGAAAGGCATGCAGGTGTAGCAGTACACCCCACATGGTGTCAAGAAGGCCGTCTTCTCCACATCCTCCACCGCCATCTCGATCTAACGGTATCCAGAGAACGCATCTAAGAAATACAGCAAGTCGCACTCGGCGGTGGAGTCGACGATTTGATCGATGCGTGGAAGGGGGAACGGGTCTTAGGGGCAGGCTTTGTTTAGGTTGGTGAAGTCGACGCACATCCATTCCTTCCCGCCTTTCTTCGGCACCACAATGGGGATCGCCAGCCATTCGGGGTATCAATCTTCTCGGATTGTACCGGCCGCCTCCAGCTTGCGAGTCTCTTGGACAATGAAGGCCTGCTTCTCAGTGGACTGCCATCTTGCCCGCTGCTTCACGGGGCGTATGTTGGGGCACACCTTTAGATGATGCTAGATTACCTCTCTCGGGACCCCTACCAGTTGATCGGGCTCCCACGCGAATATCTCCTTTCTCGCGCGCAAGAACCTCACCAAAGCTTCTTCTTGCCCCGGGTTAGGGCCGGTTCCTATGGTGAATGTGGCTCCTGAAGACCCATCCTCATTGATCGATACCTGCTTGGTCTCTGCCTTGTCTTGGGTGAACAACTGCTTTTTCTTGGTGGGCGCAGCCTCCTTGGCCCCCGGCGCATCGGCGCCGGCCTGCTGCGATGCTGCCGCGGTCTTGAAGGCGAGCCTGAGTGCCATCACGGCCTCCATAGCGTCCCCTTGGATGGTCAGGATGCCTTCACACCCTGGCATTTTCATGAGGTTGTAGGCCAGGTGAGTTGCCGCCATGAACTGAGCGAGGGCCGGGTACCCGAGGATGGCATTGTACGGGAGACCGATGAGGGCGATGTCAAAGTCCACCAGCTTTGTGCAATAGTTACCCCGCGTGCCAAAGGTGACAGGGAGGCGGATCTGCCCCAAGGGGTGAGCAGCTCCACCGCCCACTCCTGTGAAGGGCTTGCTGAGGCCGAGCCGTTCGAGCGGCACATGAAGAAGGCTGAAGGCTTCCACGGAGAGCAGGTTGAGACCGGCGCCGCCGTTGATGAGGGTCTTCGTGACGGCCACGTTGCAGATGGTGGGCGTGCAGAGCATCGGAAGCATCCCTGAGCCGGCGGTGGAGCTGGGGTGGTCTTCCGAGTCGAAGGTGAGGTCGGCTTCCGGCGCGGCCCAACCCGGCGGAGCCCCCGGGTGCTTGCAGGTGGCCCCAATCTGGCGGAAGAAAGGCTTGACGTGGCGATCTGAAGGAGGTGCTTGGGAGCCGCCCAGCAGTGCCGCGACTGCGTGGTGTGCCGGTGCTGCGTAGAGCACAGTGAAGAGGTCGCGGAGTTCCCCCCAGGACGTCACCATGGATCCTGGGAGGCCGAGCAGCCAAGCGTGTGGCTCACCGGCGAGGGCCAGGGGGACCAAGTTTGCCATGATCTTGTCGTCACCTCCGACTTCGAGGACGGCCTCCTCGTACGCTAGCAGGAAGAGCGCCGAGTCTGCCGCGCCGTTGTAACGCAGCGGCATCTCCGGCCTGTACTTGACCGGCCACTGCACCTGCCAGAGAGCAGGGGGCAGGGCTCGGTACCCAGACTCCCTGCTGCTGCCGCCGGCCGAGGAGGTCAGTGGCGAGGTACCTGCCATCGGAGCGCGGTGTGGCGGTACGGGGCGCTGGTTGATGGAGAAAAGCTCCGGCGCACCCCTACCTAGCGCGCCAAATGTCGGGGCGAGTCTGCCGCGCTGTTGTAACGCAGCGGCATCTCCGGCCTGTACTTGACCGGCCACTGCACCTGCCGGAGAGCGGGGGGCAGGGCTCGGTACCCAGACTCCCTGCTGCTGCCGCCGGCCGAGGAGGTCAGTGGCGAGGTACCTGCCATCGGAGCGCGGTGTGGCGGTACGGGGCGCTGGTTGATGGAGAAAAGCTCCGGCGCACCCCTACCTAGCGCGCCAAATGTCGGGGTATGGGGTCCTGGCAAACCCTTAAGGTTCGAACACTGGGGTGCGCACGAAGTCTTTTCCTCCAACCGATCTACGCTCTAGCTCGCTAGGATCTTGTGGACGAACTCGACGAACTCACAACACAGAAGGACACAGGGTTTATACTGGTTCGGGCCACCGTTGTGGTGTAATACCTTACTCCAGTGTGGTGGTGGTGGATTGCCTCTTGGGCTGATGATGAACAATAGAAGGGAAGAACGGCCTCCCGAGGGTGAGGCGAGCTCATGTGTGTGGGGGTGGTCTCTCTCAAGCTCAGATCAGATCGTCCCCTCTACTGTGGTGGCTAGTCCTATTTATAGAGGCCCTGGTCCTCTTCCCAAATATCGAGCGGGAAGGGAGCCAACAATGGCGGGCTAATTTGAAGGGGGACAGTTAGTACAAGATATCCTGACAAAAGTAGTCTTCGCCTGCACAAAGTTCTGGTGGAGACATTGTTCTGGGCTCCATGGTGACCTCTGTCTTGCAGTCCATGGTCTTGGTCCTGTTGCACCGAAATGGCAACCTTTTCCTGATGCCTTGGTACTCCGTGGCTGCCCTTGCCCCCATTTCACCAAAGAGGAAACAAGGACGTTGTGCACGCTGGCGCCCGCCTGTTGTCGATCATCATGGCTCACGTCACAAGAACCTCGTGAGGTTCGCCTTGCCTTGATATCTCCATTCCTCGTGAGCCTGCCTGACTAGGCCACTCCAGAGGAGGTCTTGCGTCGTCCGCCTCGCGAGGCTTGGCCCCTCACGAGGGTCTTGGGTGCTTTGTTGGTGAGGATGAGTCGTACGGCCTGCTGGCTCAGCCACGCCGCGGGCCGCAGGCTGGCAAGTCTGGGGACCCCCGTTCCCAGAACGCCGACAGTGTTCAGCACAACGAACCAGGCAATCGGACTATAAGGATTTATCACTCTCACTTAGCCATAGAAGTCTACAATTTTAAATTTTGGCGAAGCCCCAAGTATTCGGAAGGCCGAATTTGGGGCGCTATATACGCCAAAGTCAGGCAAGGCCGACTCCTCGCCCGAAGTGGAAAAGTCTTTAAGGACTTGAGACCTCTCGAACAGCAACCAGCTCTCGCCTTATCATGACAGTCAGTTTTCAGCTTTCTCTACTGAGGTGCTCGTCCAGAAGAACCGGGACACAATCGCAATAGTTCTCCCAGTGCTACCTTAGCCGATATAGTGGAACGTAAGGTACCAAAACATGGGAGCCGGGCAAACCCAACTATTAACCCAAGACATGATTCGGAGCTGATGCATACAATGTTATAAGTTCGGGGTGCCGCATTGTCGAAAGTGTTCGGACTTCTTACGATGTATTATGGGGTAAACGGAAAGCCCCTGGCGTACTGACCGTACCAGAATGTATGGGTGCAAGTTGTCGAAATGAACATATAAGAAAATAGGGATGAATACTGCAATAATAGGCTAGTGCTATGCATTGTTATTTAAATAATACGTCGAAGCGTACTAATACAAGTAGTGCAATAAGCAGAAAATAGGACTATTTGACATGTCTTATCCAAGGGCAAGCTGCATATGCATAGTAGAAAGCGGGTATATCGATTATTATTAGAGACCACCTGGGGGTTCCTGTGTACATCTTAGCATCTTGCCTCCTTGGTTGTTCCTTCCCGTAATGTGTTCGGCAATCATACTGCCGGAAAGGGCTTCCAGAGAGTTAGGTATACAGCCCCTAGGGCTATTAAACCGCATTGCGGGACGTGCCTTGATCGTGCCCCTGCCTATGCCCATGGTATTTTCAGCATGTAATTATGTATGCGTGGCACAGATTTCGTCGCTTGACTGGGACTGGTACGGGGGCCGAATTGCTAGGCGAGCCTTGAACGTGCCAGGCGATCATGTTGTAGTTTACTCCGGACTCGCTTGATGGTGTCCAGGGGCTGTATCGCCGAATTTGTGGTTTCTCTTAAAAGGCTGCTTCGTGCTTCTGCTGCGAGGGCCAGAGTGTGCTCTTCCGTGCGGAGCGAGCGTTCTGGGTTTCCATTGACTGTTATGACCCCCTAGGTCCTGGCATCTTGATCTTGAGGTATGTGTAATGCGGTACCACATTGAATTTTGCAAATGCGGTTTGCCCGAGCAGTGCGTGATAGCCACTTCGGAACGGGATGATATCAAAGATTAACTCCTCACATAGGAAGTTATCCGGAGATCCAAAGACCACTTCCAGTGTGATTGAGCCTGTGCAATGGGCCTCTACACCTGGGATGACGCCCTAAAAGGTGGTTTTGGTGGGTTTGATCCTCAAGGGATCTAATACCCATTTTGCGCATTGTATCCTGATAGAGCAGGTTCAGGCTGCTGCCGCCGTCCATAAGGACTCGAGTGAGGTGAAATCCGTCGATGATTGGGTCTAGGACCAGTTAAGCAGATCCGCCATGACGGATACTAGTGGGGTGGTCCCTGCGATTAAAGGTGATCGGACAAGCGGACCATGGGTTGAACTTTGGGGCGACGGGCTCCATCGCATAGACGTCCCTTAGTGCATGCTTCCGTTCCCTCTTGGGAATGTGGGTTGCGTATATCATGTCACCGTCTTCACTTGTGGGGGAACCTCTTCTATACTCCCGTGTCCGGCGGCCGGGGTTCCTCCTCATATGATGCCACTGTTGGGGAACGTTGCAGAAAATTAAATTTTTTCCTACGGTTTCACCAAGATCCATCTATGAGTTCATCTAAGCAACGAGTCAAGGGAGAGAGTTTGCATCTACATACCACTTGTAGATCGCGTGCGGAAGCTTGCAAGGTGATGATGTAGTCGTACTCGACGTGATCCAAATCACCGATGACCAGCGCCGAACGGACGGCACCTCCGCGTTCAACACACGTACGGGACGGGAGACGTCTCCTCCTTCTTGATCCAGCAAGGGGGAAGGAGAGGTTGATGAAGATCCAGCAGCACGACGGCGTGGTGGTGGATGCAGGGCGTCACAGCAGCAGGGCTTCGCCGAGACTACGAGGGAGAGACATAACGGGGGGAGATGGAGGCGCCAGGGGCTGGGGTATGAAGTCCCTCCTCTCCCCCACTATATATAGGGGTGCCAGGGGGGGCGCCGGCCCTAGTAGATGAGATCTACTAGGGGGGGGCCTAGGGGAGGTTTCCCTCCCCCCCAAGGCACCTAGGGGTGCCTTCCACCACTAGGACTCCTCCTAGGGGGAAACCCTAGGCGCATGGGCCTATAGGGGCTGGTGCCCTTGGCCCATGAAGGCCAAGGCGCACCCCCTACAGCCCACGTGGCCCCCCGGGACAGGTGGCCCCACTCGGTGGACCCCCGGGACCCTTCCGGTGGTCCCGGTACAATACCGATAACCCCGAAACTTGTCCCGATGCCCGAAATAGCACTTCCTATATATAATTCTTTACCTCCGGACCATTCCAGAACTCCTTGTGACGTCCAGGATCTCATCCGGGACTCCGAACAACATTCGGGTTTCTGCATATACATATCTTCATAACCCTAGCGTCACCGAACCTTAAGTGTGTAGACCCTACGGGTTCGGGAGACATGCAGACATGACCGAGACGCTCTCAGTCAATAACCATCAGTGGGATCTGGATACCCATGATGGCTCCCACATGCTCCTCGATGTTGTCATCGGATGAACCACGATGTCGAGGATTCGATCAAACCCTGTATGCAATTCCCTTTGTCAATCGGTACGTTACTTGCCCGAGACTCAATCGTCGGTATCCCAATACCTTGTTCAGTCTCGTTACCGGCAAGTCACTTTACTCGTACCGTAATGCATGATCCCGTGTCCAACACCTTGGTCACATTGAGCTCATTATGATGATGCATTACCGAGTGGTCCCAGAGATACCTCTCCGTCATACGGAGTGACAAATCCCAGTCTCGATCCGTGTCAACCCAACAACTACTTTCGGAGATACCTGTAATGCACCTTTATAGTCACCCAGTTACGTTGTGACGTTTGATACACCCAAGGCACTCTTACGGTATCCGGGAGTTACACGATCTCATGGTCGAAGGAAGAGATACTTGACACTGGCAAAGCTCTAGCAAAACGAACTACACGATCTTTTATGCTATGCTTAAGATTGGGTCTTGTCCATCACATCATTCTCCTAATGATGTGATCCCGTTATCAACGACATCCAATGTCCATAGTCAGGAAACAATGACTATCTGTTGATCACAATGAGCTGGTCAACTAGAGGCTCACCAGGGACATATTGTGGTCTAAGTATTCACACGTGTATTACGATTTCCGGATAATACAGTTATAGCATGAATAAAAGACAATTGTCATGAACAATGAAATATAATAATACTTTTATTATTGCCTCTAGGGCATATTTCCAACATGATCTCCAGAACACTGTCCGACGGCAGAGCTAAATCATGCTCGTCGTGATCATGCGGCGCACCTGGCATGGGCTCGAATCCGTCAAAGATCAAGTCTCCACAGATGTTGGCAGTGTAGTTTAAGTTTCTGAACCTGACCTGATGGCCAGGGGCGTAGCTCTCGATCTGCTCCCGATGGCCAAGCGGATTGGCCTGCAGTGCGAAGCCACCGAATACGAAGATCTGCCCCGGGAGGAAAACCTCACCCTGGACCGCATCGTTACCGATGATCGAAGGGGCCTGTCACAGCCCCAGATCAGCACGTGCTTGATTTTTCTTGCATCCATGCATCATGTCTAAATTTCTTTTAAATTTGAATTGGGGAATTGGAGAGCCTCAGAAATCATTTCTAAAAATGATCAACATTAAAAGATGCTTCAAATGTTTCCAAGGAAATGTTCGTTTTCAGCTTTGAAAAATATTGGCAAGAATAAAATTCAAACCAATATTTTTGGAGGTTCAAAAGTATTTATCTTGGGCCTTTGAGTTAAATCCTATAGTATTTGAATTGGATTATATTCATAATAATTATTTTACTAATCCAATAATTCTGAAAATTCGTGGGTGGCTCTGAATATATTATACATAGCCACATGATTATTCTCAGAAGCTAAAAAAATAGTTTAGTGCCTGAACTAAATCAGAACACAAAAAAAACAAAATAGAGAACAGAACAGAAATTATGAAAAGACAGAAACCTCACCTGGGCCTTACCTGGCAGAAGAGGCCCAACCCACCAGGGGCTGAGTGGTCTTCTTCCTCCTGCCAGGAGGACAGACAGGTGGGTGGTGAGCGTGCCGACGACGCCTTGCCACCTCCTGCTTAAGCCGCATGACCCCGACCCCTCCAGACGTGCCACGGAGACGCCCAGCGCTCCCTCTCGCTTCCCCTCCTCTCCCTGGACCTCACTCCCCTCTCTGCCCTCTCTCTCTTTCTTGCGACCAAGCGGAGCTCGTCGCCGCCGACACCTTCCACTACGGCCACCAGCCCTCCCCCACCCAATGGTTGTGCTCTAGTGCTCCGCCTCAACGCCTGCATCGTCCTTGCTGAGCCACGCAACCCAGGGCGCATCGAATCGCCGCCATCGACGTCGTCTTCCACCCCGGCCGTCCGAGATCGCCGGCAACGCCCCATCGATGTTCGTCTTCCCACGAGCCCGCGGAGCACGCCCGTCGACCCGCCGTGAGCTCCCCTCTGTTTCCTCTCCTTCCTCGTGCTCGATTTCGCACTCCAGCCCTGCGCCGGAACGCGCCCGTAGCTCCGGCCCCAGCCGTCGTCATGGTTGTCATTGCCATGGACCACCCCATGGCCAGGCACGGCCAAGATCTGAAGTGCCTCGTCGCGCTGGTTCCGTAGAGCCTAAGAGTGCGAGCTGTCATGGCCGGAATCGCCCGTCCGGTGAGCCCCCGCCGCGCTGTGAGGTCACCGCCGACTAACCCTGGGGGCCGCTGACATGGACCCGTCATTAGCACTAATGACGGGGCTAACTAACCCACTATCTCACTGACATATGGGCCCCATGCACTAATTAACCCCGGGTTATTCCTGCTTAGATTTAACTTAATCACAGTGGCCCCACGTGTCAGCTTTGACTTTGGTCAAGTCAACGTTGACCGGTCCCACCTGTCATCTAGCCAAATCAGCTTGAGACACTGACATATGGGTCCCACAGGTCAGGTTTGACCTGGCCGACCCAGTTGACCTGCTGACATCACACCCATGTCATGCTGATGCAGTTAGTGATTTTTTGGGATTTTTGAATAATTCAGAAAATTCCAGAAAATAGTTAAAACTTCTAAAATTCATAGTAAATCAACCGTAGCTCCAAATCAGATAAATTATATATGAAAAATGATCAGAAAAAACCAAAGAATCTGTTTATGGCATTTTCATGCATGTTGGAGCAACTTATATCCTTTGTTTAGGACAATTCAATTAAATGGCATTTAAGAAAGCACATACGGAGTTTGGAATTTGAACCTAGTGTTCAAACCAACTCCATTTAACTTGTTGCTAGTTGCATTAGGCCAATCAATAGCATATTGCCATGTCACATTCATGCATCATATTGTTGCATTGCATTGATTGTGTCCTTCTCTGTTTGCCGGTAATCGTCCCCTCTGAGTCGACGAAGTTTCTGACGACGTGATTGATGACACCGATGAAGAACTATATTATCTTCAGAAGTGCCAGGCAAGCAAAACCCCCTTGTTCATTCCGATACAGTCCCACTCTCTCGCTCCTGCTCTCTTTTACTGCATTAGGATAACAACGATTCATCTATTACTTGCTGCGGTAGTTGAACCCCTTATCCTCTGCATGACCTGTCATTGCCACAATAAATAGATAAAACCCACTAGTATAAGTAGGAGTTGTTTGAGCCCTGATGTGCCTACTCATTCATGCTTGTTTGTCATGCCTGCTACTGCTTAGAGTTGAGTCAGGTCTGATTCATCGGGGATGAATTGGAATAGTGATGAACATGTCCTACTGTGTGTGAGCTAAGTGTGTGAACACGATTTGGTAAAGCTAGCGGCGAGAGGCCATGTAGGAGTACATGGTGGGTTGTCTCATTGAAACCATTCTTAGGAACTAAGTTCTGTGTTTGTGGTCCATGAACAGCTACTACCACGCATTGGGCCCGAAACCAATGGACCCTCTCGACTTATTAACTGCCCTTGTCCTCTGTCCAGGAGTTGCAACTAGTTTCTAGTGTTTGTAGGATATGTGTTGGCGGTAGATACACCGTGGCACGGTGTACCGGGCTCCCATTTGGTGTCTCGGGAACCCAGTTGTCACACCCTAGCTAGTTCATGCATTAGAGTGATTGCATCATGTTTACTTTTCCCAGAAAGATGAAATGGGAATGATAGAACCCCCAGCACCCCCCCTGGAACAACTAGGGTTTACTAAAAAACTTTGCAATGAACCTGGAATGCCCTTCTAAAAAGCCCACCCTTTTTGTTTCGGGTTAACACCTTTGACAAAAATGGTGAACATTTTTCTAGGACATCTTAAGGTCATTGGATTAATTCATATAGTATTTGCATTTGGGCATTTAAATGCTATAAAATATTTTGAATGCTTCAATAATCATAAACTAAAATATTTACTGTTGGATATATTCTAAGGAGTAGCCATGATTAATTTTATGATTTTTGGAAATGCCCTGGCATTTTTAATAAAGCCCTAAAGTTACAGAAATAATAGAAAATAAATAAAAACAGAAAAAGAAAGGGTTAGAACTTACCTGGGCTTACCTCACCTGTGCAGCCACCTGGCGGCCCAAGTCGCCGGCCCAGCCCACCTGCCCCCTCCCCTGTCCCTTCGGGGAAATGTCACGCTGTGGCATCCGGAGTCCTGCCTAGCCTGCTACAGCCCGGGTTCCCCAGAGTCCTGTTAGCCCAATGCTACAGCCCGAATTCACACGTAGTTGATCGACATGCTCGATGTGATTCATGTATGCCTGTCTTCATAGGTCTGTGCCGCTCTGGGTTCACGACTAGCCATGTCGGACCGGGTTCTCTGTCATATGGATGCTAGCGACACTATCATATACGTGAGCCAAAGGGCGCAAACGGTCCCGGGCCATGGTAAGGCGACACCCGTGGGGATACCGTGCGTGAGGCCGCAATGTGATATGAGGTGTTACCGGCTAGATCGATGTGACTTGGAATCGGGGTCCTGACAGCGTTGGCATCAGAGCCGGACTGTCTGTAGGTCTGTTGAGCCAAACTGGTCGATGTCGAGTCTAGAAATGCTTTAGTTATATGTAGTGGAATTGATTGTGGGAGGGAACGTAAGGCTCTTTTACTCCTTTACCTTATGACCTCTGATCTTAGTCATTCTCTTCTCATTCTACGTGGGTTAAGGACTAGGCTCTCTTCTTCTATCAGGTTCACGTGTTACTAATCCATAGTAGCTTATAGGATTGTTGTTACAAGCCTCAGTACAGTTTCTACTACTTTTAGTATGTTGTCAGTTGAACCAGAACCTTGATATGATGTTGTTGAGTGGTATTGCAAACTGTTGTGAATGTCTCAAATCTTTTTTCTGAGCATTTACAGCCGTTATGTTGTCCGATCTCCCCTAGAAAATTCTAATGCCTTTGCATTATTCTGTGCTTTCAGATGGCACCCTTAGAACTAGCCGATCTTAAGAACCAACTCGATGAATCCTTGAAAAAGGGTTTCATCCGTCCTAGTTCCTCTCCTTGGGCTTGTCCCGTCCTCTTCGTCAAGAAGAAGGATGGAACAGATTGGATGGTTGTAGATTATCGACCTGTCAACATGGTCACCATCAAGAACAAGTATCCGCTTCCCAGGATCAACGATCTGTATGACCAGCTCGCTAGATCCTCAGTCTTTTCCAAGATGGATTTGAGGTTGGGCTACCATCAAATCAAAATCAGAAACGCGGACATTCCCAAAATGGCCTTTGTTACCCGTTATGGCCAATACGAGTACACCGTCATGTCCTTCGGTTTAACCAATGCCCCAGCCACCTTTTCTCGGTTAATGAACTCGGTCTTCATGGAGTATTTGGATAAATTCACCATAGTATACCTCGATGATATACTCATCTACTCTAAGAGTGAGGAGGAACATGCCGAACATCTAAGGCTGGTATTGATGAAACTTCGAGAGCATCGCCTTTATGCAAAATTCTCCAAGTGTGAATTTTGGTTGCCAGAAGTGACCTATCTAGGCCATGTAATCTCTGGTAAGGGTATTGCTGCCAATCCCGAGCGAGTTCAAGCCGTCCTTGATTGGACTCCACCTAAAATGGTCAAGCAAGTTCAGAGCTTCCTTGGCCTAGCGAGCTATTGTCGCCGCTTCGTCAAGAATTTCTCCAAGGTTTCTAAACCTCTAACTGAACTTCTCAAGAAAGATAAAAGGTTTGAGTGGACCCCACAGTGTGACTTCAGCTTTCAGGAACTGAAAAGACACCTGACATCTGCTCCCGTACTGGTACCACTAGATTTCTCCAAGGACTTTATTATCTATTGCGACGCCTCGCGACAAGGACTAGGTTACATACTCATGCAAGATCGTCAAGTAATTGCCTATGCCTCATGTCAATTACATCCACATGAGGAAAACTATCCAACACATGATCTAGAGCTTGCAGCGGTAGTCCATGCACTTAAAACTTGGCAACATTACCTTCTCGATAATCGTTGCGAGATCTTCACCGATCACCAAAGTTTGAAATATATCTTCACCCAACCGGATTTGAATCTCAGGCAAAGACGTTGGGTCGAGTTGATCTCGGATTACGACTTAGGAATAACTTACACCCCGGGCAAAGCCAATATCATGGCTGATGCGCTAAGTCGTAAATCTTATTGTAACAACCAGATGTTACAACAAAGTTAACCACTTCTCCACGAGGAATTTCGTAAGCTTAACCTTCACATTGTTCCTCAAGGATTCCTATCCACCCTGGTGGCGAAACTGACCCTTATGGATCAGATCATAACCGCCCAGCGGTATGACAAGGGGATATCTCGGATCAAGGAAAACATCACTAGCGGAGTTGCTAAGTGTTTTTCCATGGATGAGCGAGGTGTTGTCTTCTTCGAGAACCGCTTGGTGGTTCCCAAGAAACAACATCTACGTCAGTTGATTCTTAAGGAAGCTCATGAATCCCCTATCACCATTCATCCCGGTAGTACTAAAATGTATCAAGACCTACGCCAGAGGTTTTGGTGGACTAGGATGAAGAGAGAAATTGCTCAATACATTGCTAGTTGCGACATCTATTGTCGTGTTAAAGTAGAGCATCAACGGCCTGCTGGCACCCTTCAACCTTTGGCTATTCCTGAGTGGAAATGGGATAAAATTAGTATGGATTTCATTACTGGGTTTCCAAGGACCAAGAGAGGGAATAATGCCATCTTCGTCGTGATCGATCGTCTTTCCAAGGTGGCCCACTTTCTACCTGTTCGTGAGAGTATCACCGCTAGCCAGCTAGCTGACTTATACCTCTCCCGAATAGTGTCTCTTCATGGTGTTCCATTGGAAATTAACTCAGACTGTGGGAGTCTCTTCACCTCTCGATTTTGGGAAAGTTTCCAAAATGCTATGGGAACTCGTCGCTCTTTTAGCACCGCCTTCCACCCCCAATCAAGTGGTCAAGTAGAGCGAGTCAATCAAATTCTAGAGGATATGCTCTGAGCCTCTGTCATCTCATTCGGAATGGATTGGGAGAAATGCCTTCCATTCGCGGAGTTTGCTTATAACAATAGTTATCAAGCTAGCTTGGGCAAAGCTCCTTTCGAAGTTCTCTACGGATGAAAATGTCGAACGCCTCTTAACTGGTCAGAAACCAGGGAAAGACAACTCTTTGGCCCGGATATGATTCAGGAAGCACAAGAGCAGGTTCGCGTTATTCGTGAAAAATTGAAAACAGCCCAATCTCGTCAAAAGAGCCAATATGATCGTAAACATAAGCTCATGACTTTTGAAGTCGGTGAGAAGGCTTACCTTAGGGTAACTCCGTTAACGGGAACCCGTCGTTTCGGTATCAAAGGAAAATTGGCTCCTCGTTACATTGGACCCTTTCGCATTCTTGCCAAACGAGAAGTTGCCTACCAATTGGAACTACCTACGCATCTTTCCAGAGTCCATGATGTCTTCCACGTTTCTCAACTCAGGCGTTGCTTCGCGGATCCTATCCGTGGAGTGGACCACGAAACGCTTGATCTACAAGATAATCTCTTATATCAGGAATATCCCGTTCGTATCCTTGATCAAGCCGAGCGTACCACTCGACGCCATAACATCAAGTTTCTCAAGGTTCAATGGTCACACCATTCCAAAAAGGAAGCCACTTGGGAAAGGGAGGATCGTCTTCGACTCGAGTACCCCACCATCTTCCCAACAGATCCTAAATATCGGGACGAGATTCTTTTGAGTGGGGGTGAGTTGTCACACCCTAGCTAGTTCATGCATTAGAGTGATTGCATTATGTTTACTTTTCCCAGAAAGATAAAATGGGAATGATAGAACCCCCAGCACCCCCCTCGAACAACTAGGGTTTACTAAAAAAACTTTTCAATGAACCTGAAATGCCCTTCTAAAAAGCCCACCCTTTTTGTTTTGGGTTAACACCTTTGACAAAAATGGTGAACATTTTTCTAGGACATCTTAAGGTCAATGGATTAATTCATGTAGTATTTGTATTTGGGCATTTAAATGCTATAAAATATTTTGAATGCTCAAATAATCATAAACTAAAATGTTTACTGTTGGATATATTCTAAGCAGTAGCCATGATTAATTTTATGATTTTTGGAAATGCCCTGGCATTTTTAATAAAGCCCTAAAGTTACAGAAATAATAGAAAATAAATAAAAACAGAAAAAGAAAGGGTTAGAACTTACCTGGGCTTACCTCACCTATGCAGCCACCTGGCGGCCCAAGTGGCCGGCCCAGCCCACCTGCCCCCTCCCCTGTCGTCTTCCTCCTTGCCAGGAGGACGGGCGCGTGCCCGCCGCGCGCGCACCACCGTGCGCCACCTCCTGCTTGTCGCTTCATCGCTGGACGGGCTGTACGACCTCCACGTCGCGCCCCCGACCCCCTGGACATGTCCACTCTCCCCCTGGCTCTCTCCCTCGCTCCCCCGACACCATGGCCGACGCAGCCGCCGCTGTCCCGCCGCCGTAGCCGTAGCCACCGTCGTCTCTGCGCCGCCCCACCATGTCCATGAGCTCCACCACCCTCCTCTTTGTCGAGCAGGCCGACCCCTGAGCGCTCGTGTGCCCCGAAGCCACCGCATCGACCTTGCCCGATATGCCACCGCCGTAGATCCCCCTTCGCCGTCACCGTCGCAGCAGGCCATCCCCGACCTCGCCGTCAGCTCCGTCGCAACCGCCGTGAGCCTAGCTACCTCCCCACCCTCTCTGTTCCCTCTCTCGAGCCCCATAGCGACTGCACGTAGCTCACCCGCACCCGCCGCCGCGTGAGCTCGATGCCGGTGTCACTCTGGTGACCATTTGGTCAGGCGCGGGTGCCTAACGCACTCACCGCACCTCGTAGCGCCTCGCTAGAGCGTTTGTTTTTCTGCTAGCTCGCTGCAGCAGCAAAACCACCTACGGTCGAGCTCCGGCCGCCGCCCGGCTCGACGCCGTCGTCGTTCCCGGCCACCCCAGCACCAACCAACGCCACCTTTGGATGCACCACATCGCCAGCTATCCGTAGCACCCACCCGCGCATTGAACCAAGGCCGGAGCAGCGTTTCCGACGCTCTCCGCCGTCTCGGCCTCGCCGGCGACTCAACGCCGGCTGGATTGACCCTGCTGACAAGGGGTTTGACCCAAGTTTGACCCCGCCTGAGTCACTGATATGTGGGGCCGACTCCTAACTAAATGAGATTAGTTTTTAATTAGAGCTAATCACTCTGTCAGAGGTTAATGACCTCATTAACTAACTCTCTCTCATTGACATGTGGGCCCAGGGCCTAACTAACCTAGTTTAGTGCTAACTAAACACTAACTAACTCTGTTAGTTAGCTGAGACACTGACAGATGGGGCCCACCAGTCAGGTTTGAACTGGGCTGGCGCCTTTGACCCGCTGACGTCACAGTGACGCAGTGCTGACACAGTTATTTATTTTCTGGATTTATTCTTATATAGGAAATTCCAGAAAATAGGCAAAACTTCTAAAAATCGTAGAAAATCAACCATAGCTCCAAATCAAACAAATTATATATGAAAAATGATCAAAAAAATTCAATCTTTCCATCTGTAATGGTTTCATGGATAACAAAACACTTTGACCTTGCTGTTTAGGTGAAACAAGCTAATACACTTATAATGCATAAGAACATCCGCTTCCATTTGAATCTTTGATTCAAATGGACCCATTTCAACTTGTTTAACATTGCATTAGGCAGGACACCTCATTTTGCCATGTCATAGCATGCATCGTATTGTTGCATATTGCCATGTGTTGATTATAATCCATGGTGTCTTTCGTGATAGTTTCTGCCTCCGAGGATATCTCCGAGTATCCACCTGAAGGGCAGTACCCTACTACTACTCCATCAGGCAAGCAGCCCCATTGATCATATCGATACAATCCCATGTTCTCTCTTCTGCTCTCACTTACTGCATTAAGACAACAACGTTTCAAACTGCTGTGTGCTGCGGTAGTTGAACCCTTATCCTCTGCATGACCTATCATTGACACAGTAACTAGATAAAACCCATTATCATGTGTAGGAGTTGATTGAGCCATGTATGTGTTTCTACCTTGCTATGCCTGCTATGCTTAGAGTTGTGTCAGGTCTGGTTCATCTGGATGATGGGCTAGAGTGAAATGATTATGTCTGTAATGTGAGGGATGTGATGAAGATGATTTGGTAAAGGTATCTATGAGATGCCATGTAGGAGTACATGGTGGGTTGTTTCATTGAGGCCGTCCCTAAGAACTGAGATCTGTATGTGTGATTTAAGATTCAGTTACTACCATGCATTGGGATCCTTAATTGACCATCTCGGCTTCTTAATCACCCTAGTACTCTGTCCAGGAGTAGCAACTAGTTTCTGGTGTTTGTAGGTTATTAGTTGGTGGCCGTGCGTAGCGCTGACCCTAGGGGTGGGCTATGATGTGGTAGATACACCGTGGCACGGTGTACCGAGTCACCCGTTTGGTGTCTTGGGAACCCTGTTCACATCATTCGGGGTTGTATGTGGAAACCTCGGCCGGACTCCCTGCGGATGGAACCTGGATAGGCGATAAACCTAGACTAGAGACTTGAGTGCTTAGGTAGGCCGTGGCCGACACCATCGTTGGGCTTCCGCTTGAAGGTTGCCGAGTACATGTCGTGTAAACAACGGTAAGTGGTGAGAGCGTGTATGAAGAAGTACACCCCTGCAGGGTTAACATCATCTATTCGAATAGCCACGTCCGCGGTAAAGGACTACTTGGTTGCCTATACAGTTCATGGACAAGTTAATGGTTACTAGTAAAAGACTCAAGATAAGTGTGAGTACCGAGGATGGCCCTCTCATAGGAAGGCGAGGGAGGATCCCCAGTGGAGTATTGTGTTGGTGATTAGTGGACTCGTGTGTGAAAACTATTTTACTAGTGGTGTCTCGTAGGATACCTCAGCCAAGAGTCAAAGCTGGCTCGCTGAAATAACTCCACCACCTTCTTGAGAATGAGCATGTATAGTAGGTTCTGTTGTTAGACTTGCCGAGTACCTTTGTACTCATGTTGCTTTAATTACTGTTTTCACACGACAAGACCGGCCCCTCCAATGGGTTTTATGTAGATCTCGACGTCGATGAGTAACTTGCCACCCAGGTGGTGATCCTGGCCATGGAGGGCCCTATGTAGATAGACAGGCTTCGACAAGCCTTCTATCTTTCTAGTGTCTGTACTCAGACTATTTGCTTCCGCATGTGCTTGTATGCTTGTATGACTTGAGTGTTGGGTCATGTGACCCCTACCATTATGAACATGTTATGTATGGCTCTTTGGAGCCTTTAAATAAAGTACTTGAGTTGTAGAGTTTTGTTGTGATGCCATGTTGTATTTGCACATATCGAGCATATTGTGTGTATGATTGAAATGCTTGGTATGTGTGGGATCCGACAATCTAGTTGTTTATCCTTGGCAGCCTCTCTTATGGGGAAATGTAGTCTAGTGCTCCTCGAGCCATAGTAGTCCGCTACAGCCCGGTTCACCGGAGTCCTGCTAGCCCAGCACTACTGCTCTGGACACTTGACTGGCCGGCATGTGTTTCACTTCGTTCCAATGTCTGTTCCTTCAGGGAAATGTCACGCGGTGACATCCAGAGTCCTGCCTAGCCTGTCACATCCCTGGTTCCCCGGAGTCCTGTTAGCCTAGTGCTACAGCCCGGATTCACACGCTGTTGACCGACATGCTCGATGATATTCATGTATGCCTGTCTCCATAGGTCTGTGCCGCTTTGGGTTCACGACTAGCCATGTCGGCCCGGGTTCTCTGTCATATGGATGCTAGCGACACTATCATATACGTGAGCCAAAAGGTGCAAACGGTCTTGGGCCATGGTAAGGCGACACCCATGGGGATACCGTGCGTGAGGCCGCAATGTGATATGAGGTGTTACCGGCTATATCGATGTGACATGGAATCGGGGTCCTGACACCTGCACACATCGTTTGGGTCTGTGAGCGAAACTCCGTCCGGATCTCCTCGCGGATGGAACCCGAATAGGCAATAAACCTGGACTATAGACTTGTGTGGTTAGTCAGGTCGTGGCCGACTCCCTCGCCAGGCTTCTGCTTGAAGGTTGCCGAGATGGACGACGTGTACATGGTGGTAAGTGGCAAGAGCGTGTGTGAAGAAGTACACCCCTGCAGGGTTATAAATGATCTATTCGAATAGCCGTGTCCGCGGTAAAGGACTTCTGGGTTACCTGCACAGTTCATAGATAACTTGAAGTGGATACTCTAAAACTCGCAAGATAAGTGTGAGTGCTATGGATGGCCTTCTCGTAGGGAGACGGGAGCGGATCCATAGTGGTGTATTAAATGGTGAATATGTGGACTCGTGTGCGCCACCTCAAAAGAGTTGCTTGCAGTCGTAGTTTAGGTTAGCCACTGAGTCAAAGCTGGCTTGCTGCAGTTAAACACCACCACCCCCCTTGTTTATACCGATGCATATGTAGTTAGTTCTGATGTAAGTCTTGCTGGGTACATATGTAGTCACGTTTGCTAAATTGATGTTTTGCAGAGAGACGTCAGTCTCGCTAGTAGTTCCTTGTGGACTTCGACGTTTAGCTTGTTACCTCAGCTACGATCTTGTGCCCTCGGTAGGGTCTTGTAGATAGTCAGGCTTCTTAGCCTTTTTCATTTGTAGATGTCTGTACTCAAACATGTTGAGCTTCCGCATGTGCTTTGATTTGTATGCTATGATTGTTGGGTCATGAGACCCATGTTTGTAATATCTCGTTCCTTGGAGCCTAATGAAAAAAATACTTGAGTCATAGAGTTATGTTGTGATGCCATGTTGTATTTACACATATCGAGCATATTGTGTGTATGATTGAAATGCTTGGTATGTGTGGGATCCGACAATCTAGTTGTTTATCCTTGGTAGCCTCTCTTATGGGGAAATGTAGTCTAGTGCTTCCATGAGCCATAGTAGTCTACTACAACCCGGTTCACCGGAGTCCTGCTAGCCTAGCACTACTGCTCAGGACACTTGACTGGCCGGCATGTGTTTCACTTTGTACCTATGTCTGTCACTCCGGGGAAATGTCACGCGGTGACATCTGGAGTCCTGCCTAGCCTGCTACAGCCCGGGTTCCCGGAGTCCTGTTAGCCCAGTGCTACAGCCCGCATTCACAAGCTGCTGACCGACATGCTCGATGTGATTCATGTATTCCTGTCCCCATAGGTTGGTGCCGCTTTCGGTTCACCACTAGCCATGTCGGCCTGGGTTCTCTGTCATATGGATGCTAGCGACACTATCATATACGTGAGCCAAAAGGCGCAAACGGTCTCGGGCCATGGTAAGGCGACACCCGTGGGAATACCGTGCGTGAGGCCGCAAAGTGATATGAGGTGTTACCGGCTAGATCGATTTGACTTGAAATCGGGGTCCTGACAGCTTTGGTATCAGAGCCTGACTATCTGTAGGATTACCAAGCCAAACTGGTCGAAGTTGAGTCTAGAAATGCTTTAGTTATGTAGGGGAATTGATTATGCAAGGGAACGCAAGGCTCTTTTTACTCCTTTACCTTATGCCTTCTGATCTGAGTCATCCTCTTCTTTTCTACGGGGTTTAAGAACTAGGTTTCTCATCTTTCTATCAGGATCACGTGATGCTAATCCATAGAATCTTAGGATTGTTGGTTCCAGGCCTTAGTATGTTGTCAGTTGAACCAGAACCTTGATATGATGTTGTTAAGTGACTATGCAAATCCTCGTGAATGTTTCAAATTTTTTCTGAGCATTTACAGCCATTATGCTGTCCGAGTCATCCCAGGTATCTAAAACAGTCTGATGCATTTGCAAATCCTTTCCATGTTCCTGATGTCCATTTGGGCCAGATTAATCGCACTAATCGGTGAGTTGAGGTACTCTGTTGCCTCGACATATATGTTGGAGCTATTATTATGACCCTAGGTGTTTCAGGGATCACCTAGTAATCTACTCTGTTTTGTGTTCCCCGTGTGATGATTCTGGCCATCATTCTCGAAAGCATCCCGTGATGTTATTAGTTAGTAGGTATTCTATTCCTGGGTTCTTGAACCCGAGATTCACCTTACTTAATCCATGTTGATAGTGCTTGCTAGTTCCTTTAGGATAATTAGTAACCCTTGTGATAGTCCTCGAGGTCCATGCATGCTATATCATTCTTCTAGATACCATGAACCATCCTTGGCGGAAGTTCTTTGAACCAAAAGATCACAACTAGAGTGCTCTTGATGAGTTCTCCATTATACTTGTGACTCTGCCAATCGTACCTCTCTGCATGAGTTATCCGGAAGAAATATGTTGAACTCGTTCGAGATGTTAATCTATGCATCCATAACTCAGAAAGTTATATGTTCCTTTGAGTTGTCCCTCTTTAGTTGTTTCCTGACCTTCGGATATCAATTGATAATCAAGAGTATGTGTGCATTCATTCAACGATGCCTATTATTCTTGTGGTCCGTCAAGCCATTCTATTCCGGAATGATTAGGGGAAACAAACTCCAGTACCTTGTCCATTTCTTGGACTGGTCAAAGTAGTTGTGTTCCGCAGATCAAAATGCCAATCTAGCTTTTGTTCTGTTCTACCTGGAGTATTACCCCCTTTATGTCAGGATTGTCATGAGAATTGCACCATCTCTCATGAATTCCTGATGCAGTGATACTTCTTGCCATCATTTTTCATTCCTCGGTCCCGTGTTGTTGCAACCGGAATGCCGACAAGTGAACCATGATGTGTGAAATCAATACTACTAGCAACCCCGAAGCTTGGTAGCTAATGGACAATAATTTCATTCTTAGCATGTTGGTTATTGAATCATCATCCTAAGATGGATGTTGCTACCTAGCCCTTATTTTCGGTGAACTCTTCGATCAATGAGATAGGATTGTGGCAATCCATCACTCTCTTGGTCCCATCGCCTTGCCCTGAAAAGCAAGAATGTTCTCGAGTTTAGTAACATATCGGTCGTTCATGATTTTCCGAATATCTTCTCAAAAGTATTACCAGGTTGTCACCTGGCCGCTATGTTGAGCTCGTGATCAAATTGGTTTTCTTATAAACCACCCCTTCTCCAAGAATCTATGTTGGATATCCCTGAGCTAGTTGGTTGAGCTAGACAACAACTTGGAGAGTTGGAAGATGGATGATATCTCCAAAGGGATATCCTTGTGTTTGTGTGTTTGTTGAAGAAAAATGATATCTCCATCGATGTCAGGACCCCAATTCCAAGCCACATCGATCTAGCCGGTAACACCTCATATCACTTTGCGGCCTCACGCACGGTATCCCACGGGTGTCGCCTTACCATGGCCCGGGACCGTTTGCGCCTTTTGGCTCACGTATATGATAGTGTCGCTATCATCCATATGAAAGAGAACCCGGGCCGACATGGCTAGTCGTGAAACCAAAGCGGCACAGGCCTATAGAGACAGGCATACATGAATCACATCGAGCATGTCGATCATCAGCGAGTGATTCCGGGCTGTAGCATTGGGCTAACAGGACTCCGGAAGTCTCCCCGTGACATTTCCCCGAAGGGACAGACATAGGAACGAAGTGAAACACATGCCGGCCAGTCAAGTGTCCTGAACAGTAGTGCTGGGCTAGCAGGACTCTGGTGAACCGGGCTGTAGCGGACTATTATGGCTCGAGGAACACTAGACTACATTTCCCCATTTGAAAGGCTGCCAAGGATAAACAACTAGATTGTCGGATCCCACTCATACCAAGCATTTCAATCATACACACAATATGCCCGATATGAGTACATACAACATGGCATCACAACATAACTCTACAACTCAAGTACTTTATGTAAAGGCTCCAGAGAGCCATACATAACATGTTCATACAGACAGGGGTCACATGACCCGACACTCAAGTCATACAATCATACAAGCACATGCGGAAGCAACTAGTCTGAGTACAGACACTAGAAAGAAAGAAAGCTTCTCGAAGCCTGTCTATCTACATAGGGCCCTCCATGGCCAGGATCACCACCTGGGTGGCTAGTCACTCGTCGACGTCAAGGTCTACGTAGAACCCATCGGAGGGGGCGGTGTTGTCGTCTGAAAACAGTAATTAAGCAAACATGAGTACAAGGGTACTCAGCAAGTCTTACAACAGAACCTACTATAAATGCTTATTCTCAAGAAGGAGGTGGGGTTATTGCAGCAAGCCAGCTTTGACTCTTGGCTAAGCTATCCTACGGAACTCCACCAGTAAAATAGTTTTCGCACACGAGTCCACTACTCACCAACACAATACTCCACCGAGGATCCTCCCTCGTCATCCTACGAGAGGGCCATTCTCGGTACTCACACTTATCTTGAGTCTTTTAGTAGTATCCATTAACTTGTCTATGAACTGCATAGGCAACCAAGTAGTCCTTTACCGCGGACGCGGCTATTCGAATAGTTTTATACCCTGCAGGGGTGTACTTCGTCACACATGTTTCCACCACTTAGCGTCTGCACACGACATGTGCTCGGCAGACTTCAAGCGAAAACCGACGTGGGTGTAGACCACGACCTGACTAACCTCACAAGTCTCTAGTCCAGGTTTATCGCCTATTCAGGTTCCATCCGCAAGGAAATCCGGCCGGGGTGTCCTCAACGGCCCCAAACGATGTGTACAGGGTCCCGAGACGCCAAACGGGCGCCCGGCATACCCGGCCACAGTGTATCTACCGCATCATAGCCCACCCCTAGGGTCAGCGCTACGCACGGCCGCCAACACATGTCCTACAAACACCAGAAACTAGTTGCAACTCCTGGACAGAGGGCGAGAGGGGTCAGTAAGTCGAGCGGGGTCATATTTCAGGGCCCAATGTGTGGTAGTAGCTGAATCTTAAATCACGCATACAGATCTCAGTTCTTATGGACGGTCTCAATGAAACAACCCACCATGTACTCCTACATGGCCTCTCATCGATACCTTTACCAAAACATGTTCAACACATTCCTCACATTACCGACATATCATATCACTCTAGCCCATCACCCAGATGAACCAGACCTGACACAACTCTAAGCATAGCAGGCATAGCAAGGTAGGAATCACATACATGGCTCAATCAACTCCTACACATGCTAGTGGGTTTCATCTAGTTACTGTGGCAATGACAGGTCATGCAGAGGATAAGGGTTCAACTACCGTAACACACAGCAGTTTGAATCGCGTTGTCTTAATGCAGTAAACCAGAGCAGAAGCGAGAACATGGTTTTGTATCGGAATGATCAATGGGTTGCTTGCCTGTTGTAGTGGTAGTAGGGTACTGCCCTTCAGACGGATACTCGGGGTTATCCTCGGAGGCAGAACCTACCACGAAAGACACACCGAAACATAATCAACACATGGCAATATGCAACAATATGATGCATGCTATGACATGGCAAGATGAAGGTGTCTTGGCCTAATGCAAGCTAAAACAGAAAGGGATGAACTCATTTGAGTCAAAGATTCAATTATTAGCTTATTTAACATGGCTTTATTAGTGCATTACCTCATTCTGCTTAAATAGCAAGGTTAACTTGTTTTGTCATTCATGAAACCATTACAGATGGATAGATTGAATTTTTCTGATCATTTTTCATATATAAATCTTTGCATTTGGAGCTATGGTTGATTTTCTATGATTTTTAGAAGTTTTGATTATTTTCTGGAATTTCCTATTAAAGAATAAATCCAGAAATTGAATTAATGCGTCAGCACTGCATCATTGTGACATCAGCGGGTCAAAGGCGCCAGCCCAGGTCAAACCTGACTGGTGGGCCCCTTCTGTCCGTCTCTCAGCTAACTAACAGAGTTGGTTAGTGTTTAGTTAGCACTAAACTGGGTTAGTTAGGCTCTGGGCCCACATGTCAGTGAGAGAGGGGTAGTTAACGGCGTCATTAACCTCTAACAGAGTGATTAGCTCTAATTTAAACTAATCTAAATTAGTTAGAAGCCGGCCCCACACATCAGTGTCTTAGAGGCAGTCAAACTGGGGTCAAACCCCTGGTCAGCGGGGCTAATCTCACCGGTGTTGAGTCGCCGGCGAGGCCGAGACGGCGGAGAGCTTCGGATTTGGTCCTTCGGTGAACAAATCGCCAGTGGAGACGTGCTACGCGTAGCTGGAGAGCTGCCGCATCCAGTGGTGCAAGTGGTTGGACACGGGAACGCCGGAAACGACACCGGCGAGCTCAGCAGCGGCGGCCAGAGTTCGGACGGGGTTGGGTTTGACGCTACGGTGCATGGGAGAAAGAGCTGGTGGTGGCTATGGGCTCCTGGTGCTGTGCTGAGCACAACGATGAGCTTGGCTTCGAGCCACTGTGGCTCTAGCCACAACGGCGCCATGGCCGGCGGTGGGGAGCTTTCGGGTGCGGTGGAACTGGCGACTACAAAGGCCAAACGAGCACGGGAGCTAGGGGAAGAGGAAGAGGAGCTCACAGCGGGGTCAGAGAGGGGGTCAGCGAGCTCGAGGAGGTCCTGGCGGCGACGAATCGACCGGAGACGGCTCGGGTGCCCGAGGTTGAAGACGAGGGTGAAGACAGCGTTCGGCGGCGTTTGGAGTCGCGTGGGTCAGCGGAGAGGTCCAGGGCGACGAGGCGGAGCTATTGGGCTTGTCGGAGGGGCGAGGGGGTTGCTCTGGTGACGTCTGCAGCGAACGGCGGCGAGGATCGTGCTCGGCCATCGCGGGAGAGGGTGAAGGAGACGAGAGGGAGAGTGAGGGAGGATGAGAGGGGGACGTAGGTGTCGGCGTGGCATCCCTGGACGTCTCCAAGGCGTCGGCAGAAGCAGGAGGTGGCCGGCGTGTGGCTGCGGGCGCCGGCCACGCGCTCCTCGTCCTCCTGGCGGGAGGAGGACGACGACTGGCAAGGCTAGTCGACTGGGCCGACCCAGGTGGGCTGGGCCAGCACAGGTAAGGCCCAGGTGGGCTTCCCTCTCTCTCTTTTTTTGATTTGTTTCTGTTTTTCTATTTAACTGCAATTGTTGGGCTTTATTAAAATAATAAAACGTTTCCAAAAATCCTGAAAATAAAAGTGGGCTCTGTTTAGAATATTTCCAACAGTATACATTTATTTCCAGAATTATTTGAGCATTTAAATTATTTTATAGCATTTAAATGCCCAAAATCAAATACTTATGATTTAATTCAATGACCTTCTATTGACCTAGAAAATTGTGCACCAATTTTGCCAGAGGTTCTAACCCAAGACAAAGAGAGTGAACTTTTTAAAAGGGCATTTTAGGTTCATTGAAAAATAATTTTAGTAAACCCTAGTTGTTTTCAGGGGGGTGTTGGGGGTTCTGTCTTCCCCATTTCAAATTTAAGAGGAATTTAAACATGATGCACACTCTAATGCTTGAACTAACTAGGGTGTGACAACTCACCCCCACTCAAAAGAATCTCGTCCCGAGATTTAGGATCCTCCGGGAAGAAGGTGGGGTACTCGAGTCGAAGACGATCCTCCCTTTCCCAAGTGGCTTCTTTCTCGGAATGGTGTGACCATTGAACCTTGAGAAACTTGATATTATGACGTCGAGTGGTACGCTCGGCTTGATCAAGGATACGAACGGGATATTCCCGATAGGAGAGGTTATCTTGTAGATCAAGCGTTTCGTGGTCCACTCCACGGATGGGATCCGCGAAGCAACGCCTGAGTTGAGAAACGTGGAAGACATCGTGAACTCTGGAAAGATGCAAAGGTAGTTCCAATTGGTAGGCAACTTCTCCTCGTTTGGCAAGAATGCGAAAGGGTCCAATGTAACGAGGAGCCAATTTGCCTTTGATACCGAAACGATGGGTTCCCTTTAACGGAGTAACCCGAAGGTAAGCCTTCTCGTCGACTTCATAAGTCATAGGCTTATGTTTACGATCATATTGACTCTTTTGACGAGATTGGGCTGTTTTCAATTTCTCACGAATAACGCGAACCTGCTCTTCTGCTTCCTGAATCATATCCGGGCCAAAGAGTTGTCTTTCCCCGGTTTCTGACCAGTTAAGAGGCGTTCGACATTTTCGTCCATAGAGAACTTCGAAAGGAGCCTTGCCCAAGCTGGCTTGATAACTATTGTTATAAGCAAACTCCGCGAATGGAAGGCATTTCTCCCAACTCATTCCGAACGAGATAACAGAAGCTCGGAGCATATCTTCCAGAATTTGATTAACTCGTTCTACTTGACCACTTGATTGAGGATGCAAGGCGGTACTGAAAGAGAGACGAGTTCCCATAGCATTTTGGAAACTTTCCCAAAATCGAGAGGTGAAGAGACTCCCACGGTCTGAGTTAATTTCCAATGGAACACCATGAAGAGACACTATTCGGGAGATGTATAAATCGGCTAGCTGGCTAGCGGTGATACTCTCACGAACAGGTAGGAAATGGGCTACTTTGGAAAGTCGGTCGATCACGACGAAGATGGCATTATTCCCTCTCTTGGTTCTGGGAAACCAAGTGATGAAATCCATACTGATTTTATCCCATTTCCATTCAGGAATAGCCAAAGGTTGAAGGGTGCCAGCAGGCCGTTGATGCTCTGCTTTAACACGACGACAAACGTCGCAATTAGCAATGTATTGAGCGATTTCTCTCTTCATCCTAGTCCACCAAAACCTCTGGCGTAGGTCTTGATACATTTTAGTACTACCGGGATGGATGGTGAGAGGGGATTCATGAGCTTCCTTAAGGATCAACTGGCGTAGATGTTGTTTCTTGGGAACCACCAAACGGTTCTTGAAGAAGACAACACCCCGCTTATCCATGGAAAAACATTTAGCAACTCCGCTTGCAATGTTTTCCCTAATCCGGGATATGCCCTTATCACGCTTCTGGGCAGCTATGATTTGATCCATAAGGGTAGGTTTCGCCACCAGGGTGGATAGGAATCCTCGAGGAACAATGTGAAGATTAAGCTTACGGAATTCCTCATGGAGAAGTGGTTGACTTTGTTGTAACATCAGGTTGTTACAATAAGATTTACGACTTAGTGCATCAGCCATGACATTGGCTTTGCCCGGGGTGTAAGTTATTCCTAAGTCGTAATCCAAGATCAAATCGACCCAACGTCTTTGCCTGAGATTCAAATCTGGTTGGGTGAAGATATATTTCAAACTTTGGTGATCGGTGAAGATCTCGCAACGATTACCGAGGAGGTAATGTCGCCAAGTTTTAAGTGCATGGACTACAGCTGCAAGCTCTAGATCATGTGTGGGATAATTTTCCTCATGTGGGTGTAATTGCCGTGAAGCATAGGCAATTACCTGACGATCTTGCATGAGTATGCAACCTAGTCCTTGTCGCGAGGCGTCGCAATAGATAATAAAGTCCTTGGAGAAATCTGGTGGTACCAGTACGGGAGCAGATGTCAGGCGTCTTTTCAGTTCCTGAAAGCTGAACTCGCACTGTGGAGTCCACTCGAACTTTTTATCTTTCTTGAGGAGTTCAGTTAAAGGTTTAGCAACCTTGGAGAAATTCTCGACGAAGCGGCGGCAATAGCTCGCTAAGCCAAGGAAGCTCCGAACTTGCTTAACCGTCTCAGGTGGAGTCCAATCAAGGACGGCTTGAACTCGCTCGGGATTGACAGCAATACCCTTACCAGAGATTACATGGCCTAGATAGGTCACTTCTGGCAACCAAAATTCACACTTGGAGAATTTGGCATAAAGGCGATGCTCTCGAAGTTTCATCAATACCAGCCTTAGATGTTCGGCATGTTCCTCTTCATTCTTGGAGTAGATGAGTATGTCATCGAGGTATACTACGACGAATTTATCCAAGTACTCCATGAAGACCGAGTTCATTAACCGAGAGAAGGTAGCTGGGGCATTTGTTAAACCGAAGGACATGACGGTGTACTCGTATTGGCCATAACGAGTAACAAAGGCCGTTTTGGGAATGTCCCCGTTTCTGATTTTGATTTGATGGTAGCCCAACCTCAAATCCATCTTGGAAAAGACTGAGGATCCAGCGAGCTGATCATACAGATCGTTGATCCTGGGAAGCGGGTATTTGTTCTTGATGGTGACCAAGTTGACAGGTCGGTAATCCACAACCATTCGATCCGTTCCATCCTTCTTCTTAACGAAGAGGACGGGGCAAGCCCAAGGAGAGGAACTAGGACGGATGAAACCCTTTTTCAAGGACTCATCGAGTTGGTTCTTAAGCTCGGCTAGTTCTAAGGGTGCCATCTTGTAGGGTCTTCTAGAAATTGGAACGGTTCCTGGAACAAGGTCTATCACAAACTCAACATCCCTGTCAGGTGGAACACCTGGCAGTTCTTCTGGAAAGACATCCGGAAAGTCTCGGACTACCGGAACATCCTCAAGGTCTGGAAGGGGGTTGGCATTTAGGGAGTAAAGTTGGCGCTTGGCCACTCGGGTTAAGACATTGACTGTCTTGCCCGATGGGTGAGTAAGTTGAACGGTTCTAGTGGCACAATCGATCTTAGCATAATGAGCTGACATCCAGTCCATACCCAAGATGATGTTTATGTCCGAGGACTTGAGAGCTATTAAGGATGCAAGGAAGACAAGTCTATCGACAAGAATTTCGTTCCCATGGCTTACTCTAGAAGTTTGCCATCTAGAGCCAGGGGTTTGAATTTCCATGGTAGAGGGCATGTCACAGAATGTCGTGTTATGCAATCGAGCATAGTTCTCGGATATGAATGAATGAGATGCTCCAGTATCGAAAAGAACAGATGTCGGATGGCAGTTAACAAGGAGCATACCTAGGACGACGTTAGGATCCTCGTGAGCCTCCTCGGCTGAAACATAGTTGACATGGCCACGTGCAGTGGTGGCCGGCTTGGCGTAGAATGTTTTTCCCGTGGGCTTACCACGGCCAACGGACTTTCCAGTTTGATTGGAGTTGTTGTTCTGGGGACACTCTCGACTATAGTGACCCGGCTCTCCACACTTAAAGCATGTCACCATATTGGGGCATGGAGCAGCGTTAGCAGCGGGGCCACCATAGGGCTTGGGCGGTGCAAATTGCTGGTTAGGACGAGGCGCCTCAAAGGATGGCCTCGGAATGAACCTGGGTGGCAGCGCCGTGCTTGGGATCCACACCCGGCGCTTCTGAGCTCCAGAGCCGGATGAAGAGCCAAAATCACGGGAGTGCTTGCGTGAAGCGTCATAATCAGTCTGGCCTGTCTCAGCACTGATGGCTTTATTGACCAACTTCTGAAAAGAGGTGCACTCGTGCAGACGAAGATCGCGGCGAAGCTCAGGGCTAAGTCCCTTGCGGAACCTTGCCTCCTTCTTAGCGTCAGTAGATACCTCTTCAGGGGCATAACGTGCCAGATTCCCAAATTCACGACTATAAGCATCCACAGTCAGTCTTCCTTGGGTGAAGTTGCAGAACTCCTCCCTCTTGCGATCCATGAGACCTTCCGGAATGTGATGCTCACGGAAAGCCTCACTGAATTCAGCCCAAGTAGTAATTTGGCCGACCGGGCGCATAGCTTCAAAATTTTCCCACCAGAGGCTAGCAGGGCCTTCGAGATGGTAGGCAGCGTAAGTAACCTTGTCGGCTTCGGCTACGTTGGCAGAACGTAGCTTGTGGGTGATGCTGCGAAGCCAGTCATCCGCGTCGAGGGGCTCGACGGAATGGTTAAACTTTGGTGGGTACAGCTTGATAAAGTCATTGATTGACACCAAGTCATTTCGCGGATGGCGTGCAGTGTTCTGCTCAATCCGCTCTAGCAGGCGGTTAGTCTCACGCTTGTTTCTTTCCGCCTCCAGCATTACTTCGGCCAGAGAAGGCGGGTGAGGCAGATTTTCACCCCTAGCTGCACTGGCTTCCCCCTGCTCCGAGGCAGCAGGGTTGCTGCGGGTGTTCACCATCCTAGGAGAAAACAAGACAATGGTTTAGATAAGGATGGCTCAAGCTTAGCAAGGAAGTGCAGAATGTAATGGATAACACGGAATGCAGAGATGTTCATCCGTATGTCATGGTAATATAAAACTGCCATATATATACCAACGGTCATACACATCATACATAGTTTAGTACAAGCCCAGGCTACAGTACAACTATGATGAAAGACGTTACATCTCATCAGAGGCATCCCAAGCTCCTATACATTATTTGTCTACACCTCCGGAATTGATTACACACAAAGTCATATTCCACAAGTCATGTAGGACAGTGGATATACAACTACTACAATACTAGTGGTACTACTACTAACTCAGACAGCTCCGTAGTAGTCCTCATAGAAATCACCTCCATAGCCTGGAAGTTCAACGTGACCATCCGGGAACAGACGGTCCTGAGGAGCCTGTGGACCATAGGGGCTAGGATGAGATCTTGGACCAACAAACGGTGGCCTGCGGGGACCACGGGGTGGGGTGATGCCTCCCACATCACGCAAATCCACCATGTTGGGCAAAGCAGATCTCACAGGATATAGATCCCTTGTATCCATACATCCAGCTTGCACCGCAGGTGCAAACCGAGTCAATGTAGCCCAATGATCAGCACGGGTATTGAAAAGCTCCAGCCTCAAGGCCCGATTCTCTCGGTCCTTATCTTCGAGCATCTCGGTAGTGGTACGAGTTAATGAGTCCTCCTGAGTGGAGTCAGCATAGATAGCCTGAAGATACCCTTGCGCTCCCGGAAGTGAAGCTGGCATGTAACGAAAGTCGGTGTTCCGAAGCAGGCCAGTCCGGACTCGCATGATGGTCATCATGGAATAGGCAGCATCCTGCACAGCCATCTCAACAGTAACCCCGAGTCCATAGGAACAGTGAAGGGGCTCGGTAGATCCAGGATAAGAAGGAAATATCCTGACGGTGTAGAAATATTGGCTTTGATTAAAGTCTCGGAATTGCTCTTCGACGGTGTATTCGGGATACCAACGGTAACCCATCTCGATCATTACCCGGACTAACATAGCAGTATGACCGGGCACGTCGAGGCACTAGGTCAGGCGAACCACTTGGTTTTGAACACGGTTGGCCATCTGAAAGCACAACCACAATGCAAAGACATCAGAATTTCTAGGGAAAATTGGACAGCATAACACCTGTAAATGCTCAGAAAAAGATTTGAGACATCCACAACAGTTCGCAATACCACTCAACAACATCATATCAAGGTTCTGATCCAAATAGCAACATACTAAAATAGTAGAAACTGAACTGGGGCTTGTAGCAACAATCCTATAAGCTACTACAGATTAGTAACACGTGAACCTGATAGAAGAAGAGAGCCTAGTCCTTAAACCACGTTGAATGAGAAGAGAATGACTTAGATCAGAGGCATAGGCTAAAGGAGTAAAAGAGCCTTACGTTCCCTCCCACAATCAATTCTCCTACATATTACTAAAGCATTTGTAGACTCGACATCGACCAGCTTGGCTCAACAAACCTACAGGAAGTCCGGCTCTGATGCCAACGTTGTCAGGACCCCGATTCCAAGCCACGTCGATCTAGCCGGTAACACCTCATATCACTTTGCGGCCTCACACACGGTATTCCACGGGTGTCGCCTTACCATGGCCCGGGACCGTTTGTGCCTTTTGTCTCACGTATATGATAGTGTCGCTAGCATCCATATGACAGAGAACCCGGGCCGACATGGCTAGTCGTGAACCCAAAGCGGCACAGACCTATGGAGACAGGCATACATGAATCACATCGAGCATGTCGGTCGTCAGTGAGTGATTCTAGGCTGTAGCACTGGGCTAACAGGACTTCGGAAGTCTCCGCGTGACATTTCCCCGAAGGGACAGACATAGGAACGAAGTGAAACACATGCCGGCTAGTCAAGTGTCCTGAATAGTAGTGCGGGGCTAGCAGGACTCTGGTGAACCCGGCCGTAGCGGACTACTATGGCTTGAGGAACACTAGACTACATTTCCCCATAAGAAAGGCTGCCAAGGATAAACAACTAGATTGTCGGATCCCACTCATACCAAGCATTTCAATCATACACACAATATGCCTGATATGAGTACATACAACATGGCATCACAACAAAACTCTACAACTCAAGTACTTTATTTAAAGGCTCTAGAGAGCCATACATAACATGTTCCTACAGACAGGGATCACATGACCCGACACTCAAGTCATACAATTATACAAGCACATGCGGAAGCAACTAGTCTGAGTACAGACACTAGAAAGAAAGAAAGCTTCTCGAAGCCTGTCTATCTACATAGGGCCCTCCATGGCCAGGATCACCACCTGGGTGGCTAGTCACTCATCGACGTCAAGGTCTACGTAGAACCCATCGGAGGGGGCGGTGTTGTCGTTTGAAAACAGTAATTAAGCAAACATGAGTACAAGGGTACTCAGCAAGTCTTACAACAGAACCTACTATAAATGCTTATTCTCAAGAAGGAGGTGGGGTTATTGCAGCAAGCCAGCTTTGACTCTTGGCTAAGCTAGCCTACGGAACTCCAACAGTAAAATAGTTTTCGCACACGAGTCCACTACTCACCACCACAATACTCCACCGAGGATCCTCCCTCGTCATCCTACGAGAGGGCCATTCTCGGTACTCACACTTATCTTGAGTCTTTTAGTAGTATCCATTAACATGTCTATGAACTGCATAGGCAACCAAGTAGTCCTTTACCGCGGACGCGGCTACTCGAATAGTTTTATACCCTGCAGGGGTGTACTTCGTCACACATGTTTCCACCACTTAGCGTCTGCACACGACATGTGCTCGGCAGACTTCAAGCGAAAACCGACGCTGGTGTAGACCACGACCTGACTAACCTCACAAGTCTCTAGTCTAGGTTTATCGCCTTTTCAGGTTCCATCCGCAAGGAAATCTGGCCGGGGTGTCCTCAACGGCCCCAAAAAATGTGTACAGGGTCCTGAGACGCCAAACGGACACACGACATACCCAGCCACAATGTATCTATCGCAGCATAGCCCACCCCTAGGGTCAGCGCTACGCACGGCCGCCAACACATGTCCTACAAACACTAGAAACTAGTTGCAACTCCTGGACAGAGGGCGAGAGGGGTCAGTAAGTCGAGCGGGGTCATATTTCAGGGCCCAATGTGTGGTAGTAGCTGAATCTTAAATCACGCATACAGATCTCAGTTCTTATGGACGGTCTCAATGAAACAACCCACCATGTACTCCTACATGGCCTCTCATCGATACCTTTACCAAAACATGTTCAACACATTCCTCACATTACCGACATATCATATCACTCTAGCCCATCACCCAGATGAACCAGACCTGACACAACTCTAAGCATAGCAGGCATAGCAAGGTAGGAATCACATACATGGCTCAATCAACTCCTACACATGCTAGTGGGTTTCATCTAGTTACTGTGGCAATGACAGGTCATGCAGAGGATAAGGGTTCAACTACCGTAACACACAGCAGTTTTAATCACGTTGTCTTAATGTAGTAAACCAAAGCAGAAGCGACAACATGGTTTTGTATCAGAATGATCAATGGGTTGCTTGCCTGTTGTAGTGGTAGTAGGGTACTGCCCTTCAGACGGATACTCGGGGTTATCCTCGGAGGCAGAACCTACCACGAAAGACACACCGAAACATAATCAACACATGGCAATATGCAACAATATGATGCATGCTATGACATGGCAAGATGAAGGTGTCTTGGCCTAATGCAAGCTAAAACAGAAAGGGATGAACTCATTTGAGTCAAAGATTCAATTATTAGCCTGTTAAACATGGCTTTATTAGTGCATTACCTCATTCTGCTTAAACAACAAGGTTTACTTGTTTTGTCATACATGAAACCATTACAGATGGATAGATTGAATTTTTCTGATCATTTTTCATATATAAATCTTTGCATTTGGAGCTATGGTTGATTTTATATGATTTTTAGAAGTTTTGATTATTTTCTGGAATTTCCTATTAAACAATAAATCCAGAAATTGAATTAATGCGTCAGCACTGCGTCACTGTGACGTCAGCGGGTCAAAGGCCCCAGTCCAGGTCAAACCTGACTGGTGGGCCCCTTCTGTCAGTCTCTCAGCTAACTAACAGAGTTGGTTAGTGTTTAGTTAGCACTAAACTGGGTTAGTTAGGCTTTGGGACCACATGTCAGTGAGAGAGGGGTAGTTAACGGCGTCATTAACCTCTAACAGAGTGATTAGCTCTAATTTAAACTAATCTAAATTAGTTAGAAGCCGGCCCCACACATCAGTCTCAGATGGAGTCAAACTGGGGTCAAACCCCTGGTCAGCATGGCTAATCCCGCCGGCGTTGAGTCGCCGGCGAGGCCGAGACGACAGAGAGCTTCGGATTTGGTCATCCGGTGACCAAATCGCCGGTGGAGATGTGCTACGCATAGCTGGGGAGCTCCCGCATCCAGTGGTTTAAGTGGTTGGACACGGGAACGCCGGAAATGACGCCAGCGAGCTCGGCAGCGGCGACCGGAGTTCGGACGGGGTTGGGTTCGACGCTATGGTGCACGGGAGAAAGAGCTGGTGGTGGCTACGGGCTCCTGGTGCTGCGCTGAGCACAACGATGAGCTTGGCTTCGAGCCACTGTCGCTCTAGCCATGACGGCGCCATGGCCGGCGGTGGGGAGCTTTCGGGTGCGGTGGATGTGGCGACTACAAAGGCCAAATGAGCACGGGAGCTAGGGGAAGAGGAAGAGGAGCTCACAGCGGGGTCGGAAAGGGGGTCAGCGAGCTCGGGGAGGTCCTGATAGCGACGAATCGACCGGAGACGGCTCGGGTGCCCGAGGTTGAAGATGAGGGCGAAGACGGCGTTCAGCGGCGTTTGGAGTTGCGTGGGTCAGCGGAGAGGTCCAGGGCGACGAGGCGGAGCTATTGGGCTTGTCGGAGGGGCAAGGGGTGGCTCTGGTGGCGTCTACGGTGAATGGCGCCGAGGATCGCGCTCGGCCATCGTGGGAGAGGGTGAGGGAGACGAGGGGGAGAGTGAGGGAGGATGAGAGGGGGACGTGGGGGTCGGCGTGGCATCCCTGGACGTCTCCAGGGCATCGGCAGAAGCAGGAGGTGGCCGGCGTGTGGCCGCGGGCGCCAGCCACGCGCTCCTCGTCCTCCTGGCGGGAGGAGGACGACGACTGGCAAGGCCAGTCGGCTGGGCTGAGCCAGGTGGGCTGGGCCAGCACAGGTAAGGCCCAGGTGGGCTTCCCTCTCTCTCTTTTTTTTGATTTGTTTCTGTTTTTCTATTTAACCACAACTGTTGGGCTTTATTAAAAATACTAAAACGTTTCCAAAAATCCTGAAAATAAATGTGGGCTCTGTTTAGAATATTTCCAACAGTATACATTTATTTCCAGAATTATTTGAGCATTTAAATTATTTTATAGCATTTAAATGCCCAAAATCAAATACTTATGATTTAATTCAATGACCTTCTATTGACCTAGAAAATTGTGCACCAATTTTGCCAGAGGTTCTAACCCAAGACAAAGAGAGTGAACTTTTTAGAAGGGCATTTCAGGTTCATTGAAAAATAATTTTAGTAAACCCTAGTTGTTTTCACAGGGGGTGTTGGGGGTTCTGTCTTCCCCATTTCAAATTTAAGAGGAATTTAAACATGATGCACACTCTAATGCTTGAACTAACTAGGGTGTGACAATCGATTGGTCCTCGTGATTAGTTGTTGGATCCATTGCCTTGTCAAAATTTTGACTTGAGTATGGGCTATCCTCAAGTCAAATCAGAACCAACGATGTTCGTAATGTTGTCTTACTCGTGGTTGATCCCTCGAGCATACACCATTACATCTTTTGGTCTGACCAATGCTATCACCATGTTCACATGATGGTGGAAGTCCAGTGATATGGAAATTCCGATGAGTTGCTGTTGAGCTGATCAGCGGCATTTTGGCTCCCTCATGATTCGTGTTGAACATTGAGCTAGTGTTGGAAACTTTGTAAGCATTTCCTTCGTGTTCCACTCATGAGGTATATGTTTGGTGAAAGAAGTGAATTTCTCTAAGTTCACATGCATTAGGTGTAAGTTTCTGCCATGAATTTGAGAAAGGTTTGTTCTGTTTCCCCTGGAATCATCCCAAATCAGGCATGCATACATGCGAAGTATTCTATTGTTCGGTAGATTAATTACCTCCACTCCATATGTATTCCCTAGCACACCAAGCCACTGATTGATTTGTACAAGGAAAAGGAGTTGCTGTGTGAATACTAGTTCATGCACAAGGACTTCGATATCCTCAATGATGGTTCCCCACCTTAACTCGGTAGTGTTTTGTTGTAAGACTTCTACATGGTCATGCTTTTCTTGGACAATATGTTCACATGTATGTAGCAGAACTAGCTCATGTTTTGGAATTTACTATCATAGTTCAATTTCCGAGAATCTTCGCAACATCGTCTCGTCGGTTTGTGTTGCAAACTTCTTTCCGGACATGTTGTCTGAAATATCCCGTTACCAACCAGATCTGAATCTCAGGCAGATATGATGGTTGGAGCTATTCCAAGATTTATGATGTAGGTCCTGACAAGGTTGATGTTCTGGCCGACACACCTAGCCGGAAGATCTATCATTGTAGGATTTAGTGCAACTTATTCTATAAGTTGTTCCTCAGGGGTCGTTGTGCTCTTGGTTTCCTCGATTATACTAGAACCATTCAAATAGTGGAATCACTCTCTACTGTTGAGTTTCTCCCCGGATACTAGAATCATTCGCAACATTTGCATTTTGTCCCAGCTTGCACCCACCATGGTGCCTTTTCACTATGATCCACCTTCTCAGCAGTTGTTGTCCAATATCATCTTCAAAAGTGGACCTACCATGGGTCCCATCCATCTCTGATGATAAGCAGAAATCATCCCTTGCGTTGTCTTCAACAAGGTAGTCCACATCATCCTTCCTAGTCCGGGTATGCCATCCCTTCATATTCCGCCAAACTATTGTTGTGATTTGCCCTAGGCTGGTATGAAGAGTTTCAACAATCTCTGAATCAAAAGTAATTCTTTTTGCCACTTAAGGGAATAATTCTATGAGTCACCTCCCCTAAGGTGCCCCATTATGGAATCATAGGCGATTATTTCATCGCTATCTTGAGATCTTGCCCCCACCCTTTTCAGCGTGAGATTTTTGCCTAACCAGTAGAACCTTGTCATCTACCTCTTTCCATCACTCCTAATGTGTGATTTGCGTCTCAGCTCATGAGATGTATCTATGTCTCATTCCGTGAGTTAATCCTGAGTTGCTCGATCTTCGAAAAGATCGATCCTTCTAGAGTTTCTTTTCCCTCTCGTTGTCATGTTGGTAGGAGTTCCTGGAGCAAGACTTCAAGACAATGATGGTGATCGAAACAACGTTCTTATGGAGTGCACCCTATATCGTGAAGATTGTGTTAGTTTGTGTTCCCTCTTCATCTTACCTCATGTCTTGAATCTTGGGACGAGATTCTTGTTTAGTGGGGGTGAGCTGTCACAGCCCCAGATCAGCCCTTGCTTGATTTTTCTTGCATACATGCATCATGTCTAAATTTCTTTTAAATTTGAATTGGGGAATTGGAGAGCCTCAGAAATCATTTCTAAAAATGATTAACATAAAAAAATGCTTCAAATGTTTCCAAGGAAATGTTCCTTTTCAGCTTTGAAAAATATTGGCAAGAATAAAATTCAAACCAATATTTTTGGAGGTTCAAAAGTATTTATCTTGGGCCTTTGAGTTAAATCCTATAGTATTTGAATTGGATTATATTCATAATAATTATTTTACTAATCCAATAATTCTGAAAATTGGTGGGTGGCTCTGAATATATTATACATAGCCACATGATTATTCTCAGAAGCTAAAAAAATAGTTTAGTGCCTGAACTAAATCAGAACATGAAAAAACAATGGAGAGTGATATTATACCTCGGAGATGGAGGCACGCCAACATCTTTTGGCACAGGTGGTCGTCGTTACTCAACGGACTCCCGCACCAACTTACAACACCATGGTCGTCTCTCGCGACAGTGCCGGCTTACAACGCCGTGGCTGTCTCTCGCGACCACGCCGACTTACAACAAGGAGGAAACTTGCCCGTCCGCACCGGCTTGCAACGCCACGGCAGGTTCATCTGTCTGTGCCGCCTCAGATGTTGCGGTCGTCTTTACCGTCCGTCTCTCGCGGCCTGGTCTACATCAACACACTGGGCCGCACCTGTCTGCATGAGCTGTTTATTCAATATGAGCGAGTCACTGCTTGGGAAGCCTACTTTTCTTCCAACAAATTGGAGGCAAATTATCATTATCAGCCGCCGTCTGCACTGTATGGCTCAATGAGCAGGCGCACAAGTCGCCGCCACTACAAACAGCCAGTTGGAAGGAACCATTAGCTAAGTTACTGACACGGCTCATACGGGATCATTTATAAACCCGCCGCAGTCACCTCAACCTTTTGTGGATTCACATCGCGCTATCAACGCCAATGATATACACCTTCTGCTATGGTCAAATATGAAGAATCTCAAGTCAACACCTCGAGTCGTCTTGAGACTCGGGGGTTACAATGGTATGACTCGGCAGAATTGACTAGTTTCAATGCATTCAAGAACTCCAGGTCATTGGAGGGAAAAGTAACCCGACCCCGGAGATTACTTCTCTATCAATGAAAATTTAAAAGGCCATCAGAAAAATTCCGGCTCACAATGATGCTTCCGGTTTAAAAACCGGTTCAAGGGAAATTTATTCACCACAAAGCTTTGAAGCTCTCAAATCCGGTTCAAGAAAGATTGAAGGGTGCCAAAAAGAGCCTGCTACCATGATGCGCAGTTCAAACATGGGTATCCTGCCTTACGGCTTATCTTACTATGGTCACTTGGGGGCTTCCAACTCATCGAGCATAGCTTTCGGTACCCTCTTGATCGGCGCAATTCCAAAACGTATATGGTCCATTGGGGGCTTCCTGTTCAAACATAGGTCGTATTCGAACCAAAGAGAACATAGCTGTCGGTACACTTTTGACCGGCGCACTGCCAAACTCACTAGGGGGCTTCTTGATCATATTCGAATCATAGCTCAATCCCATTGGGTCCGACGTGGATTGTATTCGAATCAGCATCGTTAAACAATTCTCAAGGTCATTTGGGGGCTTCCTATTCAAACATAGGTCCTATTCGAACCAAAGAGAACATAGCTGTCGGTACCATCTTGATCGGCAACGCCAAAGCCACTAGGGGCTATATGATCGTATTCGAATCTTAGCTTAACCCCTTTGGAACGGTTTTTTGATCGTATTCGAATCAGAAGCCTCAAAATTTTTGTAATCTCTTTTTGCGAACAATTTTTTAGATTTTGTCTTCAGACTTTTTTGATCATATATGAAGCATATATGAGTAACTTCTATTTAACCCGGCTTGACTTTGGATGATAAGTTGCCAGTATATGACAATCATAAACATTTGGAAGTTTTTTCTTCTAAAGATTGGGTTATCACCCTTACTTTAGAGGTATCATAAGCCGGCAGTACGATTCAATATCACCGGTATGATATTGTTTATACATGATTATGTTTAACCCGGCCCTGTATTTTGACGTTAAGTTGCCAGGGCGTATGTTGTTTAAACTCTATGCAGGATTCGTAGAACTATGACTTGTATAAATGATTAAGTTCAAGTTCATCATCAAAATTGATGCTTCAAAGGGTTATCCATTCCAAATTTTTTCAAAGGTTATAAGCCGTTGGGTTACAAAAATTCCGGCTTACAATTAAAGCGCATTAAGTCGCCATCGGCCAAAAGCTGCCGAGTATTTAAACTCTGAATATACTTGTCAACTGATAAGGTATTCACATCTTTCATAGCCAAAATTGGCTGGATTTTCATGATGATATTGAATGATTGATGTTTTCAAATCGGGTTATTCAAATCTTTAATAGCCAACATGGCTGGATTTTTATTATGGTTATCAGTAACTAATATTATTGAGGTTTTCAAAGTCGCTTCAGCGCAATGGCTATTATTTTATCAATGGATATGATTTATTCTACAATGAAAGGAATAGTCCCGAGTCGCTGCAGGCTTATGACCCGGCACTTGGGGGCTACATTATTCAAATTGAGATTACATCGAATATCCAAGTCCCATGTCACTGCCAGCATGCACCATGACACTTGGGGGCTAATGCAAAAGTTATTTTTTGCTTAACTTATTGAAGACCCGACTCATCACATTGTAATGAGCTGGCCCTTGGGGGCGACCAATTGCTCCTATCAACAATTCAAGGTACACAAGTCTTAAATCATTATATTGAAGGGTCCACTACTCGGTTGGTAAAGCACAAAGCTCTTAACCTTGTTGACGTGGGTTCAAGCCCCATGATGGGGGTTACATCATATGATGTTCTTTTCCAAGAAGTATATATAAAGTCCTAGCTCAATATTATTTTACCGAGCCAGCCCTTGGGGGCTACACGTTGCTGTTCAAATCTACATGATCATATTTATAAGTCCGTGAGCATTATTGCATAATGACCCAACCCTTGGGAGCTACACTGGTTGAAGTTTTATGAGCATAAAGCAATTACAAGTCCCAGGTTGCTGCAAGCATGACAACCCGGCACTTGGGGCCTACATATGTGGAATACTCAGTTCTGACTAGTGATTGAGATGAACAACATGGATTTCCTCAAAGTGGTAATATTTATATTGAAGCAAGTCTTAAGTCATCACTTTGCTCTACTCAAGACTTTGAGTCTACAGGTAATATGGATACGAGGGAGAGAAATCTTCAAAATTCTCAGTTATGACCCGGCATCATCATAAGATCAACCCGGCATCAGCAAGAATTACATGATCCGACATCGTCTATTTTATATTCCGGCAGTTTTGGTAATGATAAACCGGCAAGTGTTACATCTTCAAGCCGGTTGAAAGCCAGATGAGTATTTCAAGACCAATATTTTTTAAGCCGACGTTTTGGAGGCCGATTCAAGTGGATTATCTCTTACTATATTTCTCTGCAAGAAGACCAATGTCAGCAAATTGATTCTAAACCTGGCCTATTGACCCAGATTTTTCAAAAAGAAGTATCTGGATTATTTGCATTGACAAATTTGAAACATATCTGCTAAAGAAGATCTGCTATGAGATTATGGATATATTTATATCAATAAGGAAATGACAAGGACTTAAAGATGTTCAGGTGCCGGCTTACAAGAATATTTAACCCGGAGCACAACCTGTCAAATTTGTTCTTGAGTTATTTTGCAGGATCAGTTTAACATGGATAAATCCAAATTAAACTGGGGGCTAATGTCGGGGATATACCCCGCGGTATGACCCGGCCGGATGGGTGACCTGGCTGGGGCTTGGCGTTTCACTGGTAACCCGTCGGAGGTTTGGCGACTTACGAGTCTGGCGGCTCACTGGTCTGACGACTCACGAGCCTGGCGACTCACGGATGGCCCCGACGGCGGGTCAGATAGAGGACTAGGCCCAAGGCCCAGAAGGGCGGCTCATGTTAATGGTGGGCCGGCTTAAGGGGAAAGCATAAGGAATATTCTCCTGCAAAAGGAAGCAAGACTAGGACTCCACTTGTAATAGACTAATCCTAATCCTACTAGGACTAGTCATGTAACCCGCCCCTTCAACATATATAAGGAGCGGCAGGGCTCCCCAAGAGGGACATGCAACAAGAAACAATATCTAGGGCTAGACACAAAGAGCCGGCATACCGCTGACTCCCTTGTGATCATAATGAGACCTAGCCACAAACAACATGTAGGGTTATTACTGGATGATGTTTCGCGGGATCCGAAGCTGTCTAAATCCTTGTCTTGTGTTGCATCTCTCGATTCCGTTCAACCGCTCTCAAGCTACCACATGGATGCGTTGGCCTCATGACTAAGTCCTCACACTAAGGACATCTGCTGTGACAATTCCATGACATTACACCTTGCTGCATATGGCGTTGAAGCCGGCGGTATGAATAAATTGAATAGGGCGTTGTGCTCTCAATCTTTGGGCTGTTACCCTTACTGCACGTCCCATGATAAGACGGCGGTATGAACAAATATCACAGATATGATATTTATTTTGTTATGATTATATGAGGTTTTGATAAACCCGCCCTCGTTATGGACTATTCAGTCACTAGTGGTTTTTATATGGGGTATTGTGAGCCACCCTGGGTAAACCGCCAGGGCACCTCTTATCTTATGTGCAGGAAAAATGATAAACATAGTCTGCATAACTGAGGCCATTATAATGCTTAAGTGCTAGATCTTCAAACATCAGATCAGCGGTTTAAGAGTATTATGCAAGTCAACGTGCGCGATGGCGTGACAGATCGTGGTTTTTTCTACTAGCCTATTACAAGGCATCATATGGCCGCAAAACAATAAGTGTTTTTGAGACACACACCATCCAAATGCTATGGCTGGTAAATCGGCTCATAAATTAAGACTTCTAGTCTTGGCGGGTTGAAACCTTCGGGTCATCCTGCGCTGCTTCTTCTTCTTCCTGGTTACCCATTGGCTGGAAGTCGGGCATAGCCCAGTTGATACCATTCAAAGCTCTAAACACAGCCTCATCATCTATAATACTTGATGGATCAATGTCAGGAGTGAAGGTGTGATTACGAGTCGCCGGGATGAGATCCACCTCCTAATGAACTGGCGCCTTCACCTTCTTGTTCTCAGCATCATAAGCTGCCTGATATTGGGATAGATCTGTGTCTTCAGCTAGCTTGCTTGCTAATGGACGCATTTCCCTTGATATTTTTGCAAAATCATTAATGCAGAAGGGAGACCCGTCTTCTTTCACACTAGGGAAGCGATTAGCTAAATCTTCTGGATCAAGATTGGCTTGCCATGCCTTTGCTCGGCTTAGGGTAGTCATGGCGCCGGCTCTGGCGGCTGATCGCTTTAAATCCTCAATTCTTTGGGAAAACACCGATAGCTTATCCAGTGTTTCCTTGACGTGGGAGGGCGGATGTTTCTTATGAATAGCAGCAGAGATTGTTCGTTGAGCGCCAGTGTATAGCTGCTCTACCAGAGTATAGACAGCCTTAAGCTTGATGCGCATGTCTGAACCCAGCTTTGCGCTTCGGGAGCCTGCATCCGTAAAATTATTGGTAAACCGGCAGATGATTATGATATACTATTGGTGCAAAGGAGAGTATTTTTTGCTACTTACCGAAGATGGCCGATGTCATGTTGTTGATTTGATGCTTTAAACCGGATAACTCGTCAGTTACCGGTTTAAGGGATGCTTCGGAATCCTCTGCTCTTTTGAATAGAGTTGCCTTCTCGGTGTCCCAGCCGGTTTTATCAGTATTGAAGTTTTGTTTCAACTTCTCAATGATTTCCAATGCATTCTTCAGCTCTGATTTGGCTTTTGAAGTCTCGGATTGTTGGGTTTCAATGTTGGCCCTCAGATCATTGACTTGGGTTTCCTTCATGCTTAATTCGGCCTACAACATGAATAATATGAAGCATTATGATCATATTATTTGAAGTCCCAAGCACAATACAAGTATTTTAGTTGGCACTTGGGGCTAATACATATTGCTCTTTTGAAGAAAATTCTAGGATGACACGGCTACACTTCTATGACTATAGCCGACTCATGGGGGCTACACAGCTGGATTAAGCCGGCGCTTTGGGTCTACCGGTGCAAATTTGATTGTTGTTACTTGAAGTTCTGGATTAACTTGTCATTGTAAGGCGGCCCTGCGAGCTATTTACATGAAATTAAAAGCCGTTTTTTGAAGACCCGACTTTAGCTATACAGGTTAAGCCGGCCCTTGGGGGCTACTTGTTGATTCTGCAATACTAACAAACTATAACATGGATATCAAGTTCAATAAGAATGTTTAAAGTCTACAGCATATTCAAGTTTATCATATCGAGTAGACTTGGCGACTAACATATATATATATGGAGAAGTGATATGTCTCTGTCGTATCTATAATTTTTCATTGCTCCATGCCAATATTATACACCTTTCATATATTTCGGCAACTTTTTATACTATTTTTGGAACTAACATATGGATCCAGTGCCCAGTGCCAGTACCTGTTTGTTGCATGTTTTTTGTTTCGTAGAAAATCCGTATCAAATGGAGTCCAAACAGGATAAAAACTGAAGGAGATTTTTTGGAATATATGCGATTTTTGGGAAGAAGAATCAACGTGAGTCCATGCCCGATGAGGCCACGAGGCAGGGGCGCGCCCCTGACCGTCGTGGCCACCCCGTAAGGCTGTTGTTGCCCTTCTTTCGCCGCAAGAAAGCCAATATCTGGATACAAATCATGTTAAAATTTTAGCCTAATCGTAATTATGGATCTCCGGGAATATAAGAAACGGTGAAAGGCTAGAATCTAGAACACAGAAATAGGGAGAGACAGAGAGACAAATCCAATCTCGGAGGGGCTCTCGCCCCTCCACCGCCATGGAGGCCATGGACCAGAGGGGAAACCCTTCTCCCATCTAGGGAGAAGGCCAAGGAAGAAGTAGAAGGGGGGCCCCTCTCCCCCTCTCTTCCGGTGGCGCCGGAACACCGTCGGGCCCATCATCATCACCGCAATCTACACCAACACCTCCGTCATCTTCACCAACGTCTTCATCACCTTCCCCCATCTATCTACAGTGGTCCACTCTCCCGCAAACCGCTATACCCTCTACTTGAACATGGTGCTTTATGCTTCATATTATTATCCAATGATGTGTTGCCATCTTATGATGTCTGAGTAGATTTTCGTTGTCCTATTGGTAATTGGTGAATTGCTATGATTGGTTTAATTTGCTTGTGGTTATGTTGCTGTCCTTTGATGCCCATAATATGAGCGCGCGCATGGAACACACCGTAGGGTTAGTTGTATGTTGATAGGACCATGTATTGGAGGGCAAGAGTGACAGAATCTTCAACCTAGCAAAGAAATTGATGCATAGGGGATTGAAGGGTGACCAGTATATCTTAATGCTTTGGTTGGGTTTTACCTTAATGAACGTTAGTAGTTGCGGATGCTTGCTAATGGTTCCAATCATAAGTGCATAGAATTCCAAGTCAGGGATGACATGCTAGCAGTGGCCTCTCCCACATAAAACTTGCTATCGGTCTAGCAACGTAGTCAATTGCTTAGGGACAATTTCCCAACTCCTACCACCACTTTTACACACTCGCTATACTAACTTTATTGCTTCTTTACCTAAAACAGCCCCTAGTTTGTATTTACGTGCTCTTTATATTCTTGCAAACCTATCCCATTACACCTACAAAGTATTTCTCGTTTCATACTTGTTCTAGGTAAAGCGAACGTTAAGCGTGCGTAGAGTTGCATCGGTGGTTGATAGAACTTGAGGGAATATTTGTTCTACCTTTAGATCCTCGTTGGGTTCGACACTCTTACTTATCAAAAGAGGCTAGAATTGATCCCCTATACTTGTGGGACATCAAGACCTTTTTCTGGCGCCGTTGCCGGGGATTTATAGCATAGGGTGAATACTCTCGTGTGTCCTTGTTTGCTTTATCACTAAGTAGTTTTTATTTTGTGCTCTTGTTTTCTATCTTCAGTTATGGTTAGGAAACACAAAATACCCAAAAAATTAGTTGTACCTACTACACCAATGGTTGAAGAACCACTCAAAATCTATCACAATCCTGAAGCTTTTTACTTGGATCATCTTCAATCCCTATGTGTTGTGTTGAAACCCCAACTAGCTTAGTTAAGGGAAAATCTTTGGATGAGCATGCTTGTTATGTGCGACACCGCTTATCTCAAAAAGGGAAAATATTACTGGATCAAATTCATCGTTTGGAATGCTATGCTTGGAATTTATGTGAAATATATGATTTTACTTGTTGTTCTGAAGACCCTAAGAAACACCTTCCCTACCAATGTGACTTTAGTGATAATGGAATCGTATCTTCGTGTGCTAAGGGTGTTTATAATTTCTATGATGTTCAAAAAATTGAAGAATTTTTTTGCTTTTAAGGGTGCTTATGAAATTGCTTCTTTGATTGGAAAGAATGATGCTACTCTTTACATATCTGAAAATTTTGCCATACTTAAATATTATTATGATAATTATGCTTCTAATGCCTATGTTAAACCATATACTGAGGACTCCTCTGCTTTCCAAGAAGAGACTAATATTTTGCAGGAGTCTATGGAAGAAGGAATTGATGAAACTGTGGGCTCATTGGATGAAAAAGATGATGAGGATGGCGGAGAACAAAAGGAGGAAGAGGGGATTAGCTACCCATGCCCACCTTCTAATGAGAGTAACTCTTCAACTCATACATTGTTTAATTTCCCTTCGTGCTTACCAAAGGATTATTTCTATGATGATTGTTATGATCCGTTGATTCTTTTGAAATATCCCTTTTTGATGATGCTTTCTATGCTTGTGGCCAGGATGCCAATATGAATTATGCTTATGGAGATGAACTTGCTATAGTTCCTTATGGTAAACATGAAATTGTTGCTATTGCACCCACACATGATAGTCCTATTATCCTTTTGAATTCTCTCGACTACACTATATAGGAGAAGTTTGCCCTTATTAAGGATTATATTGATGGGTTGCATTTTACTACTACACATGATGACTTTGATAGATATAATATGCATGTTCTTGCTGCTCCTACTTGCAATTATTATGAGAGAGGAACTACATCTCCGCCTCTCCATGTTTCCAATATGATAAAATTGCAAGAAACTATTTATACTATGCATTGGCCTTTACTATGTGTGCATGAATTGTTCTTTTATGACATGCCGATGCATAGGAAGAGAGTTAGAATTCGTTGTTGCATGATATATGTAACTTTGTGCTCACTACTAAATCACAAATAATTGTTAATTAAAATTGGCTTTGATATACCTTGGGATCCGGGTGGATCCATTACTTGAGCACTATATGCCTAGCATAATGGCTTTAAAGAAAGCGCTGACAGGGAGACAACTCGGAAGTTTTAGAGAGTCATTTATTTATGTTCTGTGCTTTTATAAAGTACAATCCATTGTATTATAAAAATAATGTGCCAAGATTTGCCTTTAGGATGTTTACATTGCTTGTTGGTTTGTGTGGTGCAAAACAGAAACTTTGGATGTAGTGCGCGATTTTACATTTTCTACCGGAATGTCAAACAGTTCTGAAACCTTCTGCACTGTCTTTCTATACAAATTGTTTATTTTACGTAAATTTTTCTGAATTTTTGGAGTACAGAAGTATGGTGAATGTTCAGATTACTACAGACTGTCCTGTTTAAGACAGATTCTATTTTTGATGCATAGTTTCCTTGTTTTGATGAAACTATCGATTTATGTCAGTGGATTATGCCATGGAAACGTTATATTACATTAGATACAATGCAAAAACAAAATATGAATTGGTTTGCAACAGTACTTAGAGTAGTGATTTGCTTTATTATACTAACGGATCTTACCGACCTTTCTGTTGAGTTTTGTGTGGATGAAGTGTTAGAATATCGAGGATGTCTCGATGTGAGGAGAAGGAGGAGAGGCACGAGCACAATCTTGGGGATTCCCATGGCACGCCAAGTAAATATTTAAGTAGACTCAAGCGTCTAAGCTTGGGGGTGCCCCAGAAGGCATCTCATCTTTCTTCAACAAGTATCGGTATGTTTTCGGATTCGTTTCATTCATGTGATATATCCAAATCTTGGAGCGTCTTTTGCATTTAGTTTTCACTTTTATTTGATGCACCATGCTGGTATGAGATAGTCCTTGGTTGATTTATAGAATGCTCATTGCACTTCACTTATATTTTTTGAGTATGGCTTTATAGAATGCTTCATGTGCTTCACTTATATCATTTGAAGTTTGGATTGCCTGTTTCTCTTCACTTAGAAAACCACCATTTGTACAATGCTCTTTTGCTTCACTTATATTTGTTAGAGCACGGGCATCTTTTATAGAAAGAATTAAACTCTCTTGCTTCATTTATATCTCTTTAGAGAGTTCAGGAATTGGTCATTCACATGGTTAGTCATAAAATCCTACATAAAACTTGTAGATCACTGAATATGATATGTCTGATTCCTTGCAATAGTTTTGCGATATAAGGGTGGTGATATTAGAGTCGTGCTAGTTGAGTAATTGTGAAATTGAGTAATACTTGTGTTTACATTTGCAAGTCACGTAGCATGCACGTATGGTAACCTTTGTGTGACAAATTTGAAGCATGAGGTGTTTCTTTGATTGCCTTCCTTATGAGTGGCGGTCGGGGACGAGTGATGGTCTTTTCCTACCAATCTATCCCCCTAGGAGCATAGTGCTTGGTTTTGATGACTTGTAGATTTTTGCAATAAGTATGTGAGTTCTTTATTACTAATGTCGAGTCCATGGATTATACACACTCTCACCCTTCCATCGTTGCTAGCCTCTTCGGTACCATGCATTGCCCTTTCGCACCTCGAGAGTCGGTGCAAACTTCATCGGTGCATCCAAACCCCGTGATATGATACGCTCTATCACACATAAGCCTCCTTATATCTTCCTCAAAATAGCCACCATATCTACCTATTATGGCATTTCCATAGCCATTTTGAGATATATTGCCATGCAACTTCTATCATCATATACATGACTTGAGCATTCATTGTCATAATGCTTTGCATGATCATAAGATAGCTAGCATGATGTTTTCATGGCTTGTCCGTTTTTTGACGTAATTGCTACGCTAGATCATTGCACATCCCGGTACACCGCCGGAGGCATTCATATAGAGTCATACTTTGTTCTAGACATCGAGTTGTAATATTGAGTTGTAAGTAAATAAGAGTGTGTTGATCAGCATTATTAGAGCATTGCCCCAGTGAGGAATGGATGATGGAGACTATGATTCCCCCACAAGTTGGGATGAGACTCCGGACTTAAAAAAGAGAGGCCAAGGAAGCCCACCAAAACAAAAAAAATTGAGAGAAAAAGAGAGAAGGGGCAATGCTACTATCCTTTTACCACACTTGTGCTTCAGAGTAGCACCACGTTCTTCATATAGAGAGTCTCTTGAGTAATCACTTTCATATACTAGTGGGAATTTTCATTATAGAAGTTGGCTTGTATATTCCAATGATGGGCTTCCTCAAATGCCCCAGGTCTTCATGAGCAAGCAAGTTGGATGCACATCCACTTAGTTTCCAGTTCGGTCTTTCATACACTTATAGCTCTTAGTGCATCCGTTGCGTGGCAATCCCTACTCCTCGCATTGACATCAATTGATGGGCATCTAGCCCGTTGATTAGCCGCATCGATGTGATACTTTCTCCCTTTTTGTCTTCTCCACACAACCTCCATCATCATATTCTACTCCACCCATAGTGCTTTGTCCATGGCTTGCGCTCATGTATTGCGTGAAAGTTGAAAAAGTTTGAAAATGCTAAGCATGAAACAATTGATTGGCTTGTCATCAGGGTTGTGCATGATTGGAGTATTTTGTGTGACAAAAATGAAGCATGACCAAACTACATGATTTTGTAGGGATGAGCTTTCTTTGGCTATGTTATTTTGAGAGGACATAATTTCTTGGTTATTATGCTTGAAGTATTATTGTCTTAATGTCAAATGATAGACTATTGCTTTGCATCACTCGTGTCTTAATATTCATGCCATGATTAGATTACATGATCAAGATTGTGCTAGCTAGGATTCCACATCAAAAATTATCTTTTTTATCATTTACCTACTCGAGGACGAGCAGGAATTAAGCTTGGGGATGTTTATACGTCTCCGTTCTATCAAGAATTTTTGATTGTTCCATGCCAATATTATACAACTTTCATATACTTTTGGCAACTTTTTGTACTAGTTTTGGGACTAACATATTGATCCAGTGCCCAGTGCCAGTTCCTGTTTGTTGCATGTTTTTTGTTTCAGAAAATCCATATCAAACAGAGTCCAAACAGGCTAAAAACTGATGGAGATTTTTTTGGAATATATGTGATTTTTGTGAAGAATCAACACGACACAATGGCCGAGGGGGCTACGAGGCAGGGGGGCGCGCCCCTGACCCTTGTGGCCACCGTGTAAGGAGGTTGGTGCCCTTCTTTCGCCGCAGGAAATCCAATATCCGGATACAAATCGTGTTAAAATTTTAGCCCAATCGGAGTTACGGATCTCCGGGAATATAAGAAACGGTGAAAGGACAGAATCTGGAATGTAGAAATAGAGAGAGACAAAGAGACAGATCCAATCTCAGAGGGGCTCTCGCCCCTCCCCCACCATGGAGGCCATGGACCAGAGGGGAAACCCTTCTCCCATCTAGGGAGAAGGACAAGGAAGAAGAAGAAGAAGGGGGGCCCTCTCCCCCTCTTTTCCGGCGGCGCCAGAACGCCGCCGGAGCCATATCAGCACCGCAATCTACACCAACACCTCCGTCATCTTCACAGACATCTTCATCAACTTCCCCCTTCTATCTACAGCGGTCCACTCTCCCTCAACCTGATGTACCCTCTACTTGAACATCGTGTTTTATGCTTCATATTATTATCCAATGATGTGTTGCCAACTTATGATGTCTGAGTAAATTTTCGTTGTCCTATTGGTAATTGGTGAATTGCTATGATTGGTTTAATTTTATTGTGGTTATGTGGCTGTACTTTTGTGCCCATCATATGAGCGCACGCGTGGATCACGCCATAGGGTTAGTTGTATGTTGATACGACTATGTATTGGAGGGCATGAGTGACAGAACCTACAACCTAGCATAGAAATTGATGCATACGGGATTGAAGGGGGACCAATATATCTTAATGCTATGGTTGGGTTTTACCTTAATGAACGTTAGTAGTTGCGGATGCTTGCCAATAGTTCCGATCATAAGTGCATAGAATTCCAAGTCAGGGATGACATGCTAGTAGTGGCCTCTCCCACACAAAACTTGCTATCGGTCTAGTAACGTAGTCAATTGCTTAGGTCCAATTTCGCAACTCCTACCACCATTTGCCACACTCGCTATACTAACTTTATTGTTTCTTTACCTAAAACAGCCCCTAGTTTTTATTTACGTGCTCTTTATATTCTAACAAACCTATCCCGTTACACCTACAAAGTATTTCTAGTTTCATACATGTTTGTCAGGACCGGTTTTTTGGGATATTAATTTCCCAAAAGCGGCCCTTGTGCTCAGCAGCCCCAGGATTACTGTTAGCTGATGAGACACCAACTTGTTACAGAAACTCCAAGCAAACTACAAAATATGTAGTACAAGACCATTCTGGCCTATGGGTACAACAATTGGTTTCTAGTGGTTGATGGTGGAAGCGGTTTGCGGATCATCGGCGTCTATGGGACTCCATTTCCCACAGGAACAGCTGACCAGGATAACTCCTATCTTCGCGAGGCTGCTATCTCCATTGCATAGGTTCCGGGGCTGTCATCACAATGTTCCTTTCCACGCAAGAAATCTGGCCAAGACAATAGCCAGGGACAAACCAGTGAGTACTTTGAATGTACTCGCAAACATTAAGAACACAGGTATAATATAGCCATTGATAATCCTGCTTTGAAATATTCTATGATTACATCGTCAGTCATAAATGAAGCTCATGATGCATGCAAGCAGGTTAATCATGTCATATATGACTATGCAATCAGCGAGTAGAAACAGAATGCACCGATCGGGTGTCTGAAGCGACGCCTCGAAAGGATAACAATATAAACTATGCCTCAGTCGGGCGTTTAAGTGACACCACATAAAGGGCTTATAAGTAAATGAAATGAAAATCATGCCACAGTCGGGCGTCTGAGCGACACCACATAAAGCGCCTATAAGTAAATGAAATGACAAACATGCCACAGTCGGGCGTCCGAGCGACACCACATAAAGGGCTTATAAGCAAATGAAATGACAAGCATGCCAAAGTCAGGCGTTTGAGAGACACCACATAAAGGGCTTAAATAAGAATAATCACAGTGAATATCCAGGAGGTAGAACCGTCTCAGGGATACTCATAAAATTCATATAATAAAAATGATTATTCTACAATAATAATAATCATAATCATCATATGTCACAGATCATAACTAATGTTCTGGTTCAGTTGGTTTTCCTCCGAAGACCGACACTTGACCCATCCCAGACTGTAGTCCTTAACCATGGACACGGCTATTCAAATAGGTATAATATCTCTGCAGAGGGTGTAATCTTTACCCACTACCATCGGATTCCTTTAGTCCATCGGTACTAATTCCGTCCACGGTCTTTTGATTGAAAACACACCTGACCGCACACACCAGCCTAACTCACCAGTGTCTGGAATCACCCTTGACACCTGTTAAGCAAAACTCTAAGTGGGGAGGCTACAACCTCGACTAGCATGGGATCACAAAATTTATACCGCGCGCAAACTGGGGGAGCTACCCCCTTCGGCTACAACCGAAAACACCCATGCCCTCGGACCGGATGACTGGCTTTAATCCAGGGCCATGGAACCCTCATCGAGGTCTCTCTGTACAGTGTGTGCTAGACAGGGGTTGACAACTTACTGAACCGTACCCTACCTACGACAGGGACAAGTGGTAGCACGAAACAAGTACGGGGGTTACTGGAACAAGACTCAATCTACCGCCGACTCAGGAGGCTTAAGTATTTCCTGCATGATTAGCTCAAGAATAATATTTCACATCCATCAGACACAACCACCACTCATCATACCTCCCCCTGCCACACCGGTCATAACCGTCTCGACGAGGGACAAGCTCGTGTCTACCCAAGATAGAGACTTTCCCGGATCTTTCCTGGTAGGCCTGAGAGGCATATGAGGGTGATTGATATCACAAGTATGTCCATTTCCAACAGCAAAAAATTTCATCTTTGCACTCCAAGCATATGATCATATCGTCACAAACACATAACGGATACTCCGTGTCACGGTGGTGTTGTAACTGTATTAAACAACACACGATAATATTATGCCTGAGTTCAGAAATGCTTGCCTTCAAGGTGTGGAGAGGTGAGGTGCCCTCCAAAACTTTTGAAAGTTATATCTTCCTTCCAAATTCCTATTTTCAAAAATATTCAAATACCACATACTTCAAAAACAGTACAAAAATTTGCCCTAATTATTTTTGAAATAAATCTTAAAATAAACTAGGTGAAATTTGAGAGATGTAGGAAAAAGAATCAATTCATTTGGAGTTTTATTTAAAAAGATATAGCCAGTCAAATTTTCTGTCAAACTCTGTTTTTTAAAATAACACAGAAAAGAAAACGTTTCGACGAGAATACACTTTCAAAGTAGGGGATACGTACTTTCGGGTGTTTGCGTTTTCACTTAAAACACGCGGGCGGGGCTGGGTCACTGACAGTGGGTCCAGGGGGCCCACTGGTCAGGTTTGACCAGTCCTCTCTCCCTCCTCTTCCTCTACCCGAACGGAGGCGAGGCTCCGGTGATCAACGCCGGCGAACGGCGTCTCCCCGCGGGCTCCAGAGGGTCGAGATGGAACCGCAAGACCGGTGCGGTCCTCCCGGTGGTCATTGGGTCGGCGGGGGTGGAGGGAATCGCCGGCGACGAGCTCTGCGGCGGAGGAAGCTTCGGGTGAAATTAGGGTTCTGGGTTGCGGTGGCTCTGGGTTGCGTTTGAGGGGTTGGGCAGCTCCGCGAGGTTGAGGGGAGTCGAGTGGTGGCGCTAGATGGACAGGAGGGGCTCGGGTTGTGACGCACGACACCGGAACGAGGCGGAGGCCGCACTGATCGCAGACGGGGAAGAAAGCCATCGATTGCTGGCCGTGGTAACTCTAGAGAGGTGGCTTGAGGTCGCCTGAATGCTTAGTCAAGCTCGGGGTTTCCTTTTATAGGCGGCCAAGGTCGGTTCTGCGGCGGCCGTGGATAAGCTCGTCAGCGACCGTCATTCTGTAGGGGCAGGGTGACGTGGCGGCGATGAGTGCTAGCGGACGCGTTTGCGGATGAGATCGAGTTGTCCCAGGTGCAGCTGGCGCGCTGGGAAGGCTCGGGCGGTGCTGCCATGGCCGGGGCCTGCTGTGGTCGGCCGCTAGTTGCCACGGCCGACCTGACGGCGGCGCTGTAGAGCTCCAGGGGCGGCTCTGCGGCGAGGGGAGGGGTCGGGGCGTCGACTGGGAGAGGGGAAGGGCCAGAGCGAGCGCGGGGCGTCGGCAGCGGGACACGGCGACTTGCGTGCACGCACGTGCAAAACGCACGCTCTGGGCGCGCCCAGAGCGTGCAAGCCAAGTGTTCGGCGAAATGCCCAACCATGCTAGGCGGCGTGGGTGGAGCTGGGGATTTGCAGGTGTAGGCTAGGGTCTCTTAGGAGATTAATGGACATACCAGTAGGTACAGAGGGGCAAGAGCACAGTGCAAAACCAAACTCATGCCAAAACTGGACATGCACACCAGGTGTTTGACAGAATGCCAAAGGCACCTAGGCAACTCTTGGGGTGGCCCAAATCTCCAGATCAGAGTCTCTTTGGATGAATAAGAGAGTGGTGAGGTTAGTTTGTCAAAAGCAGAAACTTTTCAGTTCAAATTTGTGAGGAAATTGATTTTGGACAGACAGGGAAAGGCACCATTGCATGAACGTAAAATCCTCCAATGAGTCCACTCTCCTAGACTTAAGGGTTTAGCAGGATGGGCTATAAGTAGGAAAAGGAATCATGGGTAAAAGAACAAGATAAAAAGGGGTTGCAGTACAAACCACCAAGATGGATCAGAATGAAAAAGAGGTTGTTTCACTCAATTTTTTTCAAAGAACATAAAAGGGCTTTTGCATAAAGTTGCATAATATACTCCTATTAACATCCCATCATTTTGGTGGAAGCTAGAAAGGAATATTTAAATGGGTTGTAGTGCAAAATTGCCCACTGGACCAGATTTGAAAAATTGGTGTAGAGCTCAAAATATTAAATGAATGGAATATATTTTTGCATAAAAGTGATTTAAAAACATCACATGACATCTCCAAATTTTGGTGAAAATTTTAAATAAATTTATCAAGTGGTTGTAGTTCAAAAAGAGCTCCAAAACTAATGAAAAATCATTTTAAGGAATAAAGCTCAGAGAGAAATGCTTGTGCAAACAAATTCCACTGATAATAGGAATGCTTTCTTGAGAGGGTAAACAAGTCCAATAATATATTTGAAAGGTTGTCACTTGGGGTAAAACTCCATAATAACCAAGAAAGAATGGTTCTGAAATCAATGGAAAATCCAGAAACTGAAAGTTTGAATTTCCTAGCAGAATTTTAGTTAATAAAACAAGGTCAAAATTTTGGGGTGTCACAACACTACCCCCCTTAAGAAAAATCTCGTCCTCGAGATTTGTTAAAAGCTGTTTTGGAAATATATGCAATAAAATGTGGCTACAGTGAGAGGGCAATAAGTGGTGTAAAACCACAGTGTGGAACACTGGCGCTGCGTGGAAAATCTACGGTTAGGGGAAAACGAGAGATTTCTACGCTGGATACAGTAAATTTAGAATAAATTCTAAATTTATAATACGCTGGTCGTACCCGAGAGCACAGTGCTCTCACTGGCTGACAGGTGGACCCAGGGTCTACTGTCAGTCTCTTCTTCTTCCTCCGGTCCTCTCTTCTTCCTCTCTCCCGCGCGCTTTCTCGCGCTTTCTCCACCGGCGACGTCTAGCGCGTAGGGCATCTAGGCTGTACCTGTGGTAGTGCGCGGCGTGCTAGCTGCCGATGCAGCATGCACTCACCTCGCGGGCCAGCGTGCTGTCGGCACTACTCGCGGATTCGCCTCCGAACACCGGCGATCAGGCGACGAGCGGTGCTGGTGGACTCCGCCCATCGTACACCGAACTCGAGCTATAAAACGGCCGAGGTGCTTCTCTCTTCTTCCTCACACCCGGCCTCGCTTCTCCTTCCCCTTCGTCCTCCTCCATTTCCCTTTACAGAAGCTAGAGACGAGGTTTTAATGGCGGAGGCGATGCCGGATTGGTACGTGATCCTGGTGTGCGGAGGGCTGGCGGCATTGCTGGGGCTCTCCGTGCTCCTGTGCACAATGATCCTCGATGATCGACGTGACACTGCTACTCGAGTGCTGGCTCTTCGCGGTGGCGGTGATCACGAGGAGTAGGTGTGCTGTTGGGTGCTAACTGTTGTCGGTATACTAGGTAACTTGTACCCGGATGATTACCCACTAATCTCTCCTTCAGAGACTGTGGTGTACTAGGGAGATGATTAGCCAGATGCAGCATGGTTACGTGGTGTTGCAGGTAGTGTATGTGCTCCAGTGGTTGTGGTTGTGAGTCTGCTGCCGTGGTGCTGCGTGAATAAAAAAATCCATGTCGTGAGGAGATATATGCTGCAGCAACTCAGGGAAAAGAAATCTCACTCCTGGATTTTTCGCGAGAGAAAATTAGTTAATCAAAATTTACAGCAGCAAAAACTACTCACCACAATTGAAACCAAATATTTATCTCAACGCATAAGAATTAAAATAACACGCATGAGTTACAACACTTATCTAAATGCAAGAATAAAATAACATAGAGTGACGTCTAAAATGAAAATGGCAACTGGACGGGGTCCTGAGAAAACGTCTCTGGTACCGGGGCGCACTCTTCTTCTATCGGTGGAAGTGGATTGACCAGTCGATGAACGCGTCTCTCCTGGTCGGGTCTCAGCGGTCTACCGATGGCGATCTGAGGATTTAAATCAGCGAGGCTTTGGAGATAACCCATCACTCGCTGGGTCAAACGCTCTTGAGCGATGACATACTGGACAAGGTTGGCCAGTACTGGGTCTCTCTCAATTCGTCCACCGGGAAAAGATGTCACTTCCCCATGTGCTGCACGGCTCGGAAAGTAATAATACCCTCGTTCGCTGGCATAGGGTACCGCGAATCGAAGGCGAACAATCGCTTCGTGTGCAGCCGCTTCTATGGCCATCTGCGGAGTTGGCATAGATTTCCCTAGGAAGGAGACTTCCGCTGGGTCCTGATTTGAGTTTACGGGAGGGATGTGCATTACTGCCCAATATTTCGAGGTGGAAGAGGTGATCCTCGATTTGAGCAGCTCGTACTGGGGTGGCTGGGTAGAACCCATGGTACTGTAGGTAAAGTCCCACAATATTTTAACAAAACTACCCGGGGTTGCATCCGGGGTTCTTAGATAAATGCTAGGGCTCGACATGGCAAGAAATGGTTGTGAGGGTGGTGCACAAGATGAGGGGTACTTGGCATGGTCACGAGGTGGCCTTTTATATAGCAACTGGGCTGGGTTATTTACCATGGTGAGGGGCACTTGTTTGCTGGTTCTGCTCTCGTGGGGGTCGGGGTCAAAGCCACAGATACACACATCTCACAAAAGTGATGTGTTACTGTGGGTGTCGTCGGGGTTGGTTTTGGTAGCTACGCCCGGGATTAAAATGTAGCCGTACACCAACGCACTCATGCATGGCCACTATTCAAAATAGGGATGCATAAGCAGGTAGCATTCCAATATGGCGATACATGATCACACAATTACAGGGCGTGGGGTATACTAAGACTCGGTACTACTCGAGTGACTTAGTCTACCTCGTTCATATCTAAGCGGGCGTGCCTTGTGGATGCCGAGGCTTCTCCATTGGCTTCACCGTCGGGGTTAGCTGGAGGGGGTTGAGGAACTGCAAGGTCGGGGTAGCGATGATGACCATCGCGGGGATTGTTGGCCACAATCCCATTGGAGTGTGTTCCCAAAAGGCGACGAAGCACTTCTGGGGTCATCAAAGCACCTTGATTGATGGTTGGGGATGACCTCAACGTCTCGATCGGCTGTCCGAACAGCAGGACTGGGTTGTCGGCGTCGGGCTCATCTTCTCTTCTTGCCGAGGCTCGGCGAACCAGCTCTCCATGAGCTGCGATCAGATCAAGGGTGATTTGATCGAACAGTCCCTCTAGTGCACTTACATAGCGCACTAGATGCAATAATGCAGGATCCGTCTCGTGATCTCCATTGGCAACTTGTGGTGGCTTACTATACCCGTCATGGCTGGGGTAGTAGTAGAAGGAGCGACAGTTAACTCGGGGCGACAAGTGCCGGAGTTGAACTATAGCTTCTCGAGCAGCTAGTTGGATGACTTGTGGCTCAAAGGAAGTTGTCCTCCCGGTGAACCTGTAGGGGCGTTCTGGCGATAGACCCCTACCATAGACGTGCACAGTGGCCCAAAATTGATGGCTATCACCGCTCATGGACCCTTGGTACACAACATATTCTGGGGCTCTTTTAATGCAAAGGCACGGCGGGTGAGGTTTGCTAACACGGTCACAAAACCTCCAAGGTTGGTTGCTGTGGTCTCATTGTGAACAATGGGTCCTGGCATTATAGCTTGGTTTGGGGTAGAGGCTGTGCTATGCTGGGTTGAGACTAGTGTGCCCTTTTATAGAAAAAGGGGATGAGTCTTCCTTCGCACGCTTGCGAAAAGACTATTCATGGGCCGGTCACTGGCGTGTGACTGACAGGTTAGGCTGATAGGTTGGGCACCGACTGCCAAAAGGTGTCGGGTCACTGTGAGGCTATCTTACACGAGAAGCTTGGCCGGGGTTTGGTTAAGGTCTGGTAGGTTGGTTTACCTAGGTTTTTGACCTGGCTAAGATAGGATTAGCCAATGGTCAGCCTGGCTCTGATACCAAGTTTGCCAGGACCGGTTTTTCGGGATATTAATTTCCCAAAAGCGGCCCTTGTGCTCACCGGCCCCAGGATTACTGTTAGCTGATGAGACACCAACTTGTTACAGAAACTCCAAGCAAACTACAAAATATGTAGTACAAGACCATTCTAGCCTATGGGTACAACAATTGGTTTCTAGTGGTTGATGGCGGAAGCGGTTTGCGGATCATCAGCGTCTATGGGACTCCATTTCCCACAAAAACAACTGACCAGGATAACTCCTATCTTCGCGAGGCTGCTATCTCCATTGCGTAGGTTCCGGGGCTGTCATCGCAACGTTCCTTTCCACGCAAGAAATCTGGCCAAGACAATAGCCAGGGACAAGCCAGTGAGTACTTTGAATCTACTCACACACATTAAGAACACATGTATAATATAGCCATTGATGATCCTGCTTTGAAATACTCTATGATTACTTCGTCCGTCATAAATGAAGCTCATGATGCATGCAAGCAGGTTTATCATGTCATATATGACTATGCAATCAGCGAGTAGAAACAGAATGCACCGATCGGGTGTCTGAAGTGACACCTCGAAAGTATAACAATATAAAGTATGCCTCAGTCGGGCGTCTAAGCGACACCACATAAAGGGCTTATAAGTAAATGAAATGACAAACATGCCACAGTCGGGCGTCTGAGCGACACCGCATAAAGGGCTTATAAGTAAATGAAATGACAAACATGCCACAGTCGGGCATCTGAGCGACACCACATAAAGGGCTTATAAGCAAATGAAATGACAAGCATGCCACAGTCGGGCGTCTGAGCGACACCACATAAAGGGCTTATATAAGAATAATCACAGTGAATATCTAGGAGGTAGAACCGTCTCAGGGATACTCATAAAATTCAAATAATAAAAATGATTAGTCCACAATAATAATCATAATCATCATATGTCATAGATCATAACTAATGTTCTCGTTCAGTAGTTTTTCCTCCGAATACCGACACTAAGACCGACAAGTGACCCATCCCAGACTGTAGTCCTTAACCATGGACACGGCTATTCGAATAGGTATAATATCTCAGCAGAGGGTGTACTCTTTACCCACTAGCATCGGATTCCTTTAGTCCATCGGTACTAATTCCGTCCACGGTCTTTTGATTGAAAACACACCTGACCGCACAAACCAGCCTAACTCAACGGTGTCTAGAACCACCCTTGACACCTGTTAAGCAAAATCTAAGTGGGGAGGCTACAACCTCGACTAGCATGGGATCACAAAATTTATACCGCGCGCAAACTGGGGGAGCTACCCCCTTCGGCTACAACCGAAAACACCCATGCCCCGGACAGGATGACTGGCTTTAATCCAGGGCCATGGAACCCTCATCGCGGTCTCTCTGTACGGTGTGTGCTAGACAGGGGTTGACAACTTATTGAACCATACCCTACCTACGGCAGGGACAAGTGGCAGCACGAAACAAGTATGGGGGTTACTGGAACAAGACTCGATCTACGGCCGACTCAGGAGGCTTAAGTATTTCCTGCATGATTAGCTCAAGGATAATATTTCACATCCATCAGACACAACCACCACTCATCATACCTCCCCCTGCCCCACCGGTCATAACCGTCTCGACGAGGGACAAGCTCGTGTCTACCCAAGACAGAGACTTTCCTAGATCTTTCCTGGTAGGCATGAGAGGCATATGAGGGTGATTGCTATCACAAGTATGTCCATTGCCAACAGCAAAAATTTCATCTTTGCACTCAAAGCGTATGATCATATCGTCACAAACACATAACGGATACTCCATGTCACGGTGGTGTTGTAACTGTATTAAACAACACACGATAATATTATGCCTGAGTTCACTAATGCTTGCCTTCAAGGTGTGGAGAGGTGAGGTGCCCTCCAAAACTTTTGAAAGTTATATCTCCCTTCCAAATTCCTATATTCAAAAATATTCAAATAACACATACTTCAAAAACAGTACAAAAAGTTGTCCTAATTATTTTTGAAATAAATCTTAAAATAAACTAGGTGAAATTTGAGAGAGGTAGGAAAAAGAATCAATTCATTTGGAGTTTTATTTAAAAAGATATGGCCTGTCAAAGTTTCAGTCAAACTCTGTTTTTTAAAATAACACAGAAAAGAAAACGTTTCGACGAGAATATGCTTTCAAAGTAGGGGAGACGTACTTTCGGCTGTTTGCGTTTTCACTTAAAACACGCAGGCGGGGCTGGGTCGTTGACAGTGGGTCCAGGGGGCCCACTGGTCAGGTTTGACCAGTCCTCTCTCCCTCCTCTTCCTCTGCCCGAACGGAGGCGAGGCTCCGGCGATCAACGCCGGCGAACGGCAGCTCCCCACGGGCTCCAGAGGGTCGGGATGGATCCGCAAGACCGGTGCGGTCCTCCCGGTGGTCGTTGGGGAATCGCCGGCGACGAGCTCCGCGGCGGAGGAAGCTTCGGGTGAAATTGGGGTTCTGGGTTGCGGTGGCTCTGGGTTGCGTTTGAGGGGTTGGGCAGCTCCGCGTGGTTGAGGGGAGTCGAGTGGTGCCGCTAGATGGACGGGAGGGGCTCGGGTTGTGACGCACGGCACCGGAACGAGGCGGAGGCCGCACTAATCGGAGACAGGGAAGAAAGCTTCCCGCCGTCGATTGCTGGCCGTGGTAACTCTAGAGAGGTGGCTTGAGGTCGCCTGAATGCTTAGTCGAGCTCGGGTTCCCTTTTATAGGCGGCCAAGGTCGGTTCTGCGGCGGCCGTGGATAAGCTCGTCAGCGACCGTCATTCTGTAGGGGCAGGGCGACGTGGCGGCGACGAGCGCTAGCGGACGCATTTGTGGATGAGATCGAGTTGTCCTAGGGGCAGCTGGCGCGCTGGAGAGGCTTGGGCGGTGCTGCCATGGCCGGGGCCTGCTGTGGCCGGCCGCTAGTTGCCACGACCGACCTGACGGCGGCGCTATAGAGCTCCAGGGGCGGCTCTGCGGTGAGGGGAGGGGTCGGGGCGTCGACTAGGCGAGGGGAAGGGCCATAGCGAGCACGGGGCGTCGGCAGCGGGACGCGGTGACTCGCGTGCACGCACGTCCAAAACGCGCGCTCTGGGCGCGCCCAGAGCGTGCACGCCAAGCGTTCGGCGAAATTCCCGAGCATTCTAGGCGGCGTGGGTGGAGCTGGGGATTTGCAGGTCTAGTCTAGGGTCTCTTAGGAGATTAATGGACATGCCAGTAGGTACAGAGGGGCAAGATCACAGTGCAAAACCAAAATCATGCCAAAACTGGACATGCACACCAGGTGTTTGACGGAATGCCAAAGGCACCTAGGCAACCCTTGGGGTGGCCCAAATCTCCAGATCAGAGTCTCTTTGGATGAATAAGAGAGTGGTGACGTTAGTTTGTCAAAAGCAGAAACTTGTCAGGTCAAATTTGTGAGGAAATTGATTTTGGACAGAAAGGGAAAGGCACCATTGCATGAACTTAAAATCCTCCAATGAGTCCACTCTCCAGGACTTGAGGGTTTAGCAGGATGGGCTATAAGTAGGAAAAGGAATCATGGGTAAAAGAACAAGATAAAAAGGGGTTGCAGTACAAACCACCAAGATGGATCAGAATGAAAAATAGGTTGTTTCACTCAATTTTTTCAAAGAACATAAAAGGGCTTTTGCATAAAGTTGCATAATATACTCCTATTAACATCCCATCATTTTGGTGGAAGCTAGAAAGGAATATTTAAATGGGTTGTAGTGCAAAATTGCCCACTGGACCAATTTGAAAAATTGGTGTAGAGCTCAAAATATTAAATGAATGGAATATATTTTTGCATAAAAGTGATTTAAAAACATCACATGACATCTCCAAATTTTGGTGAAAATTTTAAATAAATTTATCAAGTGGTTGTAGTTCAAAAATAGCTCCAAAAGTAATGAAAAATAATTTTAAGGAATAAAGCTCAGAGAGAAATGCTTGTGCAAACAAATTCCACTGATAATAAGAATGCTTTCTTGAGAGGGTAAACAAGTCCAATAATAAATTTGAAAGGTTGTCACTTGTGGATAAACTCCATAATAACCAAGAAAGAATGGTTCTGAAATCAATGGAAAATCCAGAAAATGAAAGTTTGAATTTCCTGGTAGAATTTTAGTTAATAAAACAAGGTCAAAATTTTGGGGTGTCACATTGTTCTAGGTAAAGCGAACGTTAAGCATGCATAGAGTTGAATCGGTGGTCGATAGAACTTGAGGGAATATTTGTTCTACCTTTAGCTCCTCGTTGGGTTCAACACTATTACTTATCAAAAGAGGCTACAATTGATCTCCTATATTTGTGGGTTCTCAAGAAGATGATCATGTTTACCTCAAAGTGCTCCTTCATTAGGTTGACTAAGCCAGCTTCAATGTCGCGGCTCGTGTGGAGGCGGTTCAAATAGCCTACATGTAGCTCCTAGGCATTAAATTGACCATGGCTCTCCAAATCCAAATTCCGATTGTGCTTAGCAACACCAGAAAATTTTTCTTTGGCACTGTGTTTTGATAGGACAATGGGGTTGCCTAGGGCTTTGTTAGCCGTCCGTGTAATCATTATGTCCTTAGTTTCCTGAGCTGGCTGAGTGGGACTGGGCGGTTTATCATTTTCCGGGTCAATGTCCATGGCGTATTTAGTGACAGGGTGTTCCTCTGGAGGGGGTTCATCCATAGCAGTTTCTGAAACTTGATGCAAAGTCTCGGATGTGGCATAATCCTCCAGATCAATAGTCTTGGGCTCTTCAGCCGGTTTATCAATTTTCTACTTCTTGTTGGGCTGTGCCATAGCGCTGAAAAGGAAGTACAAGACAGAGTTAATATGACAATTAAATGCATGATTCAAAATGGATAGTCCTAACTGTAAGTGCATCTAGTCCAACCCCTAGTTGGTTTTGGAGTATTGACGACAAACCTAGTTGAGGGACTAATGTGTTTGTGAGAATTGCAGGATAACACAGGTAGAAGTCCCTCATGATTCGGTTTTACTACCAGAGATGACCCCTAAAAATGTATAAAGACATTGAAGTCAAAGGTGGTATATGAAGATATTCACATTGAAGACTATGACAAGAGAAGACACGATATGCAGCCTATGGAGCTTGAAGACTTAGATCTTTCGTAGTTCTTTTTCTTTTGTGATTGAGTCATAGGAACCACCGTACTGTTAAGTGGGGTCCAAGAGAACTAGTCAGAATGACTGAAGTGATGCCTAAACCAAAAACCTATGTCTTCGAGTGAAGACTATGAACAAGTCAGCTTTGCTTGTAGCCCAAGTAAAGTTGCCGTGTGAGTTTGAAATCTGACCGTTGGAACACGTGTCAGTTCCTCAGTGACCCAGGGTCACTTCAGACAAATCAGGTCGGGTTGCCAAGTGGCTATAAATAGCCCACCCCCTACAACCATAAACGGTTGGCTGCTCAGATTGAGAGTATGGCTTTTGTCGTTTGAGAGCAACCCACCTCGAAGCCTTTGAGAGAGAATTCCTTGCGAGGATAAAAGCCCTAACCACCAGAGCCAGAGAGAATTGGGCATCACTTAAGTCTTCTTGTCTGTGTGATCTGAAGACTTATTACACTTGAGGACTGTGCATCCTCCAGCCGGTTAGGCGTCGTGTTCTGAGCTTCCAAGAGACATTGTGGATTGCCAGTGAACGAAGTATGTGAAGGTTTGGGAGTCTACCTTGAAGACTTACTAGAGTGATTGGGCGAGGTCTATGTGACCTTAGCTCATGGAGAATACGGTGAGGACTGGGTGTCCCGAGCTGCGTGTTCAGGACTGGGTGTCTGGGACTATGTGTCCTAAGGTTTAAATACCTAGCCGCTCCAACCAGACGTACAGTTGTCACAACAACTGGAACTGGTTCAACAAATCATTGTCTTCAACGAGTCACTGGTTTCATCTTCACTTCACATTACTTACTATTACTCCTTGTGAAGTCATTGTATGTTTGCTCTATCATTTGTCTTCACTGAGTGACTGCGTGTTCTGTTTGACTTCACAATATCTTCCTACCTGATCCTTACTACCTAGCTGCTATTAGTCTTTGTGCTTTCACATCATTGAATACTTGACTATGGTTTGCCTAGTGTAGTCTACCTTCCGCTGCATGGTAATAGGTTCAATTTTATTGTTTGTCTTCAAAACTCCCATGTTCTGAAGACTTTCATAAAAATCGCCTATTCACCCCCCCTCTAGTCGATATAACGCACTTTCAATTGGTATCAGAGCAGGGTGCTCCCTTGTTCTGTGTGATTCGGTTTAACCACCTGGAGTTTTAGCTATGTCGACTGCAGGGATAATTAAAGTCTCCGCTGCGTGCCCCATCTTTGATGGAATTGAATATCCCTACTGGAAGAATAAGATGCACATGCATCTTGAAGCCATTGACGTCGACCTATGGTATGTCATCGAGAACGGCGTTCCCAAGGCTGGAGAAGGTGTCACTGCTGCTGATGTCAAGAAATTCGTTCAACTGGACTCTACTGCCAAGAATATCATCTGTGGTCATCTGACCAAAGGACAGTATGGCCGTGTGAGTGCTTTGAAGACATCCAAGCTGGTCTGGGACTGGCTCTCCAAGGTCAATGAAGGCATCTCAACCTAGAGAGATCAGAGAATTAGTGTCCTTCGTAACCTCTTCAATCGCTTAAAGCGAAATGACAATGAGAATGTCCAGCACACATTTGACCGACTCACTGACATCACAAATGAGCTTCAAGCCCTTGGCGCCACTGAGATTACCAAACATGAAGTTGTCAAGACGCTGCTGAGATCACTTGATAGTTCGTTTGACATCCTGGCCCTGATGATTCAAGAACGTCCTGATTTCAAGACACTCCATCCGTCTGACATACTTGAGAGGCTCAACACACATGAGTTTCAGCTTTCAGAGAAAAGAGATATCTACGGTCCAAAGTATGGGCGAACTCGTGCCTTGAAGGCAAAAGCTGTCTCCTCATCTGAAGAAGAATCTGACAGCAGTTCTGATGATCCTGAAGACATTGGAAGGGAACTTTCTATGCTTGTCAAGAAGTTCCAACAATTCACCAAGAAGAAAGGCTTCAGAAAGTCTTCCCAATCAAGTTCAAGGAATGATGAAGCTCCCGCTCATGACTACAAGAGGAAAACATGTCACAAGTGCAAGAAACTTGGCCACTTCATCTCTGAGTGTCCACAGTGGGACAATGAGAACAAAAAGAAGAAGAAGAGCAAGGAATATGACTATGACGACAAGAAAAAGAAGAAGAAATACTCAAAGTCTTCTTCCAAGTCTTCCTCAAAGTCTTCATCACACAAGAAGAGCTCATCTGGCAAGGCACGTGCGTTTGTTGGCAAGGAAATGGATTCAGAGGAGGAGTCTGCTTCTGAGGAGGCGGAGGTGGAGTCTGAGGAGGAATCCGACTCAGGCGTCGCAAGTCTGGCTACAGCATACGTTGCCAAGTCCATCTTCAACACTGAAGACAATGACTTCATCACTGACGCTGATGCAAATGACAAGGACTACTCCGCTTCTACCTACTGCTTCATGGCACGCGGTGCCAAGGTAAACACACGCACTACTCACTATCAAACATCTAGTGACGATGACTCTGATTGTGGTTCAAAACCTAGCTACAAAACACTTGCTAAAATTGCAACTGAACAACTGAAAGCTATGGAACATATTCAAAAACTGTTAGACAGAAGCGATGATCTGTTAGGTGTTGAAATGACTCGATCTGAATCCTTAATTGAAGACATAAAAAATCTTCACATTAAGTATCAGGAACTTGAAAGTCGTCATGAAACTCTCTGAACAACTCATGAAAAGCTTTCCTATGATTATCTTCAAAGGAAGCAGGATCTTGAGAAATTGAGAGCGGTTCATGAAGATCTTCAAACGGAAAACGAGTCACTTTGCGCCAAACAGATCAGTCCCGCTCAGGAAGGATTTGAACCACCATGTCTTAAATGCCTTGAGCGTGATAATGCTACTTCTGTTGCTGAATGTTCTACTTCTACTGCTGTTGCAATATCTTCAACTGTTGATGTGGTAGCTAACCCCTCTGCTGAGGATACCACCACTATTGCTGATGAGAATGCTAGGTTGAAGACATTGCTTGAAACAGGGATGTACAAAAGTCTTCAAGGGCATCAGACACTATGTGATGTCCTCAAAAAGCAGATTCTGAACCGAAACCCTAGGAAAGAGGGTGTTGGGTTCATAAGGAAAATGAATGCAGATGGCTCTTACTGGAAACCTGAGCAGTACCCCAAAACCATGTGGGTTGCTGCAAAGGAACCTTCAGCAGATCCATCCAATCTAACTGGCTTCACTTGTGCTAACCCCATTATCATTGATGAATCCTTTGATGCAAACTATATACTGTTTAAGAATCAGAATGGTGAAGTGTTTGCCAGGTACATTGGTACTAACTACAGGAATGGACCGCCTATGAAGAAGATCTGGGTTCCGAAAAGGTGTCTAGAAAATCTTCCTGTGAATGTCTTCATGACACCTCACTTGAAGAAGACAAACCTCAGACCAAAGGCTTCATACGGTCCAAAGGCTTCATATAAACAGAGGACCCACCTGAGTCGCACTAACGCAAATGTTTTGCAGGGAAACCATACTCGGGCATATGAATATGAGATCAGGTCATCAAACCGCCATGTTCATAAGACCAAGAACTATTCTGCTTATTCTTATGAGTACTATTGTCCGCCTACAAGACTGTTTGCTAAGGCTTCAAAGCCAAAATTTTCAGATGCTGCACTTAGACTTATTGCTTCTAAGCCACCCTTGAAGATGTGGGTGGTTAAGAAGGCTTAACTCTCTTTTGCAGGGAAAGGTCTCCAGCAGAAAACCAAAATCATCTGACGCTATTGCTGGGGACCTTAAACATCTTGTAGGGCACAAGATCAAATGCCCAAATGGTCTTACTATGTACTTCGTACCTGAATTGTTTGCTACTCTCCCTATTAGTCCTAACCTGGATCTAAGCTTTCATAACCCACTGGTTCGTCAAATGTTTTTGCTTCACAATGCTCTTGGTGCAGCCTATCCCCCTAACTGCACTGTAGGGTATGACACCAGCGTCTTCAGAATGGATTATTGACAGTGGGTGTACAAATCACATGACTAGCAAAAGAAGCCTTCTTATGGACTCAACCTTACATCCATCCGATAAGAGCCACATCACATTTGCTGACACTGGTAAAAGTAAGGTATTGGGTCTAGGTAGAGTTGCAATCTCAAGGGATCAACACATGGATAAAGTCATGCTTGTTGAATCCCTTGGCTTCAACTTAATGTTTGTCTCAATGCTTTGCGATTTGAACATGATCGTAATGTTTGGAAAATATCGTTGCCTTGTACTAATGGAATCTGACAAGTCTCTAGTGTTTGAAGGGTATCGAAAAGATGATTTATACGTGGTAGATTTCTCAGCAGGGCCACAGCTTGCAGTATGTCTTCTAGCAAAGGCTTCAGAATGCTGGCTCTGGCATCGGAGGCTTGGAGATGCTGGCATGAGGAACCTCCACACCCTTGTGAAGAAGAAGCATGTCATAGGCATCGAGGGCGTCAAGTTCAAGAAAGACCACTTATGCGGTGCCTGTGAAGCAGGAAAGATGACGAGGGCCAAACATCCCTCGAAGACAATCATGACCACTACTCGACACTTCGAACTGCTTCACATGGATCTTTTCGGTCCCACTCATTACTCAACTCTAACTACTACTGCTTGCCTCTATGGCTTCGTTATTGTTGATGATTATTCTAGATATACTTGGGTGCACATAATCCTTTACAAGAATGAAGTGCAAGATGTCTTCAAACGCTTCGCCAATCGAGCTATGAACAATTTTGGGGCCAATATAAAGCACATCAGAAGTGACAATGGCACTGAATTCAAGAACGCTGGCCTTGATACATATCTTGATACCTTGGGTATCACACATGAATTCTCAGCCCCGTACACGCCACAGCAGAATGGCGTCGTCGAACGCAAGAACAGAACACTAATTGAGATGGCCAGAATGATGCTAGATGAATACAAGACCCCAAGAAACTTCTGGCCCGAAGCCATTGATACTGCATGCCATACAATCAATCGTGTTTATCTTCACAAGCTACTGAACAAGACATCTTATGAGCTCCTTACTGGCAAGAAGCCAAATGTTAGTTACCTCAGAGTATTTGGCGCAAGGTGCTGGATCAAGGACCCACATCACACCTCAAAATTTGCACCAAAAGCACATGAGGGTTTTATGCTTGGATATGGAAAGGATTCGCACTCCTATAGAGTCTTCAATCTCTTTCATTACAAAGTGGTTGAAACAGTGGATGTGTGGTTCGATGAGACCAACGGTTCACAAAGAGAGCAGCTGCCAAATGTGCTAGATGAAGTTCCATCCAGTGAATCAATCAAGCTAATGGGAACTGGAGAAATTATACCTTCTGAAGCTCATCTTGAAGAAGAACTTATCATTTCAGCACCTGATCAACATGAAGACAATGCTCAGCCTGAAGATATTCCTTCCAACAACGACAATGAACAGCAAGAGCAAAGTCTTCGCCCTGTACATCCTCGCGTTGCCAATGAAGTGCAGATTGAAAGAATAATTGATAGCATCAATGCACCTGGTCCACTCACTCGTTCAAGGGCAACTCAGCTAGCAAATTTCTGTGGGCACTTCGCATTCGTCTCAATAGCAGAACCCAAGAAAGTTGAAGAAGCCTTCATGGAACCTGAATGGATTCAAGCTATGCAAGAAGAGCTTCAACAGTTTGAGCTGAATAATGTATGGGAACTGGTTAAGCATCCTGACCCACGGAAGCACAATATAATAGGCACGAAATGGATATACCGCAACAAGCAAGATGGGCATGGTCAAGTTGTCAGAAACAAAGCTTGTCTCGTTGCTCAAGGATATACTCAAGTGGAAGGCATTGACTTCGATGAAACATTTGCTCTTGTGGCTAGACTTGAAGCCATACGCATACTGCTGGCCTATGCAAATCATCATAACATACTTCTATATCAAATGGATGTGAAGAGTACCTTTCTCAATGGCAAGATTGAAGAGGAAGTGTATGTTGCACAACCACCTGGCTTTGAAAATCCAAAACATCCTAACATGGTATACAAGCTCAACAAGGCACTGTATGGCCTCAAACAAGCCCCTCGGGCCTGGTATGACACACTCAAATACTTCCTGAAGAGCAAAGGCTTCATACCTGGTTCCCTAGATCCCACCCTTTTCACGAAGACATATGATGGTGAACTGTTTGTGTGCCAAATATATGTGGATGACATTATCTTCGGCTGCACCAATCAGAAGTACAGTAAAGAGCTTGGATATATGATGCAAGAGCAATATCAGATGTCCATGATGGGGGAGCTGAAGTTCTTCCTTGGTCTTCAAATACGACAACAACGCAATGGTATCTTCATAACTCAAGAGAAGTATCTCAAAGATTGCCTGAAGAAGTTCGGTATGCAAGACTGCAAAGGCTTCACAACACCAATGCCAGCCAAACATCATCTGGGTCCTAACGACAATGGTAAAGAGTTTGATCAAAAGGTATACCGCTCCATGATTGGTTCTTTACTTTATCTATGTGTATCTAGGCCAGATATTATGCTTAGTGTTTGCATGTGTGCTCGATTTCAAGCGGCACCAAAGGAGTCGCATCACTTAGCTGTGAAGCGAATTCTTCGATATTTGGCTCACACCCCAACTTTAGGATTATGGTATCCAAAGGGCTCAGAGTTTGATCTGGTTGGATTCTCGGATGCTGATTATGCTGGTGACAAAGTTGATCGCAAGTCTACATCAGGTACATGTCACTTTCTGGGACGATCACTTGTATGTTGGTCTTCAAAGAAGCAGAACTATGTATCTCTGTCCACTGCTGAATCTGAATACATTGCTGCATGATCTTGTTGCGCTCAGCTTCTGTGGATGAAGCAAACACTCAAGGACTATGGCATTCATCTTAAGCAAGTGCCACTTTACTGCGACAACGAAAGCGCCATCAAGATTGCTAACAACCCAGTTCAGCACTCGAAGACAAAGCACATTGAAATTCGTCATCACTTTCTCAGAGATCATGTTGTGAAGGAAGACATTCATATCATACACGTCAACACTGAAGAGCAATTGGCAGACATCTTCACCAAGCCCTTGGATGAGAATAGGTTTTGCAAGTTACGATGTGAGCTAAATATCCTGGAATCCTCAAATGTCCTGTGATCAGGCACACATCCTAACCCTTATGCATATTGATGACTTAGATGTGCAACACACGAAGTGAAGTATATCTTCAATCAATGAAGACATACATTCTAAGTGTGAATACATTAATGTGGAATTTGACTTCGGAGCGCCACGATAATTGTGCGCCGTGTCTGGGTCTAATACTTCCTATACGGTGGGTAATGCCACCACCAAATGTTCTATTTTGAAGTGTTTCACTCATGGCGTTACCTTGCAATGTCTTCACATTTGGTTTGGCTTCGATCTCAACATATTTTCATGATTATCTTCACTATGTTGATTATAGATATATATATATATATATATATATATATATATATATATGCTAGTGTACTGTCCTCTACAGCATTCACTTATAGCTATGTCTTCGTGTTGAATCTTTTGAACTAAGTGAATGTGATCCGGACCCTAACCTCTCTATGCTTTCTATCTCAAACTCTATCTCTCAAGTCATATGCATTCTATTGAAACTGTCGAATGTCTTCTCTGCGTCCTTGTCAGCAGAAGATACAGAGACAACCATTAAGTCCCTTTTTCAAGGGTTAATTAGATAAATGCCACTCCAATTATGGCGATTCATAAAAATGCCATTGCAATTTCCAAACTTTGAAAAATGCCACTGCAAATTTTGCAATCTTTGAAGAACACCACTACAGACTTCGAAAAATGCCACTGGAAGTGGCATGAAATGGCATTTTTCAAAGTTTGAAAATTGCGGTGGCATTTCTCAGAATCGCCATAATTGGAGTGGCATTTATCAAATTAACCCTTTTTCAATGCTCATTCCTCCACATGAATTCTGGAGAAGTAGGAACGACCACCCGACAATCGAGGCGTGCGTGGGACGTCGAACAAACCCCAAAATTCTGCATAATGGCCACGTGTTCCTCAAATGCGAATCGCCAGGGGCACCTGTGTAATAGCACAGTGCCGCCCCTGTGCCTATAAATACACACTCACAGCAGTCATTATCTCTTCTTCCACCCTCGCACGAACCCTAGCGCCACCGCTAGCTCTCGATGACGCCCACGACGAAGCGCTTCGCTGCCGCAACCTCTCCGACACCGTCTTCACGCCGACCGCGGACATTGTCCTCTCCGCCGTCGCCGTAGGTGTCCTCCGTCGCCAAGTTAGGGCACGGAAGATCGAACCGCTCGGCGTCATCTCCCACTACATCTAGCAGTTCTCAGTGTGGTAAATAAAACTCCCTTTTTTACAGCACCGTTGATCCTATTGATCTGACACTTTCTACCACAAGCAGTTTCTGTTCACACAAGCTAGATCTCTCTCATACTGCATCTCATAAACTTGCCTAGTATATTAACTTGTGCTTTACAAAGTAGTTAAATTCCTCACTTGTACTGATCTGTGGATTCGTACAAATCTGGAACCAACTTCTTATCTATGAGTGAATGTCTTCGCACGATGAGGTCAATGTCTTCTAAACTGATTTATTTTCAAAATCTTCTGAGAATGCATATGACCTCTTCCCCTTGCCTCGCACCTTAATGCTGTCACAGGTACATGTTCGTGGGAGAATCCTTTGGTTCTCATAGTCTGCATTCATTTGCAGAATTCTTACAACATCACATAAATTCTCCCGAAGCAAGTTCCTGTTGGTCCATCAAACGAAAACCTTTGAAGCCTTTGAACGTCTTGAAGCCTTTCAAGTTAAAGTTTATGGCTTCAGAGAAAGCAGCAAGGAAGGGTGGCAGAAAGCGTCATGGTGAGACCTCCAGAGATCTGCCAGATGAACTCTCAAAAATGTACAAGACAGATCCTGAAGAGGATTATAGTCAGCGCAAGACCCGAATCCAATGGATTCGAAGATATTGGGCAGAACAATGGTTCAAATACAGATTTGTGACCCAGGAGTATGCTGAGAAAAACGCCATCAAGAGACCGTGGGGAGACATCCTATTCAAGAATCTTCTACCCAGGTCCAGAGATGAAGCCATTGCTCAAGGCTTCTATCCATGCATGGTCCATGGACCACAGCCTGCTGATGCACACTCGTCGTCACTGCTATGGTGTCGTGATGACAATCTATTCAAGCGCAACTTCCAGTTTGCTCAGAACTCAGCAAAGCAGAACAAGAAGACTTTTGGGTTAGACTTCAACCCTGGTCCCTCATCTCCAAGGGCAGATGGCACACGACATGCAGAACCCAATGTCATCGGTCCTTTCGCCAACCTTGAAGGCCTCATCACCTACATCTTGGTTCAAGGGACTGTAGTGAATGAGCCTGCAGCTGACACTGAGTCTGATGACGCGCCTGCAGTGCCGAAGCCAAAGCAGTTGAAGAAGCCAAAAGCTTCAAAGCCGGCCCCTTCACCAAAAATCTCAAGGGCGAAGCCATTGGCAACTGCACCTCCTGAAGACAGTGTGCAGTCTGAAGACTTATCACGCGTCTCAAGGCCCCAGAAGGCCAAGATGCCTCTGTCTCACACTGGCAAAGAGCTAACAGCTGCTGCCATTCTGCGCAACGACGACATTTATCTGTCAAGTGATGAAGATCTTGCAGATGACGCTCTTGAGGAAATCATCAAGAGCAAAGAAGAAGCAGAAATCTTCAATGATCTGCCTCTCTTTGATGTCACCATCATCCACAACTTCATTGACGAGTGGTTTGACACGCCAAACATCAGCTTTGAAGATCTGTAGCTACCCATTGGCCTCAGTGTCGCCTTCCAAGGCGCCATTGCTTCAGAACTTGCTATTGCCCAGCGCATTGTTGAGCTAAAGTAGAAGATTGACTATGAAAAGGCTCAGTTCAAGAAGCATATGGCCAAGCTCAGCATGCAAGAAGTGAAGAACTTCAAGACAATGATGCACGAGCTCAAGGAAGCCTTTGTGAAGAAGCATGCAGAAGCTCAGGGTTCGCGTGAGCGCATGAAGACTCTGGCTGACAGATGTGTGCAAGACTATAATGAGGCTGAGAAGTGCAAGGCACTTGGGCGTCCTGGCATCGACCCCAGGATGGCCGCAAAGAAGAAGAAGAAGCCTGCTACGGCTGAATCTGATGCACCAAGGCAAGAAGCAGTTCCGATTGTCTTCCCAACAAGAATGACTGGCTCGAAGCCAAAGAGCCGGTCAATAGCTTCAGAGCTCAAGAAGACAAGAACTGCTGAGGCTGAAGCCAAGAAGAGGAAACACTCTGAAGACTCTCCTACTGTCCCCACCAAGAAAAAGAGAAAGACCAAGAAAGCTCGGGCTGCTCCCACAGAGCCCTTGATAGTTGAACCCATTTCTATGGTTCATCCTGACGCAGAACGTCAACTGACAGTTCATGAGCCTGCTTCCACAGAGGCTCCTGAAGCTGAAGACATTCCAGCAGCTGATCCATCACTGCTGAAGACATTGGTCATGACAATGTAGAAGATGATGCAGTCCTTCCTCAGTTAGAAAACAGCGAACACATCAGCATTGGTCGTCCATTGACGCCAATTGCACAGGATGCTTCATGGGCGGATCGCCCACAAGAGGAAGAAGACTATGAGGCCCAGCCCACTCCAACTCCACAGGCGTCGTCTGCGTTCCGCAGGCTTCGCAAAGGTCCAAGGCCTCAAGTCTCTGCTGAAGACATTCCGGCTACATCAGCCGCAGAAGAAGAAGTACCACAAGATCCCACTCCCCTGCTCCACCAAGAAGCAGTTCTCCAGGAGAACGTGCCTGTGACCGACCCTCTAGCTAGTCAAGTGGAGGATGAAAATCTTGAGGCTGCCACAACCAACAACGAAGCTAATGTGGAGCCCTCCCCAGCAAAAGCTTCAGAAGACAGCGAAGCCACTGATCCCGCCACTTCTGTTCCTGAGTCTTCTGCCGGTCCCCAATTCAACTATCATGTTGAGCACAGGCCTCAGGTCCAGAAGCCAATCCCAAGACTGCCAAGGTTTCCAGGTCCTGCATCAGCACCTGGCTCCTTCAACATCAATGGCTTCAGGGCAGACAACACGTTCTTCAATAGCTCCAGGAACCCCTACTCAAGGGAAAGGATATCATCTGATCGGTTCTGGAGCTATCCTCAGCGAATCTATTACTCTTGCATTCTTTACAACCAAGGTCGCATCTTCCCACACAAGCGCCTTGATGTTGAAGCTATAGCTGGTTTGCCCTGTCTAGAAGAAGCGTTAGATTGCTTCAAGCAAGTGGGTCTGCTGCAGTTTGTTACTGATGAAGAGCATTGGAATGAAGAGCTGCTGCTACAATTCTATGCCACACTTCACATCAAAGGGTACAACAGAGATCTAAAGACTTGGGTCCTGGAGTGGATGACTGGCAACATTCATCATGAAGCCAATGCATTTGACATCATTGAGCTCACTGGCTTGCCCACTCCTGGCGATCTCTTCGAGCAAGGCTGTCAGCTGCATGCTGAAGCTATTGAGAGCATCTTTCAGCGGCCAGAACCTGATATGAGTCAATTGCTCAGCATGCTGAAGCCATTGCCCCAAGATGTTGCGTATCCCACAGAGTTTGTTGTTGAAGACCTTGAGTACCTGCCCAGAACCATCTATCACATCATCAGGCAAACTCTCTGGCCTATCAAAGGGCACTCTCCAAATGCCAAGCTTCAGGGTGCAATGAAGACTTTGGTCTTCTATATACTTCATGGAAAATGCTTCAATGCACAGGACTTCTTCATACGCCAACTTGTTGCATCAGGCATTGATCTGTTTGGTTTGAAGTTCTACACCCCTTGGGTCATGCGGCTGATCAAGCTACACTCCGCCATCTCTTATCAGCCCTCAGCCCGCAACCATCGAATCTTCTTTCCTGACGTGGACATGTCTTCTGAAGCCATATATTCTGAGCCTGCCAAGAAACCTCTAAGTCTTCAGAATGCAGAACATCAGAGTTTTACACAGAACGTTGAAGGCGTTGAAGCAGTTTCTCGGGTGTATCCTTTGGCTGGCACTACACGTGCACCACACCCTGCTTCCACTGAAGCCACTGACAGTGCCACTGCTCCAAGACCCAAGAAGCGCACTCGTGTTCTCAACGACCGAGAGCTTCTTGTGGCTCTACATCAGAAACAGGATGGGCATCATGACTGGCTGAAGCGTCAGATGAAAAGCCTCTGGGTAATGCGCTTACGATCTTTAGATCATGTTGCCCCCTCCCACCCCCACCCCCTCCACGGCGATCTCCACCACCTCCGGCGATCTCCACCCCTAGCCACCAAATTATAGTTTCTCTCCATTAGATCTCTCTGGTGTCTTGAGATCTACTCGTTCATACCCATCTTTCATGGGTTCCAATAATGGTTCCACCCTTGCCTTGGACTTCTCCAAGGGTTTGGTTTTTGCTGAGAAGGTTTTTCAATCTACGGGCTTTTCGGTGCATCCCATGGAGGACTCGGAGATCTTTACCATGGTGGTCTCGTTTGGATGTCATTCCTTCCGTTTGAATGAAGATTCGGTGGCGACAGCTCTTGAGGCAGCAATTGGCGGCTCGGGTATTGATCTTATGGTTTTCTTGATCAAGGATAAGGTATTTGGCTTTCAGGTATCTTGCAAGGCTGTTGCCATGATCATTATTAGTCGTCGATCTTTTGCTTGTGATCATTTCAAATGTTACTTTCATCTTTGGAGTAACCGGGGACCGAATTGGAGTCGTGAGTTTAGGATCTGGAATTTGGAATGTGATGCTGAGTGGATCCTCGTTAGTCCTTCTAAGCGGCGTGCAGCTCTTGGGGTTCTAGCCATGCATTGTAGGCCATCAAAATCTTCATTCAAATCCTCAAATTCTGTTGGCAAGAAATTATCATTTGCGGTCTTTCAAAATTATAATGCTTGTCGAGGTTATCGGTATCCGGCTATGGAAAATTGTATTCAAACTACTGAAGACGCTGGTTATTCTATCCCGCCACATGAGAGAGTTGTCATCCATCCCGCGCCGCCGGTGAGCCTCCGGTGGACGTCGACGAGGCCGTCTATCTCGTTTGGTACGGTTCAAGATCTCCTGCCGTTATCTGATCGGTCGCCGTCTATCTCGGGCGGGAATTCGGGTACTTTGAATGTGGACGTGCCAACACGTGCCACGGGCCATGGGCTGCTCTCCGTTGGGTCTGACAGGGCTGGCCCGGCTTCTTCTGCGGATAATTTGGATATTCCTTCTTCTTAGCAAGCCAGGGATAATTTTGAGGATTTAATTTCTAATATGGTTGATGAGGTTCTCATGTGTCAAAAGTGTTTGAGGAAGGGACACTTTGCGGCCTCTTGCATGTCCAAGTTGTGGTGCATCTCCTGCCTTAAGACGGGTCACATCAGGAAGGATTGCAACAAATTTGCACAGGTTTTGGGGCTTGTTTGGCAACCCAAATCCACTAACGCTACGACTTCCGAGGCGCGCTGCGAGAATATCTCTCTGACAACGCTTTTACCAAACTTGGACCTCCCTTCCACTTCTGCATTAACTCCCTCGTCCAGTTCCATCAGCCCTGGCCCCAAGACTCCCTCTGCCTCGCCGCCTGAAACCCCTCCTCCGCCGTTGCACTCGCCGTCGTTCGAGGCTGAGCCCTCGGTTCCGATGGCGAACTTTCATCTGGATCCTCAGCTTTACGTCCCCGCGGGCCACCATGTCATCGACGGTGGTGAAGATCGCCTTCCAAGAACCTTCGTTTCGCTGCATACCCCAATTGTGCGCCGCCATGAGGAGTTTATGCTTGCTGAGGTAATGCCTATCCCCCAGCCAGATGAGATAGGTGCTGCTAGAGAGGCTGTAGTTCAGTGGTTGCATGAGCATGGAGTTTTAGTCAGATCGGCTCAGCTATGGATTCGCTCTGTGGGGATTTTTGAGCTTCATGATGCTGTTGTACATTTCCATCTGCTGCAGCTCCCACCGCAGCCACTGGGCAATGATCGCTTTGTGTGCTTTATGAAGCATGACGAGGGAGAAAATTTCCGCGGCATTCAGGGTTTCCGTCAGGGCCTTCTCATGTTCCTGGGCATTCCTTTGGATCTTCGCAATACAGAGTGTATCAGGGCTGCTGTCAACACTTTTGGGAAGTATCATCATTGGGTTAGCGAGGATCCTTACTTGGTCAGGTCTCTGGTGTTTGCTTCCTTCCCTGAAGACATTCTGGTGACACGTGATGTGGTGTTTATGGATTTTGCACCCTATGGAGGTGCAAGAGTTTCTTGGACTGCTCCCCTATATATCTTGGGGGCAAACTTTTCTGAGCAGATGCCTCAAGATGAGGATTGGATGCCCATCAATGGCAATCCGCACCCGGTGCCTGGTGTTCCATTCCCTGAGATGCCCCCTTTGAACTTACCTGATGTCGGTGTACTAGAATAGGGGTACCCTAGTACCCCGAACTTGTGCACGGGCAGTTGCAGCACCCCGCGGCAAGGCTTGCCGGGAGAACGCCAAGATACTCCGTGGTTCCCTTGGAGCCATTCAAGAACAAAGTATTTAAGCTCAGGAGACAAGGCCCCGGCAAGAGGAGCTTGCCGGGAAGGCCAACCAAGGCACTCCAAGGAACTTGCTGCGACGCGCCACGCCCTCCGGCAAGGCAACAAGGCCCCGGCAAGAGGAGCTTGCCGGGAAGACCAACCAAGGTACCTCGAGGCCTGGTGAGCGACAAGCTTCTGGACCCGACAAGATAACAACACCGGCAAGGCGCTTGCCGCGACAGGCGGCCACTCTGTGCCCACGCTCCAGCGCATCCACCAACATGTCGCCCTGGGGGCCTCTCCAGGCACGCGTGGCGGGAGGCTGTGCAGCCAGCGGTGCACAGAGGCATGCGAAGCTGACAAGATCGCCATCGTGGCCAACGGTGGCGCCCCTAACGGTCCTTTTGTGCATCGTTTGGGCGACCCAGACGGGCATTTAATGCCCTTGTCCCCTGCCGTCAGGGTTAGGTAGGGTGCACTGTACAAGTAACTGTACCAACCACCCCACTTTTTACATTTGTACCCTTCTCTGCGTTGCCACCTGTCGGTGACCCCTTGAGCATATAAAAGGAGGCCCATGCGCAACGTAGAGGGGGTTCGACCCATTCGTAACCCAGAAAAACACTACGCTCTCTCTCTCTGGAGCAAGAACACAAGATAATCAAACAAGCAGCAGTAGGGGTGTTATCTCTCCGGAGAGCCCCGAAGCTGGGTAAACTGCTCGTGTGCTTCACCTCGATCTGCTCTTCGTGCGATCTCCGCCCCCCGCCGAACCGAAAGGGGCCCGATCCGCCGGCCCCATAGGTGTTCGTGGATCAGTTTCCCCGACATCTTTGGCGCGCCAGGTAGGGGGCGTCGAGATTGTGTGAACCTGATCCGGCGTTCACACGAGCTAGATCTTCATTCCCTCCATCAACATGCCACCGAAGAAGAAGACTTCGGCGGCAGCCGCTCCGTCCACGTCACTTCCGCCACCGTTGGAGTAAACGGGTGGTGGAATGGACGCCGGCGGAAGAATGGACGTCGACGAGGAAGCTCATGATGCTTCCAGGTCCAAGAACAAGGCTGCACAAACCTCGGCGACTGTACATGTTCCACGCCACTCTCAGGAGGCGCAAGACCAGCGTCATGGCACTTGCAGTGCCATATGCATGATAGGCCAAGACCAAGCTGGTGGATCTCGGGGCGCTCAAGACCAGCATGCACGCCAGTGTGCTGGCACGAGCGGGGCACGGTCGCCTGGACGGGATACTGCTCCTTCTAACATAGTTAGAAGTCCGAGCACGTCCCGCTCCTCGCGCCGTCCGCCACTGCCACCCACCACTCCAGCAGAAGCTTTGGCGCGAGCTCAACTGCTCCTAGATTACCCTCCGACGTAGGACAAGATCGACGAATGGAGGGCCACCATTCAGAGTCTCATCGGCTACGCCAACGGCGACACTCCACGGTGGCCGAGCGCGTCGCCGCCGCGGCAGGGTTGCCGGGCGCGAGCCGGTGGCGACGAAACGGGTGGAGGTGCAACTACCATGCAATCACCACCCCGAAGGCCAAGATCGCCGACTCGCCGGATCCACCTCGACAGCGACTCCACCGCATCGTCGGATCCACGAGCTCGTCGCGATCAGCGCCAAGTTCTTCATGATCGACAACAAGAAGACGCTCGAACTCGCATCGAGCGCCGAAGAGAAGCGCGACGTCAATCCGACAAGCGCGCTGGGCCCTCTGTTGACATGCATGCGCCAGGGGAACCAGGCGATCTGCCGTACGCGGTAGGTTGCCCTGCGTTCACTCGTGAGCTGCGGCAAGTCCAGTGGCCCAGCACGAAGAACTTCAAGCCAGACGTACCGGAGAAGTACGACGGCAAGACGCATCCGTCGGAGTTCCTCAGCATCTACACCATTGCGGTGCAGGCTGCCGGGGGACGGGATGACAAGATCCTTGCCAACTACTTCCCGCTGGTGCTCAAGCCCAACGTCAGATCCTGGCTCATGCACTTGCCGGACAACTCCATATCCTCTTGGGCTGATCTGTGCCATCAGTTTGTCGGCGCCTTCACAGGCGGACACAAGCCTCATGGCCAGGAGAGTGATCTTCATCTGCTCGCCCAGAAGGAAGGAGAGCCCCTGCGCAAGTACATTCAGAGATTCAGCAGTGTGCAGCACAACATCCCAGACGTCCACCCTGCCGCGGTGATCAGCGCGTTCCATCAGAATGTGCGAAACCGCAGGATGCGGGAGGAAATGGCGATGTGCAAGATCAGGGACGTCAGTGAGTTATATGCACTGGCCGACAAGTGTGCACGTGCTGAGGAAGGGAGGAGACTCCCCGGAGAGAATGTAGGAGCGGGAGGATCTGACAGTGAAGATGCTGCCCCGGCAAGGAAAAACCGGCGGCGGAACAACAGGAAGAGGAAAGGCAAAGAGGTGCTAGTTGTTGAGCAGTCCGGCAACGGTGGTGGCGCCAAGAAGCCAAAGCTGGTGACTCCGGCAAGGAGGTTGCCGCGGAGGTGGCGGTCGCCGACAAGCAGGACGGCACCAACAAGCAGTATTGCAAGATCCACCGCACCAAGGGCCATGATCTCCAGAGCTGCAGGAAAGTCGAGCAGCTTGTTGAGCAACAGAAAGCTGAATACGAGCGGCGCGACAAGGAGAAGGCCCAGGAAGGTGCTGGGGGATCCGGCAAGAAACGTCCCGGCCGAGGAGGACGCCGCGGCAAGGCCAAGCAGCGGCAAGGAGACAGACCTCCTCGCGGCCGCGACAAGGATGAAGATGACGACGACGATGAAGACATGGATGATGAGGAGACTGATGAGCAGGAGTTCCAGAAAGGCCACAGAGGTCCTGTGCGTTGACGGTGGTGCTTCTCTGCATACCTCGCACCGTCAGCTCAAGCAGTGGGTGCGGGAAGTTAATGCAGCAGAACCACCCGTCGAGTCACGCAAGCCTCTGAAATGGTCCAGCACGCCTATCATCTTTGATATTGAGGACCACCCTGATCGCATAACTGCGGTCGGGTGCTTGCCGATGTTGGTTTCACCAACAATCCGCAACCTCAAGGTCACTAAGATGCTAGTTGACGGCGGGGCCGGCTTGAACCTGATCTCCTCCGCGGTGCTCCAGAAACTCCAGATCCCTGACAGCGAGCTCGAAGAGACCGGTACATTTCAAGGAATCAACCCGGGAAGGAGCAAGCCGAAGGGAAAGATCACGTTGCCGGTAACATTTGGCAGCGAGCTGAACTTCAGGACTGAGAGGGTCACGTTTGATGTTGCTGACTTTCCATTACCTTACAATGGAATCCTTGGCCGTCCGGCACTCGCCAAGTTCATGGCAGCCTCTCACTATGCGTACAACGTACTGAAAATGCCAGGCCCGATAAGTGTCATCTCTGTCCCTGGCGACAAGAAGGATGCTCTTATCTGTGCCGACAAGATCTACCGGGAAGCAGCAGCCGCAGCAGAACGCAAGACACTTGCCGCTGAAGCTCCCGGGGGGAAGAAGAAGACCAAGTCCGGCAAGAGCTCTGATGCCCACTCCGGCAAGCGCACCTCTTCGGAGTGCTGCGCTACCGTCGAGGACGCACCATCGAGCTCCACCGGCAAGTGTAAGAAGGCAATGGCAGCTCCACCTGAGACCAAGAAGGTGTCCGCCAAGGAGGACGGCACTGGTGGTACCTTCACCATCAGCGCCACTCTTGACCCCAAATAGGAAAGCGCGCTCGTTGCTTTCCTGCGGGCGAATGTCGACGTGTTTGCGTGGCAACCGTCTGATATCCCCGGTGTTCCCAGGAAAGTAATTGAGCACCACCTTGCCGTCTGTCCTCATGCGCGGCCCGTCAAGCAGAAAGTCAGGAAACAGGCAGTGGAGCGCCAAGAATTCATCGCAGAAGAAATCAAGAAGTTGGAAGCAGCAGGCCTTGTCAGAGGAGTGCTCCATCCCACGTGGTTGGCCAATCCTGTTGTCGTGCGCAAGGCTAACGGGAAATGGAGGCTTTGTATTGACTTCACTGATGTTAATAAAGCTTGTCCCAAAGACCCATTTCCCTTGCCGCGCATTGACCAGATTGTTGACTCCACAGCCGGATGTGATTTGCTTTCATTTCTTGATGCATACTCAGGATACCATCAGATCTTCATGGCAGAAGAGGATGAAGAGAAAACCGCATTTATCACCCCGTGTGGCACGTACTGCTTCGTACGGATGCCTTTCGGTTTGAAGAATGCTGGTTCAACATTCGCAAGGGTAGTCCACCACGCTTTTGAGCCGCAGATGCACAGAAATGTGGAAGCCTACATGGATGACATAGTGGTCAAGAGCAAGAACAGGGCGACCCTGATTCAAGATTTAGACGAGACATTTGCAAATCTGCGCAAGATCAACCTCAAGCTTAACCCCGAGAAGTGCGTGTTTGGAGTCCCTTCCGGCAAGCTTCTCGGGTTCTTCGTGTCTCAGCGGGGAATTGAAGCCAATCCCGACAAGATCAAGGCCATTGAGCAGATCGAAGCACCAAAGCGCGTCAAGGATGTACGAAGGCTTGCCGGTTGCGTGGCTGCTCTCAGCAGGTTTATCTCTAGATCTGCTGAGCGCGCCCTGCCATTTTTCAAAATTTTGAAAAAGGCAGGTCCAATGAAATGGACTCCGGAGGCGGAGGCTGCGCTGCAGGACTTGAAGAGATACCTGTCCTCCACTCCAACACTTGTCGCACCTAAGCCGCAAGAGAAGTTGCTGCTGTATATAGCGGCAACCAATCAAGTGGTTAGTGCTGCGTTAGTGGCGGAGAGGGAGGCAGATGATGAGCCAGCAACCACGGCAGATGCATCCAGCGACAAGCAGGGGGCTTCGCCGACAAGCTCTGGTCCCGACAAAGATGGATCTGCGCAGGAGCATGATAAGATGCAGAAGAGAATGGTGCAGCGTCCAGTTTACTTTGTCAGTTCCCTTCTACAGGGGGCTAGATCAAGGTACTCTGGTGTGCAGAAGTTGCTTTTCGGCCTCCTCATGGCCTCGAGAAAGCTGCGCCATTACTTCCAAGCACATGAGATCACAGTCGTCACTCGCTTTCCGCTGAAGAGGATACTGCAAAATCCAGAAGCGACAGGCAGGATTGTCGAGTGGGCGCTGGAACTGTCAAGCTTTGGCCTCAAGTTTGAGAGCACTTCAACTATCCAAAGCAGAGCATTGGCAGAGTTCATAGCAGAATGGACGCCAACACCAGATGAAGAAATTCCAGAGACGAGCATCCCCGTCAAAGAGGCAAGCAAAGAGTGGCTGATGTACTTTGATGGTGCCTTCTCGCTGCAAGGCGCCGGTGCGGGCGTGCTGCTTGTCGCGCCCACCGGAGAGCACCTCAAGTACGTAGTCCAGATGCACTTTCCCAAGGAGCAAGCAACCAACAATACTGCAGAGTATGAAGGATTGCTTGCCGGTCTCAGAATCGCAGCAGACCTTGGGATCAAGAAGCTCATTGTCAGGGGTGACTCACAGCTTGTCGTCCGCCAAGTGAACAAGAACTACCAGAGTCCATTGATGGAAGCATATGTTGATGAAGTGAGGAAGCTAGAAGAGCACTTTGACGGCCTACAGATGGAGCATATCCCAAGAGCTCAGAATGACATTGCTGATGGCCTGTCAAAGTGCGCCGCACTAAAGTTACCTGTGGAACCAGGGATCTTTGTGCTCAAGTTGACTCAACCATCCGTAACACCATCAACTGGACAAAGCAAGAAGAGGAAGTTGGTTTCTGGTGACTACTTTCCGGCAGAGCTCCCCGAAGCCGCCGCCAAGAAAGTCCCCAAGATCAACACCAAGGATGCTGAGGGGCAGTCTGCTCCGGCAAGCCTTATGGTTTGTTCCGTTGAAGCAGACGCTCCGACAAGTTTTGCTCCGGCAAGCTTGCTGGGGAACATCAAGCTCCGGCAGGGCCGCAAGTCCTTGCCGTAGAAGCGGATGTTCCCGCAGCAGCAGATGTGCCTTTAGTCCTTGTTGTCGAGCCACAAGCTCCAGCATGGGCACAGCAGATTGTCCATTTCCTTCAGACAGGAGAACTTCCCGAAGAGCAAGAAGAAGCGGAAAAAGTAGCCCGGCAGTCAAGTATGTACCAGTTTGTCGATAGCATACTGTACAGAAGAAGACTCAACGGTGTGAAATTGAAGTGTATTTGCCGGGAAGATGGACAAAAGCTGTTGGCAGAGATACATGGAGGCATATGTGGCCACCACATTGGCGCAAGAGCACTTGCCGGCAAAGCTTTCCGGCAAGGTTTCTTTTGGCCGACAGCCCTCCAGGATGCAACTGCACAAGTAACCAAGTGTGAAGCGTGCCAGTTCCACTCCAAACAGATACACCAGCCAGCTCAAGCTCTCCAGACGATCCCTTTATCCTGGCCATTTTCGGTCTGGGGGCTCGATATCCTCGGCCCTTTCCCCCGAGCTGTCGGGGGCTTTGAGTACTTGTACGTCGCAATCGACAAGTTCACAAAGTGGCCGGAAGTGCAGCCAGTGAGGAAGGTGACAGCACAGTCAGCAGTCAAGTTCTTCAGGTCAATTGTTTGCCGTTTCGGGATCCCTAACAGGATCATCACCGACAACGGCACGCAATTCACGAGCCGCACCTTCATGCAGTACGTCCAAGACCTTGGCGCCAAGGTCTGCTTCGCTTCTGTTGCTCATCCGAGAAGCAACGGTCAAGCAGAGAGGGCAAATGCTGAAGTGCTGCGCGGGCTCAAGACCAGAACTTTCGACAGGCTGCACAAGTGCGGAAGAAACTGGATCGAGGAGCTGCCGGTGGTTCTTTGGTCGATCAGAACGACGCCAAATCGAGCCACTGGCCAGACACCTTTCGCTCTAGTCTATGGAGCAGAGGCAGTTCTCCCCACGGAACTCGTATACGGATCGCCTCGAGTGCTCGCTTATGATGAGCTTGAGCAAGAACAGCTGCGACAAGACGACGCGCTGCTCCTTGAGGAAGATCGTCTTCAGGCTGCTGTACGAGCTGCTCGATACCAGCAAGCTTTGCGCCGCTACCATAGCCGCAAAGTTAAAGCCAGAAGCTTCGAGGAAGGCGACCTTGTTCTTCGGCGCGCTCAGTCCGCCAAGAATTCCAACAAGTTGACACCGAAGTGGGAAGGCCCTTATCGGGTGAAACGAGTCACAAGGCCCGGCGCTGTCCGCCTTGAGACCGAAGATGGCATTCCGGTGAGCAACTCCTGGAACATAGAACATCTTCGTAAGTTTTTCCCGTAGGGCGCGGTTGCTGGAACCCGTTCCGGCAACCACCTTTTGTACAAGTCTTGCCACTGTTGCATGTAATCCTTTGTACAAAGCCGGGCGCAGATCCCGTGCATAAGTAAGACCCCATGTGCTCAGCACAACTTGTCCATTTCATGCATTAGTTTCTTTCTTGCATGCGTTATCTGACACTTTGTGCAGCACCTACATCCGGTAAGCAATAACGAGCCGAAAGGCTCCATATCATTATTTTCTCTTCTTTCTTCTTTTCAACAAAGGAAAAGAAGGTTCCCTCGCAAACAAGTTTGCCGGGGGGGAAGGAGAAGATTGTGGTATGGACCAGGCGTTGTTCAAGCAAGGTTTTGCCTTGCCGGGAAGCAAACGACAGAAAAGCTAAGTTGCCAAAGTTTGAGCAATCAGTTTTTAAATTTTTGAGTTATCTTCCTCGAACGACCCTGCTTTGCATGGAAAACCTGTGCGCGGAGGAACCAACTCGTGGCTAGTTGCGCCCTTACTTTGTTTCGAGTCCGCTCAACAACTTAAGTGTGCTGCATCTAGTCGCGACAAGGTTTCTTGTCGGAAGCAGCGCCGCCAGCAGGCTGCTGACGTTCCGCACCCAGCGCTCGCGGCTCGGGCGCCTGCGCCGACAAGTTCCCTAGAAGCGTAGGGTAAAACATACAAAGGAAGGAATCTAGTAGAGGAAATAACATAGCAATTGATAACAGAAATAAAGTTATATTACAAGATAACTTGTCGCAGCTCTAACAGACTGTTTTCATAACATGATTAGCAGCGACAAGGGAAAAGAAGAAATGGGAGGCCTAGTCTACGCGGTCGCCCTCAACCCTCTTGATCTCACTCACCTTGTCCACAATGGGTGCGACAAGGGCCTTGAGTGCGTCCCGATTGGCGTCTGGCGGCAAGGATTTGAGGACGTTGGTGAAGCTGAGGCCTGGATTGCGGAAGGCCACCTTCATCAGCACCTTCTGGAGAACCCCGGCGCAGATTTTGCGCGACTCATCGGCCAGCTGCTTTGGGATCCTTTCCCGGAGCCGCTGGAGTGCCGTCGCCACGCCCTTGAAGAACAAGCTGAGCTTGGCGCTGGGTTGGAAATTTCGTCGGAGGGATACCCAAAGTCCTCCATCCCCAGCTGTGCCAGTTCCTCGTTGATGACTGCGGCAATATTCACTAGACCCTCGGTCCAGTGCTCCATAGTATCTCTAAACGAGTTCTGGGTAACTGCGAAGCTCTCCAGCAGCGCCTTGTCAGCTTTGACCTTCTCCGACAAGGTTTTCTCCCGCTCCTTGGCGGCCTCCAGCGTCTGCATCAGCATGGCCAGCTTCAACTCCAGGTCCGCATTGGAATCCTTGGCGGCACTGAGCTCCTTGCCCCTCTCAGCGAGAAGACCTTGCAGCTCACCGTGGGCGGCAGCATCCTTCTCACGCTCACGCTTGAGCGCGGCAAGCTCCTCGCCGCTCTTCCCGATATTGGCCTCCAGCTGCGCCACCTTCTCCTCCAGCTCTTTCTTGGCGGCCTCTGCGATCGCGGCAGCGTCCTTTGCTTCCTTGAGCGCCCCGCCAAGTGCTTGCTCGCGCTCGGCGAGCTCCTCCTCGTAGCTGTCGAGGTTGGCCTTCCGCTGCACCAAATCGCCTTCTCGCGCAGACTGCTTCTCGGCAGCCAGCCTTTGTTCCTCCTCAGGTTCGGCCTTCTCGAGAAGGAAGGCCGTGCGCTCCTCGTCGAGTCGCTCCCGCTCCTGTGCCAGGGACCGGAGAGCTTCTTGATTTTGGCCCCGGAGCTCCTCTGCGCGCTGCTCCTCCTCAGGCTCGCCACTGCTGCTGCTGGGCGCGTCGACCAACGACAGTCCAGTAGAGGCGAGCACCTCCCCATAAAAAGTTTCCCCCTCGACCGGCACCCTGGAGCTCGACGCCCAGGGTAGCTTGATGAAGATATCGTCGCCGGCCTTCAAGTAGGCGCCGGGCTGGGGCTCCTCGGAGCCCGGCCCCGCAGCAGCGGCAGAAGGATCGGCGGTCGGTGCAGCGCCTGGCGCTCGTGCGGCCTCAGGGTCGTCAGTGCGATCGCCCGACCCCTCGCCGGGTTCTGCGGCGGCAGCCTTGGCGGCCTCCTCGCCGGCGGCCTCATCAGCACCGGTCCCTTCCTCGCCGGCGCCCTCTGTCTCCATTGGCTCAGTAGCAGATGGGTCTGAAGAACGAAGAAGGGAGAAAAATCAATCAAAAATCCAAGAGAAGAAAATCAGGAGAAGAAGAACCCAAGGGAAAGTTTTTGGACAAGTGAATTACCTGTGCCAAGATCTGCAGTTGCAGTCTCGGCCGCTGCAGGATCGACGGTGCTGCCCCTTGACGGAGAGTTGTCCCTTGCCGGAGAGCGCTCCCTTACCGGGAACCCCTCCCTTGGCGGCGTAGTCGAAGCAGATGGCACTTCGGGACCAGCTTCCGGGCGCTCCTGATGCGGCTGCTCTGCTCCTACACAAATCAACAAGCAAGATATCAACAAAGGAAAAAAGCACTCATGCGCGCCCGACAACAGAAAGCTAACTATGAACTTACGCTGGGGGCTGCGCTGGGGGCTGCTTTGAGGAATGGTTGCCAGGTCCGTCAAGGTGGTCTTGGACCCACCCCCTGCCGACACGGTGGGGTCATCTTCGATGACAATCACCGCGGCCTTGGCCCTCTTCGCCGCTCTCTGGGCCAGCGTCCTGAAAAGAAAGGAGTCCAGATTGAAGCGAGTCAAATACAAGATAAAAATAGCAAGATTGAAGAACTCCAAGAGCACCAAAGAAACTTACTCTTCTTCCTCCTCGTCGGAGCTGAGCGCGGAAAGATCGAAGTCCGGCTCCCCTCTGGTGCGGCGAGGCGGAGGAGTAGGATCCCTTGCCCGCTTGGCGGGGGCGGTGGCAGTGGCCCGGGAAGATCCCGCTCCGGTTGCCGCTGCTGCGTGAGGCGCTCCCACGGCAACATTGCTTGCCGCGGTAGAGCGTGTCGCACGGCTCAGCGGCTGTTGACCCGGCTGCCGCCCCGCTACGTCCGCGGTCCTACGAAGACGCCTTCTTGGCGGGGCAGGGGACTCCGCCTGCGGCAAGCTTTCTGAAGGCTCGGGCTCTTCCTCGCCGGCCTCGCTCGGCTCAGCTTCAGAACCGGCGGGCTCTTCCTCGCCAATGAACTCCGCGCGCTCGGCGAGGTTTGCCGCCTCTGCCGCCTCCGCCTCCTCCACAGTGAACCCGAACACACCCGCGGCGGCTGCGGCCGCAACCTCTTCCGCCCTAGTGGCGATGCGCTGCAGCTCCTCGTCGGTGGTGTCACGGGTGAGGCTCTTCTGCTCGTCAGCGTGGACCGGCACTTCTTCCAAGTTGTCGAAGAACGCTTGCACGACGTTATTCGCAGGCTCTTGCCAAGTTGGAACGATTCCGTGTGAATCGCACAACGACATCATGGCGCGGATCCGGTCAAGCGAAGAATTATTGCACAATGGAACTACGCCCCTCGGCAGCGTGAATGGGTGCTGGGGGTCGCGTTTGAATAACTCCAGGAGCATTGCGTCCAGCTCCAAGACGGTGAAGTTGTAGTTGAGGCCCGGCCGCAGCCTCATGATGTCCGCCAAGTTCTTGAATTCCCAGGCAGGCCTCCCCCTCTCCTGCAGGGGGGCAATGCGGTGGCGGAGGAAATCTGCGCCGACAGCACCTACAGTGAGACCGGCAAGCCTGAGGCGAAGGATCCTAGTAATGGCGATCTTCATCCTCTCATCTTCCGGGGCCACGTTGCTCCAGTCATTGCCGCGCACTATTGGAGCTTGGCGCACGGCGGTGAAAGGCTGCGGATTCTCCTCGACGATCCAGCACCACTCCGCTCTCCACTCATCCCACTTGCTGCGGAGCTCACCCTCCAAGTACGCCTCCTTCTTGCCGACCCTCGAGATCCAGGCGATCCCTCCGGCAAGCGGCTCTCCACTCTCTACCCGAGGTATGAAGAAGTGGCGGAAAAGGGGAACATTGGGGTGGACTCCGACAAAGTTTTCGCACAAATGTGCGAAAACTGCCATGGTCAGAACGGTGTTGGGGGTGAAATCAAGGACGCGGAAGCCATAGGTGTTCATGATATCGTAGAAGAACTCTGAGAAGGGCGGGCAGAGCCCGCAATATAAGAATAGCGCGAAGAATGGGTACCCGTTTGGAGCCAGCTCCGAAGCAGCGGCCGGGAGTACCCTCGTGCGCGAATGCACACACGTCTCCGTCGCCCAAAAGAGGTAGAAGTACTCCCTCAGCTCCTTCACGCTGAGTTGGGGGGAGAAGATCGCCCACTCCTTCCGCAGCGCCGCGAGCCGCTGCGCCTCGGCCGACTTCACGCCCTTTCCCTTGTAGGCTTTCGGAGCCATGGCGGAGGTGGTCGGGGAGGTCGACGGTGTTGGTGATGCTGGTGGCAATGGGGGGCGGAGCGCTGCTCTCTCGGCTTCGAGAAGAAGGGGGGAGCGGCGGAGGTTCATGAAGATGGAGTAGTAGCAACCAGCGAGGGGGAACGAACTGCCCCTGTTTCCTCTGCTTATAAAGAGGGATGGGGCGGACGTTTCGCCCTTCCGAATAAAGAACCACCCACGATCTCTCCCACGATGCCGCATTCAACGCGTGCCGTTAGGGGAGAGCGCGGTGGATACGGAGCGAGATTCGGCGTGGCCCAGTCCGCGTGTGCCCGTGCCCTGTTTTGGGCCTGGCCCAACAGCGCTCGGCACCGTGTCTGGCCCAGGCCCGGGGGCTCCTGTCGGTGTACTAGAATAGGGGTACCCTAGTACCCCGAACTTGTGCACGGGCAGTTGCAGCACCCCGCGGCAAGGCTTGCCGGGAGAACGCCAAGATCCTCCGTGGTTCCCTTGGAGCCATTCGAGAACAAAGTATTTAAGCTCAGGAGACAAGGCCCCGGCAAGAGGAGCTTGCCGGGAAGGCCAACCAAGGCACTCCAAGGAACTTGCCGCGACGCGCCATGCGCTCCGGCAAGGCAACAAGGCCTCGGCAAGAGGAGCTTTCCAGGAAGACCAACCAAGGTACCTCGAGGCCCGGTGAGCGACAAGCTTCCGGACCCGACAAGATAACAACAGCGGCAAGGCGCTTGCCACGGCAAGCGGCCACTCCATGCTCCAGCGCATCCACCAACATGTCGCCCTGGGGGCCTCTCCAGGCGCGCATGGAGGGAGGCTGTGCAGCCAGCGATGCGCAGTGGCATGCGAAGCTGACAAGATCGCCATCATGGTGAACGGTGGCGCCCCTAACGGTCCTTTTCTGCACTGTTTGGGCGACCCAGACGGGCATTTAATGCCCTTGTCCCCTGCCGTCAGGGTTAGGTAGGGTGCACTATACAAGTAACTGTACCAACCACCCCACTTTTTACATTTGTACCCTTCTCTGCGTTGCCACCTGTCGGTGACCCCTTGAGCATATAAAAGGAGGCCCATGCACAACGTAGAGGGGGTTTGACCCATTCGTGACCCAGAAAAACACTACGCTCTCTCTACCTGGAGCAAGAACACAAGATAATCAAACAAGTAGCAGTAGGGGTGTTATCTCTCTGGAGAGCCCCGAAGCTGGGTAAACTACTCGTGTGCTTCGCCTCGATCTGCTCTTCGTGCGATCTTCGCCCCCCGCCGAACCGAAAGGGGCCCGGTCCGCCGGCCCCATAGGTGTTCGTGGATCAGTTTCCTCGACACCTGCTTTTCCTACTTTGGGATGGAATGCAGTGCCACCAGCACCTGTGGTCAATGAGATAGCTGATGATAACTGGGGGAACTGGGATGACAATGTAGCCCATGATCCTGTGCAAGACCAGGAGTCCATGGTGGTAGATTTCTCTACACAGCCAAGCTCTGTTGCTGATGCCCATGTGCCACCTGTTGTAGTTCTTCATGATGAGCAGCCTGAGGCCCTTGTTACTCCTTCATTCAATGAGGAGTTTGCTCCTGATCATTGGGCCATTGTGGTCTATCAGCCTCCTGTGATTAGGGAGGAATTAGTTATGCCTGTTGTGCCTTATGGGCCTCCTCTACCTCCTGACATGATTCGGAGAAGATCTTTTGAAAGTCTGCTACAAGCTCCTATAGTGTTCTCTGTCCCCAAGCCAGTTTCAATGCAGCCTCTGTCGCCTGTTGTTCTGTCTAAGCGAAGCTGGGATTTCGCTTTCTCTGATCTGGATCTGCCTCATCTCACTTGGAAGGACCAGGAAGTGGCCAGGCCGGTCGCTAGAGCTTTGTTTGTTGACTCTGCACCTGATCAGGTGGTTCCTCCTGTGTCTGTGGTGACTGCGAGAAGGCCACGACAACCTTTGGCGCCAACACAAATTGTTGATACGGCCGTCAGACGTTGCACTAGGAGTTCTGTCAAGCGGGATGGTTTCAAGCCCGTTTTCCATGAGCTTGCTATACAGCCCAAGAAGAAGAAGCCCAGAGCGAAGCCCTTCACGGCCCATGAGTCTGAAGAGCAGGCTTCTGAAGAAATCCCCCTGGCGACTCCGATTGCGCGGCTTCAGGAAATAGGGAGAGAGTTGGAAATTGATGCCACTCTCCTCTTTGTGGATGCACTTATGGTGGACCCACCTGCTTCTGCCTCCATCGATCCTGATGTTTAACCTGCTCCTGGACTTTTGGGTGTGGCAGGACCCTAAGTTTGCCGCTTTTATGCTTTATGTATGTCAGTTATGTCATGAACTTTCTTAGGTCTGTGTGGTGGGTCAGACTTTGTTCTATTATTTTGGACATGTGACATTGTGTGTCATATGGGTTATGCTGCCTAGTATATGTTTTAATGAGTAATTCATGTAGAAACTGGAATGTGCTGTGCTGGAATGTTAGAGGTTTGAACTCTGAAGCTAGGCAGCGAGCTGTCAGACAAAAAATTGAGGAAAGTCAATGCTCTATAGCCTGCTTGCAAGAAACTAAATGCTCATCTTTCGATTCCAGATCAATCAAAAGTTTCTGCCCTAAGAGATTTGACTCTTTTGCTTGCTCCCCTTCAATAGGGGCTTCTGGTGGTATTCTTGTGGTTTGGAATTCAAATGTTTTTATTGGAAATCTAATTGAAGTTCAGCAATTTGCTGTTGTGATTAAGTTTACCTCCAGGCAGAATAATGAAAGTTGGACCTTGGTTGTTGTATATGGTCCTTGTCAGGGGGAAGCAAGGGACAATTTTATAAGCTGGCTATATAATCTCTGTATCCCTATTGATGAGCACTGGTTATTGCTTGGCGACTTCAATTTCCTTAGGTCAGTGGACAATAGAAACTTACCTGGTGGGGACATAAATGATATGTTCATCTTCAATGAGGTTATTGGACATTTGTGACTTCTTGAATTGCCAATTAAAGGTAGATCATACACTTGGTCCAATATGCAGGACACCCCTCTTCTGGAGCAGTTAGACTGGTTCCTCACCTCAGTAGATTGGATCACTGACTATCCAATGACTGAAGTATTGCCTCTGGCCAGGACTGCCTTTGACCATATCCCTTGTTTAGTATCAATCAAGACAACAATACCTAAATCAAATCTCTTTAGGTTTGAAAACTATTGGTTGGAACTAGAGGGCTTTATGGAGTGTGTGGAATCATCTTGGCTAACCCCATCTAGGAAGACTCACATTACTGCTAAGATTGCTGACAAGTTTAAGCATCTAAGAATGTGCCTTAAGAGATGGCAAATGAATGTTTCCAAGTTAAAATTGTTGATTAGCAAGTGTAATCATGTGGTCTTCCTTTTAGATGAGTTGGAGGAATGGAGGCCCTTGTTTAGACAGGAGTTCAATTTCAGGAAAATTGTGAAGGTCCATTTGGAAAAGCTTTTGCACCTGCACTGCATGTACTGGAAAAAGAGATGCACTATCAGGTATATTAAGGTTGGGGGTGAGAACACCAAGTTTTTTCATGCCATGGCCACTAAGAGGCACAGGAGAAATTCAATTGCTAGTCTTAAATTACCTGATGGCTCTGTGGTCTCTGACCATGATCAAATGGCTGGAATTATTTGGAGTTGTTTCAAGAACAGAATGGGCACTTCTAGAGGGATTGCAATGGGTTTTGATTTAGCATCTCTAATAATCCCAGTGGATGGCCTGGATATGCTTACTAAGCCTTTTGAAAAAAAGGAAATGGATGATGTGGTCAAGCACATGCCTGTGGATAAAGCACCTGGACCTGATGGTTTTAATGGTCTATTCTTCAAGAGGTGCTGGCACATCATATCAGCTGATTTCTATTATCTGGCTCATGCTTTTCATGAGGGGACTGCAGTGCTGGACAACATTAATAGTTCTTTCATTACTCTGATACCGAAGAAACTATCACCGGAGGAAGTGGGGGATTATAGGCCTATTTCTCTAACAAGCATGGGTCTGAAGTTCCTTTCTAAGATGGCTGCCAATAGGTTTCAGAGGATAATTATGAAATGCATTCATAAGAATCAGTATGGTTTCATTAAGAGCAGAACAATTCAGGACTGCATTGGTTGGACCTTTGAGTATCTGCATCAATGCCACCAGTCTAAGAGGCCAATTGTGATCCTCAAATTGGACTTTGAGAAGGCTTTTGACTCTGTTGAGCATGAAGCTATCTTCCAAATCCTAAGGCACAAAGGTTTTAATGAAAAGTGGATACTATGGATGAAGCAGTTACTTGCCACTGGTACTTCTTCTGTCCTTTTGAATGGTGTGCCTGGGAGGAAGTTTGTTTGCAAAAAAGGAGTTAGACAGGGGGACCCTGTTTCTCCTCTTCTCTTTGTGATAGCTGCTGATCTTCTGCAAACAGTGATCAATGATATGTTCAGCAAGGGGATCCTAAAGCTACCTATTCCCTGCCATGACCAAGACTACCCTATCATTCAATATGCCGATGATACTCTGATCATCCTCCCTGCTGACAGGCAACAACTTCTAGCACTGAAGGATATGCTGTTGGTGTTCTCTCAGTCCACAGGTCTTGATGTCAACTACCATAAATCTTTTATCATTCCTATAAATGTTGAAAATGCAGTCATGACTGAGCTTGCTTCTGCTTTTGGATGCCAAATTAGAAAGATGCCTTTTACTTACCTTGGTCTGCCTGTGGGTACTACAAGGCCAAAGATGGTGGACTTTATGCCTCTTGTGGATTGTATGGAGAGGAGAATGACTGCCAGCTCCTCCTTCCTTAATCAAGGTGAGAGGCTGCAGTTCTTAAATTCTGCCTTGTCTTCCATGCCAATCTTCTTTATGGGCAGCCTGGCTATTCCTGCTGGAATCCTCAAGCAGTTGGAAAGAATTCAAAGGAAATGTCTGTGGAGAAAAAATAGGGAGGAGCCTGCTCCATCTCTTGCTGCTTGGGATTTGATTTGTAGACCAAAAAACAAGGGTGGTCTTGGTATTTTGAACCTGGGTGTTCAAAACGTGTCTTTGCTTCTCAAGCATGCTAGTAACTTTCTCAACAGGAAAGACCTACCTTGGGTGTCCTTAATTTGGGACTCATATTATCATGATGGCATGCCCCAGGGAACAACTTCTTGTGGCTCTTTTTGGTGGAAGGATATTTGTAAGGTCTTGCAGAATTTTAGGGACTGCTCCTGGGTGCAGGTTAATGCTGGGGACACTGCTCTCTTTTGGTCTAATAACTGGAATCTTGGCAATGAAGTTTCTAGCTTGCAGTCTAGATTCCCAAGATTATTCTCTTTTGCCAAGGATCCATGGATTTCTGTTAAGGCCATCTTCAATTCAATAGACTTGTACCAACACTTTCACCTACCTTTGTCTGCTCAAGCTTTTGATGAGCTAAACTTGATAAGAAATATGTTGGTCTCCCATACAAGAGATGACGCTTGTAAGGATTTATGGTTCTAGCAGGGCTCTTCAAAGGTTTACAAACCTAAGCTGTTCTATGGTCATGTTTTTCAGAATGAAACATTCAACCACTTGCTGTGCTGGATCTAGAAATCCTCTTGCACTATCAAGATCAAGGTTTTTGCATGGATACTCATCATGGATAGACTCAACACTAAGGATATGGTTGATAGAAGGCACTGGCACATGGATGATGGTGTTACTTGTAGGCTATGCCCCCTTCAAGTGAGAGAAACCAGAGACCATCTCTTCTTCAACTGCAATTTCAGTGTCAGAGTTTGGAATTATTTGCAGATCGATTGGTCGGCTGGAACTTCAATGTCTGACCTAGTCATCCAGGCAAGGAGATGTTTTGATAAGCCCTTTTTCAATGAAGTAGTATTTATTGCCTGCTGGAATATCTGGATCATCAGAAATGCCAAAGTGTTCAGAGGTGAGAGGGCAAGTTTCAACAAATGGGGAGGAGCTTTCAGGCATGAAATTACTCTGATGCAGCATCGAATCAAATCTGGATACAAGGATGAGTTACTCAAGTGGATTTCTTTCTTGCCACCTTAAGTTTTAGCCTTTTCTTTATTTTATTTTATTTTTCTCCTCTCCTTTCGGTTACCTCTTGTAATCATGTTGTTGTAACTGTTGTCTGGCTTTAATAAAGTTTTGATATGCTGTGGGGGTTTTCCCCACAGTTCACAGTCAAAAAAAAGCCTCTGGGTGGATTTTAATCGCACTTGAAATCTTGCCACCAAGAACGCTTTCGTTGCCCATGAAACCTGTCGCCGCACATGGAAAGGGCTCACGATGATGGTATTTGAAGCTGATCTTCAAGAGGATCTGAGAGATTCAAGTTTGACTCCACACCTCCTCGAAGGGCTGTGCTGCTAGGAACTCCATCCCTTGAAGACTCTGAGTTCTCTTCCTCTGCTGCCATAGTCACTGCCAGAATTATTGAGGAAAAAGATGATGCTACTTCACCGCCACCTCCTTCAGCACCTCCAAGCTCTTCTGCACCGCCAAACAACACCAACAACCCTACTACTTCACCTACTCCTCATGGGAACGAGTAGAGGCTCTATGTCTTCAAACCTTTTTGGTCATTACTGACAAAAGGGGGAGAAGCATATGAGATTGATAGTCTTCAAGCGGGTCCATATGGGCGGGTGCTTTATATTTTGCTTCATGCTTACAACTCTCGTTTTTGCTACATTTTGTTCTTATGAGTGGTAACACTTAAACCAGATGGTCGTCTGCTACTTATATGCCACCTTGTTTTGCGAAGATAAATTCCGCATGTGCGATGATAAATTCCGCACTTAGCTCATTCTGTAGACGTCCATTTTCCATTATGCATGTCATTATCTTCATATACTTTCACATGCATAGTGGATTATCATCATAAGTTGAAGTGGATCTCCACAAGTACCACCTGCCATGTGCATTTGCATTCCAAAAGCAAATTAACTTATATGCACATCTTCAGGGGGAGCCCTTGCAACTTATGAAGACAATTCCTTATCCCTTCCAATTTCACAGATTATATTCCCCATTGAAAACTTCAACTAGTTTGTCATCAATCACCAAAAAAGGGGAGATTGTAAGTGCATCTAGTGCCACCCCTAGTTGGTTTTGGAGTATTGATGACAAACCTAGTTGAGGGACTAATGTGTTTGTGAGAATTGCAGGATAACACAGGTAGAAGTCCCTCATGATTCGGTTTTACTACCAGAGATGACCCCTAAAAATGTATGAAGACATTGAAGTCAAAGGTGGTATATGAAGATATTCACATTGAAGACTATGACAAGAGAAGACACGATATGAAGCCTATGGAGCTCAAAGACTTAGATCTTTTGTAGTTCTTTTTCTTTTGTGATTGAGTCATAGGAACCACCGTACTGTTAAGTGGGGTCCAAGAGAACCAGTCAGAATGACTGAAGTGATGCCTAAACCAAAAACCTATGTCTTCGAGTGAAGACTATGAGAGCGAATCTTGTCCAGAGTCGGACAAGTCAGCTTTGCTTGTAGCCCAAGTAAAGTTGTCGTGTGAGTTTGAAATCTGACCGTTGGAACACGTGTCAGTTCCTTAGTGACCCAGGGTCATTTCGGACAAATCAGGTCGGGTTGCCAAGTGGCTATAAATAGCCCACCCCCTACAACCATAAACGGTTGGCTGCTCAGATTGAGAGTATGGCTTTTGTCATTTGAGAGCAACCCACCTTGAAGCCTTTGAGAGAGAATTCCTTGCGAGGATAAAATCCCTAACCACCAGAGCCAGAGAGAATTGGGCATCACTTAAGTCTTCTTTTCTGTGTGATCTGAAGACTTATTACACTTGAGGACTGTGCATCCTCCAGCCGGTTAGGCGTCGCGTTCTGAGCTTCCAAGAGACATTGTGGATTGCCAGTGAACGAAGTCTGTGAAGGTTTGGGAGTCTACCTTGAAGACTTACCAGAGTGATTGGGCGAGGTCTATGTGATCTTAGCTCAAGGAGAATACGGTGAGGACTGGATGTCCTGAGCTGCGTGTTTAGGACTGGGTGTCCGGGACTGTGTGTCCTAAGGTTTAAATACCTAGCCGCTCCAACCAGACGTACAGTTGTCACAGCAACTGGAACTGGTTCAACAAATCATTGTCTTCAACGAGTCACTGGTTTCATCTTCACTTCACGTTACTTACTGTTACTCCTTGTGAAGTCATTGTATGTTTGCTCTATCATTTGTCTTCACTGAGTGACTGCTTGTTCTGTTTGACTTCACAATATCTTCCTACCTGATCCTTACTACATAGCTGCTATTAGTCTTTGTGCTTTCACTTGATTGAATACTTGACTATGGTTTGCCTAGTGTAGTCTACCTTCCGCTGCATGGTAATAGGTTCAATTTTATCGTTGGTCTTCAAAACTCCCATGTTATGAAGACTTTCATAAAAATCGCCTATTCACCCCCCCCCCTCTAGTCGATATCACGCACTTTCAATTGGTATCAGAGCAGGGTGCTCCCTTGTTCTGTGTGATTCGGTTTAACCACCTGGAGTTTTAGCTATGTCGACTGCAAGGATAATTAAAGTCTCCGCTGCGTGCCCCGTCTTCGATGGAACTGAATATCCCTACTGGAAGAATAAGATGCGCATGCATCTTGAAGCCATTGACGTCGACCTATGATATGTCATCGAGAACGGTGTTCCCAAGGCTGGAGAAGGTGTCACTACTGTTGATGTCAAGAAATTCGTTCAACTGGACTCTACTGCCAATAATATCATCTGTGGTCATCTGACCAAAGGACAGTATGGCCGTGTGAGTGCTTTGAAGACATCCAAGCTGGTCTGGGACTGGCTCTCCAAGGTCAATGAAGGCATCTCAACCCAGAGAGATCAGATAATCAGTGTCCTTCGCAACCTCTTCAATCGCTTCAAGCGAAATGACAATGAGAATGTCCAGCACACATTTGACCGACTCATTGACATCACAAATGAGCTTCAAGCCCTCGGCGCCACTGAGATTACCAAACACGAAGTTGTCAAGACGCTGCTGAGATCACTTGATAGTTCGTTTGACATCCTGGCGCTGATGATTCAAGAACGTCCTAATTTCAAGACACTCGATCCGTCTGACATACTTGAGAGGCTCAACACACATGAGTTTCAGCTTTCAGAGAAAAGAGATATCTACGGTCCAAACTTTGGGCGAACTCGTGCCTTGAAGGCAAAAGCTGTCTCCTCATCTGAAGAAGAATCTGACAGCAGTTCTGATGATCCTGAAGACATTAGAAGGGAACTTTCTATGCTTGTCAAGAAGTCCCAAAAATTCACCAAGAAGAAAGGCTTCAGAAAGTCTTCCCAATCAAGTTCAAGGAATGATGAAGCTCCTGCTCATGACTACAAGAGGAAAACATGTCACAAGTGCAAGAAACTTGGCCACTTCATCTCTGAGTGTCCACAATGGGACAATGAGAACAAAAAGAAGAAGAAGAGCAAGGAATATGACTCTGACGACAAGAAAAAGAAGAAGAAATACTCAAAGTCTTCTTCCAAGTCTTCCTCAAAGTCTTCATCACACAAGAAGAGCTCATCTGGCAAGGCACGTGCGTTTGTTGGCAAGGAAATGGATTCAGAGGAGGAGTCTGCTTCTGATGAGGCGGAGGTGGAGTCTGAGGAGGAATCCGACTCAGGCGTCGCAAGTCTGGCTACAGCATACGTTGCCAAGTCCATCTTCAACACTGAATACAATGAATTCATCACCGACACCGATGCAAATGACAAGGACTACTCCGCTTCTACCTACTGCTTCATGGCACGCGGTGCCAAGGTAAACATACGCACTACTCACAATCAAACATCTAGTGACGATGACTCTGATTGTGGTTCAAAACCTAGCTACAAAACACTTGCTAAAATTGCAACTGAAAAACAGAAAGCTATGGAACATATTCAAAAACTGTTAGACAGAGGCGATGATTTGCTAGGTGCTGAAATGACTCGATCTGAATCCTTAATTGAAGACATAAAAACTCTTCATGTTAAGTATCAGGAACTTGAAAGTCGTCATGAAACTCTCTCAACAACTCATGAAAAGCTTTGCTATGATTATCTTCAAAGGAAGCAGGATCTTGAGAAATTGAGAGCGGTTCATGAAGATCTTCAAACGGAAAACGAGTCACTTCGCGCCAAACAGATCAGTCCCGCTCAGGAAGGATTCGAACCACCATGTCTTAAATGCATTGAGCATGATAATGCTACTTCTGTTGCTGAATGTTCTACTATTACTGCTGTTGCAATATCTTCAACTGTTGATGTGGTAGCTAACCCCTCTACTGAGGATACCACCGCTATTGCTGATGAGAATGCTAGGTTGAAGACATTGCTCTAAACAGGGATGTACCTAGCCGCTCATGATTCGGTTTTACTACCAGAGATGACCCCTAAAAATGTATGAAGACGTTGAAGTCAAAGGTGGTATATGAAGATATTCACATTGAAGACTATGATAAGAGAAGACATGATATGAAGCCTATGGAGCTCGAAGACTTAGATCTTTCGTAGTTCTCTTTCTTTTGTGATTGAGTCATAGGAACCACCATACTGTTAAGTGGGGTCCAAGAGAACCAGTCAGAATGACTGAAGTGATGCCTAAACCAAAAACCTATGTCTTCGAGTGAAGACTATGAGAGCGAATCTTGTCGAGAGTCGAACAAGTCAGCTTTGCTTGTAGCCCAAGTAAAGTTGTCGTGTGAGTTTGAAATCTGACCGTTGGAACACGTGTCAGTTCCTTAGTGACCCAGGGTCATTTCGGACAAATCAGGTCGGGTTGCCAAGTGGCTATTAATAGCCCACCCCCTACAACCATAAACGGTTGGTTGCTCAGATTGAGAGTATGGCTTTTGTCGTTTGAGAGCAACCCACCTCGAAGCCTTTGAGAGAGAATTCCTTGCGAGGATAAAAGCCCTAACCACCAGAGCCAGAGAGAATTGGGCATCACTTAAGTCTTCTTGTCTGTGTGATCTGATGACTTATTACACTTGAGGACTGTGCATCCTCCAGCCGGTTAGGCGCCGCGTTCTGAGCTTCCAAGAGACATTGTGGATTGCCAGTGAACAAAGTCTGTGAAGGTTTGAGAGTCTACCTTGAACACTTACCAGAGTGATTGGGCGAGGTCTATGTGACCTTAGCTCAAGGAGAACACGGTGAGGACTGGGTGTCCTGAGCTGCGTGTTCAGGACTGGGTGTCCGGGACTGTGTGTCCTAAGGTTTAAATACCTAGCCGCTCCAACCAGACGTACAGTTGTCACAGCAACTGGAACTGGTTCAACAAATCATTGTCTTCAACGAGTCACTGGTTTCATCTTCACTTCACGTTACTTACTGTTACTCCTTGTGAAGTCATTGTATGTTTGCTCTATCATTTGTCTTCACTGAGTGACTGCGTGTTCTGTTTGAGTTCACAATATCTTCCTACCTGATCCTTACTACCTAGCTGCTATTAGTCTTTGTGCTTTCACTTCATTGAATACTTGACTATGGTTTGCCTAGTGTAGTCTACCTTCCGCTGCATGGTAATAGGTTCAATTTTATCGTTTGTCTTCAAAACTCCCATGTTCTGAAGAATTTCATAAAAATCGCCTATTCACCCCCCCTCTAGTCGATATAACGCACTTTCACTAACATTCTTACCCAGGCACGGTCTTGAAGACTGGGATTTGAGTTCCCGTTGAGTCATCGGAGGAGGAGTGAAATGTTCCATGATAATTTGAGTTGGAAGGGTTAAGAGGTTGACGAAAATGACCCGCCTTGGGATAAGCTAAGTCAGAAATTTGTGAAAGCTCAGCACAATGCTTGCGAGGAACCAGTGTGTTGGGTAAGCTGGAGGATAAAACCCCATCATCGTTGTTCCGGGTTATGCGGCGAGCTTCATGCTGTTGTTTCTTCACAATAAAGTTGGGATCCAAGTAAGTTAAAGGGTGACAAAATCTTACTTTCCGGCTTGCTTGTCGAGTTTTCTGTGTTGGCAGAGGTTCTGAGCTGAAGGAAAGAGTAATTACCTCTTAATCATCTACACAATTCGCCTCTACATCATCCTGATAATGGTCATTGTCAATAAGATGTACAAAAAATGAGCCAACGGAATCAAGCTCTACCTCCGACTCATCATCATCATCTTTATCATCCAAGTTGAATAACTCAGTGGGATTGGTCTTTTCCTTGGCAGGCTTTTTTGTAGCCTTGGTCTTTGTCCGAGTTTTCTTGGCCGACTTATCCTGCAGCTTCTTACTCCAAAAAGGTGAATCGGCCTACAAAAATTAAATGGGTATGAAAAGGCAATCTAAGTGAAGGTATGATTCAATTGTGAAGTTGGTTAAAAACTTATAGCTGGCGGTTTGTTAAGAACGCAGAAAGGATTCAATCCGATTTTACTGCAATCTCCCAAGCTCTCATTTAACAGAGACTTGGTCATATTATTGATGTTTTCGTCAGTCAATTCAATCTCATAGTGGCGTTGAGGATCTTTTAACTCGCCAGTGTACTCGCATAATAAGCTGGGGTGGCGGCTTAAGGGAAAAACTCTCTAGGCGACCGAGCATCAAACCAGATCGATTCCAGTCAAGCCGTTCACCATCAAGGCTCAGATCTTGGAAAATAATAGCATATATTTCTTCCATTCTGCTATACTGATGCGGTCTGGAAGAGGATGCCTGTTGCTAAGCTGGCTGGTGCGATAACCCAGCAAAGGATTTTCCCCTGATGGAGAAGTGTCTTTGCAATAAAACCAGGTTTGGTTCCAGTCTTTGGGATGATTGGGCAAAGTGGCAGCTAGGAAAGTGGCTTCTTTCCGTCGCTGGGAAACTCTAGGCTGGGCCCGTCTGTGAACTCGTTCTGCCTGTTTAAATAATAAAATTCCCAGAATAGTTCTACGGTGGGCTCCTATTGAAGGTACACCTTGCAGAATACTTGAAAGTTGCAAATGTTTGAAACAGAATTTGGTTTGATATCTTGCGGATGGAGCTTGGAAAAATGCAGCACATCGTGGAAGAATTTTGAGTCTGGAGGGCTGAAGTCTCAGAGCATGTGACCAGTGAAGACAATTACTTCACCATCCTTGGGCTCGGGAGGAGTTTCAGCACCTGGGACCCTCCAATGGATGACATCTTTTTTGGCCAGGATGCCTGTCTGAACATATTCGTTCAAGTCTTCCTCGGTGACCTGGGAAACGACCCAGTTGCAGGCAGTGACAGTCCTGCCCATTTTGAGGATAAAGGCCTAAAAGAAAGAGATATTGTCGGTTTAAGATTAAACTCCTACGCCGGACCAATGATTCAAAGGTAAAAGTGCTATAAATAGCTAATACGTTAAGTCGGAAGATGAACACTGAAGTACGCGGATATTCATACGGGTGGCTTAAAAGGGGACTAATAGTACCTATCGGGTTAAGGATTATGCTATTAAGCCGGCCAGAGTTTAAAGGTCTAATACATTGTGCAGAACCAAATTATGAGGATGAATGAGCAAGCATGGTTCACTACAAAAAAATACACATCCGTGACATTTTGGGCCGAACGATTTTTTTTCCTGTCATACTTATGACACTTCTATGACGATAACTGTGACAAAACCCGATATCATCATAGATGTGGTGGGGTCCTACTTCTATGACAACAAATCATGACAGAAAATGGGCTTTTCGTCCTGGGCAGGCCGGAGACGGAACTGCATGACATTCTTTGGGCCATGCATGACAGAAAAAACCGTGGTAGAAGCGAGGATGAGGAAATATCGGGGAGTTCCCGGTGATGCTGGGTGGTCGGGGGCCGAGCGATGTGCATTTCTCTCAGACGTACGCGCGTGTGTGTGAGGCGTTGGGCTCTAACTGAACCTGAGCGATTGCACTGCAGGCTACGCGTTACTGAACCCGAGCGATCAATCGATCCCTTGATGTTAACTAAAGCCGATTGATTCCTTTGCTACTGCTGCTAACATAAGTCAATCGATGCTGCCTCTAGATGAATAGTGATCATTGTTGGGGGTTTGGATGAACAATTCCCGATGGGGGTTGGATGAACAGGACTCCGTGGTAGTAGAGGTCGTTGCCGCTGGATGAACAGGACCCTGATCGATTGAGCCGGTGGATGAACATGACCCGTGGAGGGCTGGTTGAACAGTAGTCGGTGGAGGGATGGTTGAACAGTAGTCGGTGGAGGGCTGGATGACAGTAGCCCGTGGAGGGGTGGTTGAACAGGACCCCGTGGAGAGGGCTGGTTGAACAGTAGCCGATGGAGGAGCGTGCGGTGGAGGCTGGATGAACAGGAGCCCGTGGATGAACAGTTGCAGGTGGAAGCTGGAGGAGGTCGACGGTGGATGAACAGTAGCCCGTGGAGGCTGGAGGAGGTCGACGGTGGAGATGAACAGTATCCCGTGGAGTCCCATTTTGCGGTACGCCACACCCGTCCTGATGCACAAGACCCCCGTTTTGACCGTAGCGCTCCAACACAAGTCTGTTTCCGCCATTTTGCGGTACGCCACACCCCTCTCGATCAACAGGACCCCGTTTCCACTGTAGGAGGTCCGTTTCTTTGGTTTTGCGGTACGCCAGACCCCTCCCAATGAACAGGATCCCATTTCGACCGTGGCCGGTCGAACACAAGGCCGTTTCCTCCATTTTGCGGTACGCCAGGCCTCGTTTCCATCGGTTGTTCCGTCCAAGTTGGTTGGCTCCCGATGAACAACACGCGTTTCGTTGTGTCACACCCTAGTTAGTTCAAGCATTAGAGTGTGCATCATGTTTAAATTCCTCTTAAATTTGAAATGGGGAAGACAGAACCCCCAACACCCCCGCTGAAAACAACTAGGGTTTACTAAAATTATTTTTCAATGAACCTGAAATGCCCTTCTACACTCTCTTTGTCTTGGGTTAGAACCTCTGGCAAAATTGGTGCACAATTTTCTAGGTCAATAGAAGGTCATTGAATTAAATCATAAGTATTTGATTTTGGGCATTTAAATGCTATAAAATAATTTAAATGCTCAAATAATTCTGGAAATAAATGTATACTATTGGAAATATTCTAAATAGAGCCCACATTTATTTTCAGGATTTTTGGAAACGTTTTAGTATTTTTAATAAAGCCCAACAGTTGCAGTTAAATAGAAAAACAGAAACAAATCAAAAAAAAGAGAGAGAGGGAAGCCCACCTGGGCCTTACCTGTGCTCGCCCAGCCCACCTGGCTCGGCCCAACCGACTGGCCTTGCCAGTCGTCGTCCTCCTCCCGCCAGGAGGACGAGGAGCACGTGGCCGGCGCCCGCGGCCACACGCCGGCCACCTCCTACTTCACCAGAGCCACCCCCTTGCCCCTCCGACAAGCCCAATAGCTCCGCCTCGTCGCCCTGGACCTCTCCGCTGACCCACGCGACTCCAAACGCCGCCGAACGCCGTCCTCGCCCTCGTCTTCAACCTCGGGCACCCGAGCCGTCTCCGGTCGATTCGTTGCCGCCAGGACCTCCCCGAGCTCACTAACCCCCTCTCCGACCCCGCTGTGAGCTCCTCTTCCTCTTCCCCTAGCTCCCGTGCTCGTTTGGCCTCTGTAGTCGCCACTTCCACCACACCCGAAAGCTCCCCGCCGCTGGCCATGGCGCCGTCGTGGCTAGAGCCACAGTGGCTTGAAGCCAAGCTCACTGTTGTGCTCAGCGCAGCACCAGGAGCCCGTAGCCACCACCAGCTCTTTCTCCCGTGCACCGTAGTGTCGAACCCAACCCCGTCCGAACTCCGGCCGCCGCTACCGAGCTCGCCGGCGTCGTTTCCGGCGTTCCCGTGTCCAACCACTTGCACCACTGGATGTGGCAGCTCCCCAGCTACGCGTAGCACGTCTCCACCGGCGATTTGGTCACCGGAGGACCAAATCCGAAGCTCTCCGCCGTCTCGGCCTCGCCAGTGACTCAACGCCGGCGGGATTAGCCCCGCTGACCAGGGGTTTGACCCCAGTTTGACTCCATCTGAGACACTAATGTGTGGGGCCGGCTTCTAACTAATTTAGATTAGTTTAAATTAGAGCTAATCACTCTGTTAGAGGTTAATGACGCCGTTAACTACCCCTCTCTCAGTGACATGTGGGCCCAGAGCCTAACTAACCCAGTTTAGTGCTAACTAAACACTAACCAACTCTGTTAGTTAGCTGAGAGACTGACAGAAGGGGCCCACCAGTCAGGTTTGACCTGGGCTGGTGCCTTTGACCCGCTGATGTCATAGTGACGCAGTGCTGACGCATTAATTCAATTTCTGGATTTATTCTTTAATAGGAAATTCCAGAAAATAATCAAAACTTCTAAAAATCATAGAAAATCAACCATAGCTCCAAATGCAAAGATTTATATATGAAAAATGATCAGAAAAATTCAATCTATCCATCTGTAATGGTTTCATGCATGACAAAACAAGTTAACCTTGCTGTTTAAGCATAATGAGGTAATGCACTAATAAAGCCATGTTTAATAAGCTAATAATTGAATCTTTGACTCAAATGAGTTTATCCCTTTCTATCTTAGCTTGCATTAGGCCAAGACACCTTCATCTTGCCTTGTCATAGCATGCATCATATTGTTGCATATTGCCATGTGTTGATTATGTTTTGGTGTGTCTTTCGTGGTAGGTTCTACCTCCGAGGATAACCCCGAGTATCCGTCTGAAGGGCAGTACCCTACTACCACTACAACAGGCAAGCAACCCATTGATCATTCTGATACAAAACCATGTTCTCGCTTCTGCTCTGGTTTACTGCATTAAGACAACGCGATTCAAACTGTTGTGTGTTATGGTAGTTGAACCCTTATCCTCTGCATGACCCGTCATTGCCATAGTAACTAGATGAAACCCACTAGCATGTGTAGGAGTTGATTAAGCCATGTATGTGTTTCCTACCTTGCTATGCCTGCTATGCTTAGAGTTTTGTAAGGTCTGGTTCATCTGGGTGATGGGCTAGAGTGATATGATATGTCGGTAATGTGAGGAATGTGTTGAACATGTTTTGGTAAAGGTATCGATGAGAGGCCATGTAGGAGTACATGGTGGGTTGTTTCATTGAGACCATCCATAAGAACTGAGATCTGTATGCGTGATTTAAGATTCAGCTACTACCACACATTGGGCCCTGAAATATGACCCCGCTCGACTTACTGACCCCTCTCGCCCTCTGTCCAGGAGTTGCAACTAGTTTCTGGTGTTTGTAGGACATGTGTTGGCGGCCGTGCGTAGCGCTGACCCTAGGGGTGGGCTATGATGCGGTAGATACACTGTGGTCGGGTATGCCGGGCGCCCATTTGGCGTCTCGGGACCCTGTACACATCGTTTGGGGCCGTTGAGGACACCCCGGCCGGATTTCCTTGCGGATGGAACCTGAATAGGCGATAAACCTGGACTAGAGACTTGTGAGGTTAGTCAGGTCGTGGTCTACACCCATGTCGGTTTTTGCTTGAAGTATGCCGAGCACATGTCGTGTGCAGACGCTAAGTGGTGGAAACATGTGTTTCGAAGTACACCCCTGCAGGGTATAAAACTATTCGAATAGCCCCGTCCACGGTAAAGGACTACTTGGTTGCCTATGTAGTTCATAGACAAGTTAATGGATACTACTAAAAGACTCAAGATAAGTGTGAGTACCGAGAATGGCCCTCTCATAGGATGACGAGCGAGGATCCTCGGTGGAGTATTGTGTTGGTGAGTAGTGGACTCATGTGCGAAAACTATTTTACTGGTGGAGTTCCGTAGGATAGCTTAGCCAAGAGTCAAAGCTGGCTTGCTGCAATAACCCCACCTCCTTCTTGAGAATAAGCATGTATAGTAGGTTCTTTGTAAGACCGAGTACCCTTGTACTCATGTTTGCTTAATTACTATTTTCAGACGACAACACCGCCCCCTCCGATGGGTTCTACGTAGAGCTTGAGGTCGACGAGTGACTAGCCACCCAGGTGGTGATCCTGGCCATGGAGGGCCCTATGTAGATAGACAGGCTTCGAGAAGCCTTCTTTCTTTCTAGTGTCTGTACTCAGACTAGTTGCTTCCGCATGTGTTTGTATGATTGTATGACTTGAGTGTCGGGTCATGTGACCCCTGTCTGTATGAACATGTTATGTATGGCTCTCTGGAGCCTTTAAATAAAGTACTTGAGTTGTAGAGTTTTGTTGTGATCCCATGTTGTATGTACTCATATCGGGCATATTGTGTGTATGATTGAAATGCTTGGTATGAGTGGGATCCGACAATCTAGTTGTTTATCCTTGGTAGCCTTTCTTATGGGGAAATGTAGTCTAGTGTTCCTCGAGCCATAGTAGTCCGCTACAGCCCGGTTCACCGGAGTCCTGCTAGCCCAGCACTACTGTTCAGGACACTTGACTGGCCGGCATGTGTTTCACTTCGTTCCTATGTCTGTCCCTTCGGGGAAATGTCACGCGGTGACTTCCGAAGTCCTGTTAGCCCAGTGCTACAGCTCGGAATCACTCGCTGATGACCGACATGCTCGATGTGATTCATGTATGCCTGTCTCCATAAGTCTGTGCCGCTTTGGGTTCACGACTAGCCATGTCGGCCCGGGTTCTCTGCCAAAAGGCGCAAACGGTCCCGGGCCATATTATGGCGACACCCGTGGGATACCGTGTGTGAGGCCGCAAAGTGATATGAGGTGTTACCGACTAGATCGATGTGGCTTGGAATCGGGGTCCTGACAGCATTGGTATTAGAGCCAGACTGCCTGTAGGTTCATTGAGCCAAGCTGGTCGATGTCGAGTCTAGAAATGCTTTAGTAATATGTAGGGGAATTGATTGTGGGAGGGAACGTAAGGCTCTTTTACTCCTTTACCCTATGCCTCTGATCTGAGTCATTCTCTTCTCATTCAACATGGGTTAAGGACTAGGCTCTCTTCTTCTATCAGGTTCACGTGTTACTAATCCGTAGTAGCTTATAGGATTGTTGCTACAAGCCCCAGTTCAGTTTCAGTTTCTACTATTTTAGTATGTTGCTATTTGGATCAGAACCTTGATATGATGTTGTTGAGTGGTATTGCGAGCTGTTGTGGATGTCTCAAATCTTTTTCTGAGCATTTACAGCTGTTATGCTGTCCAATTTTCCCTAGAAATTCTGATGTCTTTGCATTGTGGTTGTGCTTTCAGATGGCCAACCGTGTTCAAAACCAAGTGGTTTGCCTGACCCGGTTCCTCGACGTGCCCGGTCATACTGCTATGTTAGTCAGGGTAATGATCGAGACGGGTTACCGTTGGTATCCCGAATACACCGTTGAAGAGCAATTCCGAGACTTTAATCAAAGCCTATATTTCTGCACCGTTAGGATATTTCCTTCTTATCCTGGATCTACCAAGCCCCTTCACTGTTCCTATGGACTCGGGGTTACTGTTAAGATGGCTGTGCAGGATGCTGCCTATTCCATGATGACCATCATGCGAGTCCGGACTGGCCTGCTTCGGAACACCGACTTCCGTTACATGCCAGCTACACTTCCGGGAGCGCAAGGGTATCTTCAGGCTATCTATGCTGACTCCACTTAGGAGGACTCATTAACTCGTACCACTGCCGAGATGCTCGAAGATAAGGACCGAGAGAATCGGGCCTTGAGGCTGGATCTTTTCAATACCCGTGCTGATCATTGGGCTACATTGACTCGGTTTGCACCTGCGGTGCAAGCTGGATGTATGGATACAAGGGATCTGTATCCTCTGAGATCTGCTTTGCCAGACATGGTGGATTGGCGTGATGTGGGAGGCATCACCCCACCCCGTGGTCCCCGCAGGCCATCGTTTGTTGGTCCAAGACCTCATCCTAGCCCCTATGGTCCACAGGCTCCTCAGGACCGTCTGTTCCCGGATGGTCACGTTGAACTTCCAGGCTATGGAGGTGATTTCTATGAGGACTACTACGGAGCTGTCTGAGTTAGTAGTAGTACCACTAGTATTGTAGTAGTTGTATCTCCACTATCCTGCGTGACTTGTGGAATATGACTTTGTGTGTAATCAATTCCGGAGGTGTAGACAAATAATGTATAGGAGCTTGGGATGCCTCTAATGGAATGTAACGTCTTTCATCAAAGTTGTACTGTAGCCTGGGCTTGTACTAAACTATGTATGATGTGTATGACCGTTGGTATATATATGGCAGTTTTATATTACCATGACATACGGATGAACATCTCCGCATTCCGTGTTATCCATTACATTCTGCACTTCCTTGCTAAGCTTGAGCCATCCTTATCTAAACCATTGTCTTGTTTTCTCCTAGGATGGTCAACACCCGCAGCAACCCTGCTGCCTCGGAGCAGGGGGAAGCCAGTGCAACTAGGGGTGAAAATCTGCCTCAACCGCCATCTCTGGCCGAAGTAATGCTGGAGGCAGAAAGAAACAAGCGTGAGACTAACCGCCTGCTAGAGCGGATTGAGCAGAACACCGCATGCCATCCGCGAAATGGCTTGGTGTCAATCAATGACTTTATCAAGCTGTACCCACCAAAGTTTAACCATTCCGTCGAGCCCCTCGACGCGGATGACTGGCTTCGCAGCATCGCCCACAAGCTATGTTCTGCCAACATAGCCAAAGCCGACAAGGTTACTTACGCTGCCTACCATCTCGAAGGCCCTGCTAGCCTCTGGTGGGAAAATTTTGAAGCTATGCGCCCGGTCGGCCAAATTACTAATTGGGCTGAATTCAGTGAGGCTTTCCGTGAGCATCACATTCCGGAAGGTCTCATGGATCACAAGAGGGAGGAGTTCTGCAACTTCACCCAAGGAAGACTGACTGTGGATGCTTATAGTCGTGAATTTGGGAATCTGGCACATTATGCCCCTGAAGAGGTATCTACTGACGCTAAGAAGCAGGCAAGGTTCTGCAAGGGACTTAGCCCTGATCTTCGCCGCGTTCTTCGTCTTCATGAGTGCACCTCTTTTTAGAAGTTGGTCAATAAAGCCATCAGTGCTGAGACAGGCCAGACTGATTATGACGCTTCACGCAAGCACTCCCGTGATTTTGGCTCTTCATCTGGCTCTAGAGCTCAGAAGCGCCGGGTGTGGATCCCAAGCACGGCGCTGCCACCTAGGTTCATTCTGAGGCCATCCTTTGAGGCGCCTCGTCCTAACCAGCAATTTGCACCGCCCAAGCCCTATGGTGGCCCCACTGCTAACGCTGCTCCATGCCCCAATATGGTGACATGCTTTAAGTGTGGAGAGCCGGGTCACTATAGTCGAGAGTGTCCCCAGAACAACAACTCCAATCAAACTGGAAAGTCCGTTGGCCATGGTAAGCCCGCGGTAAAAACATTCTACGCCAAGCCGGCCACCACTGCACGTGGCCATGTCAACTATGTTTCAGCCGAGGAGGCTCATGAGGATCCTAACGTCGTCCTTGGTACGCTCCTTGTTAACTGCCATCCGGCATCTGTTCTTTTTGATACTGGAGCATCTCATTCATTCATATCCGAGAACTATGCTCGATTGCATAACACGACATTCTGTGACATGCCCTCTACCATGGAAATTCAAACCCCTGGCTCTAGATGGCAAACTTCTAGAGTAAGCCACGGGAACGAAATTCTTGTCGATAGACTTGTCTTCCTTGCATCCTTAATAGCTCTCAAGTCCTCGGACATAAAAATCATCTTGGGTATGGACTGGATGTCAGCTCATTATGCTAAGATCGATTGTGCCACTAGAACCGTTCAACTTACTCACCCATCGGGCAAGACAGTCAATGTCTTAACCCGAGTGGCCAAGCGCCAACTTTACTCCCTAAATGCCAACACCCTTCCAGACCTTGAGGATGTTCCGGTAGTTCGAGACTTTCCGGATGTCTTTCCAGAAGAACTGCCAGGTGTTCCACCTGACAGGGATGTTGAGTTTGTGATAGACATTGTTCCAGGAACCGTTCCAATTTCTAGAAGACCCTACAAGATGGCACCCTTAGAACTAGCCGAGCTTAAGAACCAACTCGATGAGTCCTTGAAAAAGGGTTTCATCCGTCCTAGTTCCTCTCCTTGGGCTTGCCCCGTCCTCTTCGTTAAGAAGAAGGATGGGATCGAATGGTTGTGGATTACCGACCTGTCAACTTGGTCACCATCAAGAACAAATACCCGCTTCCCAGGATCAACGATCTGTATGATCAGCTCACTGGATCCTCAGTCTTTTCCAAGATGGATTTGAGGTTGGGCTACCATCAAATCAAAATCAGAATCGGGGACATTCCCAAAACAGCCTTTGTTACTCATTATGGCCAATAGGAGTACACCGTCATGTCCTTCGGTTTAACAAATGCCCCAGCTACCTTCTCTCGGTTAATGAACTCGGTCTTCATGGAGTACTTGGATAAATTCGTCGTAGTATACCTCGATGACATACTCATCTACTCCAAGAATGAAGAGGAACATGCCGAACATCTAAGGCTGGTATTGATGAAACTTCGAGAGCATCGCCTTTATGCCAAATTCTCCAAGTGTGAATTTTGGTTGCCAGAAGTGACCTATCTAGGCCATGTAATCTCTGGTAAGGGTATTGCTGTCAATCCCGAGCGAGTCCAAGCCGTCCTTGATTGGACTCCACCTGAGACAGTTAAGCAAGTTCGGAGCTTCCTTGGCTTAGCGAGCTATTGCCGCCGCTTCGTCGAAAATTTCTCCAAGGTTGCTAAACCTTTAACTGAACTCCTCAAGAAAGATAAAAAGTTCGAGTGGACTCCACAGTGCGAGTTCAGCTTTCAGGAACTGAAAAGACGCCTAACATCTGCTCTCGTACTGGTACCACCAGATTTCTCCAAGGACTTTATTATCTATTGCGACGCCTCACGACAAGGACTAGGTTGCATACTCATGCAAGATCATCAGGTAATTGCCTATGCTTCACGGCAATTACACCCACATGAGGAAAATTATCCCACACATGATCTAGAGCTTCCAGCTGAAGTCCATGCACTTAAAACTTGGCGACATTACCTCCTCGGTAATCGTTGCGAGATCTTCACCGATCACCAAAGTTTGAAATATATCTTCACCCAACCAGATTTGAATCTCAGGCAAAGACGTTGGGTCGAGTTGATCTCGGATTACAACTTAGGAATAACTTACACCCCGGGCAAAGCCAATGTCATGGCTGATGCACTAAGTCGTAAATCCTATTGTAACAACCTGATGTTACAACAAAGTCAACCACTTCTCCATGAGGAAATCCGTAAGCTTAATCTTCACATTGTTCCTCGAGGATTCCTATCCACCCTGGTGGCGAAACCTACCCTTATGGATCAAATCATAGCTGCCCAGAAGCGTGATAAGGGCATATCCCGGATTAGGGAAAACATTGCTAGCGGAGTTGCTAAATGTTTTTCCATGGATAAGCGGGGTGCTGTCTTCTTCGAGAACCGTTTGGTGGTTCCCAAGAAACAACATCTACGCCAGTTGATCCTTAAGGAAGCTCATGAATCCCCTCTCACCATCCATCCTGGTAGTACTAAAATGTATCAAGACCTACGCTAGAGGTTTTGGTGGACTAGGATGAAGAGAGAAATCGCTCAATACATTGCTAATTGCGACGTTTGTCTTCGTGTTAAAGCAGAGCATCAACGGCCTACTGGCACCCTTCAACCTTTGGCTATTCCTGAATGGAAATGGGATAAAATCAGTATGGATTTCGTCACTGGGTTTCCCAGAACCAAGAGAGGGAATAATGCTATCTTCGTCGTGATCGACCGACTTTCCAAAGTAGCCCATTTCCTACCTGTTCGTGAGAGTATCACCGCTAGCCAGCTAGCCGATTTATACATCTCCCAAATAGTGTCTCTTCATGGTGTTCCATTGGAAATTAACTCAGATCATGGGAGTCTCTTCACCTCTTGATTTTGGGAAAGTTTCCAAAATGCTATGGGAACTCGTCTCTCTTTTAGTACCACCTTCCATCCTCAATCAAGTGGTCAAGTAGAACGAGTTAATCAAATTCTGGAAGATATGCTCCGAGCTTCTGTTATCTCGTTTGGAATGAGTTGGGAGAAATGCCTTCCATTCACGGAGTTTGCTTATAACAATAGTTAACAAGCCAGCTTGGGCAAGGCTCCTTTCGAAGTTCTCTATGGACGAAAATGTCGAACGCCTCTTAACTGGTCAGAAACCGGGGAAAGACAACTCTTTGGCCCAGATATGATTCAGGAAGAAGAAGAGCAGGTTCGCGTTATTCGTGAGAAATTGAAAACAGCCCAATCTCGTCAAAAGAATCAATCTGATCGTAAACATAAGCCTATGACTTATGAAGTAGACGAGAAGGCTTACCTTCGGGTTACTCCGTTAAAGGGAACCCATCGTTTCGGTATCAAAGGCAAATTGGCTCCTCGTTACATTGGACCCTTCCGCATTATTGCCAAACAAGGAGAAGTTGCCTACAAATTGGAACTACCTTTGCATCTTTCTAGAGTTCACGATGTTTTCCACATTTCTCAACTCAGGCGTTGCTTCGCGGATCCCATCCGTGGAGTGGACCACGAAACGCTTGATCTACAAGATAACCTCTCCTATAGGGAATATCCCATTCGTATCCTTGATCAAGCCGAGCGTACCACTCGACGTCATAATATCAAGTTTCTCAAGGTTCAATGGTCACACCATTCCGAGAAAGAAGCCACTTTGGAAAGGGAGGATCGTCTTCGACTCGAGTACCCCACCTTCTTCCCGGAGGATCCTAAATCTCGGGACGAGATTATTTTGAGTGGGGGTGAGTTGTCACACCCTAGTTAGTTCAAGCATTAGAGTGTGCATCATGTTTAAATTCCTCTTAAATTTGAAATGGGGAAGACAGAACCCCCAACACCCCCCCTGAAAACAACTAGGGTTTACTAAAATTATTTTTCAATGAACCTGAAATGCCCTTCTAAAAAGTTCACTCTCTTTATCTTGGGTAAGAACCTCTGGCAAAATTGGTGCACAATTTTCTAGGTCAATAAAAGGTCATTGAATTAAATCAGAAGTATTTGATTTTGGGCATTTAAATGCTATAAAATAATTTAAATGCTCAAATAATTCTGGAAATAAATGTATACTGTTGGAAATATTCTAAACAGAGCCCACATTTATTTTCAGGATTTTTGGAAACATTTTAGTATCTTTAATAAAGCCCAACAGTTGCAGTTAAATAGAAAAACAGAAACAAATCAAAAAGAGAGAGAGAGGGAAGCCCACCTGGGCCCTACCTGTGCTGGCCCAGCCCACCTGGCTCGGCCCAGCCGACTGTCCTTGCCAGTCGTCGTCCTCCTCCCGCTAGGAGGACGAGGAGCGCGTGGCCGGCGCCCGCGGCCACACGCTGGCCACCTCCTGCTTCTGCCGACGCCCTGGAGACGTCCAGGGATGCCACGCCGACCCCCACGTCCCCCTCTCATCCTCCCTCACTCTCCCCCTCATCTCCATCACCCTCTCCCGCGATGGACGAGCGCGATCCTCGCCACCGTTTGCCATAGACGTCACTAGAGCCACCCCCTCGCCCCTCCGACAAGCCCAATAGCCCCGCCTCGTCGCCCTGGACCTCTCCGCTGACCCACGCGACTCCAAACTCCGCCGAACGCCGTCTTCACCCTCGTCTTCAACCTCGGGCACCGGAGCCGTCTCCGGTCGATTCGTCGCCGCCAGGACCTCCACGAGCTCGCTGACCCCCTCTCCGACCCTGCTATGAGCTCCTCTTCCTCTTCCCCTAGCTCCCATGCTCGTTTGGCCTCTGTAGTCGCCACTTCCACCGCACCCGAAAGCTCCCCGCCGCCGTCCATGGCGCCGTCGTGGCTAGAGACACAGTGGCTCGAAGCCAAGCTCACTGTTGTGCTCAGCGCAGCACTAGGAGCCCGTAGCCACCACCAGCTCTTTCTCCCGTGCACCGTAGCGTCGAACCCAACCCTGTTCGAACTCCGGCCGCCGCTGCCGAGCTTGCCGGTGTCGTTTCCGGCGTTCCCGTGTCCAACCACTTGCACCACTGGATGCGGCAGCTCCCCAGCTACGCGTAGCACGTCTCCACCGGCAATTTGGTCACCGAAGGACCAAATCCGAAGCTCTCCGCCGTTTCGGCCTCGCCGGCGACACAACGCCGGTGGGATTAGCCCCGCTGACCAGGGGTTTGACCCTAGTTTGACTCCATCTGAGACACTGATGTGTGGGGCCGGCTTCTAACTAATTTAGATTAGTTTAAATTAGAGCTAATCACTCAGTTAGAGGTTAATGACACCGTTAACTACCCCTCTCTCACTGACATGTGGGCCCAGAGCCTAACTAACCCAGTTTAGTGCTAAATAAACACTAACAAACTCTGTTAGTTAGCTGAGAGACTGACAGAAGGGGCCCACCAGTCAGGTTTGACCTGGGCTGGCACCTTCGACCCGCTGACGTCACAGTGACGCAGTGCTGACGCATTAATTCAATTTCTGGATTTATTCTTCAATAGCAAATTCCAGAAAATAATCAAAACTTCTAAAAATCATAGAAAATCAACCATAGCTTCAAATGCAATCTATCCATCTGTAATGGTTTCATGCATGACAAAACAAGTTAACCCTGCTGTTTAAGCAGAATGAGGTAATGCATTAATAAAGCCATGTTTAATAAGCTAATAATTGAATCTTTGACTCAAATGAGTTCATCCCTTTTTGTTTTAGCTTGCATTAGGCCAAGACACCTTCATCTTGCCATGTCATAGCATGCATCATATTGTTGCATGTTGCCATGTGTTGATTATGTTTCGGTGTGTCTTTCGTGGTAGGTTCTGCCTCTGAGGATAACCCCGAGTATCCATCTGAAGGGCAGTACCCTACTACCACTACAACAGGGAAGCAACCCATTGATCATTCCGATACAAAACCATGTTCTCGCTTCTGCTCTGGTTTACTGCATTAAGACAATGGGATTCAAACTGTTGTGTACGGTAGTTGAACCCTTATCCTCTGCATGACCTGTCATTGCCACAGTAACTAGATGAAACCCACTAGCATGTGTAGGAGTTGATTGAGCCATGTATGTGATTCCTACCTTGCTATGCCTGCTATGCTTAGAGTTGTGTCAGGTCTGGTTCATCTGGGTGATGGGCTAGAGTGATATGATATGTCGGTAATGTGAGGAATGTGTTGAACATGTTTTGGTAAAGGTATCGATGAGAGCCCATCTAGGAGTACATGGTGGGTTGTTTCATTGACACCGTCCATAAGAATTGAGATCTGTATGCGTGATTTAAGATTTAGCTACTACCACGGATTGGGCCCTGAAATATGACCCCGCTCGACTTACTGACCCCTCTCGCCCTCTTTGCAGGAGTTGCAACTAGTTTCTGGTGTTTGTAGGACATGTGTTGGCGGCCGTGCGTAGCGCTGACCCTAGGGGTGGGCTATGATGTGGTAGATACACTGTGGCCGGGTATGCCGGGCGCCCGTTTGGCGTCTCGGGACCCTGTACACATCGTTTGGGGCCGTTGAGGACACCCCGGCCGGATTTCCTTGCGGATGGAACCTGAATAGGTGATAAACCTGGAATAGAGACTTGTGAGGTTAGTCAGGTCATGGTCTACACCCACGTCGTTTTTCGCTTGAAGTCTGCCGAGCACATGTCGTGTGCAGAAGCTAAGTGGTGGAAACATGTGTGATGAAGTACACCCCTGCAGGGTATAAAACTATTCGAATAGCCGCGTCCATGGTAAAGGACTACTTGGTTGCCTACGCAGTTCATAGACAAGTTAATGGATACTACTGAAAGACTCAAGATAAGTGTGAGTACCGAGAATGGCCATCACGGAACTTCTCCTGTCTGCGTGCATCAGTTCCAATGTCCTCTTCAGCATAGTGGGACAAGTCCAGAAACTCCAGCTGGTAAGCTTCCACAGTTTTGTTGCCTTGGGTGAGGTTGCGAAACTCGCGCTTCTTACGGTCCATGACTCCCTGAGGAATGAAGCGAGCATGAAAGGCAGCTTGGAAGTCTGGCCAGATGATGATTGTTCCAGCTGGCAGAGTACGCCTGTGGCTGTCCCACCATTGAGCTGCGGGTCCTTTCAGGAAGAAGGAAGCAAAGGTGACATAGCTGGCAGGGCTACATCAGCAGACTCCATCTCATAGGTGATGTCATGGAGCCAGTCATCAGCATCCAGAGGCTGAGTTGAGCTGCAGTACACGGTTGGGTTGAGGCGCATGAAATCTTGCAGAGTCACTTGGGTTGGCTGCTGGTTCATATTGGGGCGAGGAAACTGAGCCATAATATTCTCCATGAACTGACGATTCAGCTCAAACTGTTGCATCATCCCAGCCATGTACTCAGGCGGTGGTGGGGCGTTGCCACCACGACCACGACCACTTGGTCTAACCATCGTGCTAATATTTAACAGGGGTAGTTCAGCATTGAGAAATTTGCAAAAACAAGAATCATTCATGATGAAACATGCACAACGAAAGCAGCATGATAGATACTACATAGTAGTCGGCATATCTTACAAAAGAGATCATGCATAGAGTTCGTTACACAGTGTTCGGTACATAGGCTAAGACATCATAGGCGGCACACAGGCTCGCGGCGAATGCATCTAACACTAATAAGCAAGTCTACGTCAGTCCCATGCGGTACTGCGAAGGTAGGTGTAGCCCGACAGCTGGTAGTGACGCGAAGGGAAGACCTCCACGCGAGTAGCCTGGGGTCCGCGGATACTCTGGTGCGGAACCCGATGCGTAGGTGGCAGGAGAGGACCCAATGCAGGAGAGTAGCCTCCCACATCTGGCCAGCCGACGCCCTGGGGCATCACGGTCCTGGCAGGGTAGAACGCAGAACGCGACAGATCACCAGATCGGACAGAGGGGTGCAACAGCGTCAGAGCAAGGTACAGGTGCTGTCGGGTTGTGTACAACTCATGGCGAAGAGCTCGGTTAGTTTTATCCAGCCCATCAGCATGCAGAACCAGGTTCTGATGGTAGAAGGGCTCTCGGGTGACAGTGGAGTAGGCAGCAGTGTAGTATCCCTCCGCACCAACATCGGATGCGATAGCAATGTGCATGAAGGGGGAGGTATCCAACTCCTGATACTCTCCACGAAGACGTGTCAGAGCAGCATAAGCAGCATCATGGACCGCCATATCGATAGTCACTCCAACTCCATGAGCAGTGTGCAGCACGGTAGTGGAGTCATACTCCCGAGAGTAGAGGTGGACGATGGCACGGTACTGCTCCTGGTTGAAGTCCTGATACTCCTCATAAACGGTGTACTCAGGGTGCCAGCGATAACCCAGATAGGTCATCATCTCAACCAACACAGCAGGTGATCCTGAGGCACCAATGGTCGTCGTGTGGCGCACGACCTGCCTCGTGGGTTCCATCTGAAAACAAGGATGTTTTCACAGGAGTCAAATGACAATGTGGATAATGTTCAAATACCACTCTAAAGAATAACTAGGGCTTATCCAACTTTGGGGTGAACGTGGTCACGGGATCCTAGTGTTAGTGTTAATAAAATCGTTTAACCCGAGTAGGAGAGAATTCAGTGTCCCAGAGTAAGGATTGAGGAGTAAAAGAGCCTAATACCACCCAGATGGCGATGTGGGCCCGTAAGACACTCAGCCATGTTAGTAAAAGTTTTTGTAATGTCTAGACTCGACTTCGGCCAAGGAGTGTGGAAGAGGGATTCCTACAGGAAGTCGGCTCTGATACCAACTTGTGACGCCCCCAATTCAATCGTACACTAATCATACATGCAAACATGTACGATCAAGATCAGGGACTCACGGGAAGATATCACAAGACAACTCTACAAATAAAATAAGTCATACAAGCATCATATTACAAGCCAGGGGCCTCGAGGGCTCGAATACAAGAGCTCGATCATAGACGAGTCAGCGGAAGCAACAATATCTGAGTACAGACATAAGTTAAACAAGTTTGCCTTAAGAAGGCTAGCACAAACTGGGATACAGGTCGAAAGAGGCGCATGCCTCCTGCCTGGGATCCTCCTAAACTACTCCTGGTCGTCGTCAGCGGGCAACACGTAGTAGTAGGCACCTCCGGTGTAGTAGGAGTCGTCGTCGAAGGTGGCGTCTGGCTCCTGGGCTCCAACATCTGGTTGCGACAACCAGGTAGAAGGGATAGGGGGAAAAGAGGGAGAAAGCAACCGTGAGTACTCATCCAAAGTACTCGCAAGCAAGGAGCTACACTACATATGCATGGGTATCAAATGGAATAAGGGTATCATATGTGGACTGAACTGCAGAATGCCAGAATAAGAAGGGGATAACTAATCCTTTCGAAGACTACGCTTCTGGCAGCCTCCGTCTTGCAGCATGTAGAAGAGAGTAGACTGAAGTCCTCCAAGTATCATCACATAGCATAATCCTAACCGATGATCCTCCCCTCGTCGCCCTGTGAGAGAGCGACCACCGGTTGTATCTGGCACTTGGAAGGGTGTGTTTTATTAAGTATCCGGTTCGAGTTGTCATAAGGTCAAGGTACAACTCCAAGTCATCCTGTTATCGAAGATCACGGCTATTCGAATAGATTAACTTCCCTGCAGGGGTGCACCACATATCCCAACACGCTCGATCCCATTTGGCCAGACACACTTTCCTGGGTCATGCCCAACCTTGGAAGATCAACACGTCGCAGCCCTACCTAGGCACAACAGAGAGGCCAGCACGCCGGTCTAAATCCTATGGCGCAGGGGTCTGGGCCCATCGCCCATTGCAGACCTGCACGTTGCGTACGCGGCCGGAAGCAGAACTAGCCCCCTTAATACAAGAGCAGGCTTACGGTCCAATTCGGCGCGCGCCACTCAGTCGCTGATGTCACGAAGGCTTCGGCTAATACCACCACGTCGAGTGCCCATAACTGTCCCCGCGTAGATGGTTAGTGCGTATAGGCCAATAGCCAGACTCAGATCAAATACCAAGATCTCGTTAAACGTGTTAAGTATCCGCGAACATCGACCAGGGCCAGGCCCACCTCTCTCCTAGGTGGTCACAACCTGCCCTGTCGCTTCGCCACAAAGATCCACACAAAGGGCCGTTGGGACAAAGGTCCTTTCAGCCCCCAATCCGTGAATCACTCGCGGGTGCTCCACAAGGCGACCCGACTTTAGTCACCACATGTATCATGTATAAAGTATATAGTATATACCCGTGATCACCTCCCGAGTGATCTCGGCCCGATAATATAGCATGGCAGACGGACAAGAATGTATGGCCACTGATGATAAACTAGCATCCTATACTAAGCATTAGGATTGCAGGTAAAGGTATCAACAGTAGTAGCAACGACAGGCTATGCATCAGAATAGGATTAAGGAAAGTAGTAACATGTTACACTACTCTAATGCAAGTAGTAGGGAGAATAGTAGGCGATATCTGGTGATCAAAGGGGGGGCTTGCCTGGTTGCTCTGGCAAGAGAGAAGGGTCGTCAACTCCGTAGTCGAACTGGGTAGCAACAGCGTCAGTCTCGGTGTCTAGCGGAAGAAGAGGGGGAGAAACAATAAATATAATGCGAACAAATGCATGATGATGCATGACATGACAAAGCGTGATGCTAGGTGTGCCCTAACGCGGTACGAGGTGGTACCGGTGAAGGGGGGAACATCCGGGAAATTATCCCCGGTGTTTCGCGTTTTCGGGCAGAGGAGCCGGAGGGGGAAAGTTGCGTGTTTGATACGTTAGGGGTGTGTGGTGGACGAACGGGCTGCATATCCGGGTTCGTCTCGTCGTTCTGAGCAACTTTCATGTTGAAAATAATTTAATCCAAGTTACGGATTAAAAGATATGATTTTCTAAAGATTTTATTAATTTCTGAAATTATTTTTAATTCGAAAAATAATTGCTAAATTGCTAGGCGCACCCAGCACAGTGTACACAAAAGTGTACCCAGTGACTGACAGGTGGGCCAGAGGGACCCAGTTGACCAGTCAATGTTTGACTGGTCCACAGGGGTGGGACCCCCCTGTCATTGACTGTTTTAGTTAGTTAGGGTTTAGGTTAATTAGTTAGGCTTAACTAGTTGCCTTAGTTAATTAATCAAAATTAATTAAGTTAATTAAGTTAATTAATTCTTTAATTAATTAATTAATTAATTAATTAATATTATTATTTTCTCTTTTTTTTCATTTCTTTCTGGGGCTGGGCCCCACATGTCATAGCCCCAAGGGGCTGGCGGATTGGGCGTTCGAGTGCGGGCGTGCGGGCGTGGGCGTCCGTTTGCGTGCACCGCGGCACCCAGAGGGGCCCCGGCGGGCACGACGCCGGCCGGGGTAGGGCGAGGTCGGGCCAGGGTACTGGAGGCAGCGGGCGTCCGCCGGCGAAGCTGCGGGCGGGCTAGGGGGCGCGCGAGGCCGGTGCATGGGCGCGTGACCAGGAGGTAGGGCGTGGCCCGACACACTAGGGGGTCGGGGTGAGCGCGTGCAGGAGCGAGCCACCAGCGTGGCCATGGCGAGCGATTGCAGGCGGCATCGCCGGGAGATGGAGAGCGGCCAGCGCGGGTGCGCGAGGCGTAGGCGTGCGTGCAGGATGGGTTGCGGCCGCAGCAGCAGCTAGGCGCAGCGCGGGGCGACGGGCGCAGCCGGACGCGGCCACCGCGCTTGTGAGGCGATGCGGGGTGAGCAAGGCGCGCGTGCGGATCGTGGCCGGTGGGAGCAGCAGCACGGGGGAAAGGGGAGGAGAGGGGAAGCTCACGAGGGCCGTAGGGAAAAGGCCGCGGGCTCAGGGTCGGCCGGTGAGGAGGCCGTGGACGGGGCGGCGCCGGCGTGGTCGACGGCGGCAGGGACGACGAGGTTCGGTGGAGGCCGCTGAGGAGGAAGGCGAGGACGGTCCGGCGAGGGGGTCGGGGAGGCAAAGGGAGGCGCGCCGACGCTGTTCCGGGCGGCGAGGCACTCCAGGCGGCGGCGATGGGTGCCCGATCCAATCAGGATCGGGAGAGAGGGATAGTGGGGGCGCGAGTGGGGGGGAGTGGTTGCGGTCGTGGGGAGTGGGGGGGGGTGAGGAGTGCGTTTAGGGTTTCGGTCGGGGTGAGGTGGCCTATAGGCCACGGGGGTGAAGGGGCCGCGTGGGCCGGCCTGGTGGGCGGCCTGGTCGGACAGCTGGGCCGTTTGGCCCGGGGGGGCTCTTTCTTTTTATTAGTTTTCTGTTTTTGTTTTGTTTTGTTTTTTATTTATCTTATATCTTTTCTGTTTTATCTTGTTCCTCATTTTATTTTAGTTTGTTAAAATACAAGAATGATCCCTAACTTAGTACTACCACTAAACCCACTGCAATAAAAAGTTTAACACCTAAATAGAATAGTTTAACATTTTATTAATTATAAAATGCATTTCAATAATTGTTTTGACTACTGTTTTGTTCATTTTAGAGTATTTAAAGATTTTATGTAAGTGTGGTTTCTCCATCATAACTATCCATGATTTATTTGAATCCACCCGAACATTTAGTTTTAAGATTTGAAAACTTTTATTGTTTGCCTTTATTTTAAATTTGAATTTTGAACTGGGTTTCGAACTACGCGGGTTTATCAACAGTAACCGAGGTGATGTGGCATCATTAGCGGAGATTCACTGTAGCTTAATTATCCGGGCGTTACAATTCTCCTCCACTTCAAGAAATCTCGTCCCGAGATTTAGGAGGTAGAAGGAAACAGTGCGGGGTATTCATCACGAAGGCGGTCCTCGCGTTCCCAAGTGGCTTCGTCTTCAGAGTGATTCGACCACTGGACTTTGAGGAATTTGATCACCTTCTGACGTGTGCGGCGTTCAGCTTGGTCAAGAATGCGGACCGGATGCTCTTTATAAGAGAGGTCCTGTTGCAATTCGAGCACTTCATGATCCACTGCTCGGATTGGGTCCTTGAAGCAGCGTCGGAGTTGTGACACGTGGAACACATCGTGAACCTGAGAAAGGTTCGGCGGAAGCTCCAGTTGATATGCCACCTTTCCACGCCTTTCTAGAATAGTGAAAGGACCAATATAGCGGGGGGCTAGCTTTCCTTTGATCCCAAAGCGGTGTGCACCCTTCATTGGTGTAACTCGAAGATAAGCCTTTTCGCCAGGTTGATAGGCCATGTCTTGGTGATGACGGTCATACTGACTTTTCTGATGTGACTGAGCAGTCTTGAGATTCTCGCGAATAATGCGAACTTGTTCTTCGGCCTGTTGGATAATATCCGGACCAAAGAGTGGACATTCCCCAGTTTCTGACTAGTTCAGAGGGGTTCGACACTTTCGTCCATATAGCACTTCGAAGGGGGACATCTTCAGACTAGCTTGATAGCTATTATTATAAGAGAACTCGGCATATGGAAGAGATTCCTCCCATTTCTTGCCGAATGATATTACACAAGCTCGAAGCATGTCTTCGAGAACTTGGTTGACACGTTCAACCTGTCCCTGCGACTGAGGATGAAACGCAGTACTGAACGACAGATGAGTTCCCATAGCTTCTTGGAAACTCGCCCAAAACCTTGAAGTGAATAAGCTGCCACGGTCTAAACTGATAACTAGTGGAATACCGTGAAGTGAAACAATTCTGGCCATGTAGAGAGTAGCAAGCTGACTAGCAGTGATTGTCTCTTTGACTGCCAGAAAATGGGCAACTTTGGAAAGCCGGTCAATGACGACAAGAATAGCATCATTACCTTTCTGCGATTTGGGAAATCCAGTGATGAAGTCCATTTTAACATGGTCCCATTTCCATTCAGGAATAGAGATAGGTTGCAGAGTTCCAGCAGGCCTTTGATGCTCTGCTTTGATTCGGCGACAACCGTCACACTTAGCAACATAATGAGCAATGCCCTGCTTCATATTAGACCACCAGAATCTTTGGCGAATATCTTGATACATCTTCGTACTACCAGGATGGATGGACAGAGGCGTATCATGAGCTTCTTGCATAACCCTTTTAGTGTTATCCAGGTTTTCCTTCGAACATGGTACCACTAGGCGGCCTTTGAAATACAAGGCGCCATCGTCGGTGATAGCGAAGAATGAGGGCTTTCCTTCTGCTAGATGGCGTTTAATCTTATGGACTTCAGAGTCATAACCTTGAATAGTCTTTATACCAGCTACGAGATCTGGTACGACAGCCAGGGTATTTAGAGAACCCTTAGTAACAAGACGAAGATTCATCTTGCGGAACTCCGGGGGAGGGGGAGCGAGTGCTCCAGGAGGAACAATATGGAGGTTCAGCTTTCTAAATTCTTCGACAAGCGAGGGCTGAACTTTGTGAACCTGGAGGTGGTTTGCAGTAAGACTTGCGGCTCAAGGCATCAGCCATTACATTAGCCTTGCCGGGGGTATATGATATACCCACGTCAAAGTCTGCAACAGTCTCCATCCATCTCTGCTGGCGAAGGTTCAGATCTGGCTGAGTAAACAGATACTTCAGACTTTGGTGGTCGGTGAAGATCTCGCAATGATTACCGAGAAGGTAATGTTGCCACTGCTTTAGTGCATGAATGACAGCAGTAAGCTCGAGGTCGTGAACTGGGTAGTTCTCTTCGTGAGGGCGCAGTTGACGAGAGGCATAAGCAATCACTCTGCGCTCTTGCATTAGGACACAGCCTAATCCTTGACGGGAAGCGTCGCAGTTAATGACGAAGTCCTTCTTAGTATCAGGTGGAGCAAGCACGGGGGCAGAGGTCAACTTGTCTTTGAGCGCCTGAAAACTTTCCTGACACTTGTCTGTCCATTCGAACTTGACACCCTTATGCAACAGATTAGTCAGAGGCCTGGCAATCTTGGAGAAGTTCTCGACGAATCGACGGCAATAGCTGGCGAGACCGAGAAAACTTCGGACTTGCTTGACATTCTTCGGAGGAGTCCAATCGAGAATAGCCTGAACTCGTTCAGGGTTGACGGCAATACCATCCTTGGAGATGACATGCCCAAGATAGGTTACTTCGGGGAGCCAGAATTCACACTTGGAATACTTAGCATACAGTTGGTGCTCTCGAAGCTTTTCTAGCACCAGACGAAGATGTTCTGCATGTTCTTCCTCGTTCTTGGAAAATACAAGGATATCGTCCAGATAAACCACGACGAACTTGTCGAGGTAATCCATGAATATATAGTTCATCAGATGAGAGAAGGTGGCGGGAGCATTCGTTAAGCCGAATGACATGACGGTGTACTCGTATGATCCATACCGAGTCACGAAGGCAGTTTTTGGGATATCCTCTTCACGAACACGGATCTGGTGGTAACCTAGCCTCAAATCGAGTTTGGAGAACACTGATGAGCCAGCCAGTTGATCATAAAGATCATTGATCCGAGGAAGAGGATATTTATTCTGAATGGTAGCTTGGTTTATAGGATGGTAGCCTTGGACTAATCGGTTTGTCCCATCCTTTTTCTTAACAAAGAGAGAAGGTGCTCCCCAAGGAGAGCAACTTGGGCGAATGAAACCTTTGACAAGAGATTTGTCGATTTCCTCCTTAAGCTCAATGAGTTCATGCGGCGGCATCTTATAGGGTCGTTTAGCTATAGGGGTGGTGCCGGGTTTCAAGTCGATGATGAACTCGACAGCTCTAGCAGGGGGAATCCCTGGAAGTTCTTCTGGGAAGACGTCTTGGAATTCACGAACGACGGGAATGTTTTCAATGCCCTCGAGTGGTGCAGCGTTCAACGCATTCAAGGCATAAAGTCGTGCCTCGGCGTTCTGAACTAGATGAGCTTGGTAAGCTATTATTTCGTCAGAAGGGTGTAGCAGATGGACGACCTTAGTGGCGCAAACTATAGAAGCAGTATGCGCTTTCAACCAATCCATTCTCAGAATGAGGTCGATGTTAGACGACTTCAGGATAATGGGAGAGGCATAGAATTCCAGCCCTTCGATTTCCACGAGGACATCGATGCCAACCAGTGAGGTTTGACATTGTCCCACGGGGGTTTTTACCAATAACGAAGTGTTCATCTCCTCACATTTAACGTCATGCTTGTATGCAAAATCTTCTGACATGAATGAATGTGATGCTCCTGAATCGAATAAAACAGATGCAGGTACTGAGTTTACGAGGAGTGTACCCATCACGGTAGCAGGCTGGTCTAGAACTTCATTGAGATCAACGTGGTTGGCATGAACACGACCATAAGACTTGGCATTGTTGTTGTGAGGCTGGTTGCTTCCACGGCCAGCTGTGGGGAGGGCCAGTTGATTCTGGTTCTGATTGCAATCCCTAGCACGGTGACCTGGCTGACCACACTTGTAGCAGAGACCATTATTGGGAGTGGGAATAGGAGCTTGTGGTGGTGGAGGTGGAAGTCTTGGCTGCCTAGTTGGAGGAGTAGGCAGACGAGGTGCAGCATAGGTCCGCCTTGAGGCAGGTGCATTCGGCTGGTACATGCTGTTGGGAATCCATATCTTGCGCTTCTGCGAAGACGGGCCCGAAGATGAGCCCGTGTCACGGTTGCGCCTGTGAGAGCTCTGGTATTCCTGCAGACCAGTTTCGACATTGATGGCTTTGTTCACCAGAGTGGCGAAATCAGCAAAGTCATGCACTAGAAGTGCGAGCTTGATGTCAGCTTGAAGGCCATCACGGAACTTCTCTTGTCTGCGTGCATCAGTTGCAATGTCCTCTTCAGCATAGCGGGACAAGTCCAGAAACTCCCGCTGGTAAGCTTCCACAGTTTTGTTGCCTTGGGTGAGGTTGCGAAACTCGCGCTTCTTACGGTCCATGACTCCCTGAGGAATGAAGCGAGCATGAAAGGCAGCTTGGAAGTCTGGCCAAGTGATGATTGTTCCAGCTGGCAGAGTACGCCTGTGGCTGTCCCACCATTGAGCTGCGGGTCCTTTCAGGAAGAAGGAAGCAAAGGTGACATAGCTGGCAGGGGCTACATCAGCAGACTCCATCTCATAGGTGATGTCACGGAGCCAGTCATCAGCATCCAGAGGCTGAGTTGAGCTGCGGTGCACGGTTGGGTTGAGGCGCATGAAATCTTGCAGAGTCACTTGGGTTGGCTGCTGGTTCATATTGGGGCGAGGAAACTGAGCCATAATATTCTCCATGAACTGACGATTCAGCTCAAACTGTTGCATCATCCCAGCCATGTACTCAGGCGGTGGTGGGGCGTTGCCACCACGACCACGACCACCTGGTCTAACCATCCTGCTAATATTTAACAGGGGTAGTTCAGCATTGAGAAATTTGCAAAAACAAGAACCATTCATGATGAAACATGCACAACGAAAGCAACACGATAGATACTACATAGTAGTCGGCATATCTTACAAAAGAGATCATGCATAGAGTTTGTTACACAGTGTTCGGTACATAGGCTAAGACATCATAGGCGGCACACAGGCTCGCGACGAATGCATCTAACACTAATAAGCAAGTCTACGTCAGTCCCATGCGGTACTACGGAGGTAGGTGTAGCCCGACAGCTGGTAGTGACGCAAAGGGAAGACCTCCACGCGAGTAGCCTGGGGTCCGCGGATACTCTAGTGCGGAACCCGATGCGCAGGTGGCAGGAGAGGACCCAATGCAGGAGAGTAGCCTCCCACATCTGGCCAGCCAACGCCCTGGGGCATCACGGTCCTGGCAGGGTAGACCGCAGAACGCGACAGATCACCAGATCAGACAGAGGGTTGCAACAGCGTCAGAGCACGGTACAGGTGCTGACGGGTTGTGTACAACTCGTGGCGAAGAGCTCGGTTAGTTCTATCCAGCCCATCAGCATGCAGAACCAGGTTCTGATGGTAGAAGAGCTCTCGGGTGACAGTGGAGTAGGCAGCAGTGTAGTATCCCTCCGCACCAACATCGGATGCGATAGCAATGTGCCTGAAGGGGGAGGTATCCAACTCCTGATACTCTCCATGAAGACGTGTCAGAGCAGCATAAGCAGCATCGTGGACCGCCATATCGATAGTGACTCCAACTCCATGAGCAGTGTGCAGCACGGTAGTGGAGTCATACTCCCGAGAGTAGAGGTGGACGATGGCACGGTACTGCTCCTGGTTGAAGCCCTGATACTCCTCATAGATGGTGTACTCAGGGTGCCAGCGATAACCCAGATAGGTCATCATCTCAACCAACATAGCAGGTGATCCTGAGGCACCAATGGCCGTCGTGTGGCGCATGACCTGCCTCGTGGGTTCCATCTGAAAACAAGGATGTTTTCACAGGAGTCAAATGACAATGTGGATAATGTTAAAATACCACTCTAAAGAATAACTAGGGCTTATCCAACTTTGGGTTGAACGTGGTCACGGGATCCTAGTGTTAGTGTTAATAAAATCGTTTAACCCGAGTAGGAGAGAATTCGGTGTCCCAGAGTAAGGATTGAGGAGTAAAAGAGCCTAATACCACCCAGATGGCGATGTGGGCCCGTAAGACACTCAGCCATGTTAGTAAAAGTTTTTGTAATGTCTAGACTCGACTTCGGCGAAGGAGTGTGGAAGAGGGATTCCTACAGGCAGTCAGCTCTGATACCAACTTGTGACGCCCCCAATTCAATCATACACTAATCATACATGCAAACGTGTATGATCAAGATCAGGGACTCATGGGAAGATATCACAACACAACTCTAGAAATAAAATAAGTCATACAAGCATCATATTACAAGCCAGGGGCCTCGAGGGCTTGAATACAAGAGCTCGATCATAGACGAGTCAGCGGAAGCAACAATATCTGAGTACAGACATAAGTTAAACAAGTTTGCCTTAAGAAGGCTAGCACAAACTGGGATACAAGTCGAAAGAGGCGGAGGCCTCCTGCCTAGGATCCTCCTAAACTACTCCTGGTCGTCGTTAGCGGGCAACACGTAGTAGTAGGCACCTCCGGTGTAGTAGGAGTCGTCGTTGAAGGTGGCGTCTGGCTCCTGGGCTCCAACATCTGGTTGCGACAACCAGGTAGAAGGGATAGGGGGAAAAGAGGGAGAAAGCAACCGTGAGTACTCATCCAAAGTACTCGCAAGCAAGGAGCTACACTACATATGCATGGGTATCAAATGGAATAAGGGTATCATATGTGGACTGAACTGCAGAATGCCAGAATAAGAAGGGGATAACTAATCCTTTCGAAGACTACGCTTCTGGCAGCCTCCGTCTTGCAGCATGTAGAAGAGAGTAGACTGAAGTCCTCCAAGTATCATCACGTAGCATAATCCTAACCGATGATCCTCCCCTCGTCGCCCTGTGAGAGAGCGACCACCGGTTGTATCTGGCACTTGGAAGGGTGTGTTTTATTAAGTATCCGGTTCTAGTTGTCATAAGGTCAAGGTACAACTCCAAGTCGTCCTGTTACCGAAGATCACGGCTATTCGAATAGATTAACTTCCCTGCAGGGGTGCACCACATATCCCAACACGCTCGATCCCATTTGGCTGGACACACTTTCCTGGGTCATACCCGGCCTCGGAAGATCAACACGTCGCAGCCCTACCTAGGCACAACAGAGAGGTTAGCACGCCGGTCTAAATCCTATGGCGCAGGGGTCTGGGCCCATCGCCCATTGCACACCTGCACGTTGCGTACGCGACCGGAAGCAGAACTAGCCCCCTTAATACAAGAGCAGGCTTACGGTCCAATCCGGCACGCGCCACTCAGTTGCTGACGTCACGAAGGCTTCGGCTGAAACCACGACGTCGAGTGCCCATAACTGTCCCCACATAGATGGTTAGTGCGTATAGGCCAATAGCCAGACTCAGATCAAATACCAAGATCTCGTTAACCGTGTTAAGTATCCGCGAACACCGACCAGGGCCAGGCCCACCTCTCTCCTAGGTGGTCACAACCTGCCCTGTCGCTTCACCACAAAGATCCACACAGAGGGCCGTTGGGACAAAGGTCCTTTCAGCCCCCAATCCGTGAATCACTCGCGGGTGCTCCACAAGCCGACCCGACTTTAGTCACCACATGTATCATGTATAAAGTATATAGTATATACCCGTGATCACCTCCCGAGTGATCTCGGCCCGATAACATAGCATGGAAGACGGACAAGAATGTATGGCCACTGATGATAAACTAGCATCCTATACTAAGCATTAGGATTGCAGGTAAAGGTATCAACAGTAGTAGCAACGACAGGCTATGCATCAGAATAGGATTAAAAGAAAGCAGTAACATGTTACACTACTCTAATGCAAGTAGTAGGGAGAAGAGTAGGCGATATCTGGTGATCAAAGGGGGGGGGGCTTGCCTGGTTGCTCTGGCAAGAGAGAAGGGTCGTCAACTCCGTAGTCGAACTGGGTAGCAGCGGCGTCGGTCTCGGTGTCTAGCGGAAGAAGAGGGGGAGAAACAATAAATATAATGCAAACAAATGCATGATGATGCATGACATGACAAAGCGTGATTCTAGGTGTGCCCTAACATGGTACGAGGTGGTACCGGTGAAGGGGGGAACATCCGGGAAATTATCCCCGGTGTTTCGCGTTTTCGGGCAGAGGAGCTGGAGGGGGAAAGTTGCGTGTTTGATATGTTAGGGGTGTGTGGTGGAGGAACGGGCTGCGTATCCGGGTTCGTCTCGTCGTTCTGAGCAACTTTCATGTTGAAAATAATTTAATCCGAGTTACGGATTAAAAGATATGATTTTCTAAAGATTTTATTAATTTCTGAAATTATTTTTAATTCAAAAAATAATTGCTAAATTGCTAGGCGCACCCAGCACAGTGTACACAAAAGTGTACCCAGTGACCGACAGGTGGGCCAGAGGGACCCAGTTGACCAGTCAACGTTTGACTGGTCAACAGGGGTGGGACCCCCCTGTCATTGACTGTTTTATTTAGTTAGGGTTTAGGTTAATTAATTAGGCTTAATTAGTTGCCTTAGTTAATTAATCAAAATTTATTAAGTTAATTAATTCTTTAATTAATTAATTAATTAATATTATTATTTTCTCTTTTTTCATTTCTTTCTGGGCTGGGCCCCACATGTCATAGCCCCAAGGGGCTGGCGGATCGGGCGTTCGCGTGCAGGCGTGCGGGCGTGGGTGCCCGTTTGCGTGCACCGCGGCACCCAGAGGGGCGCCGGCGGGCAGGACGCCAGCCGGGGTAGGGCGAGGTCGGGCCAGGGTACTGGAGGCAGCGGGCGTCCGCCGGCGAAGCTGTGGGCGGGCCAGGGGGCGCGCAAGGCCGGCGCATGGGCGCGTGACCAGGAGGTAGGGCGTGGCCCGACGCACTAGGGGGTCGGGGTGAGCGCGTGCAGGAGCGAGCCACCAGCGTGGCCATGGCGAGCGGTTGCAGGCAGCATCGGCGGGTGATGGGGAGCGGCCAACGCGGGTGCGCGAGGCGTAGGCGTGCATGCAGGATGGGTTGCAGCCGCAGCAGCAGCTAGGCGCAGCGCGGGGCGACGGGCGCAGCCGGACGCGGGCACCGCGCGTGTGAGGCGATGCGGGGTGAGCAAGGCGCGTGTGCGGATCGTGGCCGGTGGGAGCAGCAGCACGGGGGAAAGGGGAGGAGAGGGGAAGCTCACGAGGGCCGTAGGGAAAAGGCCGCGGGCTCGGGGTCGGCTGGTGAGGAGGCCGTGGACGGGGCGGCGCCGGCGTGGTCGACGGCGGCAGGGAGGACGAGGTTCGGTGGAGGCCGCTGAGGAGGAAGGCGAGGACGGTCCAGCGAGGGGGTCGGGGAGGCAACGGGAGGCGCGGCGACGTTGTTCCGGGCGGCGAGGCACTCCAGGTGGCGGCGATGGGTGCCCGATCCAATCGGGATCGGGAGAGTGGGGGCGCGAGTGGGGGGGAGTGGTTGCGGTCGTGGGGAGTGGGGGGGGGAGCAGTGTGTTTAGGGTTTCGGTCGGGGTGGGGTGGCCTATAGGCCACGGGGGTGAAGGGGCCGCGTGGGCCAGCCTGGTGGGCAGCCTGGTCGGCCAGCTGGGCCGTTTGGCCCGGGGGGGGCTCTTTCTTTTTATTAGTTTTCTGTTTTTGTTTTGTTTTGTTTTTTTATTTATCTTATATCTTTTCTGTTTTATCTTGTTCCTCATTTTATTTTAGTTTGTTAAAATACAAGAATGATCCCTAACTTAGTACTACCACTAAACCCACTGCAATAAATAGTTTAACACCTAAATAGAATAGTTTAACATTTTATTAATTATAAAATTCATTTCAATAATTGTTTTGACTACTGTTTTATTCATTTTAGAGTATTTAAAGATTTTATATAAGTGTGGTTTCTCCATCATAACTATCCATGATTTATTTGAATCCACCCGAACATTTAGTTTTAATATTTGAAAACTTTTATTGTTTGCCTTTATTTTAAATTTGAATTTTGAACTGGGTTTCGAACTATGAGGGTTTATCAACAGTAACCGCGGTGACGTGGCATCATTAGCAGAGATTCACTATAGCTTAATTATCCGGGCGTTACACATGGTAAGGCGACACACGTGGGATACCGTGTGTGAGGCCGCAAAGTGGTATGAGGTGTTACCGGCTAGATCGATGTGGCTTGGAATCGGGGTCCTGACACGTTGCCTCCCGATGAACACGACGCATTCCGTTGCCTCCCCATGAACACGATGACGACGCAGTTTCTGCGTTCCGACCCAACCATGTACAGGAGCCCTGGCCGTATGTCTGCGCGAGTAGGCGTTCGAGACCCCGCTCGTATGTACATATGTGGCCATATTTACTTTCTTGCACCCTGGCCGTTGTATGTACACGTACATGTTACGTGTGCGCCTCTACATCGACAAGTTTGTATGTAAACGTTTGCGACCAGAATGGCAATGCTACGTACGCTTCGACCAGGTGGGTCTCGACTGTCAGGCACTTCCTTGCGTGCAAAGATGTAGCTGGTGGGTCCCATCAGTCATGGGGGCGAATCAATTTTTCATAATATGGACGCACTTCCTTGCGTGCGAAGATGTAGCTGGTGGGTCCCAGCAGTCAGGGGGGAAACATTTTTTTGCGAAATACGGTGGCCTGTCCGGTGGGTCCCTCCTATCAGGTGGAGGAATCATTATTTTCCACGTAATAAGGAGGCACTTCCTTGATGCGGCCGTGGACACAGCTGTCAGCCTCTCCACGTACAGTACTCTTTCGATGGAAGTCGGTCATTGACCACATTGACCACGCCGCGCCGAGAGCACCAAGGCAGTGGACGACCGCGAGTCCTGGGAAGGGGATGAGGAGGAGCCGGGGAAGACGCGACAGTGGAAGCCCACACGGACAGGAGTACGAGGGTTCACTGGTTTGGCTGCGGTGTGAGCCTTCCGTCACCGCAGGGCCTAGCCAGCGGTGGGAGTAGTAGGGGGCAGTGAGGCCTCCGCGGCGGCACAGCTGGCCATAGGAGGCAGGAGCAGGCGACATGACCGGCGCTGCTTTGGGCAGCTGGAGCAAGAAGACCAGAGGTTGAAGAAGCACTACTGCCATTGGATGGACATTGTATGGTCACTGGAGCTAGAATCGTTCATATTGAGTAGGTTGACAAAGCCCTCCGTCCCCATCAACTTAGTAGCCTCACAAGTCAGCCTCCCATTATGCTGGGTCCCAGCTAGCAGGAGGAGTATTCATTTTTTGTGTGTAATAAGGGGGGCACTTCCTTGCGTGCGAAGATATAGCTGGTGGGTCCGAGCTGTCAGCGACAGTAATGTTTTTTCGCGAAATACAAAGGTCCTTTCGGTGGGTCCTAGATGTCAGGTGGAGGAATCATTATTTTGCGCATAATAAGGAGGCATTTCCTTGCACGCGGCCGTGGACCCAGCTGTCAGCCTCTCCACGTACAGTCCACTTCAGATGCATGTCGATTGTTAACCAAGTTGACCACACCGCGTCGAGAGCACCAGGACGGTGGACGACGGCGAGAACTAGGAAGGGAATGACACAGAGCTAGGGAAGACTCGACAATTGTTTCCCACGCGTAGGGGAGTATGAGGGTTTACTGGTTCGTCTGCCGTCGCCGGAGAATAACAACCGGTGTGGGTGAGTAGAGGGATGGGTAGGCCAGTGATGGGAGTATGATGAGGCGGTGAGGCCTGTGTGGCAGCACAACTGGCCGCGGGAGGAGGGAGTAGGCAGTCCCGCCGGCGCTTTTTTCAGCAACTGGAGCAGGAAGAGCAGGGATTGAAGAAGCACGATGGCCGTTGGATGGACATCCAATAGTCACTGCTTGTGTGTCAACCTTTTTTTAGGAAAGCCTCAAATATATGTAAAACAGCATACAACCCATCTGCCATTATTTCTAATAATTTAGAGCCCATTTGCTAATTTTAAGGTTTTTTTGGAGCCCATATTCTTTTTGTTAGCATTACAACCCATATTGTGGCCAAGGTTAAAAATATATATGATATTTTGCATATTTCGGAGCGGTCCGAACTGTTTTTAATCTCGAAATTTTGAGTCACATTCAAACTGATTATAAAAATAAATGTATATCAATATAAATTTAACAAATTGTCCATGCATAAAAATCAATGCTATTTAAAATCTCAAAACAAAAATAATGAAAGTAATTGTTGGTTCGATGTGTTTTAAAAATGTATAGCCCATTTCTCATTGCTAATAGGCCATTTTCTCGGCTAGCTGAATGAATCTCTCCTCATCTTGAAATATTTGCAGTCCAACAGGCCTGACAAAGCGACTAACATGACAAATCACAAAAAAACTAGGCTAGCCATTTTCAGAAAGAAGAAAAAAACTACTGGGCTGGTCTGTGGTAAGCATAAAAGAAAAGGCCGTCTAGATAGGTAGAGTGCCCCTGACAACCCATTTGACACCCTGCTTCCATCTCAAAAATAAATTAGATAAATGCCACTCCAATTATGGCGATTCATAAAAATGCCACTGCAATTTTTGCACACTTTGGAAAATGCCACTGCAATTTTTGCAATCTTTGATAAACGCCACTCCAGACTTCAAAAAATGCTATTGGAAAAGACATGAAATGGCATTTTTCAAAGTTTGGAAATTGCAGTGGAATTTCTCAGAATTACCAGATTTGGAGTGGCATTTATCAAATTAACCCAAAACAAAAATAACTGGGCGAGATGTTGGGTCCCTGGTGTCAGCCGCTCGTTGTGCAATTCTCTCATTTATTGACTATGTTCACAATGGCATGGGATCCAGATGTCAGAAATCCACTAGGAGGATCCTTTTTATTGGCTTGAAATAAGGAGGCACTTGCTTACGTACTGCCATGACCTTGGTGGGTCCCTGCTATCATCCTCTCCATGTACAATCATCTCCTGATTGTGTACGCGTCAACCTGGTGGGCCCACAAGTCATCCTCTAAACCCGTGGCGGACAAATACAACCCATTTAAAAGATAGCAGCCCATTCCATATGTTCAAACGGAAAGTTCAACATTCAGAGCAAAGTAACAGGTCTGATCTAGATATAGAGTACTGAACTTCCATGTTGACAACCATCATAGCCAAGTTAACTATCTACTCCCACTAATACTGTAGTAGTGTACAAATACTAACTTACTCTTAGCTAACTAGATGATGCCGGCCGCTGTCTGCGGTACACGCTAAAAGCCAGCACTGACGTCCTCCGCCTCGCCTAGGAATTGCCAGAGGTGCGATAGGGCGCGTTGCTCACGCGCGTTTGCCCTTTCCATGACGGCGTGGTCCACCGAAGCTTCAGCTTCTAAGCAGGAAACCCACTTGACGAGCTTGTAGTAAAATTCGGCGTCGTGAATGCGCGCATGCCAGACAGCCTCCAGGGCTATTTGTCGGGCACCGGCCTCCACATTGTCGGCCCAGTTGCAGGCGCTCTGCTTGCGACTCAGAGCAGCGGTGCGCTACTGCTCCATGTCCTGCTGGTGGTGCAACTCGGTGATATGCTGCTCCTCCACTAGGCGGTCACACTCCAACAATTCCTCATACTCCGCATTGCCATCTAAAGACCGATTGAATGCCTCCTCCCTCTATCTGCCTTCCAGTGAAAAACCGAACACTAGTTCCGGCATCGTCTATCACGAACGGGCGGGGGCTGGCGGACGTGGCGAGAGCGGGGAAAAGTGGCGAGCGACGTCGGGCCGGTCGGGTTGGGACGGTCATCGCGGTCATCGGAATTCAATGCATAAGAAGGCATGGATTAGCACGCCAGCTTGACTGGAAAACAAGAAAAACCGAAATTATGATTGTGACGTCCCATCCCGTCCCATCAGTGGTGCGTCCTGTCTGTGCTGGGTCGCACGCGGGCATGACGGTCAAACGAATGCACTCGAATAATCCAGATGAGGTACTCCCTCTTTGTCAAAAATGATTCCACCACTCATCATCTACCTTGTAGGTGAGATTTTTGAATTAAGCCCCGCAAACCAGAAAGGACGTAGTACGTGCGTGATCCGCTATTTATTTGTGTAGGATCGAGCAGGTCGCTTTTTGAATTGAGCCCTGCAAACCGGAAAGGAGGTAGTACGTATGTGCGTGATCCACTGTACGGCAGCGTTGGCACTGAGGCCCCTCTCATTGAAGATTAGGTCGATGAGTCGTCCGGGGAGGAGGCCGAGGCTGTTGAGCCCCCAGCCACGGGGAGAGGGCATGTCCTGTGGAGGGCCGTCTCAGGTTAGCCGGTCCGGTCCGGCAGGACCGCACAACCGCAATAACCTCCAGAGGCGTCCATGCGTCAGAAGAGGGCCGCGGCGGCGGGGAAGGCAGTGAAGGTTGTGATAGTGAAGAAGAAAGCGGCTGCCCCTTCTCCGTCCAAGCGTCCCTGAACTCCACCTGCTTCCCCTCTTCCTGGAGGTGACGACACGGAGGTCTTCTTCGACCTCGGATCTCCTAACCCGAGGAGGAAGAGGAAGGCCACGGAAGAAGAGGCGGAGGATGAGTAAGTGTCTCGTCTTTTATCATCTCTGCAACCCCAGACTGTGCCACTTTTCTTGACTTGTCTTCATCTCTGCAGGGATAGAGAGACGCTGGCCCAGAGGGTGGCGAACAGGGCCAAGGCCACGATGGGCGGCTAGCCCCCGGCGGGCACCTCGAGTACGCCACTGGTGGTGGTGGAGAGCAGCCCCCGGCGCAGCCCCCAGCATGCGTTCAGCACTTGCTCCCCATTGACGTGTGCTGGGGACGATTAATTCGTGCTGACCTTGCCGTGGTTGCAGGAGCAGAACGGCAGCAGGACGAGCCACTAAGGGCCACCCTCAATAAACCACCCCCATCGACGATGCCGCCCCGAGGGGCGTCCCCGGCATGGGCGCCATCCACCGAGCCCATGCGCACAAAGGAGGAGGAGGTGAACCCAGGCGCCGGCGGCTCCGTCCAGGCACCGAAGGTCGGTGGGGAGGGGGCCGCTTCGTCCCAGCTTGGCATAGGTGAGTTGCTTGCCTCCCATTCCCGCTCGTTTTTCTTCTTTCAAATTTTGATCTTGGCTTCGCCTCATTCTCCTTCTCGGTACCCAGAGCCTTCCTCAGCGGACCGGGAGGACGTGGAGACCATCATCGCAGAGGTCGCCAGAGAGGCCAAGGCTGACGAGATCGCCATTGAGGAGGCCACTAAGGACGTTGCTGAGGATGCTGCTGAGGGGCCTGCCGGGGAGGCCGGCGAGGCCGCTGCTGAGGAGGCTGGCGAGGGGCCTGCCGGGAAGCCAGCAAGGCCGCTGCCGAGGAGGAGGTGGTCGATGACCAGCCTACCTCCTCCGCCGCTTATGGATTGGGCAAATATCTGTAGTTAGGCGATGACTTGTTCGTCCACCTGATGACGAGCACCAGGACGCCCGCTGAGGGGGAGGTGTTCGGCAATGAGGTGCTTGTCGCCGCGGGGCTTGAGGTCGTCGACGGACCGAGCGTCGGTGGCGGTGGTTCCCAAGAAGAGCGGCTCCTCCAGAGCATGAGCGCCAACTTCCAGAAGCTTCAGGCGCTGCACCATGCCCACTTGGACAAGGCCAAGTCCAGGATGGCAGTGGTGGACAAGGCAGAGGCGGACCTCGAAGGGTGCGTCACCATGGCACAGGCTTGGTTCCGCTAGGCCTGCGAGGAACTGAAGGCCGCTTAGGATCAGCTGGCCGAGCGCAAGCTGGAGCTTGTCATGAAGCAGGCCGACATCAAGAAGGCCCAGGAGGCGGCAAGTCAACAGGCCGCCAAGCAGGAGGCCGCTCGGTGCCAGCACCAGGCCGAGCTGAACTCCCAGGAGGAGGACCTTGCCGCTCGCGAGGAGAAGCTCGCCGCGACGCTCCGCGGCAAGGACAAGGAGGTCCAGGAGCTTGTAGTGCAGTGGACCCGGGAACTGGAGAAGAGGCACGAGGAGGCCCTCAATGCTCAGGCCCAGGTCCATGCCAGCAAGGTGAACGAGCTGGAGGTGGAGCGTGACGGGCTGAAGAAGCAGACCCAAGAGCTGACGGGGGAGAGGGACGCGGCCAATGGCACCTTGGCTAATGCGCAAGCCGCAGTCCTCGAGAAGGCCGAGCTACTCTCCACGGCCAATGAGTCCATCAAGGACCTCAAGCTGAAGCTGGAGGTCATTGAGGGGACGCTCTCGGAGCTCAGGTCCCGGGAGGAGACCCTGACCAAGAATCTGGAGGAGGAGAGGTAGCTGCGGAAGAACGACACCGCCAGCCACACGAAGTTTGTGGCGGGCGAGAAGCTCTGGGTCAACCGCCTCGCCGATGTTGCCGGCAGGATCACCATGCAGCTAACTACCATGGGGATGTCCACCATGAGGTATGTCCCAGAGCCAAACGTGAATCCTACTGCCAGGCTGACCCTGTTCTTCGAGGGTGTTGTCGGGGCCCTGGAGCGGCTCCGCTCCAACAGGGCCGCCTCTTCGGCCGAAGAGGGCCGAAGACTTTGCCGGGCTACCATGACCAAGGTCCTCACCAAGATGGCGTACTGGAACCCTGACCTCGACTTCGAAGCTTTGCTGGATAGCTTGCCGGACGACGTGGACCCTGCACCGCTCGAGGAGCGCATCGAGCCTGTCATCAGCCGCATCGACGGAGTTCGGAGGGTACAAGGCCAGCGCCGGGACTAGGCACCCCGTTTCTTATCGCCGTTGCGGGTTCATGACCAAGACAATTTTTATCTTTAGTTAGAACCGCAGCAACAAATGATGCAATATAACCCTGCAGTACTTTTGAAATGATTCATGTTATTTTCCCGTTTGATCTCCCTTTGTATGTCCACCCTACGTTAATCGGGTAGGTTTGCCGGCGCGAAAACCCAGGCATCGCCTTGAGGACGGATCCTCAATGGCCTGTCGGGTATGATTTCTGCCGGGCAAACCACCTCACTTCTCTTGACACGGCCGCTCGAGCTGTCGAGCGGACTCGAGATAGAATGAGAGCATTGCCAATCGCAGAAGGTCACCCTGCCGTTCTCGACGCAGCCGCTCGAACTGTTGAGCAAACTCAAAACAGAACGAGGGCGTTGCCAATAGTGGTAGGGCCCCATTGCGTGCAGATTTTCCATACACATGGCAAGCTCGACGACGATGATTACCTTATATATAGGAAGGAATTACTCAAAATTTTGCATGACTTAGCTTTTCTGCCGCTGCGTGGGTGTTCGCGGCATCCACCGAGGACGCCATTTATTCGGTCGTGTTCTTTCTTGAAGTCACAACCATGATGAAGTTGTTGCTTCAACCAGACTGGATTTTTACAACTACGCACCCCCTACCTTGCGCGCCAGAGATGTCGGTGGGAAACGACACCAATGGGGTCACCGGGATCCCTTCTACGGTTGGCAGGTGCGGGGTGGTGCAAAGAGCGGGTCTGGCAGTCAGCACACAAATTGTTTACCTAGGTTAGGGCAGCACAGACGCGTAAAACCCTATTCATGCTTTGATGTATATTTAGGTGTTCTTGTGTTCCTGAACTAGTTGCGGTGGCTCTCTAGTCCAAAAGATCTAAATCCCCCTCCAGTACACATCGGGCCTCCTTTTATAGACAAAAAGGGGTCGCCACAGTGGCACACAAGAGGACAAACGCATTTAATGCGCTGCAGACATGCCCCTCTTGCTTTATTGGGGACGGAAAATAAGCTCGTCCCATCTGTCGTTGCCTCACCTGGCTCCAACGCGCGTCCAAGCTGACAGGGTGTTGTAGCGCCACGTTGGATGGCTGCTGGGCCGGTGTGGTGGTGGAGCCTTCATGAAGATTTGTATGCCACCACGCAGGTGCTTGCTGATTTGGTGTAGAGGCCACGTGCTGCCACGCAGATGCCTGCCCAGCTGGTCGAGGTGGCAGCTATATGGGAGCGGCGGTGGAGTCTTGGCAGACGCAGGCCTAGCTATGGCCCGCAGGCATTCTCGACAGGGGTCTTGCTAAGGGCCCGCCAAGGGTCTCGCTGCTACACCGTGGTCATCCCCGGCAAGGATCTTACCGGGGGTCTCGTGGATCTCCTTGGCAAGGATCTTGCCAAGGATCGTCGTCTTCTGGTTCTCATTTGATCTTGTGTATTTATGATCTCTACAAAGATCTTCATGCCACCACGGAGGTGCCTCCTGAGCCTTGGTTTCGACGTGGCTAATGGTGTTGGAACCACTTGGGCTCAAGGGTAGCGCGTTCGGCTGGCGTCAGGCAAGTTGCCCCGGCAAGGATCTTGCCGAGGCTGCGGAAGCCACCCCGGCAAGGGTCTTGCCAGGGGAGTCCACCTCGCCCTCTTGCTCTCTTTGCGCCTTTGGTCATGGAATTTCTTTGGTTATCTTGTGCTCCGGCTTCCCTCCTCTTCCCTGCTTAGTGTGGCCGTGGGCGCGGCTCTGACTGCCCATGCACAACTAAAGGGGTGCAAAAGGACAACCCCTACTTTTCTACATCGATAGTAATATGTTCACATTAGTATCCCAAATTCAAAACCAACTAGTACGATTCCCATACATAAGATCAACATGTTAATGCATCTCAATGATTCACAGATCATATACAAATATGTAGCTCCAAAAGCAAAGATCTAGAAAAAAACATATGTTCTTCCTACTAACATGGATGCTTCTCTTGGCCAACATTCAGTATAGAATGAAAGACAGATTTGTTTGTGAAGTCCACAATTCCTCTTGCAAACGTAACTGGTGAAACCAACAGCTGGAACCATGAGAATGAACCACACATGTTGGAGGAACATCCACTGCAATATGATTTGGTCTTCTCTCGATCACACGACGAGACTATTTTCGGAATACAAACTTTAACTTAGGCAAAATGATGCCCATTGTATAATTAGACCAAAGCAATGAAGCACCTTGTGTTGGCCAATAAATTGTACAGTACTACTTTTCTGCAGTCCATTAAGTCACTATCCAGTCTTTCTGTGTCTATTTTCAAATGGCACTGCATGCCGCGACTATACTATTCTCTTGTGCAGTTCAACCAAAATTGCGGTCACTTTGTTTGCTTGCCATATAGCAACGGGCAGACATCTTTGTCTGCACAAATATCAAGCAGATAGTAAACGTATAACCCACCTTGTATTTTCAGTTTAAACACCTCTCTTCCGCTTAGCATCTGTCATGTTTTGCACTGGACAATTTGATACAGTCATGTTTTGCCGTGGACAATTTCATACTGAATTGATTTGCTGGTTTAGAGTAGAGATATAGCGCCTATTCTTCATCAGACCAAGGATATCCATGTTCGCGGTGATGGAAGAGGTGAAATCGATACAACCGAAATTGAGCATCCAATCATTGAATCCTGTCCTGCACCTCCAATGTAGGTCCACCCTGCCAATAAATTCACAGGAAACCACTAGTATTAATATCTAATGACAGTACAAAAAGAGTAGCAAGATAGTAGCAAACCATGTACCTTCATAATGAACAGCTCATAGTGCCACCAATTGGATATAAAGGTTTGGAAGAAAACATATTCCTAATGTTGAACCATTTGGACATTTTGTGCAGTTCCACTAAAATCGAGCATCCATGTTTGCATAGATATTGAACGTGTGATTAATATTAAAAGTGGCACTAGTTGAAGCATAGACTCACAAATATAAGCATTCCAATTTCTTAATGGGAAAAGGTAGCAAGACTGTTTCTAACCACCTGTTTGAAGGAATAAATAAGGCAACAACGGCTGATGTCAGGAAGGCATACATAGTTTTTTCTTAAAAAATTGAGCCATTCCTGACCATTCCTCTTCTTTTAAGCATATTTTGTGCAATTGAACTAAAATAAAATGCCATCACCGCCTTGACAATTCAGTGACACTGTACAAAAGGAAATGACTTAACATTACATCATGATGTCAGGTATGTAGTCGACAGGCGTTAGAGACAAACATACAAACCTCATCTGATAACATAATGAACATTAATTTTAACAAAGATGTGACTAGCGTTACCGGGATAATTTGAGTGAACTCTACACCCTCTGTTCCCTAATATAAGATGTTTTCATGGTTCAATTTAAAGTACCCAAATGTCTAGTATTTATAAAAATAGGTAGTAGTTTTCTTGAGCACATATCTGGGAAAGCATGCCACACATTATATATGTCCATACGCTATTGCAACACCATTCAAATAGTACAAATATACACTAGTCAAGTGGCTAGTGCAACAGTAGAGTAGTTATTTTATTATAGGGTACAGTACAATGGTTTTACTGAACAGATTTCCATTAGCTCTAGCACTGGAAGATTTCTATAAGAATTAACAATACAAAATGTAAAGGTAACAAGTTTCAGTATTGGTATACTAGCTGTGCAAGAGCATTAAACCAAATACAAAAGTCTGAAGGTAACTAGCATTATTAACTAATGACAATAATAAAAAAATTGCAAACCATGTACTTTCAAGGTAAATATCATTTCGAACTCGAGGGGACCTAAAAATTGCTATCGCAATCTTGATAATCGATCAAACATAAAAACTTGATCGAACGAATCAAGAGAACAGCCGGAGGAGGAGGTGCCCACTCTTGAACTTTCCTCTTGACACTATACAAAGAAATTGAGTTATCTCATGAAAGTGAGCTATGTAATCTATAAGCATTAACAGTGCAAAAATATGAAGGTAGTAACAAGATGCATCGTTGGTATATTGGCTATGCAACAACATTAGAATGCCTTAGCTGGAAAATGTTTAATACATCTACAATCAACAGCTAACCCTGAAATAATCCAGTGACATTAAATGGCATTGCTTAAATTTATTAGTGGCATTAGAATGAGTGCGGCATTAGTTAAATGTGGCATCACTTTAGCTATATCATTGCTTGACTTGATCGCTGGCATTATACTAACAGCAAAAAAGTGGCAATAAGAGCATGGGAGGCCCATTCAGATAGTGGGCGCACCAGTACAATGTACCTCAAAGGACGCATAGAATGGTGAGGGAGGTATGGTTGCCCAGAGCAACAAATATCCAAGTAGCATATTTGGATTACGTTCCATATTTTTTACCTTTAGCTACTGATTTTCCCCTTTTCAACCTAGATGCGGGTTCGATGCCTAGTCTCTTCGATAGTACAATCTCCCTTCCTTTCCTTATTCAACCCAGACATGGATTAGTCTACATGAAGTAGGGTTTCCTTTAATAGTGCAAGTTAAGGTGTTCGTCTGCATGACTAGCAGAGCAGAGGATAGCAAATTCGGAAGATGGTGGAGTGGAAAAGATCCACATGCAGCGACATGGAAGATGGGGCAATAGAACAAGGGTATGGTTTGAAAAGAGGTAGCATACCTAAGGATTGGCGGGAAGTGGCTTCGCTAGTGGTCGTCGTCCTCTGCACACACTGTGACAGCGAGCTTGGGGACGAAAGGCATCCCGCACGGGCGCTAGGACTGAGAGGACGGCCTTGTCGTCAGTGCGTGACCTTTGTCACTGACGACGAGTGCGTCAACGCTTCATGTCCTTTTCTTCCCTGGCGGATCTGTGACTACCAGTGAGGAGGGAGAGAGAAGCCGTCTTTTTTAGATCTGGAGAAAGGGTGATAGTGACTGAAACAAGTGGGCAGCGCTTAGCAAGAAAGCGTTGAAGCTCCAGCCTAGATATCTTTTTTATACTAATAGTACTAGAGGTGGAGTAGCGTAGAGTAGTTTATATTTTCTTTGCATACAGTACCAGTTAGTCGTGCTTCACAACTGAACGGCACACCATTAAAAAAATAAAGGTCGATAACTAATGTGGCACCTTGGGCCAATGCGGCCAGATCGCATTTTGCACGAGAAATTACACACCATGTTTTGTTGACATGTGGTCCCGTTCCCACATGTTAGTGAGACAGCAGCGAGTCCTTTTGTACAATTTCTGAAAGGACGTCTATGTAGGCCGGGGCGCCTCTTCGTGTACCGTGGCAACCGTCCACTAACTCTTCACCTTTCCCTCTCGATTTGGAACTGCTGTCGCACGCTTTTCCACCCTCCTCCATTTGCCTTCACCCTTCCTTCTGCTATTGTTCGATCGTCTTCTCCATGGGAACAGGCTAGAAACGACCCCATTATTCTTACCACGATCTGAATGATGACGTGGTGGAGGAATTCATTGATCGGTGTGACGTCATAACCTCAGCTAGCATGACAAGTTCGTTCAAGATCATTCTCGACTCAACTAATAACATGATTACAAGGAAACCAAGGGTCCAGGAGCGGTTTGATCTCCCCTATCGTCTTCACCATGACCCTGCTCACTGGGCAGGGACGATGGAAGCCTCGCCTTGTGCAAGTTGATGCCGCTTGATTATGATATGTGTGATGTTAAGATGCCATCGCTTGAGGGCAAGGCTTGGGCAGGCGCAAATGAAGATTGGGTTTTTTATATTGGGTACAACTGCGAGTGGGAACTTGTGAATGTGTACACTCGTCACCGTGTTCCATTTCCAAAAATATCAGACTGCCTAGAGGTTGAGCACATAGATGATCTACGTGAGTTCAAATACGATCATGGTAACTGTCATCTACGGAAGATAGCAATTTATCAAGTTCCCAACCGCTCTTGGGATTACACGAACTATGAAGTCGTTGCTATCTTCGACAAGCTTGTTGCCTTCCTTACTTCCACGCCTCGATGGATATTGCTGAAAAATCAATTTCTGTACATGGATGAGTATTGTGATGCAATTCAATATGAGGGTCTTGTGTTTTCTACCATCACTCGTGGCACTGTTTTTGCATGGATTCATCATGCTTTCGGTACGTTTGTCTTCCACCGTAATTATAATTGTTTCATCCACATGAATGCGGGTTAGCTAGTTTCCCTTTACTAGTTAATTAACCTTCTTGTGCTTCCAAGGTCATGTGAACATTCCACCATCTATAGTTGAAATTTTTTATAACCAAGGGGGATATGACGATGCTGATGATCACGAGCATGAGGATGAGCAGGACCCACATACTCTGTGGCGCCTGGCAACTTATTCCAATGGATCACCTCTTCTTTTCTGTATACAAGGCACTTCTGATATTACTAAGGAAGCAGGTGTTGCCTCATGTGGTCGCACTGTCTGGACCTATTCCAACATCCGTTGCAGGGTATTCGGGATGGATACTAGTGTACTAGCGCCAACACCTTCTCCCCGGTTCAATATTGAAAGTCTTGGAGGAAACTCGCTCTTCCTTGGACAAAACTATCCAATCATGGTGAAAGGCGATCCATTTTGCTGTTGACACAATGTTACTACCATTTATGAGAAGCAACTGTATCTATACCTCCGTCATTGCTATGCTTCCCTACCATCGCACTATGGGTCCTAACATAGCCCGCTTCAGCCTGGATGATCAGTCCTGCATTGGTCTCGAGATTGATAGTAGCTGGCCCTTACCAGAGAATCACTTCTGGTTCAAAGCAAGCGTTTCCAACTCAGAGGATTAGTTGAGCTAAAGTTCATTTCATTACATGTTATTTGTTGTGTGATGAAAACTTTAGTATTTACTAGAATGTATCGTCGTTGTCGTCGTGGGTTCATGACCTGTTGTACGTAATAAAATGTTATGCCTGTGATAGACTTGCTAAATTTATGGATGGCTTTTGAGTCGCTTCTCTGAGTTGGTGTTGCGACGAGGCAAAAAAATATTTTCTGAATACATAATTGTACATGCATTGCAATAGGTTATCGGATGAGTCCAATCAACAATAGTACTACTACTATTTGTACTAGCTTCACATGCCTCGCGCGCCGGGCGGGTGTTTTTACCGAAGTTGCAAATCCCATCATTGTAGGTCCTCGGATGAGTCCAGTAGAAATTGCATTCTGATGTTTGGGTTCAAACTTTCAAAACTGTTGCACTATCTCTACGTCTATGTATATGTAATATAACAAGTTTTAAACTTGAGACCAGCCACCCACCCTCACAAAGAACACTTTTTAACCTAGCACAGACTCCAGGAAATTTGGTCATAGTGTGAGGTGGGCCATATGTTAATGTGTTCACTATACGTAACCAGCACGTAGAATCCTCGATATATAGTACAGTAGGGTGGCATGGGCCAGAAAAAGCATTCACATCTAGGAGTACGGCACATGCAACCAGCATGACTTCCATCTGACACCATATTTCTTGGAGTCCGTGCTACAGCTATCTCTTCAGCCCCGTCGTTTCTCTAACTCAGCCATCGCGCGGCGGCCGAGGTGGGGGTTTGCCGATAGTCGGTTTCCTCAACTACGGTCCCACTTGTAAGGCCAACTCCAACTCACAACCCCAAATGGACCTCCGTTTTGCCTGGATTCTGTCCGTTTGGGTAGGGCAATGGGGTCAGGTCCAGGCCATTTCTCGGATGCGGTGGTCGTGCGCCCAATCCATGGACCCATCCCGGCCGCGTACATTTTTCTTTGCAAACACATATCTTTTTTTCATCATTGATTTTTGGTACATGGAAACACATCACCAAAATTTGACTACAAAAGCAAGACCAAAGAAAACAAGAACCACAATAATACATTTTAGAAGATATCCAACTTCCATAACTGCTCCTGTAAGTTGGATTAGTGCCTTCTCAATGCATTCATTGTTGATCTGCGGCGACTCTATCTTGAGTGTTTCTTTGTTCTTCGAGTGTAAAGAAGTATACATTGCTTCCTCGCATCTAGTATCATGTCTAGCCTCTATTCTATCAACAAGTGCACTGATACGTCCATTTTGCATCATGCTTTTATATCGATATTTATTGTAATATGGACCGTTATTACACATTATGTCACAATACTTATGCCTATTCTCTCTTATTTTACAAGGTTTCCATAAAGAGGGAGAATGCCGACAGCTGGGATTCTGGGCTAGAAAAGGAGCAAATATTAGAGACCTATTTTGCACAGCTCCAAAAGTCCTGAAACTTCACGGAAGACGTTTTCCGAATATATAAAAAATACTGAGAGCAAGAAGGTCACCAGGGGTGACACACCCTACCCACGAGGGTGGGGGCGCGCCCTACCCCCCAGGGCGCGCCCCACTACCTCGTGGGCCCCCTGGTGGCGCTCCGGTGGCCATCTTCTGCTATATGAAGTCTTTCGATGGGAAAAAATTGGAGGCCATCTTCTTGGACGAATCTCCGTCGCCACGAGGCGGAACCATGGCGGGACCAATCTAGGGTTCTGGCGGATATTGCCGGGTAAACTTCTCTCCGGGAGGGGGAAATCATCGCCATCGTCATCACCAACACTCCTCTCATCGGGAGAGGGCAATCTCCATCAACATGTTTACCAGCACCATCTCCTCTCAAAACCCTAGTTCATCTCTTGTATCCAATTCTTGTCTCCAAGTCCGGGATTGGTACCTGTGGGTTTTCTAGTAGTGTTAGTTACTCCTTGTAGTTGATGCTAGTTGGTTTATTTGGTGGAAGATCATATGTTCATATCCTATATGCATATTAATACCCCTCTGATTATGAATATGAATATGCTTTGTGAGTAGTTACGTTTGTTCCTGAGGACATGGGAGAAGTCTTGCTATTAGTAGTCATGTGAATTTGGTCTTCGTTCGATATTTTGATGAGATGTATGTTGTCATCCCTCTAGTGGTGCCTTGTGAACGTCGACTACATTACACTTCACCATTGTTTGGGCCTAGAGGAAGGCATTGGGGAGTAATAAGTAGATGATGGGTTGCTAGAGTGACAGAAGCTTAAACCCTAGTTTATGCGTTGCTTCGTAAGGGGCTGATTTGGATCCATATGTTTCATGCTATGGTTAGGTTTACCTTAATACTTTTGTTGTAGTTGAGGATGCTTGTAGTAGGGGTTAATAATAAGTGGGATGCTTGTCCATGTAAGGACAGCACCCAAGCACTGGTCCACCCACATATCAGATTATCAAATTACCGAACGCAAATCTTATGAACGTGATGAAACCTAGCTTGACGATATTCCCATGTGTCCTCGGGAGCGCTTTTCTCTATATAAGAGTTTGTCCAGGCTTGTCCTTTGCTACAAAAAGGATTGGGCCACCTTGCTGCACTTTATTTACTTTTGTTTAACTTGTTGCTCATTACAAATTATCCTATGACAAAACTATCTGTTACCACTTATTTCAGTACTTGCAGAGGATACCTTGCTGGAAACCTCTTATCATTTCCTTCTGCTCCTCGTTGGGTTCGACACTCTTACTTATCGAAAGGACTACGATAGATCCCCTATACTTGTGGTTCATCAAGATTCTTTTCTGGTGCCGTTGCCGGGGAGTGAAGCGCCTTTGGTAGGTGGAATTTGGTAAAGAAAAATTTATATAGCGTGCTGTAATTTACTGCCACTTGTTACTATGGAAAGTAATCCTCTGCGGGGCTTGTTAGGGGTATCTTCACCCCGACCAGTAGAGCAAAGAGTTGCTCCTCAACCTATTGAACCTTCTGAAAATGAAAAGGTCTGCTTCGGGTATGATAAAAACACTGCTAGCTAATCCTTTTGTAGGAGATGGAACAAAGCATCCTGATGAGCATCTAATATATGTGGATGAAGTTTGTGGATTATTTAAGCTTGTAGGTGTACCCGGAGATGTTGTTAAGAAGAAGGTCTTCCCTGTATCTTTGAAGGGACATGCATCGACATGGTATAGGCTATGTGATGATATGGGGTCTTGGAATTACAAATGATTGAAATTGGAATTTCATCAGAAGTTTTATCCTATGCATCTTGTTCATCATGATCGCAATTATATATATAATTTTTGGCCTTGCAAAGGAGAAAGCATCGCTCAAGCTTGGGGGAAGCTTAAATCAATGTTATATTCATGCCCCAATCATGTGCTCTCAAGAGAAATGATTATTCAAAAAATTTATGCTCGACTTTCTGATAACAATCACACCATGCTCGATACTTCTTGTGCTGGCTCTTTGATGATGAAGACTATTGAATTCAAATGGGATTTATTGGAAAGAATTAAAAGCAACTCTGAAGATTGGGACCTCGATGAAGGTAAGGAGTCGGGTATGACAACCAAGTTTTATTGTGTTAAATCTTTTATGGATACCGATGTTTTCCGTAAATTTAGCACTAAATATGGACTTGACTCTGAGATAGTAGCTTCTTTCTGTGAATCTTTTGCTACTTATGCTGATCTCCCCAAGGAGAAGTGGTTTAAATATCATCCTCCCATAGAAGTAAAAGTAGCTGCACCTATTAAAGTTGAAGAAAAGATTATCACTTATAATGATCCTGTTGTTCCTACTTCTTATGTTGAGAAACCACCTTTCCCTGTTAGGATAAAGGATCATGCTAAACCTGCAACTGTGGTTCGTAAAAGCAATATTAAAACTTATACACTTCCTGAGCAAGTTAAAGTTGAACCTAATAATGCTATTGTTAAAGATCTCTAGCCTGATAATATTGATGGGCATGTTATTTATTTCTGTGATGAAACTGCTAGAATTGCTAAACCTTGTGGTAAAGATAAACCTAGACATGTGGTAGGCATGCTTGTTATTTCTGTTAAAATAGGAGATCATTGTTATCATGGCTTATGTGATATGGGTGTCAGTGTCAGTGCTTGTGTTAGAAGATATTGATGTCACAATTAAACTTGCCAATAGAGATACTATTTCACCAATGGGAATTGTTAGAGATGTTGAAGTCTTGTGTGGGAAAACTAAATATCCTGCTGATTTTCTTGTTCTTGGTTCCCCACAAGACAACTTTTGTCCTATTATATTTGGTAGACCTTAACTGAATAATGTTAATGCTACCATAGATTGCAAAAGAGATGTTGTTACTATCGGTTTAGATGATATGTCTCATGAATTTAATTTCTCTAAATTTAGTAGACAACACCGTGAAGAAGAGTTACCTAGTAAGGATGAAATTATTGGTATTGCTTCTATTGCCTTACCTCCTAGTGATCCTTTAGAACATTATTTGCTAGACCATGAGAATGATATGTTTATGAATGAAAGAAGGGAAATAGATGAAGCATTCTTTAAACAGGAACCTATTCTGAAAACAATTTACCTATTGAAATCCTAGGGGATCCTCCTCCACCTAAGGGTGATCCCGTGTTTCAGCTTAAACCGTTGCCTGATACTCTTAAATATGCTTATCTTTATGAGAAAAAGATATATCCTCTTATTATTAGTGCTAACCTTTCAAAGCATGAGGAAGAGATATTATTGAAAACTCTGAAGAAGCACCGTGCTGCTATTGGGTATACTCTTGATGATCTTAAGGGCATTATTCCCACTCTATGTCAACATAAAATAAATTTGGAAGAAGATGCTAAACCAGTCCGTGATCATCAACGACGGCTGAATCCTAAAATGAAAGAAGTGGTAAGAAAGCAAATACTAAAGCTCCTTGAGGCAGGTATAATCTATCCCATTGCTGATAGTCAGTGGGTAAGTCATGTCCATTGTGTTCCTAAGAAGGGAGGTATTACTGTTGTTCCAAACGATAAAGATGAATTGATTCCTCAAAGAATTATTACAGGTTAGAGGACGGTAATTGATTTCCGCAAATTAAATAAGGCCACTAAAAAGGATCATTACCCCTTACCTTTTATTGATCAAATGCTAGAAAGGTTATCCAAACATACACATTTTTGCTTTCTAGAGGGTTATTCTGGTTTCTCTCAAATACCTGTGTCAGCCAAAGATCAATCAAAGACTACTTTTACTTGCCCTTTTGGTACTTTTGCTTATAGACGTATGCCTTTTGGTTTATGTAATGCACTTGCTACCTTTGAAAGATGCATGATGGCTATATTCTCTGACTTTCGTGAAAAGATTTGTGAGGTTTTCATGGACGATTTCTCCGTCTATGGATCTTCTTTTGATGATTTCTTGAGCAACCTTGATCGAGTTTTGCAGAGATGTGAAGAAACTAATCTTGTCTTGAATTGGGAAAAGTGCCACTTTATGGTTAATGAAGGTATTGTCCTGGGGCATAAAGTTTCTGAAAGAGGTATTGAAGTTGATAAAGCCAACATTGATGCTATTGAAAAGATTACATGTCCCAAGGAGATCAAAGGTATAAGAAGTTTCCTTGGTCACGCCAGATTTTATAGGAGGTTCATTAAGGACTTCTCAAAAATTTCTCAGCCTCTGACTAATTTATTACAAAAAGATATACCATTTTTTTTTATGATGATTGTGTAGAAGCATTTGAGATACTTAAGAAAGCATTGATCTCTGCACCTATTGTTCAGCCACCTGATTGGAATTTACCCTTTGAAATTATGTGTGATGCTAGTGATTATATTGTAGGTGTTGTTCTAGGGCAAAGAGTTGATAAGAAATTAAATGTTATTCAATATGCTAGTAAAACCCTAGACAATTCTCAAACAAATTATGCTACTACTGAAAAAGAATTCTTAGCAGTTGTATCTGCTTGTGATAAGTTTAGAGCCTATATTGTTGATTATAAAGTAACTATTCACACTGATCACACTACTATTAAATATCTCATGGAAAAGAAAGATGCTAAACCTAGACTTATTAGATGGGTTCTCTTGCTACAAGAATTTAATTTACATATTGTTGATAGAAAGGGAGATGAGAACCCCGTTGCAGACAACTTGTCTAGGTTAGAAAATGTGCTTGATGACCCACTACCAATTGATGATAGCTTTCCTTATGAGTAATTAAATGTCATAAATGCTTCTCATACTGCTCTATGGTATGCTGATTATGCTAATTATATCGTTGCTAAATTCATACCACCTAGTTTCACATACCAACAAAAGAAAAAGTTCTTCTATGATTTGAGGCATTACTTTTGGGATGACCCACATCTTTATAAAGAAGGAGTAGATGGTGTTATTAGACATTGTGTACCTGGACATGAACAGGAACAGATCCTATGCAAGTGTCACTCCGAAGCTTATGGAGGACACCATGCTAGAGATAGGACTGCACATAAGGTTTTGCAATCTGGTTTTTATTGGCCTACTATCTTCAAGGATGCCCGTAAGTTTGTTTTATCTTGTGATGAATGTCAAAGAATTGGTAATATTAGTAGACGTCAAGAAATGCCTATGAATTATTCACTTGTTATTGAACCAGTTGATGTTTGGGGCTTTGATTATATGGGACCTTTTCCTTCCTCTAATGGATATACACATATTTTAGTTGTTGTTGATTACGTTACTAAGTGGGTAGAAGCTATTCCAACTAGTAGTGTTGATCATAAAACCTCTATTAAAATGCTTAAAGAAGTTATTTTTCCAAGATTTGGAGTCCCTAGATATTTAATGACTGATGGTGGTTCACATTTTATTCATGGTGCTTTCTGTAAAATGCTTGCTAAGTATGATGTTAATCATAGAATTGCATCTCCTTATCACCCTCAATCTAGTGGTCAAGTATAATTGAGTAATAGAGAGCTCAAATTAATTTTGCAAAACACTGTCAATAGATCTAGAAAAAATTGGTCCAAGAAACTTGATGATGCATTATGGGCCTATAGAACTACATATAAAAATCCTATAGGTATGTCTCCGTATAAAATGGTTTATGGAAAAGCATGTCACTTACCTCTCGAACTAGAACACAAGGCATATTGGGCTATTAAAGAGCTCAATTATGATTTTAAACATGCCGGTGAGAAGAGGTTATTTTGTATTAGCTCACTCGATGAATGGAGAACCCAAGCCTATGAGAATGCCAAATTACTTAAAGAAAAAGTTAAAAGATGGCATGATAAAAGAATACAAAAGTGTGAGTTTAATGTAGGTGATTATGTATTGCTATACAACTATGTTTAAGATTTTTTGCAGGAAAACTTCTCTCTAAATGGGAAGGTCCTTACGTTATCGAGGAAGTCTATCGTTTTGGTGCCATAAAAATCAACAATTTTGAAGGCACAAATCTGAAGGTGGTGAACGGTCAAAGAATCAAACATTATATTTTAGGTAATCCCATAAATGTTGAAACCAATGTTATTGAAACCGTAACCCCAGAGGAATACATAAGGGACACTTTCCGGAACGTTTCAGACTCTGAAAAGGAATAGGTATGTGGTACGGTAAGTAAACCGACTCCAAAACAATTTTTAAGGCAATATTTCTCCGTTTTGTAATATTTAGAAAAATAGAAAAATAAGAAGCAGTCCGGGAAGGACACGAGGCCTCCACGAGGGTGGAGGGCGCACCCTACCCTACTGGGCGCTCCCCCTACCTCGTGGGCACCTCGTGCGCTCACCGGACTCCGTTTTCTTGCACAATACGTATTTTGGTCGGTAAAAATTCATTATATAATCTCCAGGGGTTTTAACTCCCGTATCACGCAATTATCCTCCATTTGTGTTTTGAGTTGTTGCTGCTGCAGATTAGAGCAAGGTGTCTTCGCAAGAGTCAGTCGAGGAGAGCCGGGTGTCTCATCCGGCACCGAGATCAATGACAAACAACAATGTTGACCTCTTTGGGCCAGCAACGGAGGAAGAGATGGAGGCCGAATTGAAGAGGATAGATGCCATGGAAGAGGATCAAGAAGTCACTTCCCGCTTCCGAGATAGATTCACAATAAGAGAACTGCAGAGCTCGGCTATTCCAAACTCGGTTATCCCTTCCAATGTTAGATTTCTTTCTTACGAGAATATGAAAAAGAGTGTCACTGGTTCTCCCGCAGCTATGCGGCACCCTTGGGTGTAGGGAGCTTTGGCTGTTAGAGGAAAACTCCGAAAGGAAATAATGGACCTCAAGTAGCAAATCAATAAGCTCGAGGAGGAGAATCATATCCTGAGGGGCATCATTTCAAATAACAACACGTCACCACACCCGAAAAGAGAGACATAATCACCTGGGTATGGGCACTCCCTTTGGCAACTCCCAAGCTTGGGGGAGTGCCCCGGTATCATATCACCATCAATTTTATCTTTACCATTTTTCTAAGTTCGATCCTTTTGGTAATATCTTGACCTAGTAGAATAAAAGTTCTCAGTATGATCTAGTTGCGAGTTTTGCTTTATAATTCCTCTATGTAATCGAGTCCGTGAGCTATATAATAAAGATTAGTGTTGAGTCAAGGGCTTGATTCTTTTGCCATGATCTTAAGTGAATAAAAGAAAAAGATAAAGAAATAAAAATAAACAAAGAGCTCATATGGATCTCCTGGCGAGTAAAGAGCTCACATAGAAAAAGTATGATGAATAAAAGTTGTTAGAGTTGACAAGCATAGTTTTGGTCATCGTTGCAATTAATAGGAAGTAATAAAGAAAGAGAGGTCTTCACATATAGATATACTATCTTGGACATCTTTTATGATTGTGAGCACTCATTAAAATATGACATGCTAAAGAGTTGACGTTGGACAAGGAAGACAAAGTAATGGGTTATGTTTTCTTACATCTGAGATAAATTATATTGTCATGGATCATCCAACATGGTTGAGCTTGCCTTTCCCTCTAATGCTAGCCAAATTCATAGCACCAAGTAGAGATACTACTTGTGCTTACAAATACCTTTAAACCAGTTTTTCCCTAAGAGTCCACCATACCTACCTAAGGATTGAATAAGATCCTCCAAGTAAGTTGTCATCGGTGCAAAGCAATAAAAATTGCTCTCTAAATATGTATGACTTATTAGTATGGGAGAAATAAGCTTTACATGATCGTGTGATATGGAAGAAATAAAAGAGACAGACTGCATAATAAAGGTCCATACCACAAGTGGCAATATAAAGTGACGTTCTTTCGCATTAAGATTTCGTGCATCCAACCATAAAAGTGCATGACAACCACTGCTTCCCTCTGCCAAGGGCCTATCTTTTACTTTTATCTCCTACCTTGCATAAGAGTCACGGTGATCTTCACCCTTCCTTTTTACATTTTATCCTTTGGCAAGCACAGTATGTTGGAAAGATCCTAGTATATGTGGCTAATTGGATGTGAGTTTTCATGAACTATTATTGTTGACATTACCCTTGAGGTAAAACGTTGGGAGGCAAAACTATAAGCCCCTATCTTTCTCTGTGTCCGACTAAAACTTCATACCCATAAATATTGCGTGACTGTAAACAATTGTGAAAGACTATATGATAGTTGAGTATGTGGACTTGGTGAAAAGCTCTCATATGTTGACTCTTTCCTATGTTATGATAAATTGCAATTGCTCCAATGACTGAGATTATAGTTTGTTAGTTGTCAATAAAGTTTACGATTCATACCTGAAATTGTGATTGAATTATTACTTTAGCGTAAGAAATTATATGACAAGAATTATATAAGTTGATGTTCTAAGAATGATCATGATGCCCTCATGTCCGTATTTTATTTTTATCGACACCTCTATCTCCAAACATGTGGACATATTTTTTGATTTCGGCTTTTGCTTGAGGACAAGCGAGGTCTAAGCTTGGGGGAGTTGATACGTCCATTTTGCATCATGCTTTTATATCGATATTTATTGCACTATGGACTGTTATTACACATTATGTCACAATACTTATAGCTATTCTCTCTTATTTTACAAGGTTTCCATAAAGAGGGAGAATGCCGGCAGCTGGGATTCTGGGCTGGAAAAGGAGCAAATATTAGAGACTTATTCTGCACAGCTCCAAAAGTCCTGAAACTTCACGGAAGACGTTTTCCGAATATATAGAAAATAGTGAGAGCAAGAAGATCACCAGGGGGCCACACCCTGCCCACGAGGGTGGGGGGCGCGCCCTAACCCCCTGGGTGCACCCCCTACCTCGTGGGCCCCCTGGTAGCCCTCCGATGGCCATCTTCTGCTATATGAAGTCTTTCGATGGAAAAAAATAGGAGGCCATCTTCTCGGACAAATCTCCGCCGCCACAAGGCGGAACCAATCAAGGGCTCTGGCGGATTCTGCCGGGGAAACTTCCTTCTGGGAGGGGGAAATCATCGCCATCGTCATCACCAATGCTCCTCTCATCGGGAGAGGGCAATATCCATCAACATCTTCACCAGCACCATCTCCTCTCAAAACCCTAGTTCATCTCTTGTATCCAATTCTTGTCTCCAAGTCCGGGATTGGTACCTGTGGGTTGCTAGTAGTGTTAATTACTCCTTGTAGTTGATGCTAGTTGGTTTATTTGGTGGAAGATCATATGTTCGGATCCTATATGCATATTAATACCCCTCTGATTATGAATATGAATATGCTTTGTGAGTAGTTACGTTTGTTCCTGAGGACATGGGAGGAGTCTTGCTCTTAGTAGTCATGTGAATTTAGTCTTTGTTCGATATTTTGATGAGATGTATGTTGTCATCCCTCTAGTGGTGTCATGTGAACGTCGACTACATGACACTTCACCATTGTTTGGGCCTAGAGGAAGGCATTGGGGAGTAAGTAGATGATGGGTTGCTAGAGTGACAGAAGCTTAAACCCTACTTTATGCGTTGCTTCATAAGGGGCTGATTTGTATCCATGTGCTTCATGTTATGGTTAGGTTTACCTTAATACTTTTGTTGTAGTTGCACATGCTTGCAATAGAGGTTAATCATAAGTGGGATGCTTGTCCAAGTAAGGACAGCACCCAAGCACCGGTCCACCCACATATCAGATTATCAATGTACCGAACGCGAATCTTATGAATGTGATAAAAACTAGCTTGACGATATTCCCATGTGTCCTCGCGAGTGCTTTTCTCTATAAAAGAGTTTGTCTAGGATTGTACTTTGCTACAAAAAGGATTGGGCCACCTTGCTGCACTTTATTTACTTTTGTTACTTGTTGCTCGTTACAAATTATCCTATCACAAAACTATCTGTTACCACTTATTTCAGTACTTGTAGAGAATACCTTGCTGGAAACCGCTTATCATTTCCTTCTGCTCCTTGTTGGGTTCGACACTCTTACTTATCGAAAGGACTATGATAGATCCCCTATACTTGTGGGACATCATGCACTAGTCTCATCTCTAGCGTCTATGCTAGCTAAAAGTGCTAGAACATCTACTAAATTGCGCTCTGTGAGTATATCGATGTACTCTTCTTCCCAATACCAAAACTTGCATCCATTCTACACAATAAAATTTTAAGTTAGCACAACTAGTCTAATCCGAAAGCACAACCGAAGCTAAAGTAGCACATACCCCATCGGTTGAGCACTTGATGAACACCCATCCGGGGTGCACGGCGTTGTAGACACGCGGTGCAAGACCTTCTTTGGGCAGTCGTCGCACGTAATGAGTGGCAACGGTGCACCGATGAGCTTTTGGGCCAGCACCGAGCCTGGCCTACAGCCATTCATGTATCTGTCGCCGGACTGCCGATGGTGTAGATCTGAGCGGCTAGAGGAGGAGTCAGTACCTGCATGCGGCCTTGCGGCCTTATCGGGGACTTCCTGCCCGGTGCCCGTGTCACATCCTAGTCTAGTAGTGCTCTAGGCTAGCATTTGCATCCATGCATCATGTCTAAATTTATTTGAAACTTGAAATGGGGGTGATCAAACACTAGTACTTTGAAATCCAAGTAGGTCCAGCTTAAAAAAATTCATTCAATGAACCCAAAATGCTTCCATCAATGTTTGATAATTTTGGCAAGGCTTGAGACCAAACCAAAAATAGTGAGCATTTTTTTGGAATATTTTTGGCATTGAATTTAAATCACTATTGTATTTGAATTTGGATCTATATTCTTAATATATGGAATATATTTTCAAATGTCTCTAATATAATTTATGTGCTTTTCGATTAGTCCAGAGAAGTAACATAAGATTATTCCAAATGTTTTGGCATTGTTTGAATTTTGTTTCAATTCTAAAACAGTGGTAAAATAAAAGAAAACAAAAGAAAAGGAAAGGGAAACAGAAACCTACCTGACACTTACCTCGACCCACTACTGTGCTAGGCCCAGCTGTCAGGACCCCGATCCTAAGTCACACCGATCTAGCATGTAACACATCATAACACTTTGCGGCCTCACGCACGGTATTCCCATGGGTGCCACCTTAACTGGCCCGGGACCGTTTACGCCTATTGGCTCACGTATATGATAGTGTCACTAGCATCCATATGACAGAGAACCCGGGCCGACATGACTAGTCATGAACCCAAAGTGGCACTAACTTATGGGGACATGCATACATGAACCAACATCGAACGTGTCGGTCATCAGCGTGTGAATCTGGGCTGTAGCAACTGTGCTAATAGGACTCCGGGAACCCAGGCTGTAGCAGGCTAGCATGACTTCAGAGGTCACCGCGTGACATTTCCTTGAAGGGACAGACACACGAACGAATTGGATCACATGTCGGCCAGTCTAAGTGTTTCGAAGCAGTAGCAACTAGGCTAGCAGGACTCCGGTAAACCGGGCTATAGCAGACTACCATCGCTCAGTGGAGGTACTAGACTACATTTCCCCAAAAGAGAGGCTACTAAGGATAGACAACTAGGTTGTCAGATCCCAGACATACCAAGAATTTCAATCATACACACAACATGCTCGATATGTGCAAATACAACATGGCATCACAACATGACTCTACAACTCAAGTATTTATTCAATAGGCTCCGAGGAGCGAGATATTCCAAACACGAGTCTCATGACCCAACATTCATGTTGGGGAACGTAGCAGAAATTCAAAATTTCCTACGTGTCACCAAGATCTATTTATGGAGAAACCAGCAACGAGGGGAAGGAGAGTGCATCTACATACCCTTGTAGATCGCTAAGCGGAAGCATTCAAGTGAACGGGGTTGATGGAGTCGTACTCGTCGTGATCCAAATCACCGATGATCCTAGTGCCGAACGGACGGCACCTCCGCGTTCAACACACGTACAGCCCGGGGACGTCTCCTCCTTCTTGATCCAGCAAGGGGAGAGGAGAAGTTGAGGGAGAGCTCCGCCAGCATGACGGCGTGGTGGTGGTGGAGCTCGTGGTTCTCCAGCAAGGCTTCGCCAAGCACCATGAAGGAGAAATCGAGAAGGTAGGAGGAGGGAGGGCTGCGCCTGGGAAGAGATCATCTCGTGTGTTGGGCAGCCCCAAAACCTCCACTATATATAGGGGCAAGGGGGAGGGGAGGCGCCCTAGGGTTTCCCCTAGGGGGGGGGGGCGGCGGCCACGGCAGATGGGATCTCCCCCTTGGGTGACTTGGCCCCCAAGCCAGGAGGTGGGAACCCTAGATGGGGCGCCCCAAACCCCCTGGTCACGTGGGAATAGGTGAGGGGGCCGCACAGCCCCTTAGTGGGCTGGTTTTCCGCCTTCCCTTGGCCCATGAAGCCCCCCAACACTTGCAGGGGCTCCCGAAACACCTTTCGGTCATGCTGGTCATAGCCTGGTACCTCCGGAACACTTCCGGACTCCAATACCCTTCGTCCAATATATTGATCTTCACCGCCGGACCATTCCGGAACTCCTCGTGACATCCAGGATCTTATCCGGGACTCCGAACTACCTTCGGTAACCACGTACTATTTCCCATAACAACTCTAGCGTCACCGAACCTTAAGTGTGTAGACCCTACGGGTCCTGGAACCATGTAGACATGACCGAGACACCTCTCCAGCCAATAACCAATAGTGGGATCTGGATACCCATATTGGCTCCCACATGTTCCACGATGATCTCATCGGATGAACCACGATGTCGAGGATTTAATCAATCCCGTATTCAATTCCCTTTGTCTATCGGTACGATACTTGCCCGAGATTCGATCGTCGGTATCCCGATACCTTGTTCAAGCTCGTTACCGGCAAGTCTCTTTACTTGTTCCGTAACACATCATCCCGTGATTAACTCCTTGGTCACATTGTGCACATTATGATGATGTCCTACCGAGTGGGCCCAGAGATACCTCTCCGTTTACACGGAGTGACAAATCCCAGTCTCGATTCGTGCCAACCCAACAGACACTTTTGGAGATGCCTGTAGTGTACCTTTATAGCAACCCAGTTACGTTGTGATGTTTGGCACACCCAAAGTATTCCTACGGTATCTGGGAGTTGCACAATCTCATGGTCTAAGGAAATGATACTTGACATTAGAAAAAGCTTTGGCATACGAACTACACGATCTAGTGCTATGCTTAGGATTGGGTCTTGTCCATCACATCATTCTCCTAATGATGTGATCCCGTTATCAACGACATCCAATGTCCATGGTCAGGAAACTGTAACCATCTATTGATCAACGAGCTAGTCAACTAGAGGCTTACTAGGGACATGGTGTTGTCTATGTATCCACACATGTATCTGAGTTTCCTATCAATACAATTCCAGCATGGATAATAAACGATTATCATGAACAAGGAAATATAATAATAATCAATTTATTATTGCCTCTAGGGCATATTTCCAACAGTCTCCCACTTGCACTAGAGTCAATAATCTAGTTCACATCGATATGTGATTAACACTCAAGGTCACATCCCCATGTGAATAACACCCAAAGAGTTTACTAGAGTCAATAATCTAGTTCACATTTACCATGTGATTAACACTCGATGAGTTATGGGTTTGATCATGTTATGCTTGTGAGAGAGGTTATAGTCAACGGGTCTGAACCTTTCAGATCCGTGTGTGCTTTACAAATCTCTATGTCATCTCCTAGATGCAGCTACCACGCTCTATTTGGAGCTATCCAAATAACTGTTCTACTATACGAATCCAGTTTACTACTCAGAATAATCTGGATTAGTGTCAAAGTTTGCATCGGCGTAACCCTTTACGATGAACTCTTTTACCACCTCCATAATCGAGAAAAATTCCTTAGTCCACTAGTTACTAAGGATAACTTTGACCGCTGTCCTGTGATCCATTCTTGGATCACTCTTGTACCCCTTGACTGACTCATGGCAAGGCACACTTCAGGTGCGGCACACAGCATAGCATACTGTAGAGAGCCTATGACAAAAGCATAGGGGACGACCTTCGTCCTTCCTCTTTCTTCTCCCATGGTCGAGCTTTAAGTCTTAACTTCATACCTTACAACCCAGGCAAGAACTCCTTCTTTGACTGATCCATCTTGAACACCTTCAAGATCATGTCAAGGTATGTGCTCATTTGAAAGTACCATTAAGTGATTTGATCTATCCTTATAGATCTTGATGCTCAATGCTCAAGTAGCTTAATCTAGGCTTTCCATTGAAAAACACTTTCCAAATAACCCTATATGCTTTCCAGAAATTCTACGTCATTTCTGATCAACAATATGTCAACAACATATACTCATCAGAAATTCTATAGTGCTCCCACTCACTTCTTTGGAAATACAAGTTTCTCATAAACTTTGTATACACCCAAAATCTTTGATCATCTCATCAAAGCATACATTCCAACTCTGAGATGCTTACTCCAGTCCTTAGAAGGATTGCTGGAGCTTTGCATACTTATTAGCATTTTTCAGGATTGACAAAACCTTTTGGTTTGTATCACATACAACCTTTCCTCAAGAATATCGTCGAGGAAACAATGTTTTTGACATCCTATCCGCAAGATTTCATAAATAATGCAGTAATCGCTAATATAATTCCAACAGACTCTTAGCATCGCTACGAGTGAGAAAGTCTCATCACAGTCAACTCCTTGAAGTTGCTGGTAAACATCTTAACGACAAGTCGAGCTTTCTTAATGGTGATACTTACCATCATTGTCCGTCTTCCTTTTAAAATCCATATGTACCTAATAGCCTTATGACCATCAAGTAGTTCTTCCAAAGTCTACACTTTGTTTTCATATATGGATCCTCTCTCGGATTATATGGCCTCGAGCCATTTATCGGAATGCGGGCCCGCCATCGCTTCTCCATAGCTCGTAGGTTCATTGTTGTCTATCAACATGACTTCCAACACAGGATTACGTACCACTCTGAAGTAGTACGCATCCTTGTCGTCCTACAAGGTTTGGGAGTGACTTGATCTGAAGTTTCATGATCACTATCATAAGCTTCCACTTCAATTGGTGTAGGTGCCACAGGAACAACTCTCTGTGCCCTACTATACACTAGTTGAAGTGACGGTTCAATAACCTCATCAAGTCTCCACCATCCTCCCACTCAATTCCTTCGAGAGAAACTTTTCCTCGAGAAAGGACCCGATTCTAGAAACAATCCCTTATTGCTTTCGGATCTGAGATAGGAGGTATACCCAACTGTTTTGGGTGTCCTATGAAGATGCATTTATCCGCTTTGGGTTCGAGCTTATCAGCCTGAAACTTTTTCACATAAGCGTCGCAGCCCCAAACTTTTAAGAAATGACAGCTTAGGTTTCTCTAAACCATAGTTCATACGGTGTCATCTCATCGGAATTACGTGGTGCCCTATTTAAAGTGAATGTGGTTGTCTCTAATGCCTAACCCATAAACTATCGTGGTAATTCGATAAGAGACATCATGGTATGCATCATATCCAATAGGGTGCAGTTATGATGTTCGGACACACCATCACACTATGGTGTTCCAGGCTGTATTAGTTGTGAAACAATTTCCACAATGTCTTAATTCTGTGCCAAACTCGTAATTCAGATATTCATCTCTATGATCATATCATAGATATTTTATCCTCTTGTCACGACGATCTTTCAACTTCACCCTGAAATTACTTGAACCTTTCAATAATTCAGACTCGTGATTCATCAAGTAAATATACTCAACATCTACTCAAATCATCTGTGAAGTAAGAACATAACGATATCCACTACACGCCTCAGCACTCATTGGACTGCACACATCAAAATGTATTACTTCCAACAAGTTGCTTTCTAGTTCCATTTTACTGAAAACCGAGGCTTTCAGTCATCTTGTCCATGTGGTATGATTTGCATGTCTCAAGTGATTCAAAATCAAGTGAGTCCAAACGGTCCATTTGCATGGAGTTTCTTCATGCATATACACCAATAGACATGGTTCGCATGTCTCAAACTTTTCAAAAACGAGTGAGCCCAAAGATCCATCAACATGGAGCTTCTTCATGCGTTTTATACCGATATGACTTAAGTGGCAGTGCCACAAGTAGGTGGTACTATCATTACTATCCTATATCTTTTGGCATGAACATGTGTATAACTACGATCGAGATTCAATAAACCATTCATTTTAGGTGCAAGACCATTGAAGGTATTATTCAAATAAACAGAGTAACAATTATTCTCCTTAAATGAATAACCGTATTGCGATAGTCATAATCCAATCATGTCTATGCTCAACGCAAACACCAAATAACAATTATTTAGGTTTAACACCAATCTCGATGGTAGAGGGAGCGTGCGATGCTTGATCATATCAACATTGGAAACACTTCCAACACATATCGTCAGCTCACCTTTAGCTAGTCTCCGTTTATTCCGTAGCTTTTATTTCGAGTTACTAACACTTAGCAACCGAACCGGTATCTAATACCCTAGAGCTACTAGGAGTACTAGTAAAGTACACATCAACACAATGTATATCCAATATACTTCTATCGACCTTGCCAGCCTTCTCATCTACCAAGTATCTAGGGTAATTCTGCTCCAGTGGTTGTTCCCCTTATTACAGAAGCACTTAGTCTCGGGTTTGGGTTCAACCTTGGGTTTCTTCACTAGAACAGCAACTGATTTGTTATTCCACGAAGTATCCCTTTCTTGCCCTTGCCCTTCTTGAAACTAGTGGTTCCACCAACCATCAACAATTGATGCTCCTTCTTGATTTCTACTTTTGTGGTGTCAAACATCGCGAATATCTCAAGGATCATCATATATGTCCCTGATATATTATAGTTCATCACGAAGCTCTAGCAGCTTGGTGGTAATGACTTCGGAGAAACATCACTATCTCATCTGGAAGATCAACTCCCACTCGATTCAAATGATTGTTGTACTCAGATAATCTGAGCACAAGCTCAACAATTGAGCTTTTCTCCCTTAGTTTGCAGGCTAAGAAAATCGTCGGAGGTCTTATACCCCTTGATGTGGGCACGAGCCTGAAATCCCAATTTCAGCCCTCAAAACATCTCATATGTTTCGCGACGTTTCAAAAACGTCTTCGGTGCCTCAACTCTAAACTGTTTAACTGAACTATCATGTAGTTATCAAAACATGTATGTCAGATGTTCGCAACATTCACAGACAAAGTTCGAGGTTCAGCACACTGAGCGGTGCATTAAGGACATAAGCCTTCTAAGAAGCAATGAGGACAATCCTCAGATTATGGACCTAGTCTGCATAATTGCTACTATCAACTTTCAACTAATTTTTCTCTAGGAACATATCTAAACAGTAGAACTAAAGCGTGAGCTACGACATAATTTGCAAAATCCTTTTTGACTATGTTCAGGATAAACAAGTTCATCTTATGAACTCCCACTCAGATAGACATCCCTCTAGTCATCTAAGTGATTACATGATCCGAGTCAACTAGGCCGTGTCCGATCATCACGTGAGACGGACTAGTCAACATCGGTGAACATCTTCATGCTGATCGTATCTACCATACGACTCATGCTTGACCTTTCGGTCTTCTGTGTTCCGAGGCCATGTCTGTACACATGCTAGGATCGTCAAGTCAACCTAAGTGTTTCGCGTGTGTAAATCTGTCTTACACCCATTGTATGTGAACGTTAGAATCTATCACACCCGATCATCACGTGGTGCTTCGAAACAACGAACTGTCGCAACGGTGCACAGTTAGGGGGAACACTTTCTTGAAATTTTAAAGAGGGATCATCTTATTTACTACCGTCGTTCTAAGCAAATAAGATGTATAAACATGATAAACATCACATGCAATCAAATAGTGACATGATATGGCCAATATCATATTGCTCCTTTTGATCTCCATCTTCGGGGCTCCATGATCATCATCGTCACCGGCATGACACCATGATCTCCATCATCATGATCTCCATCATCGTGTCTTCATGAAGTTGTCTCGCCAACTATTACTTCTACTACTACAGCTAACGGTTAGCAATAAAGTAAAGTAATTACATGACGTTTATGTTGACACGCAGGTCATAAATAAATTAAGACAACTCCTATGGCTCCTGCCGGTTGTCATACTCATCGACATGCAAGTCGTGATTCCTATTACAAGAACATGACCATCTCATACATCACATATATCATTCATCACATCCTTTGGCCATATCACATCACATAGCATACCCTGCAAAAACAAGTTAGACGTCCTCTAATTGTTGTTTGCATGTTTTACGTGGCTGCTATGGGTTTCTAGCAAGAACGTTTCTTACCTACGCAAGGACCACAACGTGATATGCCAATTGCTATTTACCCTTCATAAGGACCCTGTTCATCGAATCCGATCCGACTAAAGTGGGAGAGACAGGCACCCACTAGCCACCTTATGCAACTAGTGCATGTCAGTCGGTGGAACCAGTCTCACGTAAGAGTACGTGTAAGGTCGGTCTGGGCCGCTGCATCCCACGATGCCGCTGAATCAAGATTGGACTAGTAACGGTAAGCATATTTAACAAAATCAACGCCCACAACTACTTTGTGTTCTACTCGTGCATAGTAACTACGCATAGACCTAGCTCTGATACCACTATTGGGGAACGTAGCAGAAATTCAAAATTTCCTACGTGTCACCAAGATCTATTTATGGAGAAACCAGCAATGAGGGGAAGGAGAGTGCATCTACATACCCTTGTAGATTGCTAAGCGGAAGCGTTCAAGTGAACGGGGTTGATGGAGTCGTACTCGTCGTGATCCAAATCACCGATGATCCTAGTGCCGAACGGACGGCACCTCCGCGTTCAACACACGTACAGCCCGGGGACGTCTCCTCCTTGATCCAGCAAGGGGAGAGGAGAAGTTGAGGGAGAGCTCTGCCAGCACGACGGCGTGGTGGTGGTGGAGCTCTTGGTTCTCCGGCAGGGCTTTGCCAAGCACCATGAAGGAGGAGGAGAAGGTAGGAGGAGGGAGGGCTGCGCCTGGGAAGAGATCATCTCGTGTGTTGGGAAGCCCCAAAACCTCCACTATATATAGGGGCAAGGGGGAGGGGAGGCGCCCTAGGGTTTCCCCTAGGGGTGGCGGCGGCCGGGGCAGATGGGATCTCCCCCTTGGGTGACTTGGCCCCCAAGCCAGGAGGTGGGAACCCTAGATGGGGCGCCCCAAACCCCCTGGTCACGTGGGAATAGGTGAGGGGGGCGCACAGCCCCTTAGTGGGCTGGTTTGCCCCCTTCCCTTGGCCCATGAAGCCCCCCAACACTTGTCGGGGCTCCCGAAACACCTTTCGGTCATGCTGGTCATAGCCTGGTACCTCCGGAACACTTCCGGACTCCAATACCCTTCGTCCAATATATCGATCTTCACCGCCGGACCATTCCGGAACTCCTCGTGACGTCCGGGATCTCATCCGGGACTCCGAACTACCTTCGGTAACCACATACTATTTCCCATAACAACTCTAGCGTCACCGAACCTTAAGTGTGTAGATCCTACGGGTTCTGGAACCATGTAGACATGACCGAGACACCTCCGCGGCCAATAACCAATAGCTGGATCTGGATACCCATATTGGCTCCCACATGTTCCACGATGATCTCATCGGATGAACCACGATGTCGAGGATTTAATCAATCCCGTATTCAATTCCCTTTGTCTATCGGTACGATACTTGCCCAAGATTCGATCGTCGGTATCCCGATACCTTGTTCAATCTCGTTACCGGCAAGTCTCTTTACTCGTTCCGTAACACATCATCCCGTGATTAACTCCTTGGTCACATTGTGCACATTATGATGATGTCCTACCGAGTGGGCCCAGAGATACCTCTCCGTTTACACGGAGTGACAAATCCCAGTCTCGATTCGTGCCAACCCAACAGACACTTTCAGAGATACCTGTAGTGTACCTTTATAGCCACCCAGTTACGTTGTGACGTTTGGCACACCCAAAGTATTCCTACGGTATCTGGGAGTTGCACAATCTCATGGTCTAAGGAAATGATACCTGACATTAGAAAAAGCTTTAGCATACGAACTACACGATCTAGTGCTATGCTTAGGATTGGGTCTTGTCCATCACATCATTCTCCTAATGATGTGATCCCATTATCAACGACATCCAATGTCCATGGTCAGGAAACCGTAACCATCTATTAATCAACGAGCTAGTCAACTAGAGGCTTACTAGGGACATGGTGTTGTCTATGTATCCACACATGTATCTGAGTTTCCTATCAATACAATTCTATCATGGATAATAAACAATTATCATGAACAAGGAAATATAATAATAATCAATTTATTATTGCCTCTAGGGCATATTTCCAACAATTCAGAGCATACAAGTCAAAGCACATGCGGAAGCTTAACATGTCTAAGTATATACATCTACAAATAAAAAGGCTGAGAAGCCTGACTATCTACCAGATCCTGCCGAGGGCACAAGATCGTAGCTGAGGTATCAAGCTAAACGTCGAACTCCACATGGAACTACTAGCGAGACTGAAGTCTCTCTACAAAAACATAAATTAAGCAAACGTGAGTACTAATGTACTCAGCAAGACTTACATCAGAACTAACTACATATGCATCATTATCAACAAAGGGATGGTGGGGTTTAACTGCAACAAGCTAGCTTTGACTCAGTGGCTAACCTGAACTACTACTACAAGTAACTCTTTTGAGGTGGCGCACACGAGTCCACATATTCACCATTTCAATACACCACTATGGATCCGCTCCAGTCTCCCTACGAGAATGCCATACATAGCACTCACGCTTATCTTGCACATTTTAGAGTATCCAATTTCACTTGTGTATGAACTGTTCAGGCAACCCAGAAGTCCTTTACCGTGGACACGGCTATTTGAATAGATCATTTATAACCCTGCAGGGGTGTACTTATTCACACACGCTCTCACCACTTACCACATGTACACGTCGTGTATCTCGGCAACCTTCAAGCGGAAGCCTGGCGAGGGAGTCGGCCATGACTTGACTAACCACACAAGTCTCTAGTCCAGGTTTATCTCCTATTCGAGTTGCATCCGCGAGGAGATCCGGCCGGGGTTTCGCTCGCAGCCCCAAACAATGTGTGCAGGGTTCCTCAGACACCAAACAGGCGCCCGGTACACCGGGCCACGGTGTATCTACCGCATCATAACCCACCCTTAGGGTCAGCGCTATGCACGGCCTCCAACACATATGCTACAAAAACCAGAAACTAGATGCAACTCCTGGACAGAGATCAAGGCAGTTAATAAGTCGAGAGGGTCCATTGGTTTCGGGCCCAATGCGTGGTAGTAGTTGTTCATGGATCACAAACACAGAACTCAGTTCCTAAGGACGGTTTCAATGAGACAACCCACCATGTACTCCTACATGGCCTCTCACCGCTACCTTTACCAAATCATGTTCACACCCTTAGCTCACACACAGTAGGACATGTTCATCACCATTCCAATTCATTCCCGATGAATCAGACCTGACTCAACTCTGAGCAGTAGCAGGCATGACAAACAAGCATGAATGAGTAGGCACATCAGAGCTCAAACAACACCTACTCATGATAGTGGGTTTCGTCTATTTATTGTGGCAATGGCAGGTCATGCAGAGGAAAAGGGGTTCAGCTACCGCAGCATGTAACAGTGAAATCGATGTTGTCCTAATGCAGTAAAAGAGATTAGGAGCGAGAGAGTGGGATTGTATCGGAATGAACAAGGGGGTTTTGCTTGCCTGGCACTACTGAAGATAGTATAACTCTTCATCGGTGTCATTGAAATCATCGTCGAAACCACGTCTACTAAGAGGGGACAAACACCGGCAACAGAGAATGAACACAATCAATACAATGCGACAATATGATGCATGATCATGACATGGCAATATGATGTGACTTGAGCTAATGCATCTAGCAACCAGATTAAATGAAGTTGGTTTGAATCAAAGATTCAAATTCAACTCCATGTGTGAAGATTCAAATGCCATTTATTTCATTTGCCCTAAATAGTAGTCATAAGTTATTCTCACATGCATGCAAATGGTACATATGGATAGATTGGATTTTTCTGATAATTTTTCATATATAAATCATTTCATTTGGAGTTACGGTTGATTTTCTATGATTTTTAGAAGTTTAAACCATTTTATGGATTTTATAATTCACTAGTAAAAGAGCCTGTGCGTTGCAACGGGAGAGAAAACATAACAACTCTTTTAAGTCAATAACCATCACTCAAGACCACAATAGGTCCATCTCCTTTATTTTTGCGAGGCATCATATTTGTGTTGCCGCTTATCCTCCTTCTCACCATCGCCAGTGATGGCCTCGGTGTTCACACTAAACAACAAAAAACTTGTGTTGAATATGGTTAATCCTAAGGCGTCTCTCTCTCTCCCTCTCCCTCCCTCCCTCTCTCTCTCTCTCACTCGCTTTCTCTCACTCTCGCGATAAGAAATTCTGTTGTTTTTCCCTGCGACATTTTTCAGAGCTATGCATGTGTAGTTATCGATATTTTCTTTTCCCTATATGGTTATAGTGGGGTGTTTATTTGCAATCTAGATCGCTGCCGGTATGAACAAAACGGATCCTGCGCTATAAATTATATGTTTGCTTACATAACAATATTTTAAAATATTTAATAGGTAAAATTAACATCATATTTAGATTCCACACATTTTTCTAATAAAATTTCATATATAATATGTTAAAATCAAAGTTACGGTTTAAATGATACAGATAATTTAGAAAATCATTTGGTTTGACTCAGATATATTCCAAAATAATATTTAAAAATACTTAACAAGTAAAAATAATCTCATATTCATATCTACATATTTTTCTAATCAAATTTCATATGTAACATGGTCAAATCAGAGTTACAGTTTAAAAGATATGGATGATTTTAAAAAGCATTTGTCTGACTTAAATATGACCCGTGGATGAATTACCTAAAACATCAGGGGGGTTTCGAAAAATGCAAAATAACGGTTCGGGTGTGACTTAAATCCGGACGGCTGGTTGATTTCAAGAAAAGACAGGGACTTTTGTGTAAAATATGAAAACAACGATTCGTTTTAACTTAAAACAGGACTGCGGGTTGAATTCTCTGAAATAGACGGACTTTTCTGAAAAATGCCATGACGGACGAAAGAAACCCAATTTGCTTTATTATTAGGTAAAGATCTCTGAAATTTAAAATCGCCAGAAAATAATTATGAAGTGAGCATAACGTAAGCCTGAGTCAGAAGGTCAACTGGGCTGCCCCTGGTCAAACCTGACCAGTGGGTCCAACTGGTCAGTAACTAACTAACTAACACAGTTAGTTAGTGCTAAGTTAAATACTAACCTGAGTTAGTTAGAGCCTGGGCCCACATGTGAGTGGATCATCTAGTTAATTAGGTTAATTAACACCAATTAAATCTAACACTAATTAAGTAGGGGCCTGGTCCACTTGTCGGTGACCCAGGGGAGGTCAAACCCCTGGTCAGCGGGGTCAAACCCGCCGGACCTGGTCCACGGCTCGTCGCCGGCGAAGCATGAGACGGCGGAGGCGCTCGGGTTTTGCCCACGGTCGACCAAATCGACTGCGGTTTGGTCCTACGCGTAGCAGGAGCTAACGCGTATCTAGTAGGGCAAGCGGGAGGCACTTGGGTGGAGCGGGCTCGCCAGAGTCGAGCTCATGCCGGCGGCCGGAGTTGGGTTGCGCACGGGATCGCGTTTCAGTGCATAGAAGAGCGGGGCAAGAGGCTAGGAGGGTGCTACGCATTCCGGGGAGTAGGTTGGACACTCCAGGGTGACCATTTGGTCACAGGAGCATCGTCGACGGCGAGTTCAGGCGGCGGTGCATTTCGGTCATCAAGGGGCGATGGCTATAGCGAGCAAACAAAGCGGGGAAGAGGGTGAAGCGGCGGCGGAGCTCACAACAGTGCCGTAGGGATGGTTAGCGGGCTCGGGGAAGTCCTGCGTGCGGTGGTTCGACGACGATGGTGGCCGAAGCCCGAGGTGGAAGACGATGGTGATGGCGATGTTGCTCGCCTCCCGTGGTCGCGTGCTTTGGCGTGCAGCTCTACGGCGTCGAGGCAGAGCTCGTGGGGGTGCTGGCCGGGCATGGGGATGCTAGTGGCCACGGTAACGACGAGCGGCGGCGACGGCTCCACTCGTCTTCGGGAGAGAGAGCGAGAGAGGTGAGGCAGGGAGAGAGGGGAGCACTCGAGGGGGTCCAGGAGTTTGTGTGGCAATGCCAGATATGTTCAGGGCGTCGAGGCAGGGGCGGGAAGCAGGAGGTGGCTCGGTGCATGGCCAGCGCGCGACGAGCATGCGCCTGTCCTCCTAGCAGAGGAGGAAGACAGGAGTGGATGAGGCGGTGGTGGGCTGGGCCGGCCAGCTACAGTGCTGGGCCAGCTGGTGGGTTGCATAGGTGAGGCCAGGTAAGATTCTCTCTCTCTCTCTTTAATTTCCTTTTTCTATTTCTTCTGTAACTTTGTGGCTTTTCTAAAAACACTAAAACTAACACAAAAATCATGAAAATGCTCATGCCCACTTTTTGGAATATTTCCAACAGTAAACATTTTATTTTATGATTATTTGGACATATAAAATATTTTATAGCATTTTAAATGCCCAAATGCAAATACCATATGATTTAATTGAGTGATCCAAGTTGTCGTAGAAAAATGTGCAATATTTTTGGTAGAGGTTCAAGACCAATCCAAAAATGATGAACATTTTGTGAAGGCCATTTTGGGTTCATTGAGGCAATTTTCAGTTGAAACTGTTATTACGAGAGGGGGTTCTAGGGTTTTGTTAATCCCCATTTCAAATTCATTTGAAATTAAACATGATGCACACCTAAAGCTGTCCTAGCCAGAAGTAGGGATGTGACAACTCACCACCACTAAACAGGAATCTCATCCCAAGATTCAAGCGTAGGGTAAGAAGAAGGGGGACGCAGACTAACACAATCTTCACCATCCAGGTTGCACTTCGTAAGAACGTTGATTCATCATCATCTTTGGCTCGACGTCTTGCTTCGGAAACACCAACCAACACGACAACGAGAGAGAAAAAAGGAAAACTCTAGAAGAATCGATCTTCTCGAGGATCGAACAATTCAGGATCTACTCAGAATGAGATGTAGAAACCTCTCTTAATCTGAGAGACAAAACGCATATGAGGAGCGATGGGAACAAGCGGATGACGAAGGTTCAAATTGGTAGGCAACCATTCCATGCTTAGGTAGGATGGTGAATGGTTTCAAGATAGCGATGAAATAATTGCCATGATTCCATTATGGGACACCTCAAGAGAGGTGACTCGTAGAATTATTCCCTTAAGTGGCAAAAAGAATTACTTTTGATACAGAGATCATTGAAACTCCATATTCCGGCCTAAGGAAAATCACAATTGATCGTTTCAAAGAGTTCGAAGAAATGACATACTCAAACAAGAATGGATGATGTGGACTACCTTGTTGAAGACAACAAAATGGATGATTTTTGCTTGTCATTGAAAATGGATGGGACCCATGGTAGGAACACTTTTGAAGATGATCTTGAATAACAGTTACTGAGAAGGCAGACCATAGAATAATGGCACAATGGCAGTGCAAGATGGGAACAAAATGCAAATGCTGGGAATGTTCCAACCATCATATCTACCTGAGATTCAGATCTGGTTGGTAATAGAATATTTCAGACGTCAGTTCTGAAGAAAAAAAGAGTTGCAACACAAACCGATCAGATGACGTTACGAGATTCTCGGGAAATGATCTACGATAGCAAGCTCCAAAACATGAGCTGGTTCTGCTACATACATGTGAGCATGTTGTCCAAGACAAGCATGACCACATAGTAGTCTTATAATAAAACACTATCGAGTTCAGCTGGGGAACCATCATCAAGGATTTCGAAGTCTTTACGCAAGTCCATGGATTAGATCCCAAGCATAGAATTCTTTTCCTTGAACAAGTCAATCAGTGGCTTGGTGTGCTAGGAAACACATATAGAATGGAGGCGGCCAACCTATCAAACCATAGGGTACTTTGCACATGCATGACTAACTTGGGACGATTCCAGAGGAAGCAAAAACAAGCTTTCTCGAATTCACGGCGGCAACTTGCATCAAATGCACATGAATTAGAGGAAGTCACTTCTTTCATCCAAACATATGCTTCATGAGCTAGCATGAATAAATGCTTTCAAAATTTTCCAACACGAGCTTAATGTTCAACAAAATAATGGAGAGGATAAGGATGTTGTCGATGAGCTCAATAACATTTATCGAGGTTCCATATAGATGGAATTCCGCAATTATGGGAACAAGGTGATAGCATTGGTCAGACCCAAAAGATATAACGGTGTATGCTCGAGGAAACAACTACGAGTAAGACAACATTACGAACATTGTTGGTTCTGATTTGATTTGACGATAGACCACACTCAAATCAAAGTTTGGACAAGACAATAGATCCAATAACTGATCATGAGGGTCAATTGATGAAGATATCATCTTTCTTCAACAAACACACACAAGATATCCCTTTAGAGTGAACTAAGTGGATTAAGCTTTTATCTTCCAACTCTCCAAGTTGTTGTTTTAGCTTAACCAATTAGTTCAGGGTATCCAACACAGATTCTTTGACAAAAGAGTGGTTTACTAGAAAACCATCTTCATCACAGACTCAACATAACAATCAAGGAACAATCTGGTGATACTTCCGAGAAGATATTCGGAAAATACGAACCATTGTTTTGTTACTAAGCTCAAGAACAATCTTACTTTTCAGGGCAAGACGATGTGATCAAGAGAGTCATGGATTGACACAATCATAACTCTTTGATCGAGGAATGCACCAGGAAATATGGACTAGGTAGCATGATCAATCTTAGGATTATGATTCAATAAACAGCACGCTAAGAATGAGAGTATTGTCCATTAACTACCAAGCAACGGAGTTGCTAGGAGTATTGATTTCACAGATCACAATTCACTTGTCGGTATTCCGGTTACGATAACACGGAGACCGAGGAATGAACGATGATGGCGAGAGGTATCACTGTATCAAGAGTTCATAGGAGGTGGTGCAATTCCAATGACATTCTTGACATAAAGGGGGTAATACTAAAGGGTAGAACAGAATCATAAGCTGGGTTGGCATTTTGATTTGCGGATTACAACTACTTTGACCCAATCCTGGATATGAATGGGATTTTGGAGTTTGTTTCTCCTAGTCATTCTGGAATAGAATGGCTTGACGGACCACAGGAGTAAAAATGCACCGATGAAAGCGAGTGCACAACTACACCTGACTATCAATTGATAGACGGGGGTCAAAATACAACTAAACAGGGACAACTCAAGGAACATATAACTTTCTGAGTTGTGGATGCATAGATTAGTATGTCGAACCAAGTTCAACATATTTCTTTCGGATAACCCATGCAGAAAGGTAGAACTGGCAGAGTCACAACATGAATGGGGTACTCCTCAAGAGCACCCTGGTTGTGATCTTTTGGTTCAAAAGAACTTCTGCCATGATGGTGCATGGTATTGGAAGAATGAGATACCATGGACCTCGAGGACTATCGCAAAGGTTACTAATAACCTAAAGGAACAAGCAAACACTAACAACATGAAGTGAGTACAGTGATTCTTGTGTTGAAGAACCCAGGAGTAGAATACCTAATACTAAATGGCATCATGGGATGCTTTCGAGTATGATGGCCAGGATCATCACATTGGGAACACTAATCATGGTTAGATTACTAGGTGGTTCTCTAAGACAAATAGGGTCGTAGTAATAGCTCCAACATATTTGTCGACGTAATGGAGTACCTCAACTCAGCAATTAGTGTGGTAAATCTGGCCCAAAAGGACATCAGGAATGGGAGGAAGGGATTTGCAAGTGCATCAGACTACTTAGAAACTTGGGATGACTCAGACAGCATAACGGCTGTAAATGCTCAAAAAGATTGGGACATTTTGAAAAAATGGTGGCATAACCACTCAGAATCACAATATCAAGGTTCCGAGATCAACTGGCAACATACTGAAGTAGTAGAAACTAAACTGAGACTTGAATCCGTCAATCCTATAAGTCTACGGATTAGAAACACATGATCTTGGTAGAAGATGAGAAAGCCTAGTTCTTAATCCCGGTAGAAAAGAAAAGGATGACTCAGATCAGAAGGGAATAAGGTAAAGGAGTAAAAGAGCCTTACGTTCCCTTCCACAATCAATTCCCTTATATAAATAAAGCCTTTCTGGACTCAACTTCGACCAGTTTGTCTTGGTAATCCTACAGGCAGTCACGCTCTTATACCAAAGCTGTCAGGACCCCGATCCAAAGTCACAACGATCTAGCATGTAACACATCATATCACCTTGTGGCCTCACGCACGGTATTCCCATGGGTGCCACCTTACCTGGCCCGGGACCGTTTGCGCCTGTTGGCTCACATATATGATAGTGTCGCTAGCATCCATATGACAGATAACCCGGGCCAACATGACTAGTCGTGAACCCAAAGTGGCACTAACTTACGGGGACAGGCATACATGAACCAACATCGAACATGTCGGTCATCAGCGTGTGAATACAGGCTGTAGCAACTGGGCTAACAGGACTCTGGGAACCCGGGCTGTAGCAGGCTAGCAGGACTCTAGAGGTCACCGTGTGACATTTACCCGAATGGACAGACACAGGAACGAAGTGGATCACATGCTAGCCAGTCTAAGTGTTCCGGAGCAGTAGCAATTGGGCTAGCAGGACTCCGGTAAACCAGGCTGTAGCAGACTACCATGGCTTAGTGGAAGCAGTAGACTACATTTCCCCATAAGAGAGGCTACCAAGTATAGACAACTAGGTTGTCGGATCCCACACATACCAAGCATTTCAATCATACACACAATATGCTCGATATGCACAAATACACCATCGCATCACAACATGACTCTACAACTCAAGTATTTATTCAATAGGCTCCGAGGAGCGAGATATTACAAACATGGGTCTTATGACCCAACATTCAGAGCATACAAATCAAAGCACATGCGGAAGCTTAACATGTCTAAGTACAGACATCTACAAATAAAAAGGCTGAGAAGCCTGACTATCTACCAGATCCTGCCGAGGGAACAAGATCGTAGCTGATGTATCAAGCTAAACGTCAAAGTCCACACGGAACTACTAGCAAGACTGAAGTCTCTTTGCAAAAACATAAATTAAGAAAACGTGAGTACAAATGTACTCAGCAAGACTTATGTAACACCCTGGATGTAATTTACCATATTTGTACTCCAACTCCTGCCATTTTCGGCTCTAAGTTATGTTATTCCCTCGTGGTTGGGTTTTTTCTTCGTTTTTCTTTTTGACCATGTCATGCATTTCATATCATTTCATCATGTGCATCTCATTTGCATAGGTGTTCGTCTCATGCATCCGAGCTTTTTCCCCGTTGTCCGTTTTGCGATCCGACACTCCTATGTCCTTTGGCGCCCCCTTTTGTCTCTTTTTGTGTGCGGGTGTTAAACGTTCTTAGATTGGAGCGAGATTTTCCAAGCGGCCATGGTACACCACTGGTAGACTGTTTGTCAAGTTTCGTGCCATTTGGAGTTTGTTTGATACTCCAATGGTTAACCGAGGAACCGTAAAGGCCTCGTGTATGTTGCAGCCCAACACCCCTCCAAAGTGGCCCAAAACCCATCCAAACCCCCTCCATCCTCTCGGTCGTTCGATCACGGTCGCGCGGCCGAAAACCGCACTCCATTTGGACTCTCCTAGCTCCCTCTACCTATATATATGTGCACTCCTACGAATTTTTGGGCGAAAGCCTAGCCTTCTTCCACCCCGCGTCGTCGGGCACGTCCGGTCCGGCCGAACAAAAATCGCACCGCCGTCCTCTTCATCAACTCCGGCAAGAGCTCTGGTGGACCTCGGTTTCCGTGCCGCCCAGATCTAGATCGGGTCAAACCCTAGGTTGACCCCGAAATATCTAAGTCTTTTTATTTTTACATCGTGTAGCACTTTTCATCATGCCATATCTATGCCACCGTAGCTCTGTTTTGGGCGTGCCATATATCAAAATGTTTGTTAGGATACGTGGGTCCTTTCAAGATCATTGGCAAAAAAGTCGACCTCGCCTATCAACTTGAGCTTCTGTCCAATTTTGCAAATGTGCACGACGTGTTTCACGTGTCTCAGCTTCGCAAGTGTTTCAAGACTCCTGACAGCACCATCAATTTCGAAGAGATTGATCTCCAAGAAGACCTATCTTATCATGAGCATCTCGTGGCTATTCTTGAAGAAATTGAGCGCAAGACGCAACAAGTCTATCAAATTCCTCAAAGTGAAGTGGTCACATCATTCTGACCGAGAAGCCACTTGGGAACGCGAGGACCACCTCCGTTCTGAATATCCGGAGTTTTTCCTTTCGTAGTGGTGGAGTGTTGTAACACCCCGGATGTAATTTACCATATTTATACTCCAACTCTTGCCATTTTCGGCTCTAAGTTATGTTATTCCCTCGTGGTTGGGTTTTGTCTTTGTTTTGCTTTTTGACCATGTCGTGCATTTCATATCATGTCATCATGTGCATCTCATTTGCATACGTGTTCGTCTCATGCATCTGAGCTTTTTCCCCGTTGTCCATTTTGCGATCCGACACTCCCATGTCCTCCGGCGCCCCCTTTTGTCTCTTTTCGTGTGCGGGTGTTAAACATTCTCGGATTGGACCGATATTTACCAAGCGGCCTTAGTACACCACCGGTAGACCGCCTGTCAACTTTTGTGCCATTTGGAGTTTGTTTGATACTCCAACGGTTAACTGAGGAACCGTAAAGGCCTCGTGTGTGTTGCAGCCCAACACCCCACCAAAGTGGCCCAAAACCCATCCAAACCCCCTCCATCTTCTCGGCCATTCGATCACGGTCGCGCGGCCGAAAACGACACTCCATTTGGACTGTCCTAGCTCCCCCTACCTATAAATATGTGCACTCCTCCGAATATTCGGGCGAAACCCTAGCCTTCTTCCACCCCGCGCCGCCGGACACGTCTGGTCCGGCCAGACAAAAATCGCGCCGCCGTCCTCTTCGTCAACTCCAGCAAGAGCCCCGGTGGACCTTGGTTTCCGCGCTGCCCAGATTTGGATCGGGTCAAACCCTAGGTTGACCCCGAAATATCTAAGTCTTTTCATCAAGCCATATCTCTGCCATCGTAGCTCTGTTTCGGGCGTGCCATATATCAAAATATTCGTTAGGATGTTCTCTTCATTTTGTTCCATTGCATCATGCTTGTTTGATTCCATCTTGATGCCCTAATGACTGTTGCAAGAGTACTATAAAATGTTAGTTCCTGTTTCTTATCAGATTATGAGCTTTTGTCATTTTGTCATGATTATTGTGTGCCTCCTATGGACTTGAGCTCTACATGTGTTTTCGGCTATGCCATGCCATCTTTACAGGGGGTGTATGACATGTATTTTTGTGATCAATGTGGTGACTAGCACATGCATTCAAAGTAGCTCTCGTGATGTTGCTGATTTCAGGGACTTAGAATTTCACTGTCTTTTCCCTGATGTTATTTTTATGCAATGTACTCATGTTGCTACAGAGAGATCCATGCTTCTTTTGAGTATGTTTAGTAAGGAAGTTTTGGACATATGATTGTGCTCTATCCATCCATGTCCTTGTTTTCATTTATGGAGTTCCCTAGCATGACTCAATCTTGCTCTACTTTTGCTATAAAATGTTCCTGGCAGATTGTTTACGTGTTAATCAATTTTGCCAAGGTTGTTGTAGTTGATCCATGCATGCTATGAGATTGTTCTTGCTTTGGTTAGCTTCTTGAACATGTCTTCTTGCTGGTAGTATGCTTAGTTTTTCATGCAATGCCTTGTGTTGAGTGCATCAAGCTCGCAAACATGCCTACGTAACTCTGTTTATGCCATGTCCAGTTTTCTGCCAAGTCTGAATCTGTTAACGAAACTTGCTATGTTTACATGGGTGCCATCATATCTTCTGATCCTTTTTGGCTTATGGTTAATAAGGGACTTTTGTTATATGCTTTGTGTATATCCATGCCATGCCTTGCTTTGCTATGATCTGATCCTGTAGCATGTTGTTATCTTGCTCTAAACATTGCTTCCTGATGTTAATTCCTGACATGTTAGTATTTTCACAAAGTCTGTGAAGCAGATATCTTTTGCACTTTTGCCATGCTTGTTTGAACCTGCTCCTTTGTGATTTAGCCGTAGCTCAGTGTTCATATTTTGTAAAGAATCTTGAGTAGATCACAGCCATGTGCTTTGTTGCTGTGTTAGAGTGCAGTAGCTTAGTTTTTTGTTGCATTTTAGATGACACCATGTTGTTAATCGCAGAATCGTGCCATTCTTGTTTTGCTTGTCATTTGCAAACCGTGCTTCCGATTTCGGTGATCTTTATATCAATTTCAACCAAAATCAACTCGTCTTTCCAGCGGCGCACTTGGTTTGCCAAGTTGAGGCCTGGTTCAATCTTTTCCTTCCGGATCACACGTATGCATTGCATATTACATCCCGCATATCATGCCATGTTTTGCGTCATGTTGCTTGCACATTGCACCGTGGCTGACTGTGGTTTCTTTTGCTTGTGTTCTTGCCTTGGGTAGAGCCGGGAGACCAGTTCGTGATCGAGGAACCCATTAAGTATGCTTACGAGGATCAAGCTTACATCAACTCGGAGAACTTTGCAGGCAAGATGACCATACCCTCCAAATCACTTCTATCTTTGCTTGCTAGTTGCTCGCTCTATTGCTATGCTGCGATACCTACCACTTCCTTTATCATGCCTCGCATATTGCCATGTCAAGCCCCTAACCCACCTTGTCCTAGCAAACCGTTGTTTGGCTATGTTACCGCTTTGCTCAGCCCCTCTTATAATGTTGCTAGTTGCATGTGGAGATTGGAGTTTCTTCCTTGTTGGAACATGATTATTGTTGGGATATCATTATTATATCTTGTTTATTTTAATGCAACTATATACTTGGTAAAGGGTGGAAGGCTCGGACTTATGCCCAGTGTTTTGTTCCACTCTTGCCGCCCTAGTTTCCGTCATACCAGTGTTATGTTCCTTGATTTTGTGTCCCTTACGTGGTTGGGTTATAAGGGGAACCCCTTGACAGTTTGCCTTGAATAAAACTCCTCCAGCAAGGCCCAACCTTGGTTTTACCATTTGCCTCCTAAGCCTTTTTCCCTTCGTTTCCGCAGACTCAAGGGTCATCTTTATTTTAAACCCCCCCAGGCCAGTGCTCCCCTGAGTGTTGGTCCGAGACGAGTAGACTGCGAGGCCACCTCGGGGGAACTTGAGGTTTGGTTTTACTCGTAGTATGTATCATCCGGTGTGCCCTGAGAACGAGATACGTGCGACTCCTATCGGGATTTGTCGGCACACCGGGCGGCTTTGCTGGTCTTGTTTTACCATTGTCGAGATGTCTTGTAACCAGGATTCCGAGTCTGATCGAGTGTTCCTGGGAGAAGGAATATCCTTCTTTGACCGTGAGAGCTTGTGATGGGCTAAGTTGGGACACCCCCTGTAGGGATTTGAACTTTCGAAAGCCGTGCCCGTGGTTATGGTAAGATGGGAATTTGTTAATATCCGGTTGTAGAAAACATGACACTTAACTTAATTAAAATGAATCAACAGTGTGTGTAGCTGTGATGGTCTCTTTTCGGTGGAGTCCGGGAAGAGAACACGGTCTCGTGTTGTGCTTGAACGTAAGTAGTTTTAGGATCACTTCTTGATCTTTGTAGCTTCTCAACCATGCTTTTCTTCTCTTCTCACTCCCATTTGCATAAGTTAGCCACCATATATGCTTAGCGCTTGCTGCAGCTCCACCTCACTCCCTTTCCCTACCCATAAGCTTAAATAGTCTTGATCTCGCGGGTGTGAGATTGCTGAGTCCTCGTGACTCATAGATTACTTCCAAAACTAAATGCAGGTGCCAATGATGCCCGTCTAGGGGATGCGACCGAACTCAAGTGGGAGTTCGATGAGGATTCAGGACGTTACTATGTTTCCTTTCTAGACGATCAGTAGTGGAGCCTAGTTGGGGCGATCGGGGATCTTATACATTTGGGGTTGTCTTTATTTTGGTTCCGTAGTCGGACCTTGATTGTATTCTGGATGATGTAATGCTATCTTTATGTATTGTGTGAAGTGGCGATTGTAAGACAACTCTTTATCTCTATCTTATTCAGTACATGGGATGTGTAAAGATTACCCCTCTTGCGACTTGCCTACTATGCGGTTATGCCTCTAAGTGGTGCTCCGACATGTGGGAGATATAGCCGCATCATGGGTGTTACAAGTTGGTAATCAGAGCCTTCCCTGACTTAGGAGCCCCCTGCTTGATCGAATCGCTGGCGTTGTTGAGTCTAGAAAAAAATGTTTTTAGTCTTATAGGATTGTATATATCGGAGAGTGGGATTCTTTTTACTCCTCAATCCCTTCGTCGCTCTGGTGAGGCTTCCTGACGTTGAGTTTTGACTCTTCTCTTCTCAAATTTCATGAAAAAAAATTAGGATCACGTGGGTATCTTGGAATCATTCTGATGGTTTTGTGATGAGAACATTATTCTTGGTGCCTCCTGACATTTAGGGGCTGTGGAAGTTTCCCGGGGAGTTGAGCTCCGAGGTGTTGTCATCACAATTTTATCGTTGCAGTTCTTGAATACATGAGTTCGCCGACATCGAAAATCTCCTTTATGCAGTTGTTGGTGACATAACCTCGACGCCACCCAGTACTGGGGCGGGAGTTCGGGAGTATTGCCATAAATCGTATAACGGATGCTTTTCGAAGGTTGAGGTAAATGATTTCCGAAGGTTTCTTGGTCATGTGTTGAACGATGGATACAGCTGGATGTAGGATTTGCTAGCTTTGGGTGAGATATTATGCTTCCCCTTTATCCCCAACACCTGATTGCATAACTAGAAAGTTTCGGGAGTTTCATAGGTGGGAATTCATGTAGCTCTAGTATTTCTTCCCGCAGATATTTGGTTTGTGATTGGGTAATCCTTACCAATTATTTGTTCATGTCCGTACCTTGTTGTTTTATTTAGCTACCTCTATCTAAGTGGCTTCTCAAATTTATGGAAGTGTGATGATTTACTTTGGAATTCATTCATTCATTTTTGTTCGAATGTTAAGGCTACATGTTGCAATTTCGATCCATTGATTCAGCTTGAATATATGTCTGTCAAGATGCTAACGGATGTCACCCTCTTCAGGATGGATCCTCCAACGCGTCAGAATCCGGAACCACTGCCACCATCTCCACCTCCGGAGTCATGGCAAGCTGTGATGGCTGCCACCAACACCAACACGCAGATGCTTATGCAACTCTTGCAAGAGTGCAACCAACGAAATCAAGGCCACGGCAACAATCAAGTTCAGTTTGCTACCCTCAACCAGTCCCTCGCAAACTAGCCGAAGTCCTTCAGTAAATGTGTTGAGGCCATAGACGCTGACGATTGGCTCGTGGATATCTGCAAACATTTTGAGTGTAGCAACGTTAGGCCTGAGGACTTTGTCAAGCTTGCTTCGTTCCAACTCAAAGACCAAGCTGTTGAGTGGTATCAACAATACAAAGATTCCATAGGAGGTCGTGTGATTACCTAGGATGATTTCCGCCGAGACTTCAAAGCTCACCACATTCCTCAAAGTGTTGTTGAGAGTAAGCGTGAGGACTTCCGCAATCTTAATTAAGGCAGTATGTCTGTTTACCAATACAACATCATGTTTCAGAGGCTCGCTCGCTTTGCTAAACAAGACGTCCCTGATGAGAACAGCATGATTTATCAATTCAGAGGTGGCCTCAGAGTGCAACTAGCTCTCGTGATTTTTGAGCCGAAACAGTATGATGAGTTCTACAACATGGAACTAAAGCAAGAGGCTGCTCAACTCAAGTGCGATGCTTCTAAGAAGAGAGATAGGGATACAACTTCTTCTTCTTCTTCAACTCAAGTGGCAGCTAAGGAGCAAAAGTACTGGTTTCCTCCTCCTCCTCCATTCCGTCAGCCTTATTAGCAGAAGAACAAAGGTGGCAATGGATCTTCCCACCCACCCAACCCAGGGTTTCAGAACAAAGCTTTGTCTCATGCTCCAAGGTCAAGTGCTCTGTATCACCGACCGCTCTCAGAGGTTACGTGCAACAAGTGTCAGCAGAAGGGTCACTATGCAAACAAATGCTTCAACCAGAGGCGCCTTCCGCCTCCACCTCCTGTGAGATCTGCCAGCAATGCAGTGGTCAAGCATAATCCCAAGTTTGCAAAGATCAACATGATGAACGCAGCTCAGGCAGAGGACTCTTCGGAAGTGATCATGGGTAACCTTCCTGTTAACGATATTCCTACAAGAGCTCTTTTTGACTCTGGTGCATCGCATTCTTTCATGTCATTCCCATTTGCATCGGAGCACAATGTTGATACAGAGGTTTTGCCCAAATTCATGCAAGTTGTTTCTCCGGGGAAGCTTATGACTTCTAGTTTGGTTGCTCCCGATGTCTTTGTCCAGTTTGGAGACTATAAATTTCTGTCCTCTCCGATTGTTCTTGGTAACTCGGATATTGACCTAATTCTTGGCATGGACTGGCTTTCTAAGCACAAGGCTCAGCTTGATTGTGCTGCCAGGCAGATTCAATTGACACACTCGGCTGAGGATGTCATCGTCTTTCCCACTCGTGATGATACAATTCGACTGTTTTATCTCAATGAGAAGGGCGAGTTGAATGCCAGCTCTCAGATTCCAGTCGTTTGTGAATATCAAGACGACTTTCCAGAAGAGCTTCCAGGAATGCCTCCTCACCGGCCAGTTGAATTCATCATCGATCTTGAGCCTGGCACGGAACCTGTTTGCAAACATCCTTACATGCTTGGACTAGAAGAGTTTAAGGAGCTGAAGAAACAACTTGATATACAAGAGCATATGGGTCTGATCTGACCAAGTTCTTCTCCATGGGGTTGTGGTGTTCTTTTTGTCAAGAAGGATCGCACAGACTGACTTTGTGTCGACTACCGCCCATTGAACAAGAAGACCATAAAGAACAAGTACCCACTTCCCAACATCAATGAGCTTTTCGAACAACTCAAAGGTGCTCAAGTATTCTCCAAGCTTGACCTCCATATGGGCTATCATCAGATTCGCATTCGTGAACAAGATATCCCCAAGACAACATTCAGAACAAGCTATGGTTCCTATGAATACACTGTCATGTCTTTCGGCCTTGTCAATGCTCCTCCAACGTTCTCTCGCACGATGAACTTCATCTTCAACCCTTACACAAATGACTTCGTCTTGGTCTATCTCGATGACATTTTGGTCTTTTCCAAGAACAAAGAGGATCATGCCAAGCATTTGAGATTGGTGTTGGACAAACTCACAGAACATCAATTCTATGCGAAGTTTTCAAAGTGCGAGTTTTGGCTTGATGAGGTTCTCTACCTTGGGCATATCATCTCCGCCGAGGGAATAGTTGTTAATCCTAAGAAGGTGTCTGCAATAGTGAATTGGGAACCACCTCAGAATGTGAAGCAGTTCCGCAGCTTTCTTGGGCTTGCAAGCTATTGTTGAAGATTCGTTCAGAATTTCTCTAAGATCGCGAAGTCTCTTTCCAACCTCCGCCAGAACCTTGTGAAGTATGTCTGGATGCCTGAATGTGACATCGCTTTAAACACCCTCAAAGAGAAGTTAGTCACAGCTCTAGTTCTGATTCCTCCTGATGAATCCAAACCATTTGAGGTTTTCTGTGGTGCTTCCCTGCAAGGTCTCGGTGTTGTGTTGATGCAAGAGAAGAAAGTTGTGGCCTATACCTCTCGCCAGCTGAAGCCCAACGAAAAGAACTACCCCACACATGAGCTCGAGTTGGCGGCAGTTGTCCATGCTCTTTTAACATGGAGACATCTCTTGTTGGGAAGGAAAGTGGACATCTTCATAGATCATAAGAGCCTCAAGTACATCTTCACTCAACCCAACCTCAACCTCAGGTAGACTCGTTGGGTCAAAATGATTCAAGAGTATAATCCAAGCATTGAATATACTCCAGGCAAGGCCAATGTCATTGCTGACGCCTTGAGTAGGAAGGCTTACTACAACAGTTTGATTCTCAAGCCCTTCCAACCGGACCTTTGTGAAGCTTTCCACAAACTTAATATCCAAGTTGTTCCTCTAGGATTCCTTGCCAACCTCCAAGTCTCTCCTACTATGGAAGATCAGATTCGTGAGGCACAACTTCTTGATGCCATGGTGAAGAAGGTGGAGATTGGGATTGCCAAGAGCCAACCCAAGTACAAGTGCTATCGCCTTGATGACAAAGATACTCTATTATTCAAGGATCGAATTGTTGTTCCTAAAGGTGACCTTCGTAAAGTCATTGTGAACGAGTCTCACAATTCACTCCTATCTATTCATCCTGGAAGTACGAAGTTGTAACATGACCTCAAGTAGTCGTATTGGTGGACTCGAATGAAGCGCGAGATTGCTCAGTTCGTGAATGAATGTGATGTCTGCAGAAGAGTGAAAGCAGAACACCAACGGCCAGCTGGTCTCCTCCAGCCTCTTGCCATTCCAGAATGGAATTTTGATGATATTGAGATGGAATTCGTGACTAGATTTCCCAAGTCCAAGCGTGGCAATGATGATATCTTTGTTGTCATCGACAAGCTCACTAAAGTGGCTCATTTTCTTCCTATCAAAGAATCTATCAGAGCAGCTCAGTTGGCAGAGCTATATACCTCCAGGATTGTCTCCTTGCACGGCATTTTGCAGTTGATATCTTCAGATCGTGGAAGCATCTTTACTTCTAAGTTCTGGGATTCCTTTCAGAAGGCCATGGGCACCAACATTCGCTTCAGCACAACCTTTCATCCTCAAACCAGTGGACAAGTCGAGCGAGTAAATCCAATTCTTGAAGATATGCTCAGGGCTTGTGTAATTTCTTTCGGTATGAAGTGGGAAGATTGTCTTCCATATGCTGAGTTCTCCTACAACAACAGCTTCCAAGCGAGTTCGGGCAAGGCCCCATTCAAGATTCTCTATGGCAGAAAGTGCCGTACTCCTCTTAACTGGTCAGAGACTGGTGAACGCCAACTTCTTGGCAATGACTTAATCACAGAGGCTGAAGAAATGTGCAAAGTCATTCATGAAAATCTCACAGCCGCGCAATCACGCCAGAAGAGTTACTATAATAGCAAGCATCGTGACTTGGCTTTCGAGATCGGAGACCATGTCTACCTCCGCGTCTCTCCAATGAAAGGTACTCGTCGCTTCGGTATCAAAGGGAAGCTCGCCCCTAGATACGTGGGTCCTTTCAAGATCATTGGCAAAAAAGGCGACCTCGCCTATCAAATTGAGCTTCCGTCCAATTTTGCAAATGTGCACGACGTGTTTCACGTGTCTCAGCTTCGCAAGTGTTTCAATAATCCTGACAGAACCAACAACTTCGAAGAGATTGATCTCCAAGAAGACATGTCTTATCATGAGCATCTCGTGGCTATTCTTGAAGAAACTGAGCGCAAGACTCGCAACAAGTCTATCAAATTCCTCAAAGTGAAGTGGTCACATCATTCTGACCGAGAAGCCACCTGGGAACGCGAGGACCACCTCCGTTCTGAATATCTGGAGTTTTTCTAGTCCTAGATCTCGGGACGAGATCCTTTCGTAGTGGTGGAGTGTTGTAACACCCCGGATGTAATTTACCATATTTGTACTCCAACTCTTGCCATTTTCGGCTCTAAGTTATGTTATTCCCTCGTGGTTGGGTTTTGTCTTCGTTTTGCTTTTTGACCATGTCATGCATTTCATATCATGTCATCATGTGCATCTCATTTGCATACGTGTTCGTCTCATGCATCTGAGCTTTTTCCCCGTTGTCCGTTTTGCGATCCGACACTCCTATGTCCTCCGGCGCCCCATTTTGTCTCTTTTCGTGTGCGGGTGTTAAACGTTCTCGGATTGGACCGAGATTTACCAAGCGGCCTTAGTACACCACCGGTAGACCGCCTGTCAATTTGTGTGCCATTTGGAGTTTGTTTGATACTCCAATGGTTAACCGAGGAACCGTAAAGGCCTCGTGTGTGTTGCAGCCCAACACCCCACCAAAGTGGTCCAAAACCCATCCAAACCCCCTCCATCCTCTCGGACATTCAATCACGGTCGCGCGGCCGAAAACCGCACTCCATTTGGACTCTCCTAGCTCCCTCTACCTATAAATATGTGCACTCCTCCGAATTTTCGGGCGAAAGCCTAGCCTTCTTCCACCCCGCGTCGCCGGGCACGTCCGGTCCGGCCGTACAAAAATCGCGCCGCCGTCCTCTTCATCAACTCCGGCAAGAGCTCTGGTGGACCTCGGTTTCCGCGCCGCCCAGATCTGGATCGGGTCAAACCCTAGGTTGACCCCGAAATATCTAAGTCTTTTTATTTTTACATCCTGTAGCACTTTTCATCATGCCATATCTCTGCCACCGTAGCTCTGTTTTGGGCGTGCCATATATCAAAATGTTTGTTAGGATGTCCTCTTCATTTTGTTCTATGGCATCATGCTTGTTTGAGTCCATCTTGATGCCCTAATTACTGTTGCAAGAGTGCTATAAAATGTTAGTTCCTGTTTCTTATCAGATTATGAGCTTTTGTCATTTTTTCCATGATTATTGTGTGCCTCCTATGGACTTGAGCTCTATATGTGTTTTGGGCTATGCCATGCCATCTTTACAGGGGTGTATGCCATGTATTTGTGTGATCAATGTGGTGACTAGCACATGCATGCAAAGTAGCTCTCGTGATGTTGCTGATTTCAGGGACTTAGAATTTCACTGTCTTTTCCCTGATGTTATTTTTATGCCATGTACTCATGTTTCTACAAAGAGATCCATGCTTCTTTTGAGTATGTTCGGTAAGGATGTTTTGGACATATGATTGTGTTCTATCCATCCATGTACTGTTTTGCATTTATGGAGTCCCCTAGCATGACTCAATCTTGCTCTACTTTTGCTATAAAATGTTCATGGAAGATTGTTTACGTGTTAATCAATTTTTCCAAGGTTGTTGTAGTTGATCCATGCATGCTATGAGATTGTTCTTGCTTTGGTTAGCTTCATTAACATGTCTTCTTGCTGGTAGAATGCTTAGTTTGTCATGCAATGCCTTGTGTTGAGTACATCGAGCTTGCAAACATGCCTACGTAACTCTGTTTATGCCATGTCCAGTTTTCTGCTAATTCTGAATCTGTTAACAAAACTTGCTATGTTTGTATGGGTGCCATCATATCTTCTGATCCTTTTTGGCTTATGGTCAGTAAGGGACATTTGTTATATGGTTTGTTTATATCCATGCCATGCCTTGCTTTGCTATGATCTGATCCTGTAGCATTTTCTTATGTTGCTCTAAACATTGCTTCCTGATGTTAATTCCTTAGATGTTAGTATTTTCACTAAGTTTGTGAAGCTGATATCTTTTGCACTTTTGCCATGCTTGTTTGAACCTGCTCTTGTGTGATTTAGCCGTAGCTCAGTGTTCATCTATCAAGCATCTTGTGATTTAGCCGTAGCTCAGTGTGCAGTAGCTTAGTTTGTTGTTGCATTTTAGATGGCACCGTGTTGTTAATGCAGAATCATGCCATTCTTGTTTTGCTTGCCATTTGCAAACCGTGCATCCGGTTCCGGTGATCTTTATATCGATTTCGATTGAAATCAACTCATCTTTCCAGCGGTGCACTTGGTTTGCCAAGTTGAGCCTGGTGCAATCTTTTCCTTCTGGAGCACACATATGCATTGCATATTTCATCCCGCATATCATGCCATGTTTTGCATCATGTTGCTTGCACATTGCACCGTGGTTGATTGTGGTTTATTTTGCTTGTGTTCTTGCCTTGGGTAGAGCCGGGTGACGAGTTCGTGATCGAGGAACCCATTGAGTACGCTTACGAGGATCAAGCTTACGTCAACTTGGAGAACTTTGCAGGCAAGATGACCATACCCTCGAAATCAATTCTATCTTTGCTTGTTAGTTGCTCGCTCTATTGCTATGCCGCGATACCTACCACTTGCTTTATCATGACTCCCATATTGCCATGTCAAGCCCCTAACCCACCTTGTCCTAGCAAACCATTGTTTGGCTATGTTACCGCTTTGCTCAGCCCCTCTTATAGCGTTGCTAGTTGAAGGTGGAGATTGGAGTTTGTTCCTTGTTGGAACACGATTATTGTTGGGATATCATTATTATATCTTGTTTACTTTAATGCACCTATATACTTGGTAAAGGGTGGAAGGCTCATCCTTATGCCTGGTGTTTTGTTCCACTCTTGCCGCCCTAGTTTCCGTCATACCGGTGTTATGTTCCTTGATTTTGATTTCCTTACGCGGTTGGGTTATAATGGGAACCCCTTGACAGTTCGCCTTGAATAAAACTCCTCCAGCAAGGCCCAACCTTGGTTTTACCATTTGCCACCTAAGCCTTTTTCCCTTGGGTTCCGCGGACTCAAGGGTCATCTTTATTTTACCCCCCCCCCCCCGGGCTAGTGCTCCTCTGAGTGTTGGTCCGAAATGAGTAGACTGCGGGGCCACCTCGGGGAAACATGAGGTTTTATTTTACTCGTAGGATGGCTCATCCGGTGTGCCCTGAGAACGAGATACGTCTGACTCCTATCGGGATTTGTCGGCACATCGGGTGGCTTTGCTGGTCTTGTTTTACCATTGTCGAGATGTCACTACTAGGGAAAAGCCTAGCAGTAGTGCTGGTTTTTGGATTTATTAGTAGTGCGGGTAAGCGCGCTACTGATAAGGCGCTACAACTAATGCTTAGCAGTAGCGCCTACTGGCACTCGCTACTGCTATATCTACTTAGTAGTAGCGCTTTCCAAGTCCATCGCTACTGCTAATTATTAGTAGTGCTTTCGAAAACAACTGCTACTACTATTATTCCCAATTCCATTTCTTTTCAATTTTATGTCGTATTTATATACCTGTATATAATTTTTCGTACAGTAGCAATTTAGAGATTCTTTTTACATCGTAATGAGTTATTAAATCACTAGGTGAAAGAACCTTGGATTAGTTTCAAGTGCATGGATCCAAAGTAACCAATTGTCACTTTGGATCCATCCATTTGAAACTAATCGGTGGTTCTTTTACCCAATGACATAATAACTTCTCATCATCATCATAATATCATTAACAACTTATCATCATAATATATCATTGTCATATAACTCCTCATAATCATCATTTTCGTCCATGATGGGACATCATATAACAACTTCATCACTAGTTATAATAACAACTCGTCCTCATCATCATCATAGTACTCATAGTCACTACTCTTACTCAGCATCACCATCAAGTCTAAGACATTGTAGTCATATATAATCAACACTAACTAATTGTTCTTAATACTTAGGACCTACTCCTCTCTCCTAGCTAAAATACCATAAAACAGATAAACCGGTCCTTCACCATAATGAACAATGGACATAAACCTATTCCAACTTGTGGCTTGCGCACATTCATTTTGTCTCCAATTATTGGCGTGTGCGTATTCATCACTTTGCTCCATTCATTGATTTTGAGCCTTCCATCATTTGAAGAAATCGAGTATGCAGTATTGTAAGCCTCCGAAGGAGTTGGTCGTAAGCTAACCATATGGATATCACCTTCGGTAAATAGCATGTCAGGCAAAACCTTCTTCGGGAGCCTCTGTTCAAAAACAAAATAGTAACATATATAGTTAGACATGGTTTACTTAAGAATAATGTATGCAAAGAAGTTACCATCATTAACAAAATCTTACCAAGTTTTTAGCAATGAAGTTATCATCAAGCAATGTATGGACTAGTGGCACGTATCTAGTATAATTTGGGCTGATAGAGTGACTGGTTTTGAAGGCCTCAACATCTTCTATGAATGAGACAAGATAACCTTTCTCCTCACAATTAAGCTTCGAGTCATAGCTGTAGTATGTGTTGTGTACTATCTTCCGAGTATTTCTTGAAGATAAGAAATAAGCTGAAAATTATAAATAAATAAGTTTAGTATGGACGAACACCAAATATTTTTAAATTAACAACATAAATTACTGAACTTAACAAATTAGTTTGACAAACTCACATCTAGGAAAAACTGGAGGCATATCCATATACACCCAGATGTCGATATTATCATCATCATAATCTTCAGGACGAATATCAAATCTTATTTGCATTCCCTCCTCAAATCCATATGCCTTGCAGAGAGCTTCCAATTTAGAGCAACCGAAATGGGAGCGATCGACCACATTGTAGAACTTAATCAGAAACTCGTAACCATGTTTAGTTCTTAAGTGAGCCCTCCTCGTCTCCACATTCTCAAAGTCATCTAAACCAAAACCAAGCTTCTCCAATACATATGGTCTAGCATGGCATGGGATGTACTAATCGAATTGAAAAAAATCCATAAATTACACGTTGAACAAAAGAAGCACAAGTGATGATATTAATTATGATGAAATGCTTGTCGTTGCGTACCGTACAAACATCGAAGGTCTCTTCCAGCTTCACGGTGAAAAACCTATCATTTTGCAGGTGAGGAAACATGTCGCACACACCCCAGTCATCATAGCAGTACCCGCACTCCGGGATCCCATCGTCATCAGACATCTCCTGTGTTCAAAATTCAGAGATTATAACTCAACAACAAAACCCCAAAAATCTGGCATGACCTTTGCTAAAAAAGGACACATCGAGCGCCTGAAATTTGCCGGAATGGAAATTAATCAACACTCCGGCAAAACATAGGCCACTTATCGATGGTCATTGCATTTCAATGATTCAAAATATAAAAAAACATTCGAAAATATCTTATATAAAATCTTAACACTAGTTAAACTAGTTTTATTAACTACTTACTAAATAAACTAGTTTTATTAACTACTTACTAAATAAACTAGTTCTATTAAGCTCTTACTAAATAAACTAGGTCCATTAAGCACTTAATATAAATAAGCTAGTTATATTAATCACTTGATAAATAAAGTAGTTACCTATGATTTGCAAAAAGAGAGACAAGGGAGGGAGGGAGGATAGAGGAGTGGTAAGGGGAGGCCGAAGGAGGAGGGGAAGGGGCTGGCCGGAGGAGGAGGAGGGAGGGGCGGTGGGAGGAGGAGGAGGAGGAGGGGCTGTGGGAGGAGGGCTGCCGGAGGAGGAGGGAGGAGGGGGCAGCCGCAGGCGGAGGGAGGAGGGCGCGGTGGGAGGAAGAGGGAGGAGGGTGCGGTGGGAGGAGTAGGGACGGAAGGAGGGAGTACCTCGGTGGCGGATGGACGACGGTGGCGGCGGCGACGAACGACAATGGTTATCGGCTGTAACGCCCTCGATGCGGCTATATCTCCCACGTGTCGAGGCATGACTTAGAGGCATAACCGCATTGAAAGCAATGTCGCAAGTTAGGCAATCTTCACAACATCCCATGTAATATAGATAAATAAAGGGGAGATGACATAGTTGGCTTACACTCGCCACGTCAATCAAAGTACATGAATAGCATTACAACATTCAAACACTCATGGCCCGACTACGGCGCCAAAATAAAAGATAACCCAACATGCGACACGGTCCCGATCACCCCCAACTGGGCACCACTACTGATCATCAGGGAAAGACACGCAGTATCATTGAGAGTCCTCGTCGAACTCCCACTTGAGCTCAAGTGCGTCACCTGGAGCGGAATCATCAGGCCCTGCATCTGGTTTTGAAGTAATATGTGAGCCACAGGGACTCAACAATCTCGCACCCTCGCGATCAAGACTATTTAAGCTTAAAAGGAAAGGCAAGGTAAAAATGTAGAACTGCAGCAAGCGACTAGCATATATGGTGGCTAACCTGTTCGCAAAAGAGAGCGAGAAGAGAAGGCAAAGCGCGAGCGAGAAACTAGAGGACAACCTGCGCAAGCATTACTCCAACACCGTGTTCACTTCCCGGACTCCGCCGAGAAGAGACCATCACGGTAACTCACACTGTTGATTCATTTTAATTAAGTTAAGGTTCAAGTTATCTACAACCGGACATTAACAAATTCCCATCTGCCCATAACCACGGGCATGGCTTTCGAAAGTTCAAATCCCTGCAGGGGAGTCCCAACTTAGTCCATGACAAGCTCTCACGGTCAATGAAGGAATAGACCTCCTCCCGAGACGTTCTGATCAGACTAGGTATCCCGGTTCTTCAATACAACTCCGACAATGGTAAAACACGTCCCGCAACACCACCCGCTGTGCCGACAAATCCCGATAGGAGCTGCACATATATCGTTCTCAGGGCACACCGGATAAGCTAAGCGTACGGGAGCCAACATAACCCAAGTTGCCAAGGGACGGCCCCGCACGGTGCTCTAGGTTGGACCAACGCTCAGAGGAGCACTGGCCCGGGGGTTTAAAATAAGATGACCCTTGAGTCCGCGAAACCCAAGGGAAAAGGCTAGGTGGCAAATGGTAAAACCAAGGTTGGGCATTGCTGGAGGAGTTTTATTCAAGGCGGACTGTCAAGGGGTTCCCATTATAACCCAACCGCGTAAGGAACGCAAAATCCGGGAACATAACACCGATATGACGGAAACTAGGGCGGCAAGAGTGGAACAAAACACTAGGCGAGAGGCCGAGCCTTCCACCCTTTACCAAGTATATAGATGCATTAAAATAACATGGCAATATAATGATATCCCAACAAGTAAATAATGTCCCAACAAGGAACGGTCTCCAATCTTCACCTGCAACTAGCAACGCTATAAGAGGGGCTGAGCAAAGCGGTAACATAGCCAATCAACGGTTTGCTAGAACATGGTGGGTTAGAGGTTTGACATGGCAATTTGGGAGGCTTGAAAGCAAGTGGTAGGCATTGTAGCATGGCATAGCAAAAGAGCGAGCATCTAGCAAAGCAAAGATAGTAGTGATTTCGAGGGTATGATCATCTTGCCTGCAAAGTTGTCAGAGTTGACTGGATCCTCGAAAGCAAACTCAACGGGCTCCTCGTTAGCGAACTCGTATCCCGGCTCTACCCAAACAAGACAAACAAGCAACAAGGACACAATCAACCACGTGCAAAGCTCAAACAATATGATGCAAAGATGATATGCTATGCGGGATGCAATATGTGATGCATATGCAAGATTGGGCAAGGAATGAATAAACCTGTCCTCAACTTGGAAATCCAAGTGTTCCACTGGAAAGATGAGATGAAATCTCTTGAAAACGATATAAAGAACGCCAGAATCGGAGTTACGGTTTGGAAATGGCAAGCAAATCAAATATGGCCACGTCCTGCGATTTACAGCAAGTAGCCATCTAAATGCAACAAGATGAACATGCTACAGCACCCAAACATGGAATCAAAATACAAGGCAGGAATCCATTCATGATGCTTAACAAAAGTCTAGCACTGAGCTACGGCCAAATCATCCATTAACAGGTTCAAACAAGCATGGCAAAAATGCATTTGGCAAACATGTCTCAGACTTGGTGAAATTAACACTTGTCCGGAATTTCAGATCAGATAGCACTCTTTGGAGAATGAAAACTATATGCTACAGGACCTGAACATGGCAAAGTAAAGCATGGCATGGAGCTACTCAAAGAGCTTAACAAAAGTCCCTTAGTGACCCTGAGCCAAAAGGGATCAGACAATACAATTGCAAGCATGTGAACATGGCAAAAACATAATCAGTTCTCAGACTTAGTGAAAACTGGAGCATGCTGAAACAGATATCAAGTAAGCATGTTTACGAGCTCGATGCACCCACTACAGAGCAAGTCGTGATAATCTAAGCATACACCCATCAAGAATACACAAAATAGAAGCTAGACATGGCAAGAACAAAATCATGGCATGCACGGATCAACTACAACATCATGGGCAAAATCGCTAACAAGTAGACAATCTGCCCAGATTCATGAATTGACAAAAGTAGAGCTCGATTGACTCAAGCTAGGTTGCTCCATAATAGCAAACAAAGGCATGGATGGATAGAGCACTACAAGATTAACAAAACAACCTTACTGATCATCCTCAAAAGAGGCAGGGATCACTAGAAAACAACATAAACATATGGCCATATGAGATAAATAGATCAAGTACTTGGTGGAAATGCTAAGTCCCTGAAATCAGCATTAACAAATGCCTCACTTGGCAAGCTTGTGCTAGTCACCACAAAAATCACAAAAATACATGGGTTGCACCTCTGGAAAGATGGCAAAACCCTTAACAAAACATATGTAGAGCTCAAGGGCATATCATGCACACAATAATCATGGCAAAAATGACAAATATCTAAATGGAGCAGCAGATCCGATAAATATCTCAAGTAGCACTCTTCTAACAGCATTTCGGGAATCAAGATGAACTCAAATGAAAATGATGCAATGAGATGAAATGATGTACTCTCTGATACGAACATTTTGATATGCTATATGCCAAAAACGGAGCTACAGATGCGGAGATATAGCATGATGAAAAACGCCAATTATTAGGGTTTGGGACGAAAAAGTCAACCCCGATTCTCAGATCTGGATCCGACGCGCGGACCTAGGAGATCGCCGGATCCGAGCTCCTGTTCGCCGGAATCGTCGGGGTTCGCCGGAGTTGAAGCGGACGAGGAGGAGGTCGGCGAGGCCGGGCGTCGAGGAGGTGGCGGGCGATGGTGGGCGGCGCACGGCGGCCGGGCGGCGAGGCACGCGGGCGGGCGGCGCACCGGAGCGGTGGTGCGGCGGCTCGCGCTCGCCGGAGCTGAGCAAGGCGGCGGCGGGAGGTGAGGAGCCTCGGCGGCGGAGGAACGGGCCGACAGGGCCCGCCGTGGGCTCTCCGGGCCTCGGCGCGGGGGCGGCCGGCGGCGCCACGTGGAAACCACGGATTGGTGCGGCGGTGGGGCACGGACGTGTCCGGTCAGAGTTGGACGTGTCCAGTGCGGCGCGAGGGGCGGATCTAGGGTTTCGGAGGGAGAAGAACGGGAATTTCAGAGGGGGTCTATTTATAGGCATAGGAGGAGCTAGGAGAGTCCAAATGAGGTGCGGTTTTCGGCCACGCGATCGTGATCGAACGCTCTAGATGATGGAGAGGGTTTTGGTGGGTTTTGGCCCAAATTGTAGGGATGTTGGGCTGCAACACACACGAGGCCTTTTCGGTCCCTCAGTTAACCGTTGGAGTATCAAACGAAGTCCAAATGGTACGAAACTTGACAGGCGGTCTACCAGTAGTAAACCAAGGCCGCTTGGCAAGTCTTGGTCCAATCCGGAAATGTTTAATCCCCACACACGAAAGAAAGGTAGAAATGACCACCGGAGGAGAACGAAGCGCCGGAATGCAAAACGGACAACGGGGAAAATGCTCGAATGCATGAGATGAACACGTATGCAAATGTAATGCACATGATGACATGATATGAGATGCATGACAACGATAACAACACATGGAGACAAAAACCCGAACCCGAGGAAATAAAATAACTTAAGGCCGGAAACGGCAAGAGTTGTAATACATATTGGGTAATTCACATCCGGGGTGTTACATCGGCGCGGGCGAGAGTGACTGAGAGGGAGGGTGACAGAGAGAGAGGGTCAGCCGCATGGGGATAAGGTAGGGTTAGTAGTAGCGCGGGTATGAAAAGGCGCTGCAGGTAAGGAGAATAGCAGTAGCGTGGTACGGTGTAAGGCACTACTGCTATAACTAGCTGGACGGCGAGGTCATGGCAATTAGAGCAGTAGCGCGGTTTAGAGATGATGCGCTACTGCTATTTTTCCGGCATGCGCTGCTGCTAAATAGCAGTAGAGTCGTATTTTGAAGAGCACTGCTGGTAATATTTTGTGTATAAGGTTTTCCCTAGTAGTGTGTCTTGTAACCAGGATTCCGAGTTTGATCGGGTCTTCCTGGGAGAAGGAATATCCTTCGTTGACCGTTAGAGCTTGTGATGGGCTAAGTTGGGACGCCCCTGCAGGGATTTGAACTTTCGAAAGCCGTGCCTATGGTTATGGGAAGATGGGAATTTTTTACTATCCGGTTGTAGAAAACCTAACACTTAACTTAATTAAAATGAATCAACAACGTGTGTAGCCATGATGGTCTCTTTTCAACGGAGTCCGGGAAGAGAACACGGTCTCGTGTTATGCTTGAACGTAAGTAGTTTTAGGATCACTTCTTGATCTTTGTAGCTTCTCGACCATGCTTTGCTTCTCTTCTTGCTCCCATTTGCGTAAGTTAGCCACCATATATGCTTAGAACTTGCTGCAGCTCCACCTCACTCGCTTTACCTACACATAAGCTTAAATAGTCTTGATCTCGCTGGTGTGAGATTAATGAGTCCCCGTGACTCACAGATTACTTCCAAAACCAGATGCAGGTGCCGATGATGCCAGTCCATGGGATGCGACCGAACTCAAGTGGTAGTTCGATGAGGATTCATGACGTTACTATGTTTCCTTTCCAAATGATCAGTAGTGGAGCCCAGTTGGGGCGATCTGGGATCTTATGCATTTGGGGTTGTCTTTATTTTGGTTCTGTAGTCCTTACCTTGATTGTATTCTGGATGATGTAATGCTATATTTATGTATTGTGTGAAGTGGCGATTGTAAGCCAACTCTTGATCTCTATCTTATTCAGTACATGGGATGTGTAAAGATTACCCCTCTTGCGACATGCCTACTATGCGGTTGTGCCTCTTAGTCGTGCTCCGACACGTGGGAGATATAGCCGCATCGTGGGTGTTACAACTTACATCAGAACTAACTACATATGCATCATTATCAACAAAGGGATGGTGGGGTTTAACTACATCAAGCCAGCTTTGACTCAGTTGCTAACCTGAACTACTACTGCAGGTAACTCTCTTGAGGTAGCGCACACGAGTCCACATATTCACCATTTCAATACACCACTATGGATCCGCTCACGTCTCCCTACGAGAATGCCATCCATAGCACTCACGCTTATCTTGCGCATTTCAGAGTATCCACTTTCACTTGTCTATGAACTGTACAGGCTACCCAGAAGTCCTTTACCGTGGACACGGCTATTCGAATAGATCATTTATGACCCTGCATGGGTGTACTTCTTCACACACGCTCTCACCACTTACCACCATGTACACGTCGTGTATCTCACAACCTTCAAGCGGAAGCTTGGCGAGAGAGTCGGTCACGACCTGACTAACCACACAAGTCTCTATTCTAGGTTTATTGCCTATCCGGGTTCCATCCGCGAGGAGATCCGGCCGGGGTTCCCGAGACACCAAACGGGCGCCCGGTACACTGGGCCATGGTGTATCTACCGCATCATAGCCCACCCCTAGGGTCAGCGCTACGCACGGCCTCCAACACATATGCTACAAACACCAGAAACTAGTTGCAACTCCTGGACAAAGATCAAGGGGGTTAATAAGTCGAGAGCGTCAACTGGTTTCGGGCCCAACGCATGGTAGTAGCTGTTCATGGATCACAAACACAGAACTCAGTTCCTAAGTACAGTTTCAATGAGAAAATCCACCATGTACTCCTACATGGCCTATCACCGCTACCTTTACCAAATTGTGTTCACACACTTAGCTCACACACATTAGGACATGTTCATCACCATTCCAATTCATTCCCAATGAATCAGACCTGACTCAAGTCTAAGCAATAGCAGGCATGACAAACAAGCACGAATGAGTAGGCACATCAGGGCTCAAACAACTCCTACTCATTCTAGTGGGTTTCATCTATTTACTGTGGCAATGATAGGTCATGCAGAGGAAAAAGGGTTCGGCTACCGCATCATGTAATAGTTGAATCGATGTTGTCCTAATGCAGTAAAAGAGAGCATGAGCGAGAGAGTTGGATTGTATCGGAATGAACAAGGGGGTTTTGCTCGCCTAGCACTTCTGAAGATAGTATAACTCTTCATCGGTGTCATGGAACTCATCGTCGAAACCATGTCTACTGAGAGGGGACAAACACCTGCAACAGAGAAATAACACAATCAATGCAATGCGACAATATGATGCATGATCATAACATGGCAATATGATGTGATTTGAGCTAATGCATCTAGCAAACAGATGAAATGAAGTTGGTTTGAATCAAAGATTCAAATTCAACTCCATATGTGAAGATTCAAATGCCATTTGTTTCATTTACCCTAAACAGTAGTCATAAGTTAATCTAACATGCATGCAAATGGTACAGATGGATAGATTGGATTTTTCTGATAATTTTTCATATATAAATTATTTCATTTACAGTTATGGTTGATTTTCTATGATTTTTAGAAGTTTAAACAATTTTATGGATTTTATAATTCATTTTTTGAAATTTAAAATCGCCAGAAAATGATTATGAGGTCAGCATAACGTAAGCCTAGTGTCAGCAGGTCAAATGGGTTGCCCCTGGTCAAACCTGACTAGTGGGACCAACTGGTCAGTGACTAACTAACTAACACAGTTAGTTAGTGCTAAGTTAAAACTAACCTGATAACAAGGTTAATTAACCCCAATTATATCTAACACTAATTAAGTAGGGGCCTGGCCCACTTGTCGGTGACCCAAGGGAGGTCAAACCCCTGGTCATCGGGGTCAGACCCGCCGGACCTAGTCCACGGCTCGTCGCTGGCGAAGCACGAGACGACGGAGGTGCTCGGGTTTTGCCCACGGTCGACCAAATCGACCGCGGTTTGGTCCTACGCGTAGCTGGGGCTCACGCGCATCTAGTAGGGCAAGCGGGAGACGCTGGGGTGGAGCGGGCTCGCCGGAGTCGAGCTTGTGGCGGTGGCCGGAGTATGGTTGCACGCGGCATCGCGTTTCAGTGCGTAGAAGAGCAGGGCAAGAGGCTAGGAGGGTGCTACGCATTGCGGGGAGTAGGTTGGACACTCCAAGGTGACCATTTGGTCACCGGAGCATCGTCGACGGCGAGCTCAGGCGGCGGTGCGTTTCGGTCATCAAGGGGTCGACGGCTACGGCTATCAAATGAATTGGGGAAGAGGGGGAAGCGATGGCGGAGCTCACAGCGATGCCATAGGGATAGTTAGCGGGATCGAGGTCGTCCTGCGTGTGGCGAATTGGCGACCATGTTGGTCGGAGCCCGAGGTGGCAGACGATGGCGATGGCGACATTGCTGGCTTCCCGGGGTCACGTGCTTTGGCGTGCGGCTCTATGGCGTCGAGGCAGAGCTTGTGGGGGCGCTGGTCGGGCGTGGGGATGTTGGTGGCCACGGTAACGACGAGCGGCGGCGACGGCTCCGCTCGGCTTCGGGAGAGAGAGCGAGAGAGGCGAGGCAGGGAGAGAGGGGAGCGCTCGAGGGGGTCCAGGGGTCTGTGTGGCAACGCCAGAGCCGTCCAGGGCGTCGAGGCAGTGGCTGGAAGCAGGAGGTGGCTCGGCGCGTGGCCAGCGCGCGACGAGCACGCGCCCGTCCTCCTGGCAGAGGAGGAAGACACTACCATATGATTTTCTAAAAACACTAAAACTAACTCAAAAATCATGAAACTCCTCATGCCCACTTTTTGGAATATTTCCAACAGTAAACATTTTAGTTTATGATTATTTGGACATTCAAAATATTTTATTGCATATTGAATGCCCAAATGCAAATACCATATGATTTAATTCAGTGATCCATGTTGTCCTAGAAAAATGTGCAATATTTTTGGAAGAGGTTCAAGACCAATCCAAAAATGATGAACATTTTGTGAAGGCCATTTTGGGTTCATTGAGGCAATTTTCAGTTGAAATTGTTATTACCAGAGGGGGTGCTAGGGTTTTGTTAATCCCCATTTCAAATTCATTTGAAATTAAACATGATGCACACCTAAAGCTGGCCTAGCCAGAACTAGGGATGTGACACCAGCCCAGCCGCCGCACCGTCTTCAACCTCCTGCCAGTAGGGAGGAGAGCGTGTGTTCGCCGTGCGCCGGCCACCTCCTGCTTGCCGCTTTCTACTGGACACGTCTAAGTGCGCCATGCAAACCCCCTGGCCTTTCCTTCTCTGCCCCGTGCTCTTCCCCTCCTCTAGCTCTCTCCCGTGCCAGACCCGAACGGAGCTCGACGCCGCTGTTCGGTGCTCGCCTAGCTAGAGCCACTGCCTCGCCTCCTGAACGTCTCCAGGAGATCCGTCGTTCCTTGATGCCCCTTCTACTCGACGCGCGCAAGCCCAGGACGACACCGCGTCGCCCTCGTCATCGTCTTCACCGTCGGCCACCGAAGATCTATCACACCCTAGCTAGTTCATGCATTAGAGTGCTTGCATCATGTTTAAATTATCAGAAACTTGGAAATGGGGATGACAGAACCCCCAGCACCCCCTGAACCCAACTAGGGTTTACTAAAAATAATTTCAATGAACCTGAAATGCCCTTCTAAAATGTTCATCATCTTTGCCTTGGTCCTATACATATGACAAAAATGGTGCACAAATTTCTAGGTCATCCTAAGGTCACTGGTTTAAATCATTAGTTATTTGAATTTGGGCATTTAAATGCTAATAAATATTTTAAATGCTCAAATAATCCAAAACTAAAATGTTCCATGTTGGATTTATTCGAAACAGTAGCCATGTGAAGTTTGGTGATTTTTCAAAATGCTTAGCTATGTTTAGAAATGACACAAACTTGTAGGAAAAAACAAAACAGAATTAAATAAAAGAGAAGAGCTTACCTGGCCGCAGCCCACCTGGCGGCCCAGCACTGTGCTGGCCCGTGCCAGCCAGCTGCTTCCTCCTGCTAGGCTGGCAGGCAAGAGGTGACGCCGGCGCACGAGAGCTCGCCACCGCGCCACCTGCTTGCCGCTTCGCCCCTGGACACCTGGGCGAGCTCCACGTCGCCGCCCCGACCATGTAGACACCTCGCTCACTCCTCTGTCTCTCTCTCTCGCCCTCTCCTCGCCATAGCCGACGCTGCTGCGCCCGCGCCATCGTGAATCCCGCGTCCACCATCGTCCCCGCGTCGCGCTGCCGTGTCCACAAGCTCCGCCATCATCCGCTTCGTCGAGCCGAGCCCCGAGCGCTCGCACACCCTACACCGTCTTCTTCAACCTCGCCTTCACCGCACGCCGCCAGAGATCCCCTTCGCTGTCACCGCCGCACCAGCTCGTCCCCGACCTCGCCGTCTGCCTGTTGGATCGCCGCGAGCCCTGCTACCTCCTACCCCTCTCTGTTTGCCTTCTCGAGCAATGCAGTGACCGCACCAAGCTCGGCCGCACCCGCCGCCGCCACCGCACGTCGCCGTCATGGCCACAGCCACGTTGGCTGGAAACCGAGCACGCCATCGTCTTCTCCGCACCCGCAAGAGCCCGTAGCACCGCTCCACGCTCCTCGCCATGCCTCCTAGCTGCGAGTTCGAGCTCGTCCGAGCTTCGGCCGCCGCCACACTCGTCGCCGGTGACGTTTCTGTCGACCACGAGCCCAACCACTAGCACCACTCGACGCGGCTTGCTCCCAGCAATGCGTAGGTGGCCTCCGCTGTCCATTTGGTCGTTGGAGTGTAAATCCCGCACTGCCCCACCGAGTTTGGCCTCGCCGGTGGCTAAACGCCGGCGAGTTTGACCCCACTGACCATGTTTGACTCTGGGTGGGCCCAGTTTGACCCCCCTGGGTCTACGACAAGTGGGACCCGCCTGCTAATTAAGTTAGGATTAGGACTAACTAAAAATTAATTAAACTAATGACATTGACACGCGGGACCCACTGGTCAGGTTTGACCTGGACCGTCCTCGTTGACTGCTGACGTCACCCTGACGCAATGCTGATGCAGTAAATCAATTATTGAATTTATTCTTATATAGGAAATTCCAGAAGATGTTCTAACCTCCAAAAATTCATAGAAATTAATCTGTAACTCGAAATACAAAGATTTATATATGCAAAATGATTAGAAAAATCCAATCTTTCCATCTGTAATGGTTTCATGCATGTCAGAACACTTTATCCTTGTTGTTTAAGTGAAACAATCTAATGCACTAATATGACTTCGTGTCATGAGCTTAAATTTAAATCTTTGATTCAAATGGACTCAAACCAACCTGTTTTAGAATGCATTAGCCGAAACACAACCATATTGCCATGTCATAGCATGCATCATATTGTTGCATATTGCCAAGTGATGATTGTGTTCCGTTGTGTCTTTCATGGTAGGTTATGCCTCCAAGGATACCTACGAATATCCAATTGAAGGGCAGTACCCTACTCCCACTCCATCAGGCAAGCATCCCCATTGATCATATCGATACAATCCCATGTTCTCGCTCCTGCTCTCATTTACTACATTAAGACAACAACGTTTCAAACTGACGTGTGCTGCGGTAGTTGAACCTTTTCCTCTGCCTGACCTGTCATTGCCACAGTAACTAGATGAAACCCTCTAGCATGTGTAGGAGTTGATTGAGCCATGTCTGTGTTTCTTACGTTGCTATGCTTGCTATGCTTAGAGTTGTGCCAGGTCTGGTTCATCTGGGTGATGGGCTAGAGTGAAATGAATATGTCGGTAATGTGAGTGATGTGTTGAACATGATTTGGTAAAGGTGTCGATGAGAGGCCATGTAGGAGTACATGGTGGGTTGTTTCATTGGAACCGTCCTTAAGCACCGAGATCTGTATGTGTGATTTAAGAACCAGTTACTACCATGCATTGGGATGCTTAATTGACCCTCTCGGCTTCTTAACCACCCTAGTCCTCTGTCCAGGAGTTACAACTAGTTTTTGGTGTTTATAGGATATGTGTTGGCGGCCGTGCGTAGCGCTGACCCTAGGGGTACACTATGATGCGGTAGATACACCGTGGCCGGCTATGTTGGGCGCCCGTTTGGTGTCTCGAAACCCTGTACACATCGTTCGGGGCCGTATGTGGAAACCTCGGCCGGACTCCCTGTGGATGGAACCTGGATAGGCGATAAACCTGGACTAGAGACTTGAGTGTTTAGGTAGGCCGTGGCCGACACCCTCGTTGGGCTTCCGCTTGAAGGTTGCTGAGTACATGTCGTGTAAACAACGATAAGTGGTGAGAGCGTGTATGAGGAAGTACACCCCTGCAGGGTTAATATCATCTATTCGAATAGCCACATCCGTAGTAAAGGACAACTTGGTTGCCTATACAGTTCATAGACAAGTAAATGAATACTCCTAAAAGCGTCAAGACAAGTGTGAGTGCCGTGGATGGCCTTCCATAGGATGACGGAGGAGGATCCATGGTAGTGTATTGTTGTCGTGAGTAGTGGACTCGTGTGTGCAAAACATTTACAAGTGGCTATCTCGTAGGATAGCTTAGCCAAGAGTCAAAGTTAGCTTGCTGCAATAACACCACTATCCTTCTTGAGAATGTTGCATGTATAGTAGGATCTATTGTAAGACTTGTTGAGTACCCTTGTACTCATGTTTTCTTAATTACTGTTGCAGAAGAGAACACTGCCCCCTCTGATGGGTTCTATGTAGATAGACAGGCTTCGTCAAGCCTTCTTGCTTTCTAGTTGTCTATACTCAGACAAGTTTGCTTCCACATGTGCTTGTATGTTAGTATGACTTGAGTGTCGCGCCATGTGACCCTACCTGTATGAACATATGATGTATGGCTCTCTGGAGCCTTCTAAATAAAAGTACTTTGAGTTGTAGAGTTTTGTTGTGATGCCATGTTGTATTTACACATATCGGGCATATTGTGTGTATGTTTGAAATGCTTGGTGTGTGTGGGATCCGATAATCTAGTTGTTTATCCTTGGTAGCCTCTCTTATGGGGAAATGTAGTCTTGTGCTTCCATGAGCCATAGTAGTCTGCTATAGCCCGGTTCACCGAAGACCTGCTAGCCTAGCACTACTGCTCCGGAACACTTGACTGGCCGACATGTGATTCAATTCGTTCCTATGTCTGTCCCTTTAGGGAAATGTCACGCGGAGACATTCGGAGTCCCGTTAGCCTACTACAGGCCGGGTTCCCAGAGTCCTGTTAGCCCAGTTGCTACAGTCCGGATTCAAACACTGTTAACCGACATGCTCGAGGTTGATTCATGTATGCATGTCCTTGTAACTTAGGGCCACTTTAGGTTCACGACTAGTCGGCCCGGGTTCTCTGTCATATGGATGCTAGCGACACTATCATATACGTGAGCCAAAAGGCGCAAACGGTCCCGGGCCATGGTAAGGCGACACCCATGGAAATACCGTGCATGAGGCCGCAAAGTGACATGAGGTGTTAGAGGCTAGATCAGTGTGACTTAGAATCGGGGTCCTGACAGCGTTGGCATTAGAGCCGGACTGCCTGTAGGTTCGTTAACCCAAACTAGTCGATGTCGAGTCGAGAAATGCTTTAATTATATGTAGGGGAATTGATTGTGGGAGGGAACGTAAGGCTCTGATCTGAGTCATCCTTTTCTCTTTCCACGTGGGTTAAGGACTAGGATCTCATCTTCTATCAGGTTCACGTGTTACTAATCCATAGAATCTTAGGATTGTTGGTTCCAGGCCTTAGTTCAGTTTCTACTACTTTTAGTATGTTGTCAGTTGAACCAGAACCTTGATATGATGTTGTTGAGTGGTTTTGCCAAATGTTGTGAATGTCTCAAATCTTTTTCTGAGCATTTACAGCCGTTATGCTGTATGATTTCTCCTAGAAAATTCTAATGCCTTTGCATTATTTCGTGCTTTCAGATGGCCACCCGCACCCAGAATCAAGTGGTCCGTTTGACTCGATGCCTCGATGTACCTAGGCACACGGCCATGCTAGTCCGTGTGATGACCGAGGCGGGCTATCGATGGTATCCTGAGTATACCGTTGAGGAGCAATATCGAGATTTCAACCAGAGCCAATACCTTTGCACAGTCAGGATATACCCTTCCTATCCTAGAGCTACTGAATCCCTCCATTGTTCATATGGACATGGGATTACCATCAAGATGTCAGTGCAGGACGCAACATACTCAATGATGACCATCATGCGAGCTAGACTTCCTTTGCTTCGGAACACTGAGTTCCGCTATATGCCAGCATCACTTCCTGGTGCAGAAGGTTACTACCAGGCTCTCTACGCTGACTCCTCCCATGAGGATTCGCTACTCCGCACCACCACAGAGCTGCTTGAGGATAAGGACCATGAGAATCATGCTTTTCAATAGTCGATCTGATCACTGTGCCACTTTGACACGGTTTGCATCTGCCGTGCAGGCTAGGTATATGGACATGAGGGTTTTGTACCCCGTGTGGTCTAGTCTACCGGATCATATCGACTGGCGTGATGTAGGAGGCATGACTCATCCCCGTGGGCCTCATCTTCCACCGTTTGTTGGACCAAGGCCACATCCGAGTCCTTATGGACCGCAAGCTCCACAGAACCGACTGTTTCAAGATGATCATGTTTAGCTCCCAGGATATGGTGGCAATCTCTATGAAGATTATTACGGAGACATCTAAGTTGGTAGTTGGTAGTAGCTTCGCTAGTATTGTAACAGTTGTATTTCCACAGTCCTACGCGTCAGGTGGAATATGACTTAGTGTGTACTGAATTCTGGAGGTGTAGAAAAATAATGTATAGGAGCTTCGAATGCCTCTGATGAGATATAATGTTCCTCACCGTAGTTGTACTTGAGCCTGGGCTTGTACTAAACTATGTATGGTGTGTATGACCGATGGTATATATATGGCAGTTTCTGTATTACCATGTCATATGGATGAACATCTCTGCATTCTGTGTCATCCATTACATTCTGCATTCTTATGCCACAGTTTTGCCATCCTTGTCTAAACCGTTGTTTTGATTACCTAGGATGGTGAACACCCGAAGCACCCCTGCTGTTCAGGAGCAGGGTGAAGCCAGTGGAGCTAGGGATGGGAATCTGCCCCATCCACCTTCCTTGGCTGAAGTCATGTTGGAGGCAGAAAGGAATAAATGTGAGACCAACCGGTTGTTATAACGCATCGAGTAGAATACTGCATGTTCCCAGAGGAACGACTTGGTGTCTCTCAATGATTTCATCAAGCTGACCCCACCAACTTTCCATCATTCTATCGAGCCTCTCGATGCGGATGATTGGCTTCGCAGCATTACCCATAAGCTACGTTCTACACCCATAGCCGAAGCTGACAAAGTCACTTACGCTGCTTATTGCCTTGAGGCTATGCGCCCCGCCGGTCAGGTTACCACTTGGGAAGAATTCAGCGCGGCTTTCCATGAACATCACTGTCGGCGTTCTGGGAACGGGGGTCCCCAGACTTGCCTGCTTGCGGCCTGCGGCGTGGCTCAAAGGGGGGCCCAGCGCGGCCCATCTTCACCAACACAAACCCAAGACCCTCGCGAGGGGCCAAGCCTCGTGGGGCGGACGACACGGAGCTTCCTCAGGCGCGGCCTCGTCAGGCTGGCTCACGAGGAGGCGGAGAGATCAAGGCGGGGTACCTCACGAGGTGCCCGTGACGCAAGCCATGACGACCGGGGCGCCAGGCGGGTGCTAGCCCGCGCAGTGTCCTCCCTTCCTCTTTGGTGCAAAGGGGGCAAGCGCAGCCGCGGAATACCAAGGCATCAGGCAAAGGTTGCCATTTCGGTGCAACGAGACCAAGACCAGGAGGACTACGAGATGGAGGTCATCGTGGAGCCCAAGACGGCGTCATCACTAGAGCTTTGCGCGGGCGAAGACTACTTTTGTCAGGATAGTTGATACTAGCTGTCCCCCTTCAAATTAGCCCGCCATTGTTGGCTCCCTTCCCGCTCGATATTTGGGAAGAGGACCAGGGCCTCTATAAATAGGACCAGCCACCCACAGAGCAAAGGGGGCTGAGAGGTTGGAAGGAAAGAGAGGGGTTTCGATCAGAAAGAGAGAGAGAGAGAGAGAGAGAGAGAGAGAGAGAGAGAGAGAGAGAGAGAGAGAGAGAGAAAGGCGACTGAACTCCTCCCGGCAGTTCATCGCCCCAGCCAAGAACAGACCCTCGCGAGGCTGTTCTTCCTTGTATTGTTCATCATCATCAGCCCAAGAGGCAATCCACCACACTACGCACTGGAGTAGGGTATTACACCACAATGGTGGCCCGAACCAGTATAAACCCTGCGTCTCTTGTGTTGTTCTTTCCTTAGTTTAGATCCTAGCAAGGAGGAGGAGTGCAGGTAGGCAGGTGGCAAAATCTCCGCGCGCACCCCAGTGTTCGAACCTCAAGGGTCTGCCGGAACCCGAAATGCGACATTTGGCGCGCCAGGTAGGGTGGCGCCGGGATTCGTCTTCCACCACCCCGTTCTCCTCCGACCATCACGCCCATGTTTGACGCTCGTCGGGCCCGCGCCGAGCGCCGGGCCGCACTCGCTTCCCGCGTCGCCCAGACGGCCCCTGTCGGCGGGCGTCCTCGCCGTTCCCAGTCACCTGCCATCAACGCCGCCACCGGCCCGGCGGGGGACGAGCAGCAAGCATCGTCCCAGCATCTTTCCGTGCGGCAAGACGGCCGCACCGCAACTCCCTCGCTCACCCCAACTGGTTCTTCGTCCCGCGCGCTCCGCGCGCCCATGGCGCCCCGCAACCTCTCCCCCGCCCATCGCGCTGCACCAATACCCCCAGTCATCACGGCCCTCTTGGGCGGCTCGCAGGCACCGCCTACAAGTCACCACGTCAAGCCGTTCATCCGCCGGGTCAGCGCCGCTTCCACGCGGCAGGGGGCTCCCCTGGACCGGGCGACGCCCGAGCCGGCCTGACCTTCAGCTCGGAGGACCACCCCTTCAACTCGGCCTGCTCGGGTGCACTCCCCATGCTGTGCACCCCCACCATCTGCCAGGTGGCCGTCACCAGAACCCTCATTGATGGCGGCGTGGCCCTCAACATGCTCTCGGTCGAGGCCTTCAACCTCCTCTGCATACCCCTGGAACGGCTGCAACCCAGCCGGCCCTTCTCAGGCGTTGGGGGCAAGTCGTCCAGCTCCTTGGGAGAGATCCGTCTCCCAGTAACCTTTAGCACCTACGACAACTTCCACACGGAGCTGGTCGACTTCGACATCGCCCCCATCGGCCTCCCCTACAACGCCATCCTCGGCTACCCAGCGCTGGCCCAGTTCATGGCCGCGACGCACCCGGCGTACAACCTCATGAAGATGCCCGGGAGCAGCGGTGTCCTCACTGTGCACGGGGACACCGGGGACGCGCTGCGGGTGCTCAAGCTCGCCTTCAAGACGGCGGCGTCGGCACAGCCCGCCGACTTGGAGACCCCCGGGCCCAAGGGGGCTGCACCCGCCAAGAAGAAACAGTTGTTCACCCAAGACAAGGCAGAAACCAAGCAGATACCCGTCGATGAGGACGGATCCACCAACGCCACTTTCACCATAGGCGCCCACCTCAAACCCGAGCAGGAGAAGGCCCTGGTCGGGTTCCTGCGCGCAAACAAGAAGGTATTCGCTTGGGAGCCTGACCAGTTGGCAGGGATCCCTAGGAGTGTAATCGAGCATCACCTCAACGTGTGCCCCAACGTGCGCCCTGTGAAGCAGAAGGCCAGGCGGCAGTCCACAGAAAAGCAGGCCTTCATCGTCCAAGAGACCCGCAAATTAGAAGCCGCTGGGGTCATTCGCGAGGTCCGATACCCGGATTGGTTGGCCAACCCTGTCGTTGTGCCAAAGAAGGGAGGGAAGGAGCGCATGTGTGTCGACTTCACCAACCTCAACAAAGCATGCCCGCAAGATCCGTTCCCGCTCCCCCGCATCGACCAGATCGTCGATTCCACTGCGGAATGCGACCTGTTATGCTTCTTGGATGCCTTCTCTGGGTATCACCAGATCAAGATGGCGGTAGAAGACGTCGAGAAGACAGCCTTCCTAACCCCGTGTGGGGTGTACTGCTACACATGCATGCCATTCGGGCTGCGTAACGCAGGGGCGACCTTCCAGCGGCTGATGCACATCACCTTGGGCCCGCAGCTCGGGAAGAATGTTGAAGCTTACGTCGATGACATTGTGGTAAAGTCTCGGGAGGCCAGGACCTTGATACAAGACTTGGAGGAAACCTTCGCGAGCCTCAACGCAGTGAACCTACGGCTCAACCCAGAGAAGTGTGTGTTCGGAGTCCCCTCGGGCAAGCTCTTGGGTTTCCTCGTGTCCCACCGAGGCATCGAGGCTAACCCGGAGAAGGTCAAGGCGGTGGAAGACATGAGCCCGCCAAAGACCCTCAGAGAAATGCAGAAGCTCACGGGGCGCGTGACCGCGCTAGGGCGCTTCATCTCCAAGTTGGGGGAACGAGCACTGCCCTTCTTCCAGCTAATGAAGAAAAAGGGGCCCTTCGAGTGGACTGAAGAGGCCGACAAGGCGTTCCAGGATCTCAAGAGATACCTGACCAGCCCACCGGTCATGGTGGCTCCGCGCCCTCAAGAGCCCCTGGTGCTTTACCTCGCCGCCACTCCCTACTCCGCCAGCGCAGCCTTGGTGGCAGTCAGAGAGGAGCGCCGAATCAAAACCGCGGCAGCAGCCCGGGACAAGGCAGAACAGGGACAAGGAAGGCCTACAGAAACTGCCACCGCGGCTGAGGAGGATCAGCCGCCGCAGAGGGGCGCACCAGAGGCGGAAGAGGCCCCTCTTCCAGATGGCCAGTCTCAGGAGGCCTCATTGCCTCAAGAGGCGCCATGGTCTCCGAAGGGAGCCACCAGCACTGACGCACTCCACCTCGTTGAGCACCCAGTGTACTTCGTCAGCACGGTGTTGCGGGATGCAAGAGCACGGTACCCCATGCCTCAAAAACTCCTCCTCGCGCTACTGGTGGCCTCGCGCAAGTTGCGGCACTATTTTCAGGGTCACCCCATCAAGGTCGTCTCGTCATACCCCCTGGAGAGAGTGCTCAGGAGCCCTAATTCAGATGGAAGGGTCGCTGAGTGGAACATAGAACTGCAAGCGTTTCAGCTCGAATTCAGCACGACCAGAGTCATCAAGGGAGCAGCGTTGGCGGATTTTGTGGCAGAATGGACGGAGGCGCCAGGCCTCAAGGCCGACGAGGATCGGTCCCTGTCCCCGGGAAGCGAGGCGCCAGAAGGCTGGGTCATGTACTTCGATGGGGCGTTCTCCAGGCATGGCGCTGGGGCTGGGGCGGTGCTTATATCGCCCGCTCAGGACAAGCTCTATTACGCCGTGCAGCTCTGTTTCCAGCAAGGTGAAAAGGTCTCCAACAACATAGCGGAGTATGAAGGTTTAATAGCGGGCTTGAAGGCCGCGGCTGCCCTGGGGGTGAAACGCCTCACCATCAAGGGCGATTCGCAGCTCCTTGTCAATTTCTCCAACAAGGTGTACGAGCCGAAGGATGAGCACATGGAAGCCTACCTAGCGGAGGTCCGCAAGATGGAGAAGCAGTTCTGGGGGTTGGAGTTGCAGCATGTGCCCCGTGGCACCAATCAGGAGGCCGACGACATCGCCAAACGGGCGTCCAGGCGGTTACCTCAGGAGCCTGGCGTTTTCGAGGAGCGGCTCTTCAAGCCATCAGCCCTGCCGTCATTATCGAACACGGCTCAGCCCCGGGAGGAGCTCCCCCAGCCACCTGCCTCAGGGGCTCCGGCCTGTGGCCCGGCCTCAGGAGCACGCCTGCTCCTGACGATGGAACCTCAGGAGGGATGTTGGATCGCGGAGCTCCGGAGTTACCTAACGCAAGGGACCCTGCCGGAGAAGGAGGAGGAAGCGGAGCGAGTGGCACGCCAGGCCACGGCATACTGCATCAAGGATGGAGAGCTCTACCGGAAGCAGCCAAACTATGTATCCCTGCGCTGCATCTCCAGGGAGCAAGGGAAGGAACTGCTGGAAGATATACACGGCGGAGACTGTGGACATCATTCATCAGCAGGGACCCTCGTCGGCAAGGCGTTCCGCAGTGGGTTTTATTGGCCCACCGCGCTCGATAACGCCGTCGAACTAGTGAAAGCTTGTGAGGCCTGTCAGTTCCACACCAAGCAGATCCATCAGCTAGCAGGAGGCTTGCAGACTATACCCCTTTTGTGGCCATTCGCAGTCTGGGGGCTGGACATCTTGGGCCCGTTTCCTCGGGCGCCCGGGGGCTACTGCTACCTCTACATCGTCGTGGACAAGTTCACCAAGTGGGCTGAAGTAGAGGCTATCCGCACCATTCCCGCGGGTTCCGCGGTCAAGTTCATCAAGGGCATCGTGAGCCGGTTCGGGGTGCCGAATCGCATCATCATGGACAACGGTTCACAGTTCACCAGTAACCTCTTCAAAACATATTGTGCTAACCTTGGAACGCAGATATGCTACGCTTCGGTGGCGCACCCCCGAAGCAACGGCCAGGCCGAGTGAGCCAACGCGGAGGTCCTGAGGGGCCTCAAGACCAGGACGTTCAAGAAGAAGCTGGAGGCCTGCGGCAGAGGTTGGTACGACGAGCTTCAGTCTGTGTTGTGGTCCATCCGCACAACCGCGACCAAGCCGACTGGAGAGACCCCGTTGTTCCTGGTCTACGGAGCCGAAGCGGTCCTCCCTCACGAGGTCAGACATCCCTCCGTGTGGGTCCTGGCATTTGACGAGGCACAGCAGGACGCCATGCGGGGGACGGACCTCATGCTGGGGGAGGAATGTCGCCGAGAAGCCGCGCTACGAGCGGTGAGGTACCAACAAGCACTGCCATGATATCACTGCCGCAACATCCGCCCCAGAACTCTCGAGGTAGGAGACCTCGTGCTCAGGCGGGTTCTCTCCAGGGAGGGGCTGCACAAGCTCTCTCCCATGTGGGAGGGCCCGTTCAAAGTTGTTCATGTTTCCAGGCCCGGCTCCGCGCGCTTGGAGACTCAGGAGGGGGTGCCGGTCCAGAATGCATGGAACATCCAGCACCTCCGGAGGTTCTACCCCTAAAAAGGCCCAGAGCCTGTGAAGAAGGCGAATGCCTGTGAAGCTATCGCGTTTTGGAAAAGGCCCAGAGCCTGTGAAGAAGGGGAATGCCTGTGAAGCTATCGCGTTTTGGAAAAGGCCCAGAGCCTGTGAAGAAGGCGGATGCCTATGAAGCTATAGCGTTTTGGAAAAGGCCCAGAGCCTGTGAAGAAGGCGAATGCCTGTGAAGTTATCGCGTTTTGGAAAAGGCCCAGAGCCTGTGAAGAAGGCGAATGCCTGTGAAGCTATCGCGTTTTGGAAAAGGCCCGGAGCCTGTGAAGAAGGCCAACGCCTGTGAAGCTCGCCGCCCGTGACACTCTCACGTAATAATGAGTTGGGGCTGTACACGCCCCGGAGTCTCAGGAGCGCCAGCCTCAGGCCCTGGGGCTCCCTCGTGCGCCCAATGGCAGCACTTAGCTCCGCGCTGGTGAGAAGACGTTGAAGACTAGATTAGGTGTCGGACGAGGCTTTTCATTTGCTTTCCGCAGTTGGCTTGTTCCTTCTCATTCGAAGTTTTATTGGAGTTGTTGCAGTCTTTGGCTTGTGGTTCTTGGACTTCTCACTCTCCTGCCTCGATTTCTCTTGTGCGAGGCCTCGTGAGGGGGGGAGCTGAGCGCCCTCGCGAGTGTTCCTATCCTAGTCATTCAAAGAGTTCGCGACCTGGGCCCATTACAGGAGCACCCCTCCAGTCCGTGCCCCACGGGCACCGCGATACAAACAAAGGGCCTGGGTCGGTCGCCCCCCACGGCCGGGGCCGGGAAGTATCCATGCTCGAGCATGTAGCCGGAAGGTACGATAACGAAAGCAAAACGATGATTAACAGCAATAACACAAACACGCCCCCGCGGGGCTCCACATTACTGTCTTTGTAATGCAGGAAAAAGGAAAAGAAAGAACAAATCTGGTGCAGCTCGCCTCACACCAGCCCGCAGGGAAGGCCCGAGCTGCCTCCGGAGCTCAGGTGGACTCCCTCTCGCGCTTCACCAAGGCGCGACGGCGGGCGGACATGTTGCCACCTCCCAAGCAGATACGACGGCGTGGAGGATGACCGCGGCCACCGCTAGAAGAGTCACCGCCTGAAGAAGAACCGGAGAAGCTTGAGGAACCCTGAGCGCCGCCAGCCGCGCGAGCGCTGCCCTCTCCATCATCGCCGGAGCTGGGTTCCCAGCCGCGGTCGTCACCCTCGGGGCAACACCCTACGCGGCGACCATCTTCCCCAAACACCCTCACGTAGAGGGTGGCATCGCCGTCGAACTTGAAGTGTAGGTTGCACCGACGGCTCAGGCCACGCGCGCGGGCAAACGTCTACCAACCGCGGGCCAAGGATAGGCTCCCAGCCGCGGAAACCTCCAGTGATACCCATGAGGCCCGGCTGCAGCAGCCGTCGGCCTGGAGCCAGAGGCCGCCCGGGGCGCCGGCCGGGAGCTCGCCAAGGAGGAAGCGAGGAAGTGGAAGCCGGGTGCTAGTCGGCCCCGCCGACCACACGACAAACTCCGGCAGCACTTTAGCAGCGCGAAAGCACGGCCTAGGGGGACGCGCAGCCGGAGCGCGCCCCCCGGCCGCAGCAATCCGCCCGTCACTGTGCTGAAGATCGCCTCCACAGCCGCGGGGAGCCACCGTGGTGGCCACAGGATGTTTGCGAGGGTGCCCTCGGCCGCGCTTGGGTGGGGTAGAGGCGAGCTCAACCTGGCGAGCCTTCCCCTTCTCTACGGCCGAGAACCTCCTCGACGGGGCCATGAAGAAAAAGGAGAAGCAAGGGGGGATGGACTGGAAGGGCATGCGCTGGTCCATACTTATAGCTGGCGATGCCCAACCAACGTCCCCCACGATCGCAGGTAATTATGACCCGCTTTGCATGCATGGACTTATCCAATCCGTGCAGTTGCCGAGGCGCCATGGGGAAGTGGAGGCGCGCACGTCCAATCAACCGCCACGCGGCGCCCAAGGCCGCAGGCTGTTAGGGCCCGCGGCGCTTCACTCTTGCCCTTCCGCCTCCCTCCACGGCCATGTCCGGGCGCGCCTTGGGCCCGGGGGCTACTGTCGGCATTCTGGGAACGGGGGTCCCCAGACTTGCCTTCCTGCGGCCTGCGGCGTGGCTCAAAGGGGGGCCCAGCGCGGCCCATCTTCACCAACACAAATCCAAGACCCTCGCGAGGGGCCAAGCCTCGTGGGGCGGATGATGTGGAGCTTCCTCAGGCGCGGCCTCGTCAGGATGGCTCACGAGGAGGCGGAGAGATCAAGGCGGTGTACCTCAGGAGGTGCCCGTGACGCAAGCCATAACGACCGGGGGCGCCAGGAGGGTCCCAGCCCGCGCAGTGTCCTCCCTTCCTCTTTGGTGCAAAGGGGGCAAGCACAGCCGCGGAATACCGAGGCATCAGGCAAAGGTTGCCATGTCGGTGCGACGAGACCAAGACCAGGAGGACTACGAGATGGAGGTTACCGTGGAGCCCAAGACGGCGTCATCACTAGAGCTTTGCTGTCAGGACCCCGACTCGATGCCACATAGGTCTAGCATGTAACACATCATATCACTTTGCGGCGTCACGCACGGTATTCCCACGGGTGCCACCTTACCTGGCCCGGGACCGTTTGCACCTTTTGGCTCACATATGTGATAGTGTCGCTAGCGTCCATATGATAAGGAGCCCGGGCTGACATGGCTAGTCGTAAACCCAAAGTGGCACAGACTTACAGGGACAGGCATCCATGACCCAGCATCGAACGTCTCGGTCATCAACGAGTGAATCAAGGCTGTAGCACTGGGCTAGCAGGACTCCGGTGAACCGGGCTGTAGCGGGCTAACAGGACTCCGGTATTCATCGCGTGACATTTCCTCGAAGGGACAGACACAGGAACGAAGAAGGACACATGCCGGCCAGCCTAAGTGTTCCGGAGCAGTAGCAAGCTACCATGGCTCGGTGGAAACACTAGGAGACATTTCCCTGTAAGAGAGGCTACCATGGATAAACAACTAGGTTGTTAGATCCCACACATACCAAGCATTTCAATAACATACACACAATATGCTCGATATGTGCAAATACAACATGGCATCACAACATGACTCTACAACTCAAGTATTTTATTCAATAGGCTCCGAGGAGCGAGATATTACAAACATGGGTCTCATGACCCAACAATCAGAGCATACAAGTCAAAGCACAAGCGGAAGCTATCATGTCTGAGTACAGACATCTATAAATGAAAAAGGCTGAGAAGCCTGACTATCTACCAGATCCTGCCGAGGGCACAAGATCGTAGCTGAGGTAACAAGCTAAACGTCGAAGCCCACGCGGAACTACTAGTGAGACTGAAGTCTCTCTGCAAAACATAAAATAGGCAAACGTGAGTACAAATGTACCCAGCAAGACTTACATCAGAACTAACTAGATATGCATCATTATCAACAAAGGATGGTGGGGGTTTAACTGCAGCAAGCCAGCTTTGACTCGGTGGCTATCCTGAACTACGACTGCAAGTAACTCTTCAGGTGGCGCACACGAGTCCACATATTCACCATATCAATACACCACTATGGATCCGCTCCCGTCTCCCTACGAGAACGCCATCCATAGCACTCACGCTTATCTTGCGTATTTCAGAGTATCCACTTTCACTTGTCTATGAACTGATATAAGCAACCCAGAAGTCCTTTACCGCGGACACGGCTATTCGAATAGATGATGTTAACCCTGCAGGGGTGTACTTCTTCACACACGCTCTCACCACTTACCGCCGTTTACACGACATGTACTCGGCAACCTTCAAGCGGAAGACCAATGTGGGTGTCGGCCACGGCCTGCCTAAACACTCAAGTCTCTAGTCCAGGTTTATCGCCTATTCGGGTTCCATCCATGAGGAGATCCGGCCGGAGTTTCGCTCACAGCCCCAAACGATGTGAACAGGGTTCCGTGACACCAAACGGGCGCCCGGTTTACCCGGCCACGTGCCTACCGCATCACAGCCCACCCCTACGGTCAGCGCTGCGCACGGCCTCCAGCATACTACAAACACCAGAAACTACTTGCAAATCCTAGACAGAGGACAAGGGTGATCAAGAAGCCGAGAGGGTCCATTGGTTTCGGGCCCAATGCGTGGTAGTAGCTGAATCATGGATCACAAACACAGAACTCAGTTCCTGAGGACGGCTTCAATGAGACAACCCACCATGTACTCCTACATGGCCTCTCACCGCTACCTTTACCAAATCGTATTCACACACTTAGCTCACACACAGTAGGACATGTTCACACACCTCTGATTCATCCCCGATGAATCAGACCTGACTCAACTCTAAGCAGTAGCAGGCATGACAAACAAACATGAATGAGTAGGCACAACAGGGCTCAAACAACTCCTACTCATGCTAGTGGGTTTCATCTATTTACTGTGGCAATGACAGGTCATGCAAAGGATAAAGGGGTTCAGCTACCGCAGCAAGTAACAAATGAATCGGTGTTGTCCTAATGCAGTAAAAGAGAGCAGGAGCGAGAGAGTGGGATTTTATCGGAATGAACAAGGGGGTTTTGCTTGCCTGGCACTTCTGAAGATAACATTGAGTCTTCATCAGTGTCAACGATCACAACGTCGGAACATCGTCTACCGGGAGGGAACAATACCGGCAACAAAGAAGAAATACAATCAATGCAATGCACAATATGATGCATGCTCATGACATGGCAATATGAATGTGTTTTGAGCTAATGCAACTAGCAATAGATTAAATGAAGTTGGTTTGAATACAAGATTCAAATTCAAACTCCATATGTGATTATTCAAATGCCATTTAATTGATTTGTGCTAAACATCAGCTATAAGTTGTTCTAACATGCATGAAAATTGTACAGATGGATTCCTTGAATTTTTCTGATAATTTTTCATATATAAATTATTTAATTTGGAGTTACGGTTGAATTTCTATGATTTATTGATGTTTAGGGCATGTTCTGAAATTTCCTGAATTAAAATAAATCCAGAAAATGATTTAACTGCGTCAGCCTGACGCCAGCATGACGTCAGCGAGTCAACGGCCAGGTCCAGGTCAAACCTGACATGCGGGTCCACACGTCAGTGACACAGGAACTAATCCCGCGTTGACTCGGGCTTTGACCCGCTACGGGGCCCGCTGTCAGTGTCTGTTAGTGTGCTAATTGGGGGGATTAGCCGCTAATGGCAATGCCACGTCAGCGTCGCCGGATTAGGCGCCGGCGACCACATCTCGCGGCGGAGGCTCGCCGGAGTTGCGCTATGGGCTGCGGTTGGACGCGCGAAGAGCACCAGGAGGTAGCCCATGACCGCGTGCATCTAGGGAGACCAAGGGGAGGTGCGGGGGTGGTCGGAGTGGAGCCCGAGGCGGCGGCCGGAGATCGGGCGAGCTCGGGTTCGAGGCCACAGCGGCCTTGGCGACGCGGGGATAACACCTACGGTGTCTACGTGGTGCGGCGAGAACGTTGGACACATGCCCGGGACCGAATGGTCACCGGAGCGTCATCGCCGGCGAGCTTTGGCGGCGGCGCTGTCGGGTGAGAAAGGCACGGCGGCTACGGAATACTAGGGAGAAAACAGAGAAGGGGAGGAGGATCAGGAGCTCACAGCGGTTCCAGTAGGCGCCGGAGCGGGCTCGGGGAAGGTCGGAGCTGAGCGGGGCGGCGAGGCCGATCTCCGGCGGCCGAGGAGGGGAAAAGCGTCGGGGCGGCGCTTCGGGGCTCTTCCGGTCACGTGGCTCAGTGAGGGGGTTGGCGACGAGGTGCAGGAGCTCGGGAGCAGCTCGGGGCATCGTCGGAACGGCGGTGGTCGCGGCAACGGCGAACGGCGGCGATGGGCGTGTTCGGTGGCGAGAGAGAGGGGTCCAGGGGAGAGGATGAGGGCGCGGGAGAGTGAGGGAGAGAGGCAGGGAGGTGCGTGGCGCTCGGGGGAGGCGTCCAGAGGAGGAGGAGGCAGCCAGGCAGGGAGGAGGTGGCCGGGGCGCGTGGCCGCGCGCGCCGGGCGCGTGCCCGTCCTCCTGGCAGGGAGGAAGACGACAGGAGAGGGAGGCGGCGGTGGGCTGGGCCGGCTGGAGGAGCTGGGCCAGGTGGGCTGAGGTGAGCGCCAGGTAGTCCTCTGCTCTTTCTATTTCTGTTTTTATTTATCTATTCTGTTCTGTGTTGTTTTAGTTTAGTAAAATACTAAACCATTTTATAAAATCCTGAAAATTGTTATGTGGCTAGAGCTAAAATATACCAAACCACATAAAAATGTTCCAGTATTATTGGACATATATTATTTATATATCAAATATATATCCAATGCAAATAGTTATTGAATTAATTCAAAGGCCCCAAAATAATGTTCAGTCACTCCAAAAATATTGGTTTGCATTTTATTCTTGCCAATATTTTTCAAAACTGAAAAGGAACATTTCCTTGGAAGCATTTGAAGCAATTTTTAATGTTGATCATCATTTTTAGAAGGTTTCTGTGGCTTTGAAAATCCCTCAATACAAATTTCATTTGAATTAAAACATGATGCTCACATGAGGTCTGGCCTAGTGCATAACAGGACCAGGGATGTGACAACTCACCCCCACTAACAAAAATCTCGTCCCGAGATTCAAGCGTAGGGTAAGGTGAAGGGGGAGCGCAAACTAGCACGAGCTTCACGATCCAGGTTGCACTTCAATTGAACGTTGATTCGTTCACCATCATTGTCTCGAAGTCTTGCCTTGAGAACTCCAACTATCATGACAACGAGAGGAAAGGAAAGACCCTAAAGAATTGTTCTTCTCGATGGTCGAACAACTCAGGATTAACCCACGGAATGAGACATAGCAACATCTCTCGAGCTGAGAGACGAAGCACACATCCATAGGAATGGAGTAAAGCAGATGACAAAGGTTCACTAGGTAGACAACAATTCCAGACTTAAGAATGTGGTGATCGGTTGTCAACGTAGCGAGGAGTTGAATTGCCATGATACCATAACGATGCACCTTAGGGAAGGTGACTCGTAGAAATATCCCCTTAAGTGGCAAAAAGAATTACCTTTGATTCAAAGATCATTGAAACTCTTTAAACCAGCCTAAGGCAATTCTCGAGCGATCGTTTGGAGGGGGTCGGTAGAATGGCATACTCGGGCCAGAATGGATGATGTGGATTACCTTGTTGAAGACAACGTAATGGATGAATTTGCTTATCACCGGAAATGGAAGAGACCCGTGGTAGAATGGCACATTGGCGGTGCAAGCTGGGAACAAAATGCAAATGCTGGGAATGATTCTGGTAACTGGGGAAGAACCCAACAATAGAGAGTGAATTCACTGTTTGAAAAGGTCATAGCATTGCCGAGGAAACTGAGAGGAATCCGAGTTAGTGCCGATGATAACACGTAGCCCTTGTGCGTGCTCTCAAGAACTTGGGCATTTCCAAAATCATCAAGATTTTACCAATATCCGTGTCAAGGATCCTGGCAACACAACTTGCTACCATGATGAATGATGATGGAAGATGCAGATACAAAGAAAGATAACACTTTCTTAGATTTCACCCTTGGCGGGGCCAAGGAAATAAAATCTGGATGATCGACCGAGAGACATTTAGCACTCGGCTTCTAATGTTCTCCTTGATGTGCTAGTGTAACCCATTCATAGATATGGTTTGATATCTAGAACATCAAGTAAAAAGGTCGGACTTCGGGATCTCAAAATCCATAGGGGCAACTAGGGAGTAAATCCTACGAAATCCCTATGGGGAGGTGGCCAACTTCCTTAATCAAGATATTATAATAACAGGTCTTCCGGCGGGGTGTGTTGGCCACGACATCCACTTTACCGGTTATCGCAAGACCAATATTATAGTTCTTGGGAAATGTTCCAACCATCACATCTGCCTGAGATTCAGATCCGGTTGGTGTCAAAATATTCTAGACTCATCGAGTCTAGGAAGAGAAATGAAAGTTTGCAACACAAATCGACGAGATGATGTTGCGAGATTCTCGGGGAATGAACTACGATAGTAAGCTCCAAAACATGAGTTGGTTCTGCTACAAACATGTGAACACGTTGTCCAAGACAAGCATGACCACAAAGTAGTTTTATAATAAAACACTACCGAGTTCAGGTTGGGAACCATCATCGAGGATATCGAAGTCCTTACATAAGTCCGGATTAGCTCTTATGAAGGAACTCCTTCTCCTTGAACAAATCAATCAGTGGCTTGGTGTGCTAGGGATACATATAGATTGAAGGTTGCAAGTCTTCAAACCACAGAATTCTTCGCACGTGTGCATGACTGATTTGGAATGATTCCAAAGAAAGCAACATTGACTTTCTCGAATCCACGGCGGCAACTTGCATCAGATGCACATGAATTAAAGGAAGTCACTACCTTCATCCAAACATATGCTTCATGAACGAAACACGAAGAAATGCTTACACAAGTTTCCAACACTAGGTTGATGTTCAACATGACTCATGGGAGAGACAAAATGCTGCTGATGGGCTCAACAACAACTCATCGAGATTTCCATGTAAATGGAATTCCATAATTATGTGAACAAGTGATAGCATTGGTCAGACCCAAAAGATATAATGGTGTATGCTCGAGGGATCAACCACGAGTAAGACAACATTACGAGCATCGTTGGTACTGATTTGACTTGACGATGGCCCACACTCAAATCAAAGGATTGATAAGACAATAGGTCCAACAACTGATCACAGGGACCAGTCGATGAAGATATCATCTTTCTTCAACACACACTACACAAGAATATCCCTTTGGAACGAACTAAGTCAGGCAAGCTTTTATCTTCCAACTCTCCAAGTTGTTGTCTAGCTTAACCAACTAGCTCAGGGATATCTAACACCGATCTTGGAGAGAGGGTGGTTCACAAGAAACCAACTTGATCACGAGCTCAACATAACAGTCAGGAAACAACCCGGTAACACTTCCAAGAAGATCTTCGGAAAATCACGAACCACCGGTATGTTACTACGCTCGAGAACAATCTTGCTTTTGAGGGCAAGACGACATGATCAAATGAGTGAGGACTTGAAATAATTCCTAACTCATTGGTCGAGGAGTGCACCAGAAATAGGGACTAGGTAGCACAATCAATCTTAGGGTGACGATTCAATAATCAACACGCTAAGAATGAGGTTATCGTCCATTTAACTACCAAGCAACAGAGTTGCTAGCAATATTGATTTCACACGCCATGATTCATTTGTCGGCATTCCGGTTACAATAACACAGGAACCAAGGAATGAACAATGATGGCAAGAAGTATCACTATACCAAGAGTTCATAGGATGGTGTGCAATTCCTATAACAATCTCGATATAACATATGTAATACTCCAAGGTAGAACAGAGCAAAAGCTGGATTGGCATTTTGATCTATGGAGTACAATTGTTTCGACCCAATCCTAGATATGGAAGAGGTACTGGAGTTTGTTTCTCCTAGTCATTCCGTGATAGAATGGCTTGACGGACCACAAGAGTAGTAGGCATCGATAAACGAACGCACGCATACTCTTGACTATCAATTGATAGACGAAGGTCAGTAGACAACTAAAGAGGGACAACTCAAAGGAACATATAACTTTTTGAGTTGTGGATGCATAGATTAGTATGTCGAACCAAGTTCAACATAATTCTTCCGGATAACCCATGCAGAAAGGTTGAGCTGGAAGAGTCACAACATAGCATGGAGAACTCATCGAGAGCACTCTTGTTGTCATCTTTTGGTTCAGAAGAACTCCTGCCAAGAATGGTTCATGGTAATTGGAAAAAGGATGTATCATGAACCTCGAGGATTATCGCAAAGGTTACTAATATCCTAAAGGAACTAGCAAACACTATCAACATGATGTAGGTAGGGTGAATCTCGGGTTCAAAACCCAGGAATAGAATACCTACTACTAAGTAGCATCACGAGATGCTTTCGATAATCACGGCCTGAATCATCACACTGGAAACACAGATCATGGCTAGACCACTAGATGATCCCCTGAGACACCTAGGGTCATAATAATATCTCCAACATATATGTCAAGGTAACAGAGTACCTCAACTCACTGATTAGTGTGGTTAATCTGGCCCAAAGGAACATTGAAACGGGAGGAAGGAATTTGCAAGTGCATCAGACTGTTTAGAGACCTGAGATGACTCGGATAGCATAACGGCTGTAAATGCTCAGAAAAGATTTGAGACATACTACAAAATGGTGGCATAACCACTCAGAAGCACAATATCAAGGTTCCGAGATCAACAATTAACATACGGAAGTAGTAGGAACTGAACTGAGACTTAAATCCAACAATCTTATAAGTCTACTGATTAGTAACACGTGATCCTAATAGAAAGAAGAGATAGCCTAGTTCTTAATCCCCGTAGGAATGATAAGATGACTCAGATCAGCAGGGCATAAAGTATAAGGAGTAAAAAGAGCCTTACGTTCCATCCCACAATAAATTCCCTTATATAACTAAAGAATTTCTAGACTCACTTCGACCAGCTTGGCTTGGCAATCCTATAGGCAGTCAAGCTCTGATACCAACGCTGTCAGGACCCCGACTCGATGCCACATAGGTCTAGCATGTAACACATCATATCACTTTGCGGCCTCACGCACGGTATTCCCACGGGTGCCACCTTACCTGGCCCGGGACCGTTTGCGCCTTTTGGCTCACGTATGTGATAGTGTCGCTAGCATCCATATGATAAGGAGCCCGGGCTGACATGGCTAGTCGTAAACCCAAAGTGGCACAGACTTACAGGGACAAGCAACCATGACCCAGCATCGAACGTGTCGGTCATCAGCGAGTGAATCCAGGCTGTAGCACTGGGCTAGTAGGACTCCGGTGAACCGGGCTGTAGCGGGCTAACAGGACTCTGGTATTCATCGCGTGACATTTCCCCGAAGGGACAGACACAGGAACGAAGAAGGACACATGCCGGCCAGCCTAAGTGTTCCGGAGCAGTAGCAAGCTACCATGGCTCGGTGGAAACACTAGGAGACATTTCCCTGTAAGAGAGGCTACCAAGGATAAACAACTAGGTTGTCAGATCCCACACATACCAAGCATTTCAATAACATACACACAATATGCTCGATATGTGCAAATACAACATGGCATCACAACATGACTCTACAACTCAAGTATTTTATTCAATAGGCTCCGAGGAGCGAGATATTACAAACATGGGTCTCATGACCCAAGAATCAGAGCATACAAGTCAAAGCACAAGCGGAAGCTATCATGTCTGAGTACAGACATCTATAAATGAAAAAGGCTGAGAAGCCTGACTATCTACCAGATCCTGCCGAGGGCACAAGATCATAGCTGAGGTAACAAGCTAAACGTCGAAGCCCACGTGGAACTACTAGTGAGACTGAAGTCTCTCTGCAAAACATAAAATAGGCAAACGTGAGTACAAATGTACCTAGCAAGACTTACATCAGAACTAACTACATATGCATCATTATCAACAAAGGATGGTGGGGGTTTAACTGCAGCAAGCCAGCTTTGACTCGGTGGCTATCCTGAACTACGACTGCAAGTAACTCTTCAGGTGGCGCACACGAGTCCACATATTCACCATATCAATACACCACTATGGATCCGCTCCCGTCTCCCTACGAGAACGCCATCCATAGCACTCACGCTTATCTTGCGTATTTTAGAGTATCCACTTTCACTTGTCTATGAACTGATATAAGCAACCCAGAAGTCCTTTACCGCGGACACGGCTATTCGAATAGATGATGTTTACCCTGCAGGGGTGTACTTCTTCACACACGCTCTCACCCCTTACCGCTGTTTACACGACATGTACTCGGCAACCTTCAAGCGGAAGCCCAACGTGGGTGTCGGCCACGGCCTGCCTAAACACTCAAGTCTCTAGTCCAGGTTTATCGCCTATTCGGGTTCCATCCATGAGGAGATCCGGCCGGAGTTTCGCTCACAGCCCCAAACGATGTGAACAGGGTTCCGTGACACCAAACGGGCGCCCAGTTTACCCGGCCACGTGCCTACCGCATCACAGCCCACCCCTACGGTCAGCGCTGCGCACGGCCTCCAGCATACTACAAACACCAGAAACTACTTGCAACTCCTGGACAGAGGACAAGGGTGATCAAGAAGCCGAGAGGGTCCATTGGTTTCGGGCCCAATGCGTGGTAGTAGCTGAATCATGGATCACAAACACAGAACTCAGTTCCTGAGGACGGCTTCAATGAGACAACCCACCATGTACTCCTACATGGCCTCTCACCGCTACCTTTACCAAATCGTATTCACACACTTAGCTCACACACAGTAGGACATGTTCACACACCTCTGATTCATCCCCGATGAATCAGACCTGACTCAACTCTAAACAGTAGCAGGCATGACAAACAAGCATGAATGAGTAGGCACAACAGGGCTCAAACAACTCCTACTCATGCTAGTGGGTTTCACCTATTTACTGTGGCAATGACAGGTCATGCAAAGGATAAAGGGGTTCAGCTACCGCAGCAAGTAACAGATGAATCGGTGTTGTCCTAATGCAGTAAAAGAGAGCAGGAGTGAGAGAGTGGGATTTTATCGGAATGAACAAGGGGGTTTTGCTTGCCTGGCACTTCTGAAGATAACATTGAGTCTTCATCAGTGCAATGATCACAACGTCGGAACATCGTCTACCGGGAGGGAACAGATACCGGCAACAAAGAAGAAATACAATCAATGCAATGCACAATATGATGCATGCTCATGACATGGCAATATGAATGTGTTTTGAGCTAATGCAACTAGCAACAGATTAAATGAAGTTGGTTTGAATACAAGATTCAAATTCAAACTCCATATGTGATTATTCAAATGCCATTTAATTGATTTGTGCTAAACAGCAGCTATAAATTGTTCTAACATGCATGAAAATGGTACAGATGGATTCCTTGAATTTTTCTGATAATTTTTCATATATAAATTATTTAATTTGGAGTTACGGTTGAATTTCTATGATTTATTGAAGTTTAGGGCATTTTCTGAAATTTCCTGAATTAAAATAAATCCAGAAAATGATTTAACTGCGTCAGCCTGACGCCAGCATGACGTCAGCGAGTCAACGGCCAGGTCCAGGTCAAACCTGACGTGCGGGGTCCACACGTCAGTGGCACAGGAACTAATCCCGCGTTGACTCGGGCTTTGACCCGCTACGGGGCCCGCTGTCAGTGTCTGTTAGTGTGCTAATTGGGGGGATTAGCCGCTAATGGCAACGCCACGTCAGCGTCGCCGGATTAGGCGCCGGTGACCACATCTCGCGGCGGAGGCTCGCCGGAGTTGCGCTATGGGCTGCGGTTGGACGCGCGAAGAGCACCAGGAGGTAGCCCATGACCGCGTGCATCTAGGGAGACCAAGGGGAGGTGCGGGGGTGGCCGGGGTTCGCCGGAGTGGAGCCCGAGGCGGCGGCCACAGCGGCCTTGGCGACGCGGGGATAACACCTACGGTGTCTACGTGGTGCGGCGAGAACGTTGGACGCATGCCCGGGACCGAATGGTCACTGGAGCGTCATCGCCGGCGAGCTTTGGCGGCGGCGCTGTCGGGTGAGAAAGGCACGGCGGCTACGGAATACTAGGGAGAAAACAGAGAAGGGGAGGAGGATCAGGAGCTCACAGCGGTTCCAGTAGGCGCCGGAGCGGGCTCGGGGAAGGTCGGAGCTGAGCGGGGCGGCGAGGCCGATCTCCGGCGGCCGAGGAGGGGAAAAGCGTCGGGGCGGCGCTTCGGGGCTCTTCCGGTCACGTGGCTCGGTAAGGGGGTTGGCGACGAGGTGCAGGAGCTCGGGAGCAGCTCGGGGCATCGTCGGAACGGCGGTGGTCGCGGCAACGGCGAACGGCGGCGATGGGCGTGTTCGGTGGCGAGAGAGAGGGGTCCAGGGGAGAGGATGAGGGCGCGGGAGAGTGAGGGAGAGAGGCAGGGAGGTGCGTGGCGCTCGGGGGAGGCGTCCAGAGGAGGAGGAGGCAGCCAGGCAGGGAGGAGGTGGCCGGGGCGCGTGGCCGCGCGCGCCGGGCGCGTGCCCGTTCTCCTGGCAGGGAGGAAGACGACAGGAGAGGGAGGCGGCGGTGGGCTGGGCCGGCTGGAGAAGCTGGGCCAGGTGGGCTGAGGTGAGCGCCAGGTAGTCCTCTGCTCTTTCTATTTCTGTTTTTATTTATCTATTTTGTTCTGTGTTGTTTTAGTTTAGTAAAATACTAACCCATTTTATAAAATCCTGAAAATAGTTATGTGGCTAGAGCTAAAATATACCAAACCACATAAAAATGTTCCAGTATTATTGGACATATATTATTTATATATCAAATATATATCCAATGCAAATAGTAATTGAATTAATTCAAAGGCCCCAAAATAAATGTTTCAGTCACTCCAAAAATATTGGTTTGCATTTTATTCTTGCCAATATTTTTCAAAACTGAAAAGGAACAATTCCTTGGAAGCATTTGAAGCAATTTTTAATGTTGATCATCATTTTTAGAAGGTTTCTGAGGCTTTGAAAATCCCTCAATTCAAATTTCATTTGAATTAAAACATGATGCTCACATGAGGTCTGGCCTAGTGCATAACAGGACCAGGGATGTGACATTTGCGCAGGCGAAGACTACTTTTGTCAGGATAGTTGATACTAGCTGTCCCCCTTCAAATTAGCCCGCCATTGTTGGCTCCCTTCCCGCTCGATATTTGGGAAGAGGACCAGGGCCTCTATAAATAGGACCAGCCGCCCACAGAGCAAAGGGGGCTGAGAGGTTGGAAGGAAAGAGAGGGGTTTTGATCAGAAAGAGAGAGAGAGAGAGAGAGAGAGAGAGAGAGAGAGAGAGAGAGAGAGAAAGGTGACTGAACTCCTCCCAACAGTTCATCGCCCCAGCCAAGAACAGACCCTCGCAAGGCTGTTCTTCCTTGTATTGTTAATCATCAGCCCAAGAGGCAATCCACCACACCACGCACTGGAGTAGGGTATTACACCACAACGGTGGCCCGAACCAGTATAAACCCTGCGTATCTTGTGTTGTTCTTTCCTTAGTTTAGATCCTAGCAAGGCGGAGGATTGCAGGTAGGCAGGAGGCGAAATCTCCACGCGCACCCCAGTGTTCAAACCTCAAGGGTCTACCGGAACCCGAAATCCGACAATCACATTCAGGAGGGTCTTATGGATCGCAAGAGAGAGGAATTCTACAACTTCACCCAAGGCAGACTGACCGTGGATGCCTACAACCGTGAGTTTGGGAACTTGGCACGTTATGCACCGAGGAAGTGTCCACTCATGCCAAGAAGCAGGCGAGGATCCAGAAGGGACATAGCCCCGAGCTTCGCCGTGATCTCTGTTTGCATGAGTGTACCTCCTTCCAGAAGCTTGTGAACAAAGCCATCAATGCTGAGACCGGTCAGACTGACTTTGAAGCTACACGTAAGCATTCCCGTGATTTTGGCTCTTCATCCGGCTCTGGTTCTCAGAAGCGTCGGGTGTGGATTCCAAACACAGCTCTGCCACCCAGGTTCACTCCGAGGCCATCCTATGAGGCGCCTCGCCCAACCCAGCAGTATACACCGCCTAAAGCTTATGGTGGACCGGCCACAAATGTTGCTCCGTGCACCAACACTGTTACATGCTTCAAGTGCTGAGAGCCGGGTCACTACAGTCGAGAGTGTCCCCAGAACAACAACCCCAACCAGTCTAGAAAGTACGTTGGTCATGGTAAGCTAGCGGGAAAGGTGTATTATGCTAAGCCAGCCACCACTGCACGTGGCCATGTTAACTATGTCTCAGCAGAGGAGGCTCATGATGATCCTAACGTCGTTCTTAGTACGCTTCTTGTTAACTGCCATCCGGCATCTGTTCTTTTTGATACTGGAGCATCTCATTCATTCATATCTGAGAGCTATGCTCGGTTGCATAACACGACATTTTGTGACATGCCCACCACCATGGAAATTCAAACCCCTGGCTCTAGATGGCAAACTTCTAGAGTAAGCCCTGGGAATAAAATTCTTGTCGATGGACTTGTCTTCCTTGCATCCTTAATAGCTCTCAAGTCCTCGGACATAAATATCATCTTAGGCATGGACTGGATGTCAGCCCATTATGCTAAGATTGATTGTGCCACTAGAACTGTTCAACTTACTCACCCATCGGGCAAGACAGTCAATATCTTAACCCGAGTGGCCAAGCATCATCTCTACTCCCTAAATGCCAACCCTCTTCTAGACATTGAAGATATTCCGGTAGTCCGTGACTTCCCGGATGTCTTTCTAGAAGAATTGCTAGGTGTTCCACCTGACAGGGATGTCGAGTTCGTGATAGACCTTTTACCAGGTACCATTCCAATCTCTAGAAGACCTTATAAGATGGCACCCCTAGAACTAGCTGAACTTAAGAAACAACTCGATGAGTCCTTGAAAAAGGGTTTCATCCATCCTAATTCTTCTCCATGGCCTTTCCCCGTCCTCTTTGTCAATAAGAAGGATGGTACGGATCGGATGGTTGTAGATTATCGACGCGTCAACTTGGTTACCACAAAGAACAAGTATCCGCTCCCCAAGATCAACGATCTGTATGATCAGCTCGATGGATCCTCAGTCTTATCCAAAATGAATTTGAGGTTGGGCTACCATCAAATCAAAATCAAAAACGGGGACATTCCCAAAACGGCCTTTGTTACTCGTTATGGCCAATACGAGTACACCTTCATGTCCTTCGGTTTAACCAATGCCCCAGCCACCTTCTCTCGGTTAATGAACTCAATCTTCATGGAGTATTTAGATAAATTCGTCATGGTATACCTCGATGATATACTCATCTACTCGAAGAATGAGGAAGAACATGTCGAGCATCTGAGGCTAGTATTGACAAAAGTTCGAGAGCATCACCTATATGCCAAATTCTCTAAATGTGAATTCTGGTTACCATAAGTGACCTACCTAGGCCATGTAATCTCTGGTAAGGGTATTGCTGTCAATCCCGAGCGAGTTCAAGCTCTCCTCGATTGGACTCCACCTGAAACGGTCAAGCAATTTCTCTAAGGTTGCTAAACCTCTAACTGAACTCCTCAAGAAAGATAAAAAGTTCGACTGGACCCCATAGTGGCAGTTCAGCTTTCAGGAACTAAAAAGACGCCTGACATCTGCTCCCGTACTGGTACCATCAGATTTCTCCAAGGACTTTTGAGGGATTCCGGGATTAGGGGTCCCCGGACAGCCGGACTATATCCTTTGGCCAGACTGTTGGACTATGAAGATACAAGATTGAAGACTTCATCTCGTGTCTGGATGGGACTCTACTTGGCGTGGAAGGCAAGCTAGGCAGTACGGATATGGATATCTCCTCCTTTGTAACCGACCTTCGGTAACCCTAACCCTATCCGGTGTCTGTATAAACCGGAGGGTTTTAGTCTGTAGGACACAATAACATACAATCATACCATAGGCTAGGTTCTAGGGTTTAGCCTCTCTGATCTCGTGGTAGATCTACTCTTGTACTACCCATATCATCAATATTAATCAAGCAGGACGTAGGGTTTTACCTCCATCAAGAGGGCCCGAACCTGGGTAAAACATCGTGTCCCCTGCCTCCTGTTACCATCCGCCTTAGACGCACAGTTCGGGACCCCCTACCCGAGATCCGCCGGTTTTGACACCGACATTGGTGCTTTCATTGAGAGTTCCTCTGTGTCGTTGCTGTTAGGCTTGACGGCTCCTTCTACCATCGATAGCGATGCCGTCTAGGGTGAGACTTTTCTTCCTGGATAGATCTTTGTGTTCGGCGGCTTCGCACTGCAGGCCAACTCGCTTGGCCATCTGGAGCAGATCGAAAGCTACGCCCCTGGCCATCAGGTCAGATTTGGAAACTTAAATTACACGGCCGATATCCGCGGAGACTTGATCTTCGACGGATTCGAGCCCCTGCCTTGTGTGCCACGCGGTCACGATGAGTACGATTTAGCTCTACCTTTGGACCGCATTCAGGAGATCACACTGGCAGCCGCTCCGAGCCTCAATTCGGAGCCAGTTGCGCCATCCATAGACGGGTGGATAGACGCTATCACGAAGGCCGTATCCTCAGCGGTGATCGAGCCGGATATCGACCTTACCCTTCATGAGAGCCGTGTTGTCAAACTGTCGGATCCTTCTCCGGCCACGGACTCCGAACCGCCTGTGCCCGTTCCTAGCGAATCCGATTGGGCGCCGATCATGGAGTTCACCTCCGCGGATATTTTTCAGCACTCACCCTTTGGTGACATGCTGAAATCATTAAGGTCTCTCTCCTTGTCAGGAGGATCCTGGCCGAACTATGTCCGGTAGGATTGGGATGCGGATGATGAAGAAATTTGCTGCCCACCCACCACCCACTTAGTAGCCACTGTCGACGACTTAACCGACATGCTCGACTTCGACTCCGAAGACATCGACGGTATGGACTACGATGCGGGAGACGAAGAGGAACCACTGCCCACAGGGCACTAGACAACCACCTCATCATACGATATATACATGGTGGACACACCCAAAGAAGGCAATGGCGACAAGACAGCGGAGGATGACCCCTCCAGGAAGCAACCTAAGCGCCGGCGTCAGCGGCGCTGCTCTAAGTCCCGCCAAAGCAAAAATGGTGATTCCGGCACAGGAGATAACAACACCCCGGACAGTGCCGAAGACAACCGCCTCCAGCAAGATCCAGCACAGGAGGATGGAGAAGCCAGCCCTCATGAGAGAGCAGCAGATAGAGAGGAAGAGGATAATAATTACATACCTCCCTCCGAAGACAAGGCAAGCCTCGACGATGACGAATTCGTCGTGCCAGAGGATCCCGTCGAACAAGAGCACTTCAAGCGCCGGCTTATAGCCACGGCAAATAGCCTTAAGAAAAAGTAGCAGCAGCTTCAAGCTGATCAAGATCTACTAGCTGACAGATGGACTAAAGTTCTGACGGCCGAGGAATTTAAACTCGAACGCCCCTCAAAGAGTTACCCAAAATGCAGGTTGCTACCCCGACTGGAGGAAGAAGTGGATGATGTGGCTGATCCGCCACCCCGTGGCGGCGACAGAGAGGCATTCCAGCCAAAAGCTCAGCCTGCACTCCAACGCCATTCAAATAAAAAGGCATGGGGAAATACGGCAGACCTGCGAGACATATTGGAGGACAAAGAAAAACATGCAAGATTGATCTACGGATCACGAGGGCGCGCCACTACGCGTGACGATAATCGTCACACCGGATACAACAAAAGTAAATCCGTCCGGGCCAAACATAGCGGGAAAGACTCATTGGAGCTGCGTCGCGATATAGCCCAGTACAGAGGCGCCGCACACCCCTTATGCTTCACAGACAAAGTAATGGATCATCAAATCCCGGAGGGTTTCAAACCTGTAAATATAGAATAATACGACGGCACAACAGATCATGCGGTATGGATCGAGGATTTCCTCCTGCATATCCACATGGCACGCGGTGATGATCTACACGCCATTAAATATCTCCCACTCAAACTCAAAGGACCAGCTCGGCATTGGCTCAATAGCTTGCCAGCAGAGTCCATTGGCTGTTGGGAGGATCTGGAAGCCGCATTCCTCGACAACTTTCAGGACACTTATGTGCGACCACCAGATGCCGATGACTTGAGCCACATAATTCAGTAGCCAGAGGAATCGGCCAGGCAATTCTGGACATGGTTCCTGACAAAGAAAAATCAAGTCGTCGACTGTCCTGATGCAGAGGCCCTATCAGCTTTTAAACACAACATCCGCGACGAGTGGCTAGCTCGGCACCTTGGTCAGGAAAAGCCGAAATCTATGGTAGCCCTCACGACACTCATGACCCGCTTTTGTGCGGGAGAAAACAGTTGGCTGGCTCGCAGTAATAACATATCAAAGAAACGTGGTACTTCAAATACGAAGGACCGTATACTCGATCGCTCGTGTCAAATACACGGCACCCCCGACAAGCCAGCCAACCACACCAACAGGGATTGTTGTGTGTTCAAGCAGGCCGGCAAGTTAATTGCTGAAAACAAAGATAAGGGGCCACATAGTGATGACAAGGAGGAGCCTCGGCAGCCGAATACCGGAGGACAGAAGAGGTTCCCCCCACAAGTGAGGACGGTGAACATGATATACGCAACCCACATCCCCAAGAGGGAGCGGAAGTGTGCGCTTAGGGATGTATATGCGTTGGAGCCAGTCGCCCCAAAGTTCAACCCATGGTCCTCCTGTCCGATCACCTTCGATCACAGGGACCACCCCACTAGTATCCTTCATGGCGGATTCGCCGCACTGGTCTTAGACCCAATTATTGATGGATTTCACCTCACTCGAGTCCTTATGGATGGCGGTAGCAGCCTGAACCTGCTTTACCAGGACACAGTGCGCAAAATGGGTATAGACCCCTCAAGGATCAAACCCACAAAAATGACCTTTAAATGCGTCATACCATGTGTAGAGGCCCATTGCACAGGCTCAGTCACATTGGAAGTGGTCTTCGGATCCCCGGATAACTTCTGAAGCGAAGAGTTAATCTTCAATATAGTTCTGTTCCAAAGTGGTTATCATGCACTGCTCGGGCGAACCGCATTTGCGAGATTCAATGCGGTACCGCATTATGCATACTCAAGCTCAGATGCCAGGACCTCAGGGGGTCATTACAGTTAATGGAAGCACAGAGCACTCTCTCCGAATGGAGGAGCACACTGCGGCCCTTGAAGCGGAAGTGCAAAGCAGCCTCTTAAGGCAATCCACTAGTTCGGCGTTCAAGGACCCGAACACCTTCAAGCACACCCGGAGTAATCGGCAACTGGACTGCCTGGCACGTCCCAAGCACGCATAACAATGCGGCCCCCACCCCGGCCCCAGCCGAACAGCAAAATCCGTGCCACGCGTACATAATTACACATTAAAAATACCATGGGCATAGGTGGGGAGGGGGGCACAACTACGGCACACCCCAAGACGCGGCTTAAACCACGCTAGGGGCTTCCCGCTTTGTTATTTTTCTTTCAGGACATTAATCTCTGGAAACCCTGTCCGGCAGCATGATTGTCGAACACATGATGCAGGAACCAAGGAGGCAGAAAGCTACATCACAAAACGGAACTCCCAGGTGGATTACGATAACGAGTGAAAAACTTGCCTTAACATTATTCCTCAGCTTGCCCTTGGAGGGGATATAGTCCTACTTTTTGCTTATTGCACTGCACGTATCATTCCTCTTTAACGCACCTTTTTGAATAAACAATATATAGCATTAAGACTATTATTGCATTCTTCCTTTTATATATATATATGTGTTCATTAATGACACCTTGCAACCGTACACTTTGGTACGGCCAATACACCAGGGGCTTAAGTACCCCACAATATGGTGTGAGAAGTCCGAACACTTTCACAAGTGCGGCACCCCGAACTTATAGCATTATATGCATCAGCTCCGAATCATGTATTTGGTCAATAGTTGGGTTTGCCCGGCTCCCATGTTTTGGTACCTTACGTTCCGCTATATCGGCTAAGGTAGCACTGGGAGAACTACTGTGATTGTGCCCCGGTTCAGCTGGGCTAAGCACCTCAGTAGAGAAAGCTAAAACTGACTGTCTTGATAAGGCGAGAGACTGGTCGCTGTTCGAGAGGTTTTCGAGTCCCTAAAGACTTATGCCGCTTAGAGCGAGGAGTCGGCCCTGTCCGGCTTAAGGTGTGTATCGCGCCCCAAATTCGGCCTTCCGAATACCAGGGGCTTCGCCGAAATTTAAAATTATAGAATTCTATGGCTAAGTGAGAGTGATAAAGCATTATTAGTCCGATTGCCTTGTTTGTTGCGCCGAGCACCTCCCTCGAAGGACCCAAAAAAGGGAACAATAGTGCTCAGGTTTATCTCGAACACCCCAGCACTCGTTGCATGTGAGCAGAAGTAAACGATTAGCCATCTCTCAGATTTGATAAACGGCCAAACAGAAGATAATATTTTAAATTCAAACAAGTGTTGCATAGCGCATATGAAATAGGTTTTCAGCATACAGGATCACACGAGCAAATTCATTCAAATATTACATCTTTCATACACTCGTCCGCTACGAGACGGGCACCCTTCAGGACACCCTCATAGTACATATTGGGGTGGCGATGCTCCTTGCCCACCGATGGCCCTTCCTTGATCAGCTTCACGGCGTCTAGCTTGGCCCATTGCACCTTCACATGGGCGAAAGCCCGGCGTGCACCTTCAATGCAGATGGACCGCTTGACAACTTCCAGACGTGGGTAGGCATCCACAAGCCGCCTCACCAGGCCGAAGTAGCTGTTCAGAAGGGCGTCGCCAGGCCACAGCCGGACTATCAAGCCCTTCATGGCCTGTTCGGCCGCCTTGTGTAGCTCAACCAACTGCTTTAGCTGGTCGCTCATAGGCACCAGGTGTTCGGTACCAGTATATTGGGCCCAGAACAACTTCTACGTTGAGCTTCCCTCCTCGGCCTGGTAAACAGTTGCGGCATCCGACACGCTGCAGGGAAAATCTGCGAATGCTCCTGGAGAGCTCCGGATTCCGGTAAGTAACAGGTAATTTACTTTCACATGCTTACTTTGCATATAGAATGCCTTACCTGCCGCTATCTTCTTCATCGCATCAATCTCCTGGAGGGCCTTCTGTGCTTCGACCTTGGCACTCTTTGCACTTTCACGGGCGGCAGCAAGCTCGGACTCTCGCGTCTTCGAGTCACGCTCCAACGCCTCATGCTTCGACACGAGAGCTTGGAGCTCTTGCTGCACCTCACCCACCCGTGCCTCTTGCCTTTCCCGCTCGGTGCACTCCTTGGCCACTTTGTCTTCGGCCTCAGATAGCGCTTGCTTCAGGGTCGCCACCTCGGTCGTTGCCCCTGGCAAATATACGATGATCCTGTCATTTTGCAATCGTGTCTTCTTTTATATATACATATCTATAGACAGTGTATTACTTACCCTTGGTCTCCTCGAGCTGCATCTTGGCAAGGCTAAGCTCTTTCTTGGACCCCTCGAGGTCCTGCTTCAGTGTGGCGACCTCCGCAGTCAGTCCAACTGAGGCCACCAGCGAAGCCTGCATACGCATATAGACATACTTATGTTAGACTCCTGCGGTATTATTTGATCCTCTATTCGGCTTTTATTTTTGAACACCGAACAGAGCATCAGGGGCTACTGTCTATGCTGTAATGTTTTTCCTATATTTCAAACACTTACCTCAAAGCCTGTTAGAAGGCTAGCACAGGCTTCAGTCAATCCGCTCTTGGCGGACTGAACCTTCTGGACCACCGCACTCATAATAGTGCGGTGCTCCTCGTCGATGGAAGCGCTGCGAAGCGCTCCCAGTAGATTCTCCGGTGCCTCTCGATGGACAGAGGTCATTGGTACAGGTGTCTTGCCCCTTTTAGAAGGAGGCCGCCTGCCCGAGTCCGGAACCACTGGGGGTTCTGGCGCGGTGTTCGGATGAGGGCCGAACTCGGAGCCCTCGGCAGCCTTGCTCCCTCTGCTCCCGGAGTCCGGAAGGTCGCCTTGAGGCGCCTCTGGGATTGTCTCGCCTCGACCAGGTGCCTCTTGAGACAATACCTCGGCGTTGTCCGTAGGGCAGGGGGAGGTGGTGGTCGGAAGTGGATCGCTATCCATATCCGACGAGCCCAGGGAGCCGTCCGACAATACGTTGATACGGGCTCGTGGTAGTCTGCATAATCATAATTCGGCGTTAGAGAAAACAGTGCGACAAATGAATGCTATGAGTTACTCTGGCATCTGAATACTTACGACTTTGCGAGGGGCTTGGCCCTGAGCAGCCACTCATCTTCGCCTTCAGCGGCGGTGGTAGATTCTTGGACCCTTCGCCCACCCCCCCGGTTGGGGCGGCCTTCCTTTTCTTGTCTCCCCCAGCTAGAGGGGGAGCATCTTCTTCTTCCTCCTCGTCGTCGAGGGAGGAGTGTGCCACAGAGTTATCGGACAATGAGTCCGATAACACCTGGCGTTAGGAACTCTTTTGGGTTTCCTTAGCCCTCTTGGTCTTCTCAGGCACCTTGTAAGAAGCGGGAGTCAGCATCTCCGTCAGGAGAGCGTCTGTTGGGCCTTCGGGCAAAGGAGCCGGACAGTCGATCTGTCTGGCCGTTTCCTGCCAGTCGTGTTAAAGGTACGGGAGCTTAGATCCCGCATAGAGTCAAACTATGAAAAACAAGTATCCTCTAAAAGGTAAAACAGCTTACCGCGCTGGCTTGGCGCTTCACGCAGAATCCGCGATCCTCGGTAGTGGGAGGGGGAACCTCGGTGCCCTTGAATAGCACCTTCCAGGCATCCTTGTGTGTTGTGTCGAAGAGCCTGTTCAAGGTTTGGTGCTGTATCGGGTTGAACTCCCACAAGCTGAAAGCCCGTTGTTGACACGGGAGGATCCGTCGGATGAGCATGACCTGGACTACGTTGACGAGTTTGAGCTTCTTGCTCACCATGTTTTGGATACATGTTGGAGTCCGGTTAGCTCCCCCGAACTATCCCAGGACAAGACCTTCTCTTGCCAGGACGTGAGCCATGTGGGGATGCCAGATCGGAACTTGGGGGCCGCAGCCCATGCAGGGTCACACGGCTCAGTGATGTAGAACCACCCCGATTGCCACCCCTTTATGGTCTCCACGAAGGAGCCCTCGAGCCATGTGACGTTGGGCATCTTGCCCACCATGGCGCCTCCGCACTCCTCCTGGCGACCGCTTACAACCTTCGGCTTGACATTGAAGGTCTTCAGCCTTAAGCCGATGTGGGGCTTGATGCGGAGGAAGGCCTCGCACACGACGATAAACGCCGAGATGTTGAGGATGAAATTCAGGGCTAGATCGTGGAAATCCAGGCCGTAGTAGAACATGAGCCCCCAGACGAATGGGTGGATAGGGAATCCCAGTCTGCGAAGGAAATGGGTAAGGAACACTACCCTCTCATGGGGCCTGGGGGTGGGGATGAGCTGCCCCTCATCTGGGATCCGGTGCGCGATGTCGTCGGGCAGGTATCCGGCTCTCCTCAGCTTCTTGATGTGTCCCTCCATGACGGAGGAGACCATCCACTTACCTCCCGCTCCGGACATGGTTGGAGAAGGTTGAGGTGGGAAATGCGGACTTGGGCGCTGGAGCTCGAGTGTGCGAAAATGGATAAGCAAAGGAGGAAGAAGGCGTGGATGAAAAGGTGAATCCTTGTCCCTTTATATGGGCGGCCGAAACTATGCGCGCCCACTAGCCTGGTAAAACTCGCTTATCCCCCAAGCGTCGTAATCAATGGCGCGGTTAGGTTACCCACGCCTGTATTGATGAGAATCCCGTAATCAGGGAGCACGATCTTTGCTTTGACAAGGCGTTCCAAAAAACTGCCTCGCATTATGTGCGGGGCTAGTTAAAGGAAACGGTTTGAATAATCACTGGGCCATGGCATGATGTCATGTTGCTGAAACGTGTCAGTAGATCAGATTTGTGGAAATATTATTCTCTCTACGGTGGTATGTGGAATTTATTTTGCAGGGTTAGACACTATCCTGGTATTCAAACTCTTCTGTGGTATGTTCAGAGGAGGAACCGGCCTTGCAATGCCAAATACAACACTGCGCATCGGACTCATCGTCATTGAAGCCTGGTTCAGGGGCTACTGAGGGAGTCCGGGATTAGGGGTCTCTGGACAGCCAGACTATATCCTTTGGCCGGACTGTTGGACTATGAAGATACAAGATTGAAGACTTGATCTCGTGTCCGGATGGGACTCTACTTGGCGTGGAAGGCAAGCTAGGCAGTACGGATATGGATATCTCCTCCTTTGTAACCGACCTTGTGTAACCCTAACCCTGTCCGGTGTCTCTATAAAGCGAAGGGTTTTAGTCCGTAGGACACAATAACATACAATCATACCACAGGTTAGCTTCTAGGGTTTAGCCTCTCTGATCTCGTGGTAGATCTACTCTTGTACTACCCATATCATCAATATTAATCAAGCAGGACGTAGGGTTTTACCTCCATCAAGAGGGCCCGAACCTGGGTAAAACATCATGTCACCTGCCTCCTGTTACCATCCGCCTTAGACGCACAGTTCGGGACCCCCTACCCGTGATCCGCCGGTTTTGACACCGACAACTTTATTATCTATTGCGACGCCTCGCGACAAGGACTAGGTTGCATACTCATGCAAGATCGTCATGTAATTGTCTATTCTTCACGGCAGTTACACCCACACGAGGAAAACTATCCCACACATGATCTAGAGCTTGCAGCTATAGTCCATGCATTCAAAACTTGGCGACATTACCTTCTCGGTAATCGTTGCGAGATCTTCACGGATCACCTAAGTTTGAAATATATTTTCACCCAACCAGATTTGAATCTCATGCAAAGACGTTGGGTCGAGTTGATCTCAGATTAAGACTTAGGGATAACTTACACCCTGGGAAAAGCCAATGTTATGGCTGATGCACTAAGTCGTAAATCCTATTGTAACAACCTGATGTTACAACAAGGTCAACCACTTCTCCATGAGGCATTTTGGAAGCTTAATCTTCACATTGTTCCTCAAGGATTCCTATCTACCTTGGTGCCGAAACCGACCCTTATGGATGAGATCATAACCGCCCAGCAGTATGACAAGGGGATATCTCGGATCAGGCAGAACATTGCTAGCAGAGCTGCTAAATGTTTCTCTGTGAACAATCAAGTTGTTGTCTTCTTTGAGAACCGCCTAGTGGTTCCCAAGAAACAACAACTATGGCAACTGATACTTAAGGAAGCTCATGATTCTCCTCTCACCATTCATCCCGGTAGTACTAAAATGTATGAAGACCTATGCCAGAGGTTTTGGTGGACTAGGATGAAGAGAGAAATCGCTCAATATATTGAAAATTACGACGTTTGTCGTCGTGTTAAAGCAGAGCATCAACGGCCTGCTGGCACCCTTCAACCTTTAGCTATTCCTGAATGGAAATGTGATAAAATCGGTATGGACTTCATCACCGGGTTTCCTAGGACCAAGAAAGGGAATAATGCTATTTTCGTTGTCATCAATCGTGTTTCCAAAGTAGCCCACTTCCTACCTGTTCGGGAGAGTATAACCGCTAGCCAGCTAGCAGACTTGTATATCTCTCCAATAGTGTCTCTTCATGGTGTTCCATTGGAGATTAACTCAGTCTGTGGAAGTCTCTTCACCTCTCGATTTTGAGAAAGTTTCCAAAATGCTATGGGGACTCGTCTCTCCTTTAGCACCGCTTTCCACCCTCAATCAAGTGGTCAAGTAGAACGCGTCAATTAAATTCTGGAAGATATGCTTTGAGCTTCTCTTATCTCATTCGGAATGGATTGGGAGAAATGCCTTCCCTTTGCCAAATTGGCTTATAACAATAGCTATCAATCTAGCTTGGGCAAAGCTCCTTTTGAAGTTCTCTATGGAAGAAGGTGTCGAACGCCTCTTAACTGGTCAGAAACCGGGGAAAGACAATTGTTTGGCCCGGATATGATCCAGGAAGCAGAAGACCAAGTTCGCATTGTTCGTGAAAAGTTGAAAACAGCCCAATCCCGTCAAAAGAGCCAATATGATCATAAACATAAGGCCATGACTTTTGAAGTCGGTGAGAAGGCTTACCTTCGGGTTACTCCTCTGAAGGGAACCCATCGATTCAGTATCAAAGGCAAATTGGCTCCTCGTTACATTGGTCCCTTTCGCATTCTTGCCAAACGAGGAGCAGTTGCCTACCAATTGGAACTACCTCCGCATCTTTCTAAAGTTCATAATGTCTTCCATGTCTCTCAACTAAGGCATTGCTTCTCGGATCCTATCCGTGGAGTGGACCATGAAACGCTTGATCTCCAAGATAATCTCACTTACCGGGAATATCCTGTCCGTATCTTTGATCAAGCCGAGCGTACCACTCGACGCCACAACATCAAGTTTCTCAAGGTTCAATGGTCACAACATTCCGAGAAAGAAGCCACTTGGGAAAGGGAGGATCGTCTTCGACTTGAGTACCCCACCTCCTTCCCGCCGGACCCTAAATCTCGGGACCATATTCTTTTCAGTAGGGGTGAGTTGTCACACCCTAGCTAGTTCATGCATTAGAGTGCTTGCATCATATTTAAATTATCAAAAACTTGGAAATGGGGATGACAGAACCCCCAACACCCCCGTGAAACAAACTAGGGTTTACTGAAAATATTTTCAATGAACCTGAAATGCCCTTCTAAAATGTTCATCGTCTTTGCCTTGGTCCTAAACCTCTGACAAAAACGGTGCACAAATTTCAAGGTCATCCTAAGATAACTGGTTTAAATCATTAGTTATTTGAATTTGGGCATTTAAATGCTAATAAATATTTTAAATGCTCAAATAATCCTAAATTAAATGTTCTATGTTGCATTTATTCCAAACAGTGGCCATGTGAAGTTTAGCTATGTTTAGAAATGCAACAAACTTGCTGGAAATAAAACAAAACAGAATTAAATAAAAGGGAAGAGCTTACCTGGTCGCAGCCCACCTCCCGGCGGGACCCGGCCCACCTAGCGGCCAAGCACTGTGCTGGCCCGTGCTAGCCAGCTGCTTTCTCCCGCAAGGCAGGCAGGCAGGAGGTGACGCCGGCGCACGAGAGCTCGCCACAGTGCCACCTGCTTGCCGCTTCGCCCCTGGACACCTGGGCAAGCTCCACGTCGCCTCCCCGACCGAGCAGACACCTCGCTCACTCCTCTGTCTCTCTCTCTCTCGCCCTCTCCTCGCCATGGTCGACGCTGACGCGCCCGTGCCACCGTGAAACCCGCGTCCACCATCGTCCCCGCGCCGCGCTGCCGTGTCCACGAGCTCCGCCGTCGTCCACTTCGTTGAGCTAGCTGCGCCCCGAGCGCTCGCATGCCCTACGCCGTCTTCTTCAACCTCGCCTTTACCGAACGCCGCCGGAGATCCCCTTCGTCATCACCGCCGGACCAGCTCGTCCCCGACCTCGTCGTCTGCCTCGTTGCAATTGCCGTGAGCCCTGCTACCTCCTCCCCCTCTATGATTGCCTTCTCGAGCACTGCAGCGACCACACCAAGCTCGCCCGCACCCGCCGCCGCCACTGCACGTCGTCGTCGTGCCCACAACCACGTTGGCTCGAAACCGAGCACACCATCATCTTCACTACACCCGCAGGAGCCCGTAGCAACGCTCCACGCTCCTCACTGTGCCTCCTAGCGACGAGTCTGAGCTCGTCCGAGCTCCGGACGCAGCCACACTCGTTGCCGGTGACGTTTCTGGCGACCACGAGCCCAACCACTAGCACCACTCGACGTGGCTTGCTCCCAGCTATGCGTAGGTGGCCTCTGCTGTCCATTTGGTCGTCGGAGTGCAAATCCCACACTGCCCCGCCGCGTTTGGCCTTGCCGGCGGCTACACGCCAGGGAGTTTGACCCCGCTGACCGTGTTTGACTCCGGGTGGGCCTAGTTTGACCCCCTGGGTCTATGACAAGTGGGACCCGCCTACTAATTAAGTTAGGATTTGGACTAACTAAAAATTACTTAAACTAATGACACTAACATGCGGGACCCACTGGTCAAGTTTGACCTGGACCATCCCCGTTGACTGCTGACGTCACCCTGATGCAATGCTGATGCAGTAAATCAATTACTGAATTTAATCTTATACAGGAAATTCCAGAAGATGTTCTAAACTTCAAAAATTCATAGAAATTAATCTGTAACTCCAAATGCAAAGATTTATATATGAAAAATGATCAGAAAAATCCAATCTTTCCATCTGTAATGGTTTCATGCATGTCAGAATAGTTTAACCTTTCTGTTTAAGTGAAACAAGCTAATGCACTAATATGACTTCATGTCATGAGCTTATATTTGATCTTTGATTCTAATGGACTCAAACCAACCTGTTTTAGAATGCATTAGACAAAACACAACCATATTGCCATGTCATAGCATGCATCATATTGTTGCATATTGCCACGTGATGATTGTGTTTCGTTTTGTCTTTTGAGGTAGGTTCTACCTTCGAGGATACCTACGAATATCCGACTGAAAGGTAGTACCCTACTACCACTCCATCAGGCAAGCAGCCCCATTGATCATATCGATACAATCAATTTTCTCACTCCTGCTCTCATTTACTGCATTAAGACAACAACATTTCAAACTGCTGTGTGCTGCGGTAGTTCAACCTTTTCCTCTGCATGACATTTCATTGCCACAGTAACTAGATGAAACCCACTAGCATGTGTAGGAGTTGATTGAGCCATGTCTGTGTTTCCTACATTTCTATGCCTGTTATGCTTAAGTTGTGTCAGGTCTAGTTCATCTGGGTGATGGGCTAGAGTGAAATGAATATGTCGGTAATGTGAGTGATGTGTTGAACACGATTCGGTAAAGTATCGATGAGAGGCCATGTAGGAGTACATGGTGGGTTGTTTCATTGGAACCGTCCTTAAGCACCAAGATTAGTATGTGTGATTTAAGAACTTGTTACTACCATGCATTGGGATCCTTAATTGACCCTCTCGGCTTCTGAACCACCCTAGTCCTCTGTCCAGGAGTTGCCACTAGTTTCTGGTGTTTATAGGATATGTGTTGGCGGCCGTGTGTAGGGCTCTGTCAGGACCCCGATTCCAAGTCACACTAATCTAGCCTGTAACACCTCATATCACTTTGTGGCCTCACGCACGGTATACCCACGGGTGTCTCCTTACCATGGCCCGGGACCGTTTGCGCCTTTTGTCTCACGTATATGATAGTGTCGCTAGCATCCATATGACAGAGAACCCGGGCCGACCTGGCTAGTCGTAAACCCAAAGCGGCACAAACTTACGGGGACAAGCATACATGAATCAACATCGAGCATGTCGGTCAACAGCGAGTGAGTCCGGGCTGTAGCACTGGGCTAACAAGACTCCGGATGTCACCGCATGACATTTCCCCGAAGGGACAGACAGAGGAACGAAGTGAAACATATGCCGGCCAGTCAAGTGCTTGAGTAGTAGTGCTGGGCCAGCAGGACTCCGATGAACCGGGCTGTAGCGGACTACTATGTCTCATGAAGCACTAGACTACATTTTCCCATAAGAGAGGCTGCCAAGGATAAACAACTAGATTGTCGGATCCAACAATACCAAGCATTTCAATCATACACACAGTATGCTCGATATGTGTAAATACAACATGGCATCACAACAAAACTCAACAACTCAAGTACATTATTTAAAGGCTCCGGAGAGCCATACATAACATGTTCATACAGGTAGGGGTCACATGACCCGACACTCAAGTCATACAAGCATACAAGCACATGCGGAAGCAAACTAGTCTGAGTACAGACACGAGAAAGCAAGAAGGCTTGACGAAGCCTGTCTATCTACATAGGGCCCTCCATGGCTCGGAATCACCACATGGGTGGCAAGTCACTCATCGACGTCGAGGTCTACGTAAAACCCGTCGGAAGGGGCGGTGTTGTCGTCTGAAAACAGTAATTAAAGCAACATGAGTACAGAGGTACTCAGCAAGACTTACAATAGATCCTACTATACATGCTCATTCTCAAGAAGGTGGTGGAGTTATTGCAGCAAGCCAGCTTTGACTCTTGGCTAAGCTACCCGACGAGACACCACTTGTAAAATAGTTTTCGCACACGAGTCCACTAATCACCAACACAATACTCCCCCGTGGATCCTCCCTCGTCATCCTACGAGAGAGCCATCCGTAGTACTCACACTTATCTTGAGTCTTTTAGTAGTAACCATTAACTTGTCTATGAACTGTATAGGCAACCAGGCAGTCCTTTACCGCGGACGCGGCTATTCGAATAGATGATGTTAACCCTGCAGGGGTGAACTTCTCCATACACGCTCTCACCACTTATCGTCGTTTACATGACATGTACTCGGCAACCTTCAAGCGGAAGCCCAATGAGGGTGTCGGCCATGGCCTACCTAAACACTCAAGTCTCTAGTCCAGGTTTATCACCTATCCAGGTTCCATCCGTAGGGAGTTCGGCCGAGGTTTCCACATACGGCCCCGAACGATGTGTAAAGGGTTCCCGAGACACCAAACGGGCGACTCAGTACACCGTGCCACGGTGTATCTACTGCATCATAGCCCACCCCTAGGGTCAGCGCTACGCACGGCCGCCAACACACAACCTATAAACACCAGAAACTAGTTGCAACTCCTGTACAGAGGACTAGGGTGGTTAAGAAGCCGAGAGGGTCTATTAAGGATCACAATGCATGGTAGTAACTGATTCTTAAATCACACATACAGATCTCAGTTCTTAAGGACGGCCTCAATGAAACAACCCACCATGTACTCCTACATGGCCTCTAATCGACACCTTTAACAAATCATGTTCAACACAACCCTCACATTACCAACGTAATCATTTCACTCTAGCCCATCACCCAGATGAACCAGACCTGACACAGCTCTAAGCATAGCAGGCATAGCAAGGTAGGAAACACATACATGGCTCAATCAACTCCTACACATGCTAGTGGGTTTCATCTAGTTACTGTGGCAATGACAGGTCATGCAGAGGATAAGGGTTCAACTACCACAGCACACAGCAGTTTGAAACGTTGTTGTCTTAATGCATTAAATGATAGCAGGAGCGAGAACATGGGATTGTATCGATATGATCAATGGGGCTGCTTGCCTGATGGAGTAGTAGTAGGGTACTGCCCTTCAGTTGGATAATCGAATGTATCCTCGGAGGCAGAACCTACCACGAAAGACAACACAGAACACAATCATCACATGACAATATGCAACAATATGATGCATGCTATGACATGGCAATATGATGTGTCCTGGCTAATGCATTGTAAAACATGTTGGTTTGAGTCTATTTGAATCAAGGATTCAAATGGAAGCTCATGTTATAAAGTCATATAAGTGCATTAGCTTGTTTCACCTAAACAGCAAGGTTAAAGTGTTCATGCATGAAACCATTACAGATGGAAAGATTGAATTTTTCTAATCAAATTTCATATATAAATCTTTGCATTTGGATTTATAGATTAAAAGTTATGAATTTTTGAAGTTTGTAGTATTTTCTGGAATTTCCTGTGTAAAAGTAATTGCAGAAAATAGTTATTGCGTCAGCAGTGTGTCATGGTGACGTCAACGGTCAACGAAGCCGGTCCAGGTCAAACCTGACCAGTGGGACCCCCGTGTCAGTGTAATTAGCCAAACTAATTTCTAGTTAGTACTAAACCTAACTTAATTAGCAGAAGGGCCCCACCTGTCATGGACTCAGGGAGGAGTCAACCTGGGCCCACACGGAGTCGAACAGGGTCAAATGTGGTCAAACTCGCCGGCGTTTAGCCGCCGGCGAGGCCAGACACAGCAGGGCAGTGCGGGTTTCGTGCTCCGGCGACCAAATGGGCGGCGGAGGGCATATACGGGACGCGGGGAGCGAGCCGCATCGTTTGGTGGTAGTGGTGGAGCTCGGGGTGGTTGGGAACATCGCCGGCGACGACCTTGGCACTCGCCGGTGTCGAGTGAAGTCGAACCCGAGGCTACGGGGCACGGCGAGGCACGTGGAGTGGTGCTACGGACTCCTCGCGATGTGGTGAGAGTGTTAGTCACGGTGGTGTGGCCGGTAGGTAGCCGGAGTCACGTCGGCGGCGAGCTCGGCGGCAACACGTGCGGTGGTACTTCATCCAGTCGCTACGGTGCTCAAGAGAGAGAACAGAGAGGATGGGGAGGTGCAGGAGGTCACGGCGATCACGTAGGAGCAGACGGCGCGGCCGGGGATGAACTATTGTGGCGGTGACGTCGAAGGGGATCTGCAGCGGTGCTCGGTGAAGTCGAGGTCGAAGAGGATGAAGCAGGGCTCATAAGCGCTCGGGGCTCGGGCTACTTGATGGAGACGACGACGGCGAAGCTGTTGGACACGGCAGTGCGGCACGGGGACGACGGCAGATGCGAGTTTCACGGTGGCGCGGGCACGGCAGCGTCGGCCATGGTGCGGGAGAGCGAGGGAGAGAGGCAGAGGAGCGAGTGAGGTGTCCGCTGGGTTGGGGCGGCGGCGTGGGGCTCGCCCAGGTGTCCAGGGGCGCGGCCGGCAAGCAGGTGGAGCTGTGGCGATCTTGTGCTCGCCGGCGTCACCTCTCTGCCTGCCTGGCGGGGACGAAGCAGCTGGCTGGCATGGGCCGGCTGGTGGGCTGCGGCCAGGTAAGTTCCCTCCCACTCTTTTAAATTATGTTTTCTATTTTTTCTGTAACTGTGTGGCTTTATTAAAAATACTTAAGCATCTTCAAAAATCCTAAAAATAATCAGGGGCTCTGTTTAGATTATTTCCAACAGTCCACACTTATTTCCAGAATTATTTGGGCATTTAAATTATTTTATAGCATTTAAATGCCCAAATGCAAATAGATAAAGATTTAATCCAATGACTTATGTGTCCTAGAAAAATGTGAACCCATTTTGTCAGAGGTTCTAACCCAAGACAAAAAGGGTGGACTTTTTAGAAGGGCATTTCAGATTCATTGAAAAAGATTTTAGTAAACCCTAGTTGTTTCCATGAGGTGCTGAGGGTTGTGAAATCCCCATTTCAATTTTCTGGTAAAGTAGACATGATGCAACACTCTAATGCATGAAATAGCTAGGGTGTGACACGCTGACCCTAGGGGTGGGCTATGATGCAGTAGATACACCGTGGCCGGGTATGTCGGCTGCCCGTTTGGTGTCTCGGAACCCTGTACACATCGTTCGGGGCCGTATGTGGAAACCTCGGTCGGACTCCCTGTGGATGGAACCTGGATAGGCGATAAACCTAGACTAGAGACTTGAGTGTTTAGGTAGGCCGTGGCCGACACCCTCGTTGGGCTTCCGCTTGAAGGTTGCCGAGTACATGTCATGTAAACGACGATAAGTGGTGAGAGCGTCTATGAGTAAGTACACCCCTGCAGGGTTAACGTCATCTATTTGAATAGCCGCGTCCGCGGTAAAGGACTACTTGGTTGCCTATACAGTTCATGGACAAGTAAATGGATACTCCTAAAAGCCTCAAGACAAGTGGGGAGTGCCATGGATGGCCTTCCGTAGGATGACGGAGGAGCATCCATGGTAGTGTATTGTTGTGGTGAGTAGTGGACTCGTGTGCGCAAAACATTTACAAGTTGCGGTCTCGTAGGATAGCTTAGCCAAGAGTCAAAGCTAGCTTGCTGCAATAAGCCCACTATCCTTCTTGAGAATGTTGCATGTATAGTAGGATCTGTTGTAAGACTTGTTGAGTACCTTTGTACTTATATTTGCTTAATTACTGTTGCAGAAGAGAACACCGCCCCCTCTGATGGGTTCTATGTAGATATCGATGTTGATGAGTGACTTGCCACCCAGGTGGTGATCCTGAGCCGTGAAGGACCTTGTAGATAGACAGGCTTCGTCAAGCCTTCTTGCTTTATAGTTGTCTGTACTCAGACAAGTTTGCTACCGCATGTGCTTGTATGTTTGTATGACTTGAGTGTCGGGTCATGTGACCCTACCTGTATGAAGATATGATGTATGTCTCTCTGGAGCCATCTTAATGAAAGTACTTTGAGTTGTAGAGTTTTGTTGTGATGCCATGTTGGATTTACACATATCGGGCATATTGTGTGCTTGGTATGTGTGGGATCCGACAATCTAGTTGTTTATCCTTGGTAGCCTCTCTTATGGGGAAAAGTTATCTTGTGCTTCATGAGCCATAGTAGTCCGCTACAGCCCGGTTCACCGGAGTCCTACTAGCCCAGCACTACTGCTTCGGAACACTTGACTGTCCGGCATGTGATTCACTTCGTTCCTATGTTTGTACCTTCGGGGAAATGTCATGCGAAGACATCCGGAGTCCTGTTAGCCTGCCACAGCCCGGGTTCCCGGAGTCCTGTTAGCCTAGTTGCTACAGCCTGGATTCATACACAGTTGACCGACATGCTCGTGGTTGATTCATGTATGTTTGTCCCTGTAAGTTAGTGCCACTTTAGATTCACGACTAGTCATGTCTGCCTGGGTTCTCTGTCATATGGATGCTAGCGACACTATCATATACGTGAGCCAAAAGGCGCAAACTGTCCCGGGCCATGCTAAGGCGACACCCATGGGAATACTGTGCGTGAGGCCGAAAAGTGATATGAGGTGTTACAGGCTAGATTAGTGTGACTTAGAATCGGGGTCCTGACAAGATCCCCCTCGTCGCTCCGTCCGTTCTGGTGGTTCCCCAAGCTCGCCGATGCCACCGCTGCATGCGCCGTGAGCTCCTGCTCCTTCTCCCCTCCCCATTTGCTCTGCTGGACGCCGTAGCCGCCACACCGCGCTCGCCCGCACGTGCCACCGCTTGAGCTCATGGCCGCCAAGGCCACTTCCACTTGAGCTCGAAACTGAGCGCATCACCGCGCTCAGCGCGTCACCATGGGGACGTAGCAACCATATGTTGCTCCTGACGTGCCCTGCGGCGTCGAATCCGTCAACGTCCGAACTCCGGCGCTGCTCCGCTCATTGGTGTTGTTGACTCCGACCACCCGAACCCCTCTCGTGTGTTTCCTTGGATGCGGTGCACCAGCAGCCCGTAGAGCCAAACCGCGAGCCGAGTGGACATCGGACGACGAATCGTGAGCGCCTCCACCGCTCTGTATGGTCGTCGGCGGCTAACCGCCGGTGCATCTAACGTGGCACCATCTTTAAACGCTAATGACGCCACTAACTAACCCTCTAGCTCACTGATGGATGGACACCACGCTTAATTAACCATGGGTTTATTTCCTACTTAGCGGGACCCACGCGTCAGAATTAACCCTGCTGACGTGGCCGTTCACCGGGCCCACCTGTCAGCGACACTAACCAGCCCTTTGTCACTGACTTATGGACCCCACACATCAGGTTTGACCTAGACTAGCCTCGTTGACCTGCTGACATCATGATGATGTCATGCTGACACAGTAAATAATTTTTGTATTTAAAATAATTCAGGAAATTCTAGAAATAGTTAAAACTTCAAAATATCATAGAAATTAATCTGTAACTCGAAATGAAAAGATTTATATATGAAAAATGATCAGAAAAATCCAATCTATCCATCTGTACCGTTTTCATGCATGTTATAACAACTTATGGCTGCAGTTTAGGACTAATCATATAAACGACATTTGAATATCCACATATGGAGTTTGAATTTGAATCTTCGAGTCAAACCAAATCCATTTAACCTGTTGCTAGTTGCATTAGCTCAAATCACAGCATATTGACATGTCATGATCATGCATCATATTGTGCATTGCATTGATTGTGTTCCTTCTCTCTTGCCGGTGGTTGTTCCCTCTCGATAGACGTGTTCCAACGATGAGTTCGATGATACCGATGAAGAGCTATACTAGCTTCAGAAATGCCAGGCAAGCAAAACCCCCTTGTTCATTCCCATACAATCCCACTATCTCTCTCTCCTGCTCTCTTTTATTGCATTAGGACAACTACAATTCATCTGTTACATGTTGCAGTAGTTGAACCCCTTTTCCTCTGCATGATGTGTCATTGCCACAGTAAATAGATGAAACCCACTAGCATGAGTAGGAGTTGTTTGAGCCCTGATGTGCCTACTCATTCATGCTTGTTTGTCATGCCTGCTACTGCTTAGAGTTGAGTCAGGTCCGATTCATCAAGGATGAATTGGAATGGTGATGAACATGTCCTACTGTGTGTGAGCTAAGTGTGTGAACACAATTTGGTAAAGGTAGCGGTGAGAGGCCATGTAGGAGTACATGGTGGGTTGTCTCACGGAAACCGTCCTCAGGAACTGAGTTCTGTGTTTGTGATCCATGAAGAGTTACTACCACGCGTAAGGCCCGAAACCAATGGACCCTCTCGACTTATTAACCGCACGTGTCCTATGTCCGAGAGTTGCAAGTAGTTTCTGGTGTTTGTAGCGCTGACCTGAGGGGTGGGTTGTGATGCGATGGGCACATGGTCCAATGTACCGAGTCACCCGTTTGGTGACCCGGGAACCCTACACACATCATTATGGGCCGTATGTGGAAACATTGGCCAGACTCCCTGTGGATGGAACCTGAATAGGCGATAAACCTGGACTAGGGACTTGTGTGGTTAGTCACGTCACGGTTGACACCCTCGCTAGGCTTCTGCTTGAATGTTGCCGAGATACATAACGTGTACATGGCGGTAAGTGGCGAGAGCATGTGTGAAGAAATACACCCCTCCAGGGTTAACATCATCTATTCGAATAGCCACGTCCGCGGTAAAGGATCTCTGGGTTGCCTATACAGTTCATAGACAAGTGAAATTGGATACTCTAAAATGTGCAAGATAAGCGTGAGTGCTATGGATGGCATTCTCTTAGGGAGACGGGAGCGGATCCGTAGTGGTGTATTGATTGGTGAATATGTGGACTCGTGTGCGCCACCTCAAAAGAGTTACTTGCAGACGTAATTCAAGATAGCCACTGAGTCAAAGCTGGCTTGCTGCAGTTAAACCCCACCCCCTTTGTTGATACTGATGCATATGTAGCTAGTTCTGATGTAAGTCTTGTTGTGTACATTTTTACTCACGTTTGCTTAATTTATGTTTTGCAGAGAGACTTCAGTCTCACTAGTAGTTCCACGTGGACTTTGACATTTAGCTTGTTACCTCGGCTACGATCTTGTACCCTTGGGAGGATCTTGTAGATAGTTAGGCTTCATAGCCCTTTTCATTTGTAGATGTCTATACTCAGACATGTTATGCTTCTGTTGTTTGTATGCTCTGAATGTTGGGTTGTGAGACCCATGTTTGTAATATCTGGCTCTTTGGATCCTAATGAATAAATACTTTGAGTCATAGAGTTATGTTGTGATGACATGTTGTGTTTGCACATATCGAGCATATTGTGTGTATGTTATTGAAATGCTTGGTATGTGTGGGATCCAACAACCTAATTGTTTATTCTTGGTAGCCTCTCTTATGAAGAAATGTCTCCTAGTGCTTCCATTGAGCCATGGTAGCTTCCTACTGCTCCGGAACACTTAGGCCGGCCAGCATGTGTCCTTCTTTGTTCATGTGTCTATCCCTACGGGGAAATGACACGCGGTATCTACCGGAGTCCTGTTAGCTTGCCACAGCCCGGATTCACTTGCTCATGACCGACACGTTCGTTGTTGGGTCATCTATACCTGTCCCTGTAAGTTAGTGCCACTTTGGATTCAGACTAGTCATGTCGGCCCGGGTTCTTTGTCATATGGATGCTAGCGACACTATCATATACATGACCCAAAAGGACGGTCCTAGGCCAGGTAAGGTGGCACCCGTGGGAATACCGTGCGTGACGCCGCAAAGTGATATAATGTGTACATGCTATATCGGTGTGACTTAGGATCGGGGTCCTGACAGCTTTGGTATCAGAGCCTAACTGCTTGTATGATTACCAAGCCAAACTAGTCGAAGTTGAGTCTAGAAATGCTTTAGATATATAAGGGAATTGATTGTGGATGAGAACATAAGGCTCTCTTTACTGCTTTACCTTATGCCCTTCTGATTTGAGTCATCTTGTCTTTCCTACGGGGTTAAGGAACTACGCCTTCTCTTCTTTCTACTACGATCATGTGTTACTAATTCGAAGACTTATAAGATTGATGGATTCAAGTCTCAGTTCAGTTTCTATCATCTCTTTGTGATAACAATTGGTCTTAGAACCTTGATATTCTGATGTTAAGTGGTTATGCCACCATTTTGCAGGATGCCTCAAATCTTTTTGAGCATTTACAGCCGTTATGTTGTCCGAGTCATCCCAGGTTTCTAAATAGTCTAATGCATTTGCAATTCCCTTCTTTTCGTTCCCGATGTTCTTTTGGGCCAGATTAAGCACACTAACCGGTGAGTTGAGGTACTCTATTGCCTCGACATATATGTTGGAGCTATTCTTATGACCCTAGGTGTCTTAGGGAGTCACCTAGTAATCTAGACATGTTTTGTGTTCCCAGTGTGATGATTCTGGCCGTCATTCTCGAAAGCATTCCGTGATGCCATTTAATTAGTAGGCATTGCATTACTCGGTTCTTGAACCCGAGATTCACTCTAAGCCTCATGTTGATAGTGTTTGCTAGTTCCTTTAGGATAGTAGTAAGCTTTACGATAGTCCTTGAGGTATGTGGTATTTCCTTCTTCCAATACCATGAACCAGCCAAGGCAAACGTTCTCTGAACGGAAGAATCACAATAAGAGTTCTCTCGATGAGATCTCCATTCTACATCGTGACTCTGCCAGTCCTACCTTTTTGCATGGGTTATCCGAAAGAAATGTTGAACTTTGCTCGACATACTAATCCATGCATCCACAACTCGGAAAGTTATATATTCCTTTGAGTTGTCCTTCCTCAGCCGTAGTCTGACCATCATCTATCAATTAATAGTCAAGAGTATGTCAGCATTCGTGTTCATCGATGATTTTTACTCTTGTGGTCCGTCAAGCCATTCTATTCCGGAATGACTAGGAGAAGCAAACTCTATAACCTCATCCATTTATTCGACTGGTCAAAGTAGTTGTATTCCCTAGATCAAGAATGCTAATCTAGCTTCAGTTTTGTTCTACCCTGGAGTATTACCCCCTTTATGTCAGGATTGTCATGATAATTTCACCATCTCTTATGAATTCTTGATGCAGTGATACTTCTCGCCATCGTTGTTCATTCCTCGGTCCCCATGTTTTTGTAACTAGAATACCGACAAGTGAAGCATGATGTGTGAAATCAATACTCCTAGCAACCCCGTTGCTTGGTAGTTAATGGACATTAAAGTCATTCTTAGCGTGTTGGTTATCGAATCACTATTATAGGATTGATCGTGCTACCTTGTCCCTATTTCTGGTGCACTCTTTGATCTTTGAGTTAGGATTGAATCCCTTGCTCTTCTGATCATGTCATCTTGCCCTGAAAAGCAAGATTGTTCTTGAGCTTAGTAAAATATCGGTGGTTCGTGATTTTCTGAATATCTTCTTGGAAGTATTACTAGGCTGTCACCTGACCCCTATGTTGAGTTCATGATCAAGTTGGTTTTTCTATAAACCACCCTTTCTCCAAGGATCTGTTTTGGATATCCCTAAGCTAGTTGGTTAAGCTAAACAACAACTTGGAGATTTGGAAGATAAAGCTTTGCCTTAGTTCATTCTAAAGGGATATCTTTTCAGTGTGTATGTTGAAGAAAGATGATATCTGCATTAATTGATCCTCATGATAAATTGTTGGCACTATTGTCTTATCAATCCTTGATTTGAGCATGGGATATCGTCAAATCAAATCAGAACCAACGATGTTCGCAATGTTGTCTTACTCATGGATGTTTCCTCGAGCATACACCATTATATCTTTTGGGTCTGACCAATTCGATCACCTTGTTCACATAATTGTGGAATTCCATTTTTATGGAAACCTGGATGAATTATTGTTGAGCCCATCGACAACATCCTTATCTTCTCCATGATTTTGTTGAACATTAAGCTAGTGTTGGAAACTTTTTGAAAGCATTTCTTCATGCTAGCTCATGAAGCATATGTTTGGATGAAAGAAGTGACTTCCTCTAATTTATGTGCACTTGATGCAAGTTGCCGACGTGAAATCGAGAAAGCTTGTTTTTTATTCCTCCAGAATCATCCCATGTTAGTCATGCATATGTGCGAAGTACTCTATGGTTTGATAGGTTGGCCGCCTCCACTCCATATGTGTTTCCTAGCAAACCAAGCCACTGATTGATTTGCTCAAGGAAAAGGAGTTTGTTGTGTTAATTCTAGATCGTGCACCAGACTCCAGTATCCTCGATGATGGTTCCAAACCAGAACTTGGTAGTGTCTGTTGTAAGACTTCTATGTGGTCATGCTTGTCTTGGACAACGTGTTCACATGTATGTAGCGGAACCAACTCATGTTTTGGAGCTTGCTATTGTAGTTCATTTCCTGAGAATCTCGCAATGTTATCTCGTCGATTTGTGTTGAAATTCTTCTTTCCAGACATGTTGAGTCTAAAGTATCTTGTTACTAACTAGATCTGAATCTCAGGCAGATATGATGGTTGGAATATTCCAACATTTGCATTTTGTTCCTAGCTTGTGCCGCCATTGTGCCATTTTCCCATGGGCTACCTTCTCAGTAATTGATGTTCAGGATCATTTCAAAAGTAGTCCTGCCATGGGTCCCATCCATTTCCGATGAGAAGCAAAAATCATCCATTGTGTTGTGTTCAAAAAGATAGTCCACATCATCCATTCTAGTATGAGTATGCCATTTCTTCAAGCTCCTTCACACGTTCGTTTGTGATTGCCTTTGTTGGATTTCGGGTCCCGGCAAAACCCTTGAGGTTCGAACACTGGGGTGCGCACAAAGATCTCTCCCCCTCTCTAGCTCGCACACTCCACAATCTCACGGCCTAGCTCGACGAGCCCAAGGAACACGAGACACAAGATTTATACTGGTTCAGGCCACCGTTGTGGTGTAATACCCTACTCCAGTGTGGTGCGGTGGATTGCCTCTTGGGCTGAGGATGAATAGTTACAAGGGAAGAACAGCCTCCTGAGGAGAGGTGTTCTTGTGCTTAGTGAACTAGTGTGAGGCTAAGGATGTAGTGGCTCCCATCTAGGATCCGATCCATCCCCCAGCTGTGGTGGTGGCTAGTCCTATTTATAGAGGCCCTGGACCTCTTCCCAAATATTGAGCGGGAAGGGATCCCACAACGGCCAAATTTGAAGGGAGACAACTAGTACAAGTTAACCTGGCGAAAGTAGTCTTCGCCTACAAAAGGCTCTGGTGGTGACACCGTCTTGTGCTCCTCGTGACCTCCGTCCTGTCGTCCTGCTGGTCTTGGTCTTGTTGCACCAATATGGAAACCTTTGCCTAATGCCTCGGGACTCCTCGCCTGCGCTTGCCTATTTAGCACCAAAGAGGAAACGAGGACACTACGCGCACTGGCGTCCGCCTGGCTCCAGTCGTCATGGCTTGCGTCACAGGAACCTCGTGAGGTGTCCCTTTCCTTGATCTCTCCACCCCTCGCGAGCCAGCCTGGTGAGGCCACGGCTGAGGAGGTCTTGTCGTCCGCCTCGCGAGGGTCTTGAATGTTTGCTGGTGAATACGGGTCGTACAGGGCCGCTGGTGGAGCCACGCCATGCGCCGCAGGCAGGCAAGTCTGGGGACCCCCGATCCCAGAATGCCGACAGAAGCCCTTGGGACCAAGGCACGCTCGGGCTTGGCTACAAGGAGAAGCCAAAGGGCAAGCGCGGAGCGCTGCGGTCCCCAATAGTGTGTGGCCCTGATGACGCATGGAGATTGATTGGACATGGGCGGCCCCACTTCCCCACGTAGCCTCGATATTTGCCTGGGTAGGTGGCCACTGCGTCCTACACAGGTATTTCCCCCTTGATGGCAACGCACTCCCCGACACCTATGCTTCTTCGAACCTCAGCCTCCTCTCCATCCGAACGGAGCTTAGTCCTCTCCATCGCCATGGTGCCGAATCGGACGGAGAAAGGGAAGAAGCCCCTGTCCTCAGCCAGCCCGCCTTTAGCCGTCAAGCCTGTCGTCGGCCGGTCACGGGTGCTCAATGAGGAATCCATGGACAAGGTCCGCCTTGCGCTTGCCACCAGCTTCGACGAATGGGGAGGGACGGTGGCCTGGCCTGCGTCCCGAGCATCTGTCGACAGAACAACCACCGAGGTCCATATCTTCATCGACGCCCTGTGGCCGGTCTGGTCCCCCCTTCTCCGCCTTCTTCAACGCCGTGCTTTCGCATTACCAGATTCATCTGTTGCACCTAGATTCCCAATCTGTCGCTCTTCTCGCCGTCTTTGCCTTTGTCTGCGAGGCCATGGTGGGCATCACCCACTCCGTGGCCCTTCTGCTCCATTTCTTCTCGCTGCACCTGGCCGACCCCCGGCAATGCTCAGGGTGCCTGAGCTTCCAGGCCGTGCTGGCGACGGACGGCTCGGGGATTTGCTTTGAACTCCCACCGTCCGCGTGCGAGTTCTGGACGCGGTGGGTGTATGTGGATGTCGGACTGCTCAGCCCTTTCCTCTTGCCTCCGTCTGCGCCCGCCTACCCCATCTCCGGCTGGACTCACGAGAAGCTTACGAGCCCCCGCCTCGCCTTCGTCTGGTACCGGCTGAATAGTTTGAAAGACCTTGGCTTGACCGCGCCCATGGTGACGAAGGAGTTCCTCCGATGCCGCGCCGCCCCTCTCCACCGCCATCCCCAGCCGATGTGGGCCCTGTCTGTTGGCCCGGATCGCATGAGGCTTCAGGAATTAGAGCTTCCGCTTGAGGCACGAAGAATGGTGCTCGAGGTCCTGGTAGGCGAGCCCTCACCAGCCGATATGCCACCGGTGGGTTGTCTCTTGTACTGCGGCTCGAACAGGGTGGATTTCGCAGGGCAGATGCCCCCCTTTGATGAATGGGGGCTGCGTCCAGTTGGCCTTGAGGGGTCCCGCGAGAACCTCGTCACCGTGGTTCCCCTCCTTGTCACCGGCGTTGAACTTGCCCCAAGAGTGGACACAAGGGGGCAAGCACCACCGAAGGATGGAGGCGTAGGTTCCCATGTGTCGAAGCCGCCCGCAGTTCCTAAGTCATCATCTTCGGGAGCCCATAACACTCATGCCGAGGTGGCAGTTGAGGGGGCGATGCAACCCGCTGCTCGTGAGGCCGAAGCTCCCTAGGCCTCTAGAGGCCATCGCGAGGTTGAACTTGATGAGTCTCACCAGCTTGGCGCTCCTGAGGTCACCTCCTCTGGCGCTTCACCAGTCGCGCCCTGTGTTGGTCGCCATGCCCAACGCTTCGGCCGGCTCCGTGTAGACTTCGATGCATTCCACAAGAGGAAGGGGTCCCCAAGCTGCAGCTGCGGCGACTTTCGGCCATTGAAACAGAGGAAGTACATCACCATAGATGAGTAAGTACCTTATATTTGTAATTCCACGAGTGGTACTTCCCTTCCTAACGGTGGCTCTTGAGGACCCCATCTGCTAACGCCGTGAAGCCTCCCGGGGAGAAACTTCCTCCTACATCGAGTCTCCTGTTGGCCTTGAGCGTCCCAGGCCAGCATGAAGCCTCCGGCGTGAGGTCGGCCGGAGAGGCAGACATGCTAGCCTGGCTCCTTGAGCCCGCGCTCCTGCTGTCTCTTCTTCGCGGCCTCATCGGGGGTGCGATGAGTGTGCCAAGGGCTCCTCTCTCTGGTTGTGGATGGCGGCTGGATGGCTGCAATCTTGGCCTCTACTTCGAGCATTGGACCCTCCCGTTTCCAGGCCTCCGCCGTGGCATGGGTGATGATCGGGGAAGTGCCAGCCCCCAGCCCCCTGCTGGGAGGGAGTGAGCCGCTTCAGGCCCCTTCAGCGACCCTGGCTGCAGAAGACGGAATCGGCCGTGCGCTCAAGTCTACGCTCGAACGGAGTGTCATCCGCCATGAGCTCTTTCAGGAGGTGATGGGTGCGATGAGCCGGCTTGGTGGAGAACTTGAGGATGTAGACGCGCTCCTCGAGGCAGAGGATCTTTGGCTGATGGAGGAGTGGCACAAACTGAAGGTGGCAATCAACCTCAGGCGGCTCCAGCGCGAGCTAGACAATGCAAAGGCCGAGGCGTCTCTTGCGTCCTCGCGAGAGGCCTGCGCTCGAGCCTTGGAAGAAGCCCGGGAAGCCGATCGTCGCCGCGAGATAGTAGAGAGACACGTGTGGGAGCTCTAGGCCTAGAGAGCCTCCTTGGAGAAGCAAGTGGAGGCGCGCAAGGCTGCCCTAGCGTCGATGAAGGGGACGCCTGCCGAGGAGGGAGAGATTCTGAAGCGCGAGGAAGCACTGATGCTGGCAGCCACGGAGCGCAGCCTTGAGCTTGAGCAGTTGGAGATGAGGGAGCGTCAAGTCGCCCAAGCAGAGGAGGCTGTTGGTGCGCGCGAGGCCAGGGCTCAGGAGGAGGTCGACCGTTAGGTGGCCGAGGCTCGCGCGGATCTCGAGGGCAGGTACGACCTAAAGTTGGAGCTCGTGGAAGCCAAAGCGGTGGGTAGGACTAATGCCCTCAGGTCAGGGTTGGCTGAGGTGGAACATTGCGAGGAAGCCGCCACAGCCGCCCTGACCTTAGTGCAAGCTGAACTGGCTTCCACTCGTGCCGAGCTACTTTACCTTCAGCAGCGGGTTGCCAGCACCGAATCCTCCGTGCAGCAGAGCAGGGAGGAAGCACTCCGGCGGCGGACGCTGGAGCGCGAGCACGCTCCCATGCTCCAAATCCTTAGGATTAGAGCCAACGCAGTGCTGGGCACCATCTGCCACGAGGATGCACCTCATCCGCACTCAAACGACTACGCTAGTCACCTCCTTTTCTTCACCGACGTGGTGACATGCCTGGAGAATCGATCCATGAGGGCTCGTGTGCTTGTTGAGGAGACGAGCCGCGGCCTGCTCAAGCGCGCGTTCTCCCGCGTCTTCAACAACCTCCAGAATACCTACCCCAACTTCGACTTCGACGCCGCCATTGCCCCTATGCCCGAGGCCATCCGGAGCGACCTGGCGCTGGGTGGAGGACAATGTGGATGCTCTAGTCAGGGACTTTGTCGGATTTTGGGTTCCGGCAAAACCCTAGAGGTTCGAACACTGATCTCCCCACTCTCTAGCTCCCACACTCAACAATCTCATGGCCAAGCTACGACAGACTCATGGAACACGAGACACAAGATTTATACTGGTTCGGCCACCATTGTGCTGTAATACCCTACTCCAGTATGGTGTGGTGGATTGCCTCTTGGGCTGAGGATGAATAGTTACAAGGGAAGAACAGCCTCCTGAGGAGAGGTGTTCTTGTGCTTAGTGAACTGGTGTGAGGCTAAGGATGTAGTGGCTCCCATCCAGGATCCGATCCATCCCCCAGCTGTGGTGGTGGCTAGTCCTATTTATAGAGGCCCTGGTCCTCTTCCCAAATATTGAGAGGGAAGGGATCCCTCAACGGCCAAATTCGAAGGGAGACAACTAGTACAAGTTATCCTGGCGAAAGTAGTCTTCGCCTGCAAAAGGCTCTGGTGGTGACGCCGTCTTGGGCTCCACGGTGACCTCCGTCCTGTCGTCTTGCTGCTCTTGGTCTTGTTGTACCGAAATGGAAACATTTGCCTGATGCCTTGGGACTCCTCGCCTGTGCTTGCCTCCTTAGCACCAAAGAGGAAGCGAGGACACTGCGCCGGCTGGCGCCCACCTGGTCTTGATCGTCATGGCTTACGTCATTGGAACCTCGCGAGGTTCACCTTGCCTTGATCTCTCCAACCCTCGTGAGCCAGGCTAGTGAGAACACCCCTGAGGAGATCTTGCGACGTCCGCCTCGCGAGACTTGGCCCCTCGCAAGGGTCTTGAATGTTTGCTGGTGAAGATGGGCCATACAGGGCCGCCGGAGGAGCCACGCCACAGGCCACAGGCAGGCAGGTCTAAGGACCCCCATTCCCAGAACACCGACAGTAGCCCTCGGGCCCAAGGCACGCTCGGGCTTGGCTTCGGGGAGAAGCCAAAGGGCAAGTGCAGAGTGCCACGGGTCCTAATAGCCTGCGGCCTTGGTCGACGCGTGGCGACTAATAGGACATGGGCGTCGCCGCTTCCCCACACAGCCTCGTCAACTGCCCAACTTGACAAAAGACGGGCGCGGGCTACGCTCGTCTTCATTGCTTTCCCCTGCCTTGCTTCAGATCCCCTTTCTCGCCCCATGCTTCTGAAACCTCCAGATCTACTCTGATCCCATTCCAAGCTTTCGTCCAATGGCACCCCGAAAGACCATGGTTGACTCGCCGCCCACCTGGTACGAGCCAGGCCTGGAGGGACCCAACATCTCGGCGAATAACCTTGCCGTCAGACAGCTGCTGATGGCGGGGGATAACAATGAGAAGGGGGACCATACTCCGGGCTGGCTCCGCCATGCCCGAAGCCCCACAGAGCTTCTTCTACCCCTTCTTCATGGGCAGCATCGCTGCCGGCCTCGTTCCCCCCTTCTCCGACTTCTTCTACGCGGTCCTCCAGAACTATGGGTTACAGGCTCTTCATCTCCATCCCAACTGTGTTCTTCTCTTGTCCATCTTTGCCTTCTACTGCGAGGCGTACGTCGGGGTGATGCCGTCCATGGCATTGCTGCACCACTTCTTCTACCTTCGGATCAACGAAGGCCACACAACGGGGTGCGCCAACTTCATCGCAGCCGGCAAGGCCAACGCGATTTCGAAGACCGGGATGAAAGCCGATGGCTTCAGGAGCAAGTGGGTTATGATGGATGCCAAGTGTGTCCACCCACGGCTGAAGCTGCCGACAGGAATACCCCAGCCTAATGAGGGGTGGTCCTATGCGAGGCTTACCAACGAGCGGGCTAAGCTGGTGCTGGAGAAGATGAACGCCGACCTAAGGCCGGGCAACACGAAGGCGGCGAATCTGACGGGGGCCATCCTCCTGATGGAATTCTTGGCGCAGCGGGTGGCTCCTCTCCAGGCGCGCACGTGCCCCTGTGGATGCTTGAGGATGGAGAATTGAGGATGGAGAAGACAAGCTCCGCCTGAGCCCGAAGGCCTTGTCCGACGAGGAGCTGGCCGCGGCCCTCTGTCTCCTGGTCGGAGACGACCAAGAGTATCCGCCGAATCCCCATGCTCCCTTGTTCCTCCAGAAGGATAGGGCGCATGTCGCGGACGCCATGCCCACCTTTGATGGGCTCGGCCTGGTAGCGTCGGCGCCTTCTGCGGTCCCCGCAGCGACAGCGACTATGGACGTACCTTCTGGCGAGTCCTGCAGGGACGGAGAGGAGGAGGAAGAGGAGGACGAGGAGCGCGACCTAGAGGCAGCCCCCGAGGATATGGGGGAGACCTCCCCCTTGTGCAAGGCCAACATCCTCCGCTTCCTGCCGAACGACGATGGCGAGGACGCTATCCTCCCGGAGAAGAGGAAGCCGCCCGTGGTTCCGACGAAGAGCAGGTCAGCACTGCTTTCCGGGATGATGCTCTTGCCTTATCATCGCCTGGAGCTGCTTCCGGTCCAGCTGCTTCCCCTGCTTCCGCTCCCAGAGCTGGTGCGCCCGTGCCTCGGGTCGCGAAGCTCTCCGGCTTCAAGCTCCCGAAGCGGAAGGACCATGCTATGGTGGATCAGTAAGTGTTCTCGTCCCGTCTTGTTCTTGCTTCTGACTCCTCTTCTTCATTGTGTAACTAAGCCTGCGGTGAAAAGGAGATGGGAGGGCGAGGTGGAACCGCTTGTGCCCAAGTCGCCTCCTGCGGTCGCACCCCACTCCATGAGTGAAGGTGGAGACGGTGATCGTGCTTCTTCAGCCCGGTCATTCTCACGAGGCGGGGTGGAGCATTCTCGGGTGCTGGGGCCCCAAAGGCTTCGGAGCCTCTTGTTTCCCAGGCCATGGTGATGATGACGCCTCTTCCTCCTCCTTCTGCGGTGCTGCTGACCCCAGGTTCCTCCGCTTCTCCTGACGTCCTGGAGCGGGCCCTTTCTGAGATGGCCCGGCTGCGAGAAGATCTTCAGGGCGTCGAACCCCTCCTGGTGGCTGGGCGCCTGGAGCTGGTCTCTGGGTGGCTTCATTCTGACGTGTCTGTTCGGGCGGCACTGAGCCAGGCCGCGGCGACCTCTGAGAGGGAGAAGCGTGCCGCCGCTCGGGCAATAGCTGCTCATGAGGCAGTGCTGAAGGACGTCGAGGCCGCCCAAGGTCCCTGCCAGGTGCTAGAGGCTGAGCTGAAGATCATGCGTGAAGAGCGTGCCGAAGATGCTCGTGGCAGTAAGGCGGAGGAAGAGAGGATGAAGGCCCGGGAGGACGCTGTCAAGGGTCGCGACGCCGAGCTGGAGCAGCCAGCACAGGCGCAGGCCACTGAGCGCGGCCGGCTGGAGGAGCTGGAGCGAAAGGTGCAGGCGGAGAAAGCCGAGCTTGATGCCAAGGCGAAGGTTCTGGCCAAGCAACGCGCGACCTTCACACTCCTCAAGAAGAGGTCTCGTGAGGCTCTGAAAACACTCTATGAGATGGGCTTGGATAAGCCGCTGGCCACCGATGAGGACGGCCCCGCCTAGTTGCTTCCCTACTTGGTTGAGGCGCTTGAGGAAGTCGTGAGTGGCATCGGCCCCATGGCAGAGGAAGAGGCTCGCGTCATTTCTTCAGCCGCGCTAATGCACGTCTTCAGCCACCTCCATCTTTGCGATCCAGTCGCCCGCCTTGACGAGCTGCTGGAGCATGTGGACGTGGAGCGCTACGCAGCTGCCACCGCAGCCGTGAAGGGTCAGGTGGAGGCCCTGATGTAGAGTGCTACCTCATGAGCATTGCGTTGGTTTTCCCTTGAAGAAGAAAGGGTGATGTAGTAAAGTAGCATAAGTATTTTCCTCAGATTTTGAGAACCAAGCTATCAATCTAGTAGGAGATCACGCTCGAGTCCCATGCGCCTACACAAACAAATAAAAACCTCGCAACCAACGCGATAATGGGGTTGTCAATCCCTGCATGATCACTTATGAGAATGAGATCTGATAGATACGATAAGATAATATTTTTGGTATTTTTATGATAAAGAGAAATAAAGATGCAAAGTAAAATAAACAGCAATAGAAATAGCTAAGTGTTGGATGATTAATATGATGGAAGATAGACCCCGGGGCCATAGTTTTCACTAGTGGCTTCTCTCAAGAGCATAAGTATTATGGTGGGTAAACGAATTACTGTCAAGCAATTGATAGAATTGAGCATAGTTATGAGAATATCTAGGTATGATAATGTATATAGGCATCACGTCCGCGACAAGTAGACCAAAACGATTCTGCATCTACTACTATTACTCCACACATCGACCGCTATCCAACATGCATCTAGAGTATTAAGTTCATAAGAAAAGAGTAATGCTTTAAGTAAGATGACATGATGTAGAGGGATAAACTCATGCAATATGATATAAACCCCATCTTTTTATCCTCGATGGCAACAATACAATACGTGCCTTGCTGCCCCTGCTGTCACTGGGAAAGGACACCGCAAGATTGAACCCAAAGCTAAGCACTTCTCCCATTGCAAGAAAGATCAATCTAGTAGGCCAAACCAAACTGATAATTCGAAGAGACTTGCAAAGATAAACCAATCATACATAAAAGAATTCAGAGGAGAATCAAATATTGTTCATAGATAATATGGATCATAAACCCACAATTCATCGGATCTCGACAAACACACCGCAAAAGAAGATTACAACGAATATATCTCCAAGAAGATCGAGGAGAACTTTGTACTGAGATCCAAAGAGAGAGAAGAAGCCATTTAGATAATAACTATGGACCTGAAGGTCTGAAGTAAACTACTCACACATCACCGGAGAGGCCATGGAGTTGATGTAGAGGCCCTCCGTGATCAATGCCCCCTCCGGCGGAGCTCCAGAAAAGGCCCAAAGATGGGATCTCTCGGGTACAGAAGGTTGCGATGGTGGAAATAGGTTTTCATGGTGCTCCTGGCTGTTTGGGGGGTACGTGGATATATATAGGAGGAGGAAGTATGTCAGTGGAGCAACGAGGGGCCCACGAGGGTGGAGGGCGCGCCCCCTGCCTCGTGGCCTCCTCGATTGTTTCTTGACACCCACTCCAACTCTCCGGGATCATGTTTGTTGAGAAAATCACGTTCCCGAAGGTTTCATTTCGTTTGGACTCCGTTTGATATTCATTTTCGGCGAAACTCTAAATAGGCAAAAAGATAGCAATTTGGGTTGGGCCTCCGGTTAGTAGGTCAGTACCAAAAATGATATAAAAGTGTAAAATAAAGCCAATTAACATCCAAAATATATAATATAATAGCATGGAGCAATCAAAAATTATAGATACGTTGGAGAGGTATCAAGCATCCCCAAGCTTAATTCTTGCTCGTCCTCGAGTAGGTAAATGATAAAAAAAGAATTTTTGATGTGGAATGCTTTCTAACATATTTCTCAATGTATTTTTTCTTTATTGTGGCATGAATGTTCAGATCCGAAAGATTCAAGATAAAAGTTTAATATTGACATGAAAATAATAATACTTCAAGTATACTAACTAAGCAATCATGTCTTCTCAAAATAACATGGCCAAAGAAAGTTATCCCTATAAAATCATATAGTCTGGCTATGCTCTATTTTCACCACACAAAATATTTAAATCATGCACAACCCCGATGACAAGCCAAGCAATTGTTTCATACTTTTGATGTTCTGTAACTATTTCAATCTTCACGCAATACATGAGCATGAGCCATGGACATAGAACTATATGTGGAATAGAATGGTGGTTGTGGAGAAGACAAAAAGGAGAAGATAGTCTCACATCAACCAGGCGTATCAACGGGCTATGGAGATGCCCATCCATAGATATCAATGTGAGTGAGTAGGGATTGCCATGCAACGGATGCACTAGAGCTATAAGTATATAAAAGCTCAAAAAAAAACTAAGTGGGTGTGCATCCAACTCGCTTGCTCATGAAGACCTAGGGCATTTTGAGGAAGCCCATCATTGGAATATACAAGCCAAGTTCTATAATGAAAAATTCCCACTAGTATATGAAAGTGATATCATAGGAGACTCTCTATCATGAAGATCATGGTGCTACTTTGAAGCACAAGTGTGGAAAAAGGATAGTAGCATTGTCCCTTCTCTCTTTTTCTCTCATTTTTTTGGCCTTCTCCTTTTTTATGGCCTTTCTCTCTTTTTTTCATCCGGTGTCTCATCCCGACTTGTGGGGGAATCATAGTCTCCATCATCCTTTCCTCTGTTGGGACAATGCTCTAATAATGATGATCATCACACTTTATTTACTTACAACTCGATACTTAGAAGAAAATATGACTCTATGTGAATGCCTCCGGCGGTGTACCGGGATGTGCAATGATGCATGAGTGACATGTATGAAGAATTATGAATGGTGGCTTTGCCACAAATACGATGTCAACTACATGATCACGCAAGCAATATGACAATGATGAAGCGTGTCATAATAACGAAATGGTGGAAAGTTACATAGCAATATATCTTGGAATGGCTATGGAATAGGAAGGTATGGTGGCTGTTTTGAGGAAGGTATATGGTGGGTGTATGATACCGACGAAAAGTGCGCGGTATTAGAGAGGCTAGCAATGTTGGAAGGATGAGAGTGTGTATAATCCATGGACTCAATATTAGTCATAAAGAACTCATATACTTGTTGAAAAAATCGACAAGTTATCAAAGAAAAGTATTATGCGCATGCTCCTAGGGGGAAAGATTGATAGGAAAAGACCGTCACTCGTCCCTGACCGCCACACATAAGGAAGACAATCAATAAATAAATCATGCTCCGACTTCATCACATAACGGTTCACCATACGTGCATGCTATGGGAATCACAAACTTTAACACAAGTATTTCTCAAATTCACAACTACTCAACTAGCATGACTCTAATATCACCATCTCCATATCTCAAAACAATTATCAAGTATCAAACTTCTCATAGTATTCAATGCACTTCTATGAAAGTTTTTATATTATTCCGAAATGCAAATTTCCATGTTCTTCTAAAAGACTCTGAAAATAATATAAGTGAAGCATGAGAGATCAATTATTTCTATAAAATGAAATCACCGCCGTGCTCTAAAAGATATAAGTGAAGCACTAGAGCAAAAACTATATAGCTCAAATGATATAAGTGAAGCACATGGAGTATTCTAATAAATTTCAAATCATGCGAGTCTCTCTCAAAAGGTGTGCACAGAAAGGATGATTGTTGTAAACTAAAAAGCAAAGACTCAAATCATACAAGACGCTCCAAGCAAAACACATATCATCTGGTGAATAAAAATATAGCTCCAAGTAAAGTTACCGATAGACGAAGATGAAAGAGGGGATGCCTTCCGGGGCATCCCCAAGATTAGGCTTTTTGATGTTCTTGAATTTTACCTTGGGGTGCCATGGGCATCCCCCAGCTTAGGATCTTGCCACTCCTTGTTCCATAATCCATCAAATCTTGACCCAAAACTTGAAAACTTCACAACACAAAACTTAAATAGAAAATCTCGTGAGCTCCGTTAGCGAAAGAAAGCAAAACACCAGTTCAAGGTACTGTATTGAACTCATTCTTTATTTATATTGGTGTTAAACCTACTGTATTCCAACTTATAATATGGTTCATAAACTCTATTACTAGCCATAGATTCATCAAAATAAGCAAACGACACACGAAAAACAGAATCTGTCAAAAACAGAACAGTCTGTAGTAATATGTGGCTAGCGCAAGATCTGAAACCCCAACAATTCCAAAATAAATTTCTAGACGTGAGGAATTTATCTATTAATCATCTGCAAAAATAATTAACTAAATATCACCTTTCAAATAAAAATGACAGCAGTTCTCGTGAGCTCTAAAGTTTCTGTTTTTTACAGCAAGTTCAACAAGACTTTCCCCAAGTCTTCCCAACGGTTCTACTTGGCACAAACACTAATTAAACAAAAAACACAACCAAAACATAGGCTAGATAATTTATTTATTAGGAACATGAGCAAAAAGCAAGGGATAAAATAAAATTGGGTTGCCTCCCAACAAGCACTATCGTTTAACGCCCCTAGCTAGGCATAATAAGCAAGAATAGATCTAGGTATTGCCATCTTTGGTAGGCAATCCATAAATGGCTCTCATGATAGATTCATATGGTAATTTTATTTTCTTTCTACGGAAGTGTTCCATGCCCTTTTTAATGGAAATTGAAATCTAATATTCCCTTCCTTCATATCAATAATTGCACCAACCGTTTTAAGGAAAGGTCTACCGAGAATAATAGGGCAAGAAGGATTGCAATCTATATCAAGAACGATAAAATATACGGGCACATAATTCCTATTAGCAACAATAAGAAAATCATTAATTCTTCCCATAGGTTTCTTAATAGTGGAATCCGCAAGCTGCATGTTTAGAGAGCAATCATCAAAATCACAGAAATCTAGTAAATCACACAAAGTTTTGGGAATAGTAGAGACACTAGCACCCAAATCACACAAATCATAAACTTCCAATTCAAGTTTTTCTTCATAAGATTGCATCAAGGCATCAACGATATGTTTAGTAAACACTTTATTTTGACTATAAGCGTGAGGAGATTTTAGCACGGATTGCAACAAGGAAATACAATCAATCAAAGAGCAATTTTCATACTTAAATTCCTTGAAATCCATAATAGTGGGTTTAGCAACATCTAGGGTTTTAATTTCTTCAATCCCACTTTTATCAAATTTAGCATCAAGATCAACAAATTCCGAATTCTTAGAACGCCTTCTAGGTAAAGGTGGATCATAATTAGTCCCATCATTATCAAGATTCATATTAAAAAAACAAAGATTTAATAGGGGACGCATCAATAACTTTTAGATCTTCATCATTATTTTCATAGGAATTCGAAGAACATGCTTTTATAAAGGCATCCTTCTTAGCATGCATCCTAGTGGTTCTTTCTTTGCACTCGTCAATCGAAATTCGCATGGCTTTGAGAGACTCATTGATATCATGATTAGGTGGAATAGACCTAAGTTTTAAAGAATCAACATCAAGAGCAATTCTATCAACGTTCCTAGCCAAATCATCAATCTTAAGCAATTTTTCTTCAATCATAGCATTAAAATTCTTTTGCAAAGAAATAAATTCTTTAATATTAGATTTAAAATCAGAGGGCATCTTATTATAATTTCCATAAGAATTGTTGTAGGAATTACCATAATTATAGAGGGATTACTAGGATAAGGCCTAGGATTGAAATTTCCTCTACACGCATTGTTACCAAAATTGTTCCTACCAACAAAATTCACATCCATAGATTCATTATTATTCTCAATCAAAGTAGACAAGGGCACATCATTAGGATCGGAAAAAACATTCTTATTAGCAAATAATTTCATAAGTTTATCCATCTTTCTAGTCAAAACATTAATTTCTTCTATCGCATGCACTTTTTTGTTAGTACATCTTTCGGTGTGCCATTGAGAATAATTAACCATAATATTATCTAGGAGTTTAGTAGCTTCTCCTAAAGGGATTTCCATAAAAGTGCCTCCCGCGGCTGAATCTAAAAGATTTCTCGAAGTAAAATTCAATCCGGCATAATTTTTTTGTATAATCATCAAAAGATACAATCCATGTGTAGGGCAATTACGTATCATTAATTTCATCCTCTCCCATGCTTGTGCAACATGTTCATGATCAAGTTGCTTAAAATTCATAATGTCGTTTCTAAGAGAGATGATTTTAGCGGGAGGAAAATACTTAGAGATAAAAGCATCTTTGCACTTATTCCATGAATCAATACTATTTTTAGGCAAATACGAAAGCCAAGCTTTAGCACGATCTCTATGGGAAAAAGGAAATAGCTTCAATTTAAAAATATCATTGTCCACATCTTTCTTCTTTTGCATATCACACAGATCAACAAAGCTATTTAGATGGGTAGCGGCCTCTTCACTAGGAAGGCCGGCGAATTGATCTTTCATGACAAGATTCAACAAAGCATCATTAATTTCACAAGATTCAGCATCGGTAAGAGGAGCAATCGGAGTGCTAAGAAAATCATTGTTGTTGGTATTGGCAAAGTCCCACAATCTAGTATTGTCTTGAGCCATCGTGAAAAGCATGCAATCCAACACACGAGCAAACAAGAAGCAAACGAAAAAGAGGCGAACGGAAAAAGAGAGGGCGAATAAAACGGCAAGGGTGAAGTGGGGAGAGGAAAACGAGAAGCAAATGGCAAATAATGTAATACGAGGTATAAGAGTTTGTGATGTGTACTTTGTTTGTCTTGACTTGTGCGTAGACTCCCCGGAACATCTTTCATTTTCTCTCTATCTTCTGCAGTGGTCGGGCATTGAGTCTTACTCAACTTCACAACTTGTAACACAGGCAAGAACCCTTTCTTTGCTTGATCCATTTTGAACTTCTTCAAAATTTTGTCAAGGTATGTGCTTTGTGAAAGTCCAATTAAGCGTCTTGATCTATCTCTATAGGTTTTGATGCCCAATATGTAAGCAGCTTCACCGAGGTCTTTCATTGAAAAACTCTTATTCAAGTATCCCTTTATGCTATCCAGAAATCCTATATCATTTCCAAACAGTAATATGTCATCCACATATAATATCAGAAATGCTACAGAGCTCCCACTCACCTTTTTGTAAATACATGCTTCTCCAAAAGTCTGTATAAAACCAAATGCTTTGATCACACTATATAAGCGTTTATTCCAACTCCGAGAGGCTTGCACCAGTCCATAAATAGATCGCTGGAGCTTGCACACTTTGTTAGCTCCCTTTGGATCGACAAAACCTTCTGGTTGCATCATATACAACTCTTCTTCCAGAAATCCATTCAGGAATGCAGTTTTGACATCCATTTGCCAAATTTCATAATCATAAAATGCGGCAATTGCTAACATGATTCGGACAGACTTAAGCATCGCTACGGGTGAGAAGGTCTCATCATAGTCAATCCCTTGAACCCGTCGAAAACCTTTCGCAACAAGTCGATCTTTATAGACAGTAATATTACCGTCAGTGTCAGTCTTCTTCTTGAAGATCCATTTATTCTCAATTGCTTACCGATCATCGGGCAAGTCAACCAAAGTCCACACTTTGTTCCCATACATGGGTCCCATCTCAGATTTCATGGCCTCAAGCCATTTTGCGGAATCTGGGCTCACCATCGCTTCTTCATAGTTCATAGGTTCATCATGATCTAGTAGCATGACTTCCAGAACAGGATTACCATACAACTCTGGTGCGGATCTTACTCTGGTTGATCTACGAGGTTCAGTAGTGACTTGATCTGAAGTTCCATGATCATCATCATTAACTTCCTCACTAATTGGTGTAGGCGTCACAGAAACCGGTTTCTGTGATGAACTACTTTCCAATAGAGGAGCACGTATAGTTACCTCATTATGTTCCACTTTCCTCACACTCACTTCTTTCGAGAGAAACTCCTTCTCTAGAAAGGATCCATTCTTAGCAACGAATGTCTTGCCTTCTGATCGGTGATAGAAGGTGTACCCAACAGTCTCCTTTGGGTATCCTATGAAGACACATTTCTCCGATTTGGGTTTGAGCTTATCAGGTTGAAGATTTTTCACATAAGCATCGCAGCCCCAAACTTTCAGGAACGACAACTTTGGTTTCTTGCCAAACCACAGTTCATAAGGCGTCGTCTCAACGGATTTCGATAGTGCCCTATTTAACGTGAATGCGGCCGTCTCTAAAGCATAACCCCAAAATGATAGCGGTAAATCAGTAAGAGACATCATAGATCGCACCATATCTAGTAAAGTACGATTACGACGTTCGGACACACCATTACGCTGTGGTGTTCTGGGTGGCGTGAGTTGTGAAACTATTCCGCATTGTTTCAAATGTAGACCAAACTCATAACTCAAATATTCTCCTCCACGATCAGATCGTAGAAACTTTATTTTTTTGTTACGATGATTTTCAACTTCACTCTGAAATTCTTTGAACTTTTCAAATGTTTCAGACTTATGCTTCATTAAGTAGATATACCCATCTCTGCTTAAATCATCTATGAAGGTGAGAAAATAAGGATATCCACCACAAGCCTCAACATTCATCGGACCACATACATCTGTATGTATGATTTCCAACAAATCTGTTGCTCTCTACATAGTTCCGGAGAACGGCATTTTAGTCATCTTGCCCATGAGGCACGGTTCGCAAGTACCAAGTGATTCATAATCAAGTGGTTCCAAAAGTCCATCAGTATGGAGTTTCTCCATGCGATTTACACCGATATGACCTAAACAGCAGTGCCACAAATAAGTTGCACTATCATTACCAACTCTGCATCTTTTGGCTTCAACATTATGAATATGTGTATCACTACTATCGAGATTCATCAAAAATAGACCACTCTTCAAGGGTGCATGACCATAAAAGATATTACTCATATAAATAGAACAACCATTATTCTCTGATTCAAATGAATAACTGTCTCGCATCAAACAAGATCCAAATATAATGTTCATGCTCAACGCTGGCACCAAATAACAATTATTTAGGTCTAATACTAATCCCGAAGGTAGATGTAGAGGTAGCGTGCCGACCGCGATCACATAGACTTTGGAACAATTTCCCACGCGCATCGTCACCTCGTCCTTTGTCAGTATTCGCTTAATCCGTAGTCCCTGATTTGATTTGCAAATATTAGCAACAAAACCAGTATCAATTACCCAGGTGCTACTGCGAGCTCTAGTAAGGTACACATCAATAACATGTATATCACATATACCTTTGTTCACCTTGCCATCCTTCTTATCGGCCTAATACTTGGGGCAGTTCCACTTCCAGTGACCAGTCTGCTTGAAGTAGAAGCACTCAGTTTCAGGCTTAGGTCCAGACTTGGGTTTCTTCTCTTGAGTAGCAACTTTCTTGTTGTTCTTCTTGAAGTTCCCCTTCTTCTTCCCTTTTCCCTTCTTGAAACTGGTGGTCTTACTGACCATCAACACTTGATGCTCCTTCTTGATTTCTACCTCCGCAGCCTTTAGCATGGCGAAGAGCTCGGGAATTGTCTTATCCACCCCTTGCATATTATAGTTCATCACGAAGCTCTTGTAGCTTGATGGAAGTGATTGTAGAACTCTGTCAATGACACTATCAACTGGAAGATTAACTCCCAGCTAAGTCAAGTGATTATGGTACCCAGACATTCTGAGTATATGTTCACTGACAGAACTATTCTCCTCCATCTTGCAGCTGTACTACTTGTTGGAGACTTCATATCTCTCAATCCGGGCATTTTCTTGAAATATTAACTTCAACTCCTGGAACATCTCATATGCTCCATGACGTTCAAAATGTCGTTGAAGTCCCGGTTCTAAGATGTAAAGCATGGCACACTGAACTATCGAGTAGTCATCAGCTTTGCTCTGCCAGACGTTCTTAATGTCGGCAGTTGCATCAGCAGCAAGCCTGGCACTCAGCGGTGCTTCTAGGACGTAATTTTTCTGAGCAGTAATGAGGATAATCCTCAAGTTACGGACCCATTCCGTGTAATTGCTACCATCATCTTTCAACTTTGCTTTCTCAAGGAACGCATTAATATTCAATGGAACAACAGCACGGGCCATATATCTACAATCAAACATAGACAAGCAAGATACTATCAGGTACTAAGTTCATGATAAATTTAAGTTCAATTAATCATATTACTTAAGAACTCCCACTTAGAAAGACATCCCTCTAATCTTCTAAGTGATCACGTGATCCAAATCAACTAAACAATAACCAATCATCACGTGAAACGGAGTAGTTTTCAATGGTGAACATCACTATGTTGATCATATCTACTATATGATTCACGCTCGACCTTTCGGTCTCAGTGTTCCGAGGCCATATCTGCATATGCTAGGCTCGTCAAGTTTAACCTGAGTATTCTGCGTGTGCAAAACTTGCTTGCACCCGTTGTAGATGGATGTAGAGCTTATCACACCCGATCATCACGTGGTGTCTGGGCATGACGAACTTTGGCAACGGTGCATACTCAGGGAGAACACTTTTTAACTTGAAATTGAGTGAGAGATCATCTTATAATTCTACCGTTAATCAAAGCAAGATAAGATGCATAAAAGATAAACATCACATGCAATCAATAAGTGATATGATATGGCCATCATCATCTTGTGCTTGTGATCTCCATCTCCGAAGCACCGTCATAATCACCATCGTCACCGGTGCGACACCTTGATCTCCATCGTAGCATCATTGTCATCTCGCCAATCTTATGCTTCCACGACTATCGCTACCGCTTAGTGATAAAGTAAAGCATTACAGGGCGATTGCATTGCATACAATAAAGCGACAACCATATGGCTCCTGCTAGTTGCCGATAACTCGGTTACAAAACATGATCATCTCATACAATAAAATTTAGCATCATGTCTTGACCATATCACATCACAACATGCCTTTCAAAAACAAGTTATACATCCTCTACTTTGTTGTTGCAAGTTTTATGTGGCTGCTACAGGCTTAGCAAGAACCGTTCTTACCTACGCATCAAAACCACAACGATAGTTTTTCAAGTTGGTGCTGTTTTGACCTTCGCAAGGACCGGGTGTAGCCACACTCGGTTCAACTAGAGTTGGAGAAATTGACACCCGCCAGCCACCTGTGTACAAAGCACGTCGGTAGAACCAGTCTCGCGGAAGCGTACGCGTAATGTCGGTCCAGGCCGCTTCATCCAACAATACCGCCGAACCAAAGTATGCCATTTTGGTAAGCAGTATGACTTATATCGCCCACAACTCACTTGTGTTCTACTCGTGCATATGACATCTACGCATAAAACCTGGCTCGGATGCCACTGTTGGGGAACGTAGTAATTTCAAAAAAACTCCTACGCACACGCAAGATCATGGTGATGCATAGCAACGAGAGGGGAGAGTGTTGTCCACGTACCCTCGTAGATCGAAAGCGGAAGCGTTAGCACAACGCGGTTGATGTAGTCGTACGTCTTCACGATCCGACCGATCAAGTACCGAACGTACGGCACCTCCGAGTTCAGCACACGTTCAGCCCGATGACATCCCTCGAACTCCGATCCATCCGAGTGTTGAGGGAGAGTTTCGTCGGCACGACGGCGTGGTGACGATGTTGATGTTCTACCAACGCAGAGCTTCGCCTAAGCACCGCTACAGTAATATCGAGGTGGACTATAGTGGAGGGGGGCACCGCACACGTCTAAAAGATCAAACGATCAATTGTTGTGTCTATGGGGTGCCCCCTTCCCCCGTATATAAAGGAGCAAGGGAGGTGCGGCTGGCCAGGGAGGAGGCGCGCCAGGAGAAGTCCTGCTCCCACCGGGAGGAGGACTCCCCCCTTTCCTAGTTGGATTAGGACTTGGGAGGGGGAAAGAGTGGAGGAGAAGAAGGAAGGGGGCGCCGCCCCCTCTCCTTGTCCTATTCAGACTAGGGGGGGGGGCGCGACCCAGCCCTAGCCGCCTCTCCTCTCTTCCACCTAGGTCCACTAAAGCCCATTAAGTCCCTAGGGGGTTACGGTAACACTACTTGAATCAGGCACTTTGCCATCTACCATGGCAGATGGCAAAGGCATGGACAGCGGATGGCAAAGGGCTTTGCCATCTGCCAGCAGATGGCAAAGGGCCGGCTGAATAAACTCTGGTAAAGGTTTCTTTGCTGTCTGCTGGCAGATGGCAAAGAGCCTGTAGCCTTTGCCATCTGCT